>NC_138036.1:4608324-5208324 GCF_964106645.2 Podarcis pityusensis | reverse complement strand
AGCTGCTCTTTGCTCCTCTTGACTGGCGCGGCTTCTTACAGTTTCGCTGTAGATGCCCAGTCTGTCCACAATTGTAGCATCGGACAGCACTCAATGCTACACCATGCTCTCCAGTAGCATCAGCAGTGGGGGAATTAGAACTCTGTTCTTCCCTCCCCCTGTCTTTTTCTTCCAGTGCAGCAAGTCTGTCGTGTTCATTCAGAACCACAGCACAAACTCTCTCCGCGGTCAGCTGCGCGGCCGGTAGGGAACCAAGCTGACTGGCAACAACCTTGTAGGTGCGGCTAAGGCTGTTTATCATCATGAAGCAAAACACTTCCTCCTGAAGACGGAAATTGCGTTCCACCATCTGTTGACGCAGAAACTTCATTTCTGTCAGGTGCGCTTGAACATCTCCATCAGGCGCAAGTCTCAGATTGGTCAATTTCTCAAAATACAGCAACGCTGAAGAACCAGCATCTCTCTGATGCGTTGTACGCAGCGTGTCCCATACCTCTTTCGCATTTTCTAAATGCTGAACATGCACCAACTGATCATCTGAGACACACAGAATTATAGCAGTCCTGGCCCTCACGTTCTGTGATTCCCAACCTCCGGTTGGTGCTGCAGGGATGGGGTTTTCAATTACATCAAAAAGCCTCTGATTCTGCAGCAGGGCCTTCATCTTTACAGACCAAGATGAATAATTGTCATTGGTTAAGGAAGGAGGGCAAGGCAAAGCTCCTTTCTTGGCATCCATCTTGACGCCAAGCCTCCAGCTCACTCTGTCAAACAAACTGTAAAATCCAACAGTTGTTTTTTCCTTTCTCACGCAGCAAACTGCAAATTGTTTACGCTCTTTGCACCTGGCAGCTAAACTCAGGCTGCTATTGAAAAGTCCCTTCCAAGAGCTCGTAAACCTTGTAGCCAAAACATTCTCTGATTTTGTTTCGCTTTCCCAGGCTCACACTCAGAGTCCAGCCCCTTTGCCAGTAACTTTCCAACTTTCCGTTACCTAGCAACAATGCATTTCAATGGGACTTCTTATCTACCACAAAAATTTGTGGAATGCAGGCTGAGCTTCCAAGCTGCAGGCCTCTTCCTCCGGAGCTTTTGTTTTCTTTGAAACGCAGCTCCGTGAACCAGGGAATCAATCTTCCTGCGTTCACACTTTTAGCCCGAAATGCAGCATACCTTGAACTTTGTTGCTCTGGAAAACACTTCTTCTTTCCATCAGCTGTCTGTGGAGCCTCTGGCTACTTTCAGACGCTTCTCTTCCTCCTTGGAGCAGAGGAGGACAATCCATCAGCCTCTCATGCAGATGTCCGATGAATCGAAACCATCCGAAGGCTGCCACTATTGGAATTCTGCCTGGGTCAGAGGAATGTGCCACAAGCGTAGGCACCGGCAGATATTCCTGTCGACCTCCCCGCGTCTCCACCACTCTGCTGATAAGCAGGCGAGGTCCGGCGATTCTTCTCAGATGTATGAGAGGAACACACCGTTCTTCCTCTCTCCCCTTTGGTGTCCCCAGGGAGGGGAAAGAAGCAGACAGAAAACTATTTACATCATTTATTTCTGCCTCTTACATCAGTACAGAGAATCATGTCTGCACTCAACAACAGCAAGAAGAAACTCCTCCCAAGTACATCCAGTACGGGTCATATGACACACACACACACTGAGCTAACATCCGGTGCTCAGTACAGAATGGACTGCCCCTTTGTTTCCATGGCAACAGTCACAAACATCCTGTCTGGCTTTCCAGCCACAAGCAGCTGGCTGAGCTGCTAGATCCTTTGCTTGCTGCAGCATTGGTGCTTTATGGTAACATAAAGTGTGTGTGAGGGGTCATATCCAATGACACAGGTGGCGCTGTGGTCTAAACCACTGAGCCTCTTGGGTTTGCTGATCAGAAGGTTGGCAGTTCGAATCCCCATGTTGGGGTGAGCTCCCGTTGCTCTATCCCAACTTCTGCCAAGCTAGCAGTTCAAAAGCACACCAGCACGAGTACATAAATAGGTACCACTGCAGTGGGAAGGTAAACAGTGTTTCCATGTACTCTGGCTTCCATCACGGTGTCCTGTTGCACCAGAAGTGGTTTAGTCATGCTGGCCACATGACCCGGAAAACTGTGGACAAACGCCGGCTCCCTCGGCCTGAAAGCGAGATGAGTGCTGCAACCCCATAGTCGCCTTTGGCTGGACTTAACCGTCCAGGGGTCCTTTACCTTTACCTTGTCATGACTAAAAATTGCTAAAAGAACTAAGTCAGCATGAGTCAGCGGCCTACAATAACTCATGCAACCTTTCACCTAATTGTACCTGTATATATAGAGTAAACAATGTTAGTGTTGGGTGTGGGTTGGTTGGTTAGAGAAAGCTGGTAGTGTTGATGTGTGTACAGTTGGTCGGTCGTTTTGCTGATAAAGACTTTTAAGAATAAAAGCAGAAAATACTCTGCAAGGACACTCTTCTTGTGGACTCTTTTGTGCCAACAAGGGTCCGAGGACCTGGCTGAGGATACAAACTTTGCTTTTTTCAAACACTGACATACCTCACCATGCCCAATGGAATGCATTTGACACCTTGGACACCATTTTTTTGAAGCATGAGTCTGATGCCTCATTCATCAGACATCCTACTGGATTTCATAAATGTTTTGCCACCCCTGTTTTGTTACACAGCGATTCAAGCTACAGTGGTACCCCGCAAGACGAACGCCTCGCAAGACGGAAAACCCGCTAGACGAAAGGGTTTTCCGTTTTGGAGGCGCTTCGCAAAACGAATTTCCCTATGGGCTTGCTTCGCAAGACGACAGCCCATAGGGAAATCTCCGGGACAGCGGGGAAGCGCAGCGCATCTTCCCCACTGTCCTCGGACCTCCTCCCGCCGCCCGGCTTCGGAACGAATCTCCGATGCCGGGCGGGGGGGGAACGCCTCCTCCCGCCGCCCGGCATCGGAACGAAGCTCCGATGCCGGGCGGGGGGGGGAACGCCTCCTCCCGTCGCCCGGCATCGGAACGAAGCTCCGATGCCGGGCGGGGGGGGGGGCGGGGACACCTTCTCCCGCCGCCCAGCTTCGGATGGCTTTCCTGAAGACTTGGGGTGGGAGGAGGGTTTTCCTTCCCACCGCCAACATTCAGAATGCTGTTCTGAATGTTGGCGGCGGGGAGGAAAAACCCTCCTCCCATGCAAGCCCCGGGAACAGAGGGAAAGCGCTGCGCGCCTTCCCCTCTGTTCCCGTACCTGTCCTGAAGGCTTGCGGTGGGGAGAAAAGCCCTTCTCCGCACCGCCAGCCTGGCAAGCGGTTTCCCTAGGAACACATTAATTGATTTTCAATGCATTCCTATGGGAAACCGTGCTTCGCAAGACGAAAAACTCGCAAGAAGAAAAAACTTGCGGAACGAATTAATTTCGTCTTGCGAGGCACCACTGTACTTATTCGTTGTCTTAGCAGGTGGTTTTTATTAGCTTTTATTAGCACACGCCTGACAAATTTAGAAGTGGCTTACACCTTTTGTCACTGGGATAATACAGCGATATGAAGGGGGGAAAGATATGTATTTGGAAGAGCCTTCGAAGTGATGAAAGGAAGGGGAAGGCAATAAGGAGTACCTTGAAAGGAGACGTTCTTTCCCCGCCCCTTGCAATAGGTTATAAATGAAAAAAGACGAGCAGAATGTTTTTAATGAAACCAATAAAAATGCAAAGGAAGATTTAATGTCGAAAGTAACGATAAATCAAAAGTGACAACCCAAATGCAATATTGCACCAGGAGGTTGAGGAAATAAATTCATCCGCAGGACAGATGTGTCTGCTGTAAAAAAATAAAAAATAAAGTAAAAATCTCCCCCCCCCTTTCCTTCAAAAACAAACAAAACCCTGAAAGAAAATAAGCTTCAATATAACTGCTCATGAAACTCAGAAATCATTTTAACATCCGGATCCTATAGATGTGCACTGACATGATGGTCTCCTTAAAAGCTCTTCACCTTGCTTTGGAGGGTGGGGCCAAGGCCCACTCAGTGCAGGGCTCTGGAAGTGGAAAGATGCTGCTGGCTTCAAGAGAGTGGTCCAAATATATGCACCATCCCTGAAACGTAACCCTTGTGCAGTTCATGATTTTACTGTACTAATAACGGAGGAGAAGGAGACCAATTGACTTCATACAATATATGCTTTTTTTTCAATACACAGAATGCAAAATAATATGGGGATTCATGCCAAATGATATCGTCGTCTGGCATATACAATATCACCAGCATTCGCTTAGTTGCTATAGTGAGCTCCCTTTTACAATCCTCAGATACATCTTGAAAGTTACAGCCAGTGGCATAGCATGGGGCATGGGTGGTTGCCCCAGGTCCAAAATTGTTAGGGCCCCAAAATTTCAACATCCTCTGCTGCCTCAATACTGTTGTGTGCTTCCGTTGCTGGGCTCCGTTGAAAACGGTTTCTCCATGTGAACCAAGATGTGACCTCTCCAGACAATGGAACAAGTCTTCTTATCTCTGCGGCTACAATCTTCTGCAGGGCCGGATTTAGGTTTGAGGAGGCCCTAAGCTACTGAAGGTAATGGGGCCCTTTATATGTCTAGCTGTCCTTTGTCAACAACAAATTGTCGCTGTTTTTTTGTGTTGAATATATGGTAATTTATCGAACTAATAGGTATGTAACCAATGATGTTTTAGGGAGCAGGCTAGCAGGCGGGGCCCATTACTTACATCATAGGAGCCTACACAACATAAAACACTGTTGCTGTATGTAGGTTTTATTTTATTCGTTTTTTTCTTATATTTTGGAAATGTACATCCAGGTTTTTTTTCCTTTAATTTTTTTTGGCTCCCAAGAGAGTGGAGACCTAAGCTATAGCTTGTTTAGCTTATACAGTGGTACCTCAGGTTACAAACGCTTCGAGTTACAAATGATTCAGGTTACAGACTCCGCTAACCCAGAAGTAGTACCTCGGGTCAAGAACTTTGCTTCAGGATGAGAACAGAAATTGCGCGGCGGCAGTGGGAGGCCCCATTAACTAAAGTGGTACCTCAGGTTAAGAACAGTTTCAGGTTAAGAATGGACCTCCGGAACGAATTAAGTTCTTAACCAGAGGTACCACTGTACATAAATCCGGCACTTATCTTCTGGGTGCTGCTAATGCTATAGTTGAATGCATGTGCGTATGCATTCCATTCCCCTCCCTCCCACCCACTACCTCTGTGTAGCCCTGGGCACTGGCAACCCATGCTATGCCACTGGTTACAGCCCTGCTTCTGTAAATCCAGTACTATTTTTCCAGCTGCACCTTTTTGTGAGAGTTGAGCAGCTATTTTTCCGTGCTCCCCATAGTCTGGACCTCTGAAGCATATCTCCAAATCTTCAGTCCTGCCTCCTCTCATTGTTTTCATATTTTCCACTTCCCGATCTTACCGCTTTAAAGTTCTCCGTCCCTGACTCTGCGATTCTCAGTCATGTCTAAAATCATATATCCTTTCGTTTGTCGAATACAGCTTTATTTGTGTATATATATTTCAATCAATTCAATCTCCTTTATTGGCATATTAAAGCTTTTACTGCCAGAAAGTTCTTCCTGGTGTTAAGTCGGAATCTCCCTTCTTGTAACTTGAATCCATTGGTTCAAGTCCTACCCCCTGAAACAGGAGAAAACAAACTTGAAGTTGGCTCTCATATTTCCTCTCAGTCTCCTCTTCCCCAGGCTAAACATACCCGTTTCCCTCAACCGTTCCTCATAAGGCTAGGTTTCCAGACCATGTTGGTCACCTTCCACCCAGTCTAAGATCACATGCTGTTGATGATGCCATGAGGGTATATAGCCAATCAGATTTGTTGACTCAGTGACATCACTGGATGCAAGTGAAGTGAGAGCAAGAGAAGGTGATGGAAAGCAATAGGTGAACATTTTTGAATGGCATGCCAAAATATTGTTGGGGTGGGGGAAGAGATGCATTTTTCAAAACTGCAGAAAATAGCGAGTAGGAAATTTTAGTTCAGCTCCAGATAAAATATATAAACCTCTCTGTGGACACACATTGCACTGGCTTACACTAAACCAGAAAATTTATAAGTTTCAAAAGTAATTTAAATTGCAACATACACATAAAAAACACCTCTATAGGATAACAATAACCTCCAATAACAATAACAAACCTCTCTTACTTGACACTTAAAGTGTGTGTGTGTGTGTGTGTGTGTGTGTGTGTGTGTGTGTTTTGCATCTATTTCTAAACCTTCTGCATTCTCAACACCTTTTCATCATTTATTTATTCATTTCAGGTTTTGGTGGATAGAATACTAGAATCATACTAGAACTGCAGAGTTAAAGGGACCCTGAGGGTTATCAAGCCCAACCCCTTGCGATGCAGGATTATCCATTGGTAAGTGAGAATGTTTATTCCTTCTAAGTTGCAAGCTGCAGCTTATAAACTTTCCAAGCTGGTGGAATGAGGGCTTAATGCGCTATATAACGAGCAGTAAAGTTATCCTATAATAGAACTTATAGGGGTTAGGAGAATAAGTAGACGGACAATAAGTGGAACATGCATTATGTGGAGAGAGGGCTTCCATGGGAGCAATATGTCTTACAATCTAATTGCTCTGTGTTTTATAGAATTTGATCATTAGGGTATCCTGCTTATGGTACCGCAGAGATGTAATAGCGAGATAAAGCAAGAGGCTATTAAGCAGAAAGTTTAAATATAGCTACAGGGACCGATATTTCATGACAATTTGACAGATGTCTTGGAGTGATCACTGGTTCCTTCATCACTAATTACAAAATCATTTGTCTTAAGGAAAGGACAAAAGAGAAGTAATTATGAAAAACATGATTCTTAGGGGATTAAAAAAAAAGATAACATTGGTTTAAAACATTGAGGCGATCATAACCATTTAGAATCATTATTAGTTTGGTTGGGCCAATGACAGCTTGGCTCTCAAAGCCACCAGGGACAGGAGTTTCCTGTGCCAGTGAGAAGGTGGGGGAGAGAAAACACATCACATTTCTTGTTATGCTAAACCCATCCTCTGACTCTGGGGGTTTCTTTGATGTACAGTTCATTAAAATTTCCAACCGACGATGAATTTGAACTAAAATACACAAATGTTTTAATTATACATTCCTTTTTAATTACACTAATGACTTGTAATGTGTTTATGTTGGTTTAGAGTTTAATTTCTACTCTTAGATTAGGTGGTTGACTTAAGGATTGTGCTTTTCAGTAAAATAGCGTGATTCATCAATGTTTGATCATAAGTTAATCCAAAAATATTAAAGCAATGGAATCCTTGGAGGAATAATAATAGGAGATATTGATGCACACCACTGTGTTTTCAGCTAAGAGACTCAAGGGCAGCAGAAACTCTCGAATCGTCTTTGGCGATGAGGTGAGCTCCAAAAGAGGAGAGAAAATCAGAGTTACTGAGACTGCATAGACACTTTTGCATTCAAGGACTCGTGAAAATACTACCCAGAGTGAAGCAGCCATGTATTTATTTCACGTTTAGCAAACAAAAAGTGCCTGTTTTTGCCTTGCAGCACCCAGGGGAGGCCAACGCCTTGAAAACAGGGAGATCAGCTTAAAAGAGAACAATCAAATTCAGAAGGTGGTGGACTCTCCTTCCTTGGAGGTATTTAAGCGCAGATTGAGTTGCCACCTGGCATGGATTATCTAGTTGTGATTCCTGCATTGCAGGGGGTTGGACTAGATGATCCCCAGGGTTCCCTCCAACTCTGTGATTCTATGGAGTAAGCAGAATGGTCAGAATAGGGTCTGGTGGGGGAGGGTAGATGAGGACACTGGGTAGTATTCATAGGAACATTAGAAGAGCTACTGAATCAGGCTAGTGGGCCATCTGGCCCAGCATTCGGTTCTCACAATAGCCACTGTTCACACACACAGCCCTCCTGTGGATTCCAGCAACTGGTATTTAAATAAATAAATAAATGTTGTTGTTGTTGTTTAGTCGTTTAGTCGTGTCCGACTCTTCGTGACCCCATGGACCAGAGCACGCCAGGCACTTCTGTCTTCCACTGCCTCCCGCAGTTTGGTCAAACTCATGCTGGTAGCTTCGAGAACACTATCCAACCATCTCGTCCTCTGTCGTCCCCTTCTCCTTGTGCCCTCCATCTTTCCCAACATCAGGGTCTTTTCCAGGGAGTCTTCTCTTCTCATGAGGTGGCCAAAGAATTGGAGCCTCAGCTTCAGGATCTGCCCTTCCAGTGAGCACTCAGGGTTAATTTCCTTCAGAATGGATGCGTTTGATCTTCTTGCAGTCCATGGGACTCTCAAGAGTCTCCTCCAGCACCATAATTCAAAAGCATCAATTCTTCGGCGATCAGCCTTCTTTATGGTCCAGCTCTCACTTCCATACATCACCACTGGGAAAACCATGGCTATAACTATACGGACCTTTGTTGGCAAGGTGATGTCTCTGCCTTTTAAGATGCTGAAATAAATAAATAAATAAATAAATAAATAAATAAATAAATTTTTATTTATATCCCTCCCTCCCCAGCCAAAGCTGGGCTCAGAGAAGCTAACAACAGTAAAAATAACACAGTTTACATTATGATTTTATCATTAATTGAAATACATTCTAAAATCAATTCATAATCAAATTAATGGCAACCATTGGGCTAGAGTTCTATGAGGATTACAGAAGGAGAGAGGGGGTCAGACTGTGCCTTAGCCAAAGGCCTGGTGAAACAGCTCTGTCTTGCAGGCCCTGCGGAAATATATCAAGTCCCGCAGGGCCCTAGTCTCTTGTTACAGAGTGTTCCACCAGATCGGGGTCATGGCCGAAAAAGCCCTGGCTCTGGTTGAGGCCAGCCTAGCCTCCCTGTGGCCCTGGACCTCCAAAATGTTTTTATTGGAAGACCGTAAGGTCCTCCGTTGGACATACCAGGAGAGGCGGTCCTGTAGGTACAAGGGTCCTAGACCGTATAGGGCTTTCAGAAGCAATGCTGTCCCTGAGTATTATTGAACAAGCTAGTTGCACTGGTTCAAGGATCAGAACTAGTGCAATGGGATTCTTCCCTCTCGTGTCCCCCCCCCACATCCCTTGGCATCCCCAAGTGAATTCTGGAGTGTTTCATGGGTATGTGGAAGAAAGAGAAGGCAAGCATTTTGCATTGCACATGGAGAAATATGAGTACACCAGTACTCTCCTTGCTTGCAATTCCCAGGAACTGCTAAACTGAAGCATAGTATCTCCAACAGTGGAGGTTGAACATTAGCCATCATCACTTCTAACCATTGATAGTCTTTATTCAAACTGGTGGCCATCACTGTTAGCAAATCACTCCTCCGTTGCTGATATGTGGCTGGAAAGTCACATGTTACTGTTTACTTTACTGAGCTGGGAAAGTCTGAAGATGGAAGTTAGTCTTTTCTCTTTCCATTATGTTGTGCTTTTTGCACTGTGTTTCTCTTTCTGTATCTGCTGCTGAAGAAGAGAGCAGACGCCATTATGATTTGCCCTATAAATATTGCAAAATAAATCCGAGAATGCTCACATTCACACTTCCAGTCATCACTGCAGAATCTACTGATTAATAGTGTGACCTGTGTCACTGACCACACCGGAATGAAGATTGATGTCCATTCTGGGGGAGCGCAACGCTGGACAACGCCCGGAGAGGTTTGTCTCATCCCAGGGGCAGTGTGGGCCCCTAGGGTGTGTTCCGGACAATCACCACATCTTGCCCACACTTTAACTATGGACTGTGTGAAGAAATACTTTCTTTTATCTGTCCTGAACTGTCTAACACTCAGCTTCATTGGATGGTCCCGAGTTGTTGTAGTAGAAGAAGAAGAGTTTGGATTGGATATCCCGCTTTATCACTACCCTAAGGAGTTTCAAAGCAGCTAATATTCTCCTTTCCCTTCCTCCCCCACAACAAACACTCTGTGAGGTGAGTGAGGCTGAGAGACTTCAGAGAAGTGTGACTAGCCCAAGGTCACCCAGCAGCTGCATGTGGAGGAGCGGGGAAGTGAACCCAGTTCACCAGATTACGAGACTACCTCTCTTAACCACTACACCACACTGGCTCCCTCTTCTGTTCTCTCAGCTGTTCGTTTTCCTAACTGCCTTCTCTTCTCCAGGAACTGTTCCCTAGCATGTGTTGCCATGACTTTCCCCCTTCCTAAAATTCAGTTTTCCTGGCGACTGCACCTAATATTTAATGGAGCCTGTTCAGCACTCCTATGCCACAGAACTTTAGGGAGTTCAGAAAGAAGTGAACAGCACTTAGTATAAACCCCATTTTGCGACCTCTATTCTCAGAGGCATCAAACCTATGGTGGTATCAGTTCCTGGGACTCACAGGTAGGGATAATGCTGCTATATTCATGCTCTGCTTGCAGGCTTCCCGTGGGCATCCGGTTGACCACTGCAAGAACAGGAAGCTGGACTAGATTGTTCATTGACCTGACCAGCTGGCTGATCTTCTTCTGTTCTTCTGTTCTTATTATACTCTATAAATAGTATTCTATTTAGTCTTCCTCCTGTGACAAATGCAGCAACCCCTCTGGAATTGATATAATCCAAGACAAAATAATCAAGAAGTTCCTAATATGCAAATCAACCTGCGCTTTGGTTTGGGTTTCATTTGGGGCGTTTTCTCTCCTCCCCCCACAAAAAAACTAGTTACGTTATTGTGAAGAGGAGGTAGCTAACTTAATTCTGTTCTTCCAATGTGAACCATAGCATTTCCATTCCTCGCCGTCAACTTTCCAGAAAGCTAGAGTAAGATAAATAGAGCAATATCCATATTTTACAGTCTATAAAATCCAAAACCTTCTTTTTTAAAAAGGAAGAAAACAGATGCCTTATGTGTAATGCATACTCCAACTACCTTATTTATCAACATATACTTATGCAAAATGGGTTTGGCAAGGGCATTTCATAAACCAATATTTACTTGTGGAAGGCACTCAACTATGAGTTTGTGTGTGTGTGTTTGGAGTGTGGGGTGGGAGTGAGCGTGGCAGTCTTGGAATGAAGCAAACCAATATTTTTTGCAAGTGGTTGAACAATCTAACTAATAGCAGTTGAAAAATAATAATAAGGAAGATTCCATCTGGGCGTGTGCCAAATGAAGAAATGAAGCAGACCCCAGATCTTGGGCTTTTCCATGCCATAGTGGAATTTCTCTGAAACTCTCTGAAATGAATTGGTGATCTCCAAAGATCAGATATTTTGATTTAAAAAAGAACAAAAACAAACTGCAGACAAATGTGTCTGTAAAGACTGAGATATTTCTCTCCAGATTTGCCATATAACGGAAATGCCAGGGGGTGGGGGGGCTCTTTTGTGACTGATGGGTCTAGCTTCCAATTAGATGTAATGCTCTTACCAGTGATTTCTGCTTACAAAGCTTTGGGAGAGGAAAGTTGGAAACAATGAACTTCCTTATCGTCATCTTGTTCTGTGCTCTTCGCTAAGTCTGCTGGCGATGTTCAGTTGGAAAATCCAGGATACTAAAGTCCTTCTGCCTCTGTGCCACACATTGCCCCCCCCCCCCAATCCGTTCCTGACAAAACTGCTTTGCACTTGGTTTCTGTGACTTAGGTGCCAATTGAGCTGAACATGAACAGTGATGCTGTTTGTTTTCCATTCATTCTATCTCCCAGCCTGTACACAACCTTCTGAAATATCACAAGTTGCTCTTCCGAGGGCACCTCTACAGTTATTGCCATGTTCATAATAAAACTGGCAAGTGGAGTTTCACAGGGTTCTGTCCTGGGGCCATTGCGTGGTGAGTTCCGCCTCCCCAGTGGAAATAAAGACACATGACACAATTATTAAGGTTAATGGGCTAAACAAGGCCACAACTTTATTGGTTACAGGTGATGAGTGGTATTGGCTTAGGCATTGGTCCTAACCGACTATATCTGACTTCAGCCCGTCCGCTTGAAGTCCGGGAAGGGTTAACCACCAGTAGGGGGAGTCCTGCTGATGCACATCAACTAGGAACTCCCCCAGGGTCACCGATAGGGGGCGTGCCTTAGGCCCTCACCCCCCAGGTTTCGGACAGGGCCATGCCCCCTGGAATACTTTATCAGATTACCCTTCAATATGTGGGGCAGGTGATGGCGCTACCTCCCCTCTTCCATCTACAGAACCATACCAATGCCTAACCGCCAAGACCAAGAAGGCTGTGACGATTTGCAACGAGGTAAGTGAAAACCAAGTGGCTGGTGCCAATTTGCCAAGTGGAAAAATTCCCACCAGGCCCCTCAACCGCGACCAACCAAGGTCCATAGCAAGGTCAAGGAACGAAAACCTTATAGGGCAGGAGGGTGGGAAAAGCAGGAACAGCTGGCAGGCGGGGAAAGAGGGAGATCCCCTTCCACGTCCTGCTTTAAATAGAGCAAGCCATGCCCCCAGAGCCAGCCAATTGGCTGGCCAGGAGGTGATGCGACCGGGAACCCACCCCCATCGCACGGGGGCTGGGTTCCAGCTGCCACGCGTGTGGTGGGACCGTGAAGCCAGCAACTCCACCTCCTCCGAAGGGTGGAAGTGGCTTTGTTGTTCAGTGTCTTCATATGTATATGTGTACTTGGATGAAGGGATGGGTGAGTTGCTCATCAAATTTGCAGATGACACCAAACTTGGAGGGATAGCTAATGCTGCAGAATCAGGATTCAGAATGACCTTAACAGATTGGAGAGCTGGGGCCCAACTAAAAATAAGTAAGACTTTCAACAGGGACAAATGTAAAGTTCTGCACTTAGGCAGGAATAGCCACCTGCACAAATATAAGACGGGGGACACATGGCTTACCGGTAGTACATGTGAAAAGGATCTAGGGGTCTTAGTAGACCACAAACTGAACATGAGTCAATAGTGTGATGCAGCAGCAAAAAAAGCTAATGCTATTCTAGGCTGCATAATCAAGAGAAGTGATAGTGCAGTTCTATTCTGCCTTAGTCAAACCATACTGGGAGTCCTGTGTCCAGTTCTGGGTGACACAATTTAAGAAAGAATGTGTGCAGAGGAGGGGGATCTGGAAGCCAAGCCTTATGAGGAACAGCTGAGGGAGCTGGGTATGTTTAGCCTGGAAAAGAGGAGTCTGAGAGGAGATAAGATAGTCACATTGTTGTTGTTGTTTAGTCATTTAGTCGTGTCCGACTCTTCATGACCCAATGGACCAGAGCACGCCAGGCACTGCTGTCTTCCACTGCCTCCCGCAGTTTGGTCAAACTCATGCTGGTAGCTTCAAGAACACTGTCCAACCATCTCGTCCTCTGTTGTCCCCTTCTCCTTGTGCCCTCCATCTTTCCCAACACCACGGTCTTTTCCAGGGAGTCTTCTCTTCTCATGAGGTGGCCAAAGTCTTGGAGCCTCAGCTTCAGGTTCTGTCCTTCCAGTCCTCAGGGCTGGTTTCCTTAAGATGGATAGGTTTGATGGGACTCTCAAGAGTCTCCTCCAGACCATAATTCAAAAGCATCAATTCTTCAGCGATCAGCCTTCTTTATGGTCCAGCTCTCACTTCCATACATCACTACTGGGAAAACCATAGCTTTAACTATACGGACCTTTGTTGGCAAGGTGATGTCTCCTTTTTAAGATACTGTCTAGGTTTGTCATTGCTGTCTAGATAGTCACCTACAAATATCTAAAGGGCTGTCAGATGGAGGATGGTGCAAGCATGTTTTCTCCTGCAGTTGTGGCTGTGTCATCCCACTTTTCTCCCCAGAGGAGACCAGGGTAGTAAGCAACATGTGATAAAGCAACAAAAACACCTTAAAAAATAATGCCAGTACAGATGCAGATTTGAAGTCCTACCTCTTTCCTTCCCTCTGTTTAATGCCTCCAGATTTGTGGAGCAAAGTAAATTCACTAGCTGAGATTTCATCACAGCGTAGGAGGGCACCATTGATTTAGAAGTCCATGGATTTTAAAGGCTTACAGGGGCACTGGTGGTCGCAAGCAAAGCTGTTTTCAAGGCTTCCGGAAGGTAGGTGGTATATGTGCAAAAAGAGAGAGAAGGTTTATAAATTGGATCCTTAATCTCTCCGTTGATTGTACTAAATAGTAGATTAGGTTGATTGTTATGTTGAATTACCCTTGTTATGTGATTATAGAAGGGCTTAGGGATTCATATTATAGCATACTACTGGCTTTTAAGAGTCAATACCATGCTCTGAACAATGGAGGTGTTTGCTGAGATGAAGGAAGGACTTCTATTTTCTCACTGAAGTGAGCTGCAAAGTTTTACAATGTGTTAAAACAAGACTGCTTAAAAAGATCTGTGAGCCCTAGGGCAAACCCCTCATGCATGTGAGAGTGTCTGATATATGTTATGGTACCTAAACATGTTATTTAGGATATCATCTTCCACAGGATATGTAAGAATTATTATGAGTCGTCCCCCCCACCCGGGGGCCAGTCTGGACTCCAGCTCCCATCATCCCTGACTACTGGTCCTGCCTAGCTATGGATGGTGGGAGATGTAGTCCAACAACATCTGTGGACCCAAGGTTGAGAAGGGCTGCTCCGGATAGTCCCCAAGTTCCCCTCTAATTTTTGGTACAGTGGTACCTCAGGTTACAGATGCTTCAGGTTACAAACTCTGCTAACCCAGAAGTAGTACCTCAGGTTAAGAACTTTGCTTCAGGATGAGAACAGAAATTGAGCTCCAGCAGCGGAAGGCTCCATGAGCTAAAGTGGTACCTCAGGTTAAGAACAGTTTCAGGTTAAGAACGGACCTCCAGAATGAATTAAGTTATTAACCCGAGGTACCACTGTATCCTGTATCTATGGGGGTAAAATGTAAGAGGAATCTTCTCAAACCAATTCCTTTGTCAAGGTAATAGCTTTGGCTGACTATTTAAGTACTACAGATATGCAAATAAATTGCTCTGTTACATTCAAACAAATGGACGAGCCTTTCCCCCTCATACATAGCAGAACCCAAGCCAGAGTTGTTGGGTGAGTGGAATGCATCTTCAGCCGATGTTTTCCCCTCCACCTGCTGGCTGATTCTTTGATTGGACTTGCCATGGATTAAACCTGGGACCTTCAGAACGCAAAATGGGTGCTCTACTGCTAACCTATGACCTGTCCCACACTGTGCAGTGTGTTCCTTGCCCAGCTCTGGTTACCCAACATCTTGTCTAGGCCAGGGCAGAAGACAATCACAAAATGTAGACTGATGGACAACGAGTATTACTGGCTTCCCTTGGACCCAAGCAGAGGGTTCAGCCTCCTCTTTTTGCATCTTTTTTGGGGTTTCATTGGAGTCTCAGCTTCAGGATCTGTCCTTCCAGTGAGCACTCAGGGCTGATTTCCTTAAGAATGGATAGGTTTGATCTTCTTGCAGTCCATGGGACTCTCAAGAGCCTCCTCCAGCACCAGAATTCAAAAGCATCAATTCTTCGGCCATCAGCCTTCTTTATGGTCCAGCTCTCACTTCCATACATCACTACTGGGAAAACCATAGCTTTAACTATACAGACCTTTGTTGGCAAGGAGATGTCTCTGCTTTTTAAGATGCTGTCACTGGAAGGACAGATTCTGAAGCTGAGACTCCAATACTTTGGCCACCTCATGAGAAGAGAAGACTCCCTGGAAAAGACCCTGATGTTGGGAAAGATGGAGGGCACAAGGAGAAAGGGACGACAGAGGACGAGATAGTTGCACTGTGTTCTCAAAGCTACCAGCATGAGTTCGACCAAACTGCGGAAGGCAGTGGAAGACAGGAGTGCCTGGCGTGCTCTGGTCCATGGGGTCATGAAGAGTCAGACACGACTAAACGACTAAACAACAACAACATTGTTTTAAGATCATAAGAAAAGCCTTGCAGGATGAGATCAGAGACCCGTCTAGTCCAACATCCTGTTTTCACAATGGCACTTGAGTGCAACAGCAATTCTCCCCACTTGTAATTCCTTGCAACTGGTATTCCGATGCACATTGCCTCCGATAGTGGAGAAAGAGCACATTGCCTTAGGCAAAACTCAGTGGTGACTCTGCCCCCAAACTTAAGCAGTAAACTAGCCCATCCGCTGGTTGTTTCAGTGGTCCTGGTGTGCTGGCCGTGATCTTAGGATCCAGTGAAAGGGCTACTGATTGCTTGGAGAATATCAAGAGTGATGAATGGGAATGCAGTGTTTGTGCACGCAGCAATGACGGTGGGGTTATTTTATTTAGCTTTCTGAAGCAGCAAACAATTCCTTATCCTTCACATCCTGTTGCATCCTGCAAATTGCCTGGCTCCCGGAGACTTTTTGCATTTGTCAGGGAGACACACCAGACAGACAATTAGATGATGAAAAACTTTAATTCAGCTCCTTGGACTAGACTTCTGCGCTGAGATTTACAAACAAACAAATCCCCGAGCCTCATGCATTTGCGAGGTGTTATTTGTAAATGAATCTCCATATATCCTTCAGAGTACACTCTTCCCTCCTGCACGCCTTGTGGTTTGTTAGCACCAAGGGTGGCTGAATATAAAGAAATATCTCCTTCTAATTAATCTGCTCCCGGGGCATTGCCAATGGGGAGGAGAGGCGGTTACATTTAAAGTAAACTCTCATGTTCTACTTCTCAGATAAAGGGCAGTAAACATTGCTTCTCTTTGCATTTGTTCCTTGAGACTCCACTTTTCTACTCTGTTGCCTTCCCCTCTCATCTTTTTCTCCTCCTCCTCCTTCACAAACATACATCTATATATCTTTGTACACTTATATGCATTTGCCAAGTCCAGTATAATTTACTCTTGGGTAAGTGCAAGCGGGTGGCGCTGTGGGTTAAATAACAGAGCGTAGGACTTGCTGATCAGAAGGTCGGCAGTTTGAATCCCCGCGATGGGGTGAGCTCCCGTTGCTCGGACCCAGCTCCTGCCAACCTAGCAGTTTGAAAGCACGTCAAGTGCAAGTAGATAAATAGGTACCACTCCGGCGGGAAGGTAAACGGCGTTTCCATGCGCTGCTCTGGTTCGCCAGAAGTGGCTTAGTCATGCTGGCCACATGACCCGGAAGCTGTACGCCGGCTCCCTCGGCCAATAAAGCAAGATGAGCGCCACAACCCCAGAGTCGTCCACGACTAGACCTAACGGTCAGGGGTCCCTTTACCTTTAAGTGCAATATAGGAAAATAAAAAACCACCTTATACTGAACCAGATGACTTGTCCATCTAGCTTAGCATTAGTGACTCTCTTGGATTCCAGGCAGGGGAGATTGCTAGCCCTATCTTAGAGATGAAAGGGATTGAACCTAGAGCAAAGCTGATGCTCTACCTCCTCCAGCCATAAGCTTACCTGGGAGTAAGAGCCATTGAACTCAATGCTAAAAAGAGGAATGTATGGATAATTCCTCCCTTTCTTAGGATAGGGTCAAATTTCTCCCTTTGGAGGGTAGCAGTGTCTCTTTACAGATACAGGTAGGTGGCCGTGTTGGTCTGCCGTAGTTGAAACAAAATAAAACACTTCCTTCCAGTAGCACCTTAGATACCAACTAAGTTTGTTATTGGTATGAGCTTTCGTGTGCATGCACACTTCTTCAGATACACTGAAACAGAAGTCACCAGACCCTTATATATAGTGGGAGGCTAGGGTGGGGTATTACTCAGAAGGGTGGTGGGAATGGGTGATTGGCTGATAGGTGTGGTAAACCTGTTGACGACTGTTAACGGCTGCAATTGGTCTTACAGGAAAAAGCAAGGGGTGAGATGGCTAAAAATAGCTTCATCATGTATAATGAGATAATAATCCAATGTCTCTATTCAGACTAGGTCTCTCCATGGTTTTAAGTTTGGTAATAAGTTGCAATTCTGCAACTTCTCTTTCCAGTCTGTTTCTGAAGTTCTTTTGTACTGAAATTCTGAAATTCTTTTTGGCTTTACAGAGACAGTCCATCATTTGCAAGACTCCTCTAGTTGAAGGGCTGCCCATCCATTTAAAGATTAAGAGCTCTACAAAGGGACGCAAGGCAGGGGCCTTGAGGTTTCCCATCCACAGTTAGCAGACTGAGTAGACACACAGATCACCTGGTGGAAGTCTTCCTCTTGATGTTGAGACTGGCTGTTGTTGTTTTCTACTTAAACTACGTTTTTTATTTAAACTTCCAGCTACACATCTAAATTAGCATATGCAAATCTCTATTCTCCTCAATCCTCTTTACTTTAAGGGCACCTACCCCCTTCCTCTTACTTTCTTTTAACTTTACTCTTCACACATGAAATTTGCTTCCGTATAGGTAAAACCTCCATAGGTGTATACAACAGAAAAGTTTCCTGGACGGCATCTATTGTCTTCATAATTATGCCGCCACAGTTCATTACATCATTCAGAAGAAATTTGCTCCTTGCTTTCGTCCCCCTTCCCATTATTATGTCCAAACATAATGGCTGGATGTGCAGGCAGCTTAAGGCACCCAGAGAGGCTGAGATTTATGAGATAAACTGGGGCTCTGTTTGTGAGTATGGTGCACCTTCAAAGGGATGCATAGTCAATGAATGAATTCAGAAGCCACAAGGCAAAAGACCAGAGCATGACACAGCCACTGCAACAATAAATCACCTTGGGGGTTTTTATTATTATTTCAAGGGGGTAGCTTCAAATGCACATCTTGGACACTCATGGATGAGGTGAATTCACTTCTGAGCATGGAATCACAGTATTCCTTCAGCATCCCTACACTTTTGTGCTTGTGAGGTTCAGGTGGAACCAAGTGAAATGCATATTTAGAGAGAAAGGAGCTGGAAATAGGCTCTGACACCTTCCTAGAAAACTGTGTTCATGTAAAGCTTGAATTGGGGGAACGGATCAACTTAAATTATTAGGTTGCTCATCTTACTCCAAACCAGCACATTCCACTTTCTTGTATCTTAATAAAATATGTTTGGGGTGGAGGGAATTGGTAGAAGACCCATGCAAGAAACAGAGCTAGGAGATAGTGATGGTGAGAAACCTACTACATATTCCATCTGCTGTTTCAGTTATCAAAGAAACTCAGGGAATGTCATATATTTATATATAATATTCCCTGGTTTCTTTGATAACTGAAACAGCACAGGGAAAATACAGTTTGGGGCCATTAATTATGCTTTCTTATTGAGTATATAAATTCGATGTCACACGGATCTGGCTGAACGGTATATATTTATTTCAAAACTATCATTTCTGCAAAGCACGGCTGCATCATTGTATTGATTTAGGTATTTCTGTGATTGGGCCTGATGCTTTTATGAAAGGCAAGCTATTAACAAACTAAATTGAAAAACCCATGACTCAGACTTTTTTTGCAGGTGGGTCTGCAGGCGGCTTCAGGATTGGAAAAGACTTAGTTTAATGGGGCAGACTCCTTTTTTGAAATCCATAAACCTTATTTGTTGTGAAGAGGAGGAGGGGGGAGGAGAGGAGTCTTTTTTTAAAAAAAACAACAACCCTCCAACCCTCTACAAGATAGAATTTCTCATGCTTCACTGCAAACCACCCAGTCTTCGCTTCCAATCGATAAAAATGTTAATCTTTTCATTTCAAAGGGTCGACGTTTTTGACCTTCTGGGATGCTGGTATTAAAATCCCGTGTAAAACAAGGTCCCCTGAAAAGAGCAACACAAATTATTTTTGCATTCGTGGAGAAGGATTGGGGCTGTCTCATAAGTAGCTGCTCATTTCTGTGCTCGAAGCAGGCTTCCGAATCCATACCCTCTCTCAAGAACTGGCACTGGGAGAGTTAAGAGCGGCTGAGGACTTCCAGGGCTGGGAAGTAAAAGTTCTCAGTGCAAAGGAGGAACAAAACTCCTTTGCAAAACAGCTTGCTGGTTCCTGCTGCCTCATGCCATATGCCAGAGATCCTTCTCCTGGATCAGCTGTAAGCAAATGTCTAAGGGCGCATTAATGTGCAAGGCTGCAGGCACAGGGACTATATGAAATTCCAGTGGTGCCACTTGGTATAAAACCCAGCAATGGTGAACTTCTGGCCCTCCAGATGTTGGTGGAGTCCACGTTCCATCTGCCCTAGTCAGCACAATCAGTTGTCAAGGATGATGGGAGTTGGATTTCACAAACATATGGAAGGGTAGAGGTTTACCACCCCTGGTTTAGCCTATGTTACTTGCATTGCAAGGAGGCAGAGTGGGGCCACCCTTCTGTTCTCACAGGCAGTGTTCTATCTTCCAGTGGAAACTGTGCGCTGTGCATGCTAGTCTGCAAAGAAAACCCAACACAATAGTTCCTCCTGGGTTGCCGCATTGGTGACCCCCTGCTTAGGTCTCCTAGAAATACTAGCAGAGCATGCAGAACTTTCCAACATGTGAAATGCTCCACTGCTTTTATCAGAAGTGCAATGGTGCCATGATATTTTCTTCCCCATCTCGCCTTCTCAAGATTCACAGTCTTACACTTGGCACAACTTTACAGCTTTGGAGCCAAGAGTTCTGAAGGAACAGGGGAGGGAAGTGTTCGAAAATGGGGGAAGTTTGTCTTGATAAAAAACGGAAATCGGATCCAAGATGATGCTTCTTGATGGAGCCTGCTGACCTTTAGTCCTGTATTAGTAGAATTATACTGTAAAAGTAAGGGAGACGGGGGAAAAACTTAAATGGCAGCTTAGCCCCTAGGGGAAACTGACTTCAGTAGTAAACTTTAACTCAATTTCAGAGCCTTTGAGTCAAATCTTGCTCAAGTTCCCCCCTCCCCTTTTGCTGGTTTATTCTGCCCCCTCCCACTGCACTGACATTTGATTTTTGAATGGAGCGCTCACATCTTGTTCTTGCTGAAACCAAAAAAGGCAGCCTGCTCTTACACTTGAAGATGAAAGCCGAGGTCTTTGCTGCCCCCAGAAAGGAACAAATTATTATAATACTCTCTTCCATTTCAATGGCATTTTTCATCCTGATGGAGCCCAGAATACTTGATAGTTGGAAGGGCCAGATTGTGCTTTCATGTGTGTGACTGCCTCCCCCCCAGCCCAAACAAAAACTGGCACAACAAACTAGATCTTCCAAGAAGGATCTAAATATAGAAATTACTCATGCTTGCTTGAACAAAGAAACAGTGGGTGTTGATGCTTCTTTGAGGGAGGGAGCCATGAAGACCATGTTCACAGAAGCAGGGACAGTTCTAACAGCCGCTGAGAAGGTGGGTTAAGGACATTTCATTTGCATACAGTCAGTGTGCATAAATTGAGAGCTGGCATGGTGTAGTGGTAAGAGTGTGAGAATAGGATCTTAGAGACCAGGGTGCAAATCCCTGCTTGATTATGAAGCTCTTTGGGTAACCATCGAGCATTCTTTGCCTCTCAGCTTAAACATCTTCATGGGGTTGTTGTAGGGATTAAATGAGGAGGAGAACCATATGCACCGCCTTGAATATAAACACAAAAAAGAAGATGTTCAACATCATCTGTGAAAGAGCCTTCTCGCATGTAAAACACATGGGCCTCTTCTCAAGATAAGGAGAAAGGACAAGCAAACTTAAGTAGTCTCTCCTATCTTGGAGATTTTTAGGCACAGGTTGGCTAGCTATCTGTCATGGATGCTTTAACTGAGATTCCTGCATCACAGAGGATTGGGCTAGATGGTCCTTGAGTTCCCTTCCAACTCTATGACTCTATAAATGTCTCCCCACTTTGTGCTCATTGACTATACCCACACATGCTGCCTTCCCTAGTTTGGAGCCTTCCAGATAATTTGGACTACAACTCTGATCAGACTTGACAATTGACTGTGCTTGATCATCGGCCGTGCTGACTGGGTCTGGCGGGGGCTGAAGTCCAAAACACCTGGAGAGAAGCAGGCTAGCTAAGGCTAGAGGCATGTGGTGTATCTGCAGGCCTTTAATATCTTAATATCCCATAGGCCTGTAGCAGTGGAAGGGACTCAAAGAGTCATCTAGTCCAATGCTCTACAGAATAAGGTGTACAGTTTCTTGGGTCTGTAGGTGGGCTTATTGCTTTGGGGACACAAAAGGCATAAAAGAAGTGCCACTCAAAGCATTCTGAGCTCCTTCCCTACTGCTAGCAGAAGAAAGCTCAGTCGTCACATCCCATTGCTTCTGCCACATATAGGCAAAATAGGGATAGTGATGTCCCCAACAGCTATATTCCAGACAGAGGGCCTGAGGGCCTCTCTGTGCTGGGCCTGGTTCCCATGAAACACGGACCAGGACCAGTCCAGAATCTGAAGGTTCCGCTAGGAGTCAGTCTGACAGGGCCAAGGCAGGACATGAGGCAGGAAACCAGGCAAGGACAGGTACAGGGTCTCAGGCAGGATCTGGCATATAGCAATGTTGCTCCCGCAACCTGGGGCGGAGTCCGACAGCCTTTTATCTTTGTCAGGGTAGTGGCCGGTCCTGATCCCCCAGCGACTCACCTCCCTGTTTCGCCCAAAGGCAAGCACTCCTCCTGCGAGTACTCAGGTCTCTCCTTCTCTCAGACCTGAGTCTCTGCAGCTCGGGAGACGTCGGTGGGTTACTAGACCCAGGGGCCACCTCAGCCTCCCCTGACCAAACTGATAGTGGAGCAGCTGTAAGTGATGGCCCAGCTGAAGGCAACGAGGTAATCCTCACATCTGGAGCCAAGGCAGGCTCAGGCCCCTGACTCGGCCCAGCTGGTGTTTGTTGCAGGGGAACCTGTGCAGACTGGGACTCTTCCGGATCAGGCCCCAGACTTGGTTCAGATGATGCCTGAGGCAAAGGATCCAGTGCAGACTGAGTCTCCTCTGGTTCTAAGTCCGAGCCCAAGTCCCAGGCCATCACACTGACAGAGGGAAAGAAGGAGCCCATCCTATTGGAGCAGAGTCCACCAATGCTGGAAAGAATGCTGTTGTCACAGAGATCGTTTCAGAGACACTCAAGAGACAGAAAACCAAGCAGCAGCAACAGCAAGAACTGCGGCAGCTTAAAGGCTAGCAAAGTCCCCATCTCTACCACACATTGAAATCCATTTTCAACAGCCATGGCTTCCCCCAAAAGAAGCCATGAGAAATTTATTTTGTTAAGGGTGCTAAGAGGTCCTAAGAGGTCCCTTTCCCAATTGTCAGTTAGGAGAACAGCGGTCTCCTAACTACTTTCCCATACATAGCTGGGTGCATTCTGGAGAGGGTGGTTTTGAAGACCTTGTAATAAAAATAGCTATGGAAGAATCTGTCACTTTTGGTTTCTTTCAGATTCTCCTACACACACCCCATCTTCAATTCAGTTTTCCACATTTCTGCAGCAATTTGTAATTTTTTTACAAATCCCCATTTTCATGCAATTATCTGCCTATAAACACTTTTCTTTCTGTGCAGTTTTGGCTCATATACATACTTCAAGGACCACCCCTCCCCATATCTGAGACTCTTCCACCTGTGTTTCATCTGCGAGAGGTCCAGAAGGTAGGAACACAGGGCAGGGCTTTTCCGCAGTGGCTCCCTGCTTGTGAGATGCTCTCC
Organism: Podarcis pityusensis; assembly: GCF_964106645.2. Taxonomy (NCBI): domain Eukaryota; kingdom Metazoa; phylum Chordata; class Lepidosauria; order Squamata; family Lacertidae; genus Podarcis; species Podarcis pityusensis. The sequence continues at coordinate 5,184,941 of NC_138036.1, read as the reverse complement.
CATTACGTATCTTTAGATGTATTCATTACATATCTTTAGATGTCAGACAAAAACATTCCTCTTCTCCTAGGTCTTTGGCTAATTAGACAATCCATGGCCTTTTAAATTGGGGAGTACTGTTTTTGTTTGTTATTGTGCTGTGTATTTTTGTGTTTTTATATTACTGCCCTGTGATCCTTGGATGAAGGACAGTAGAGAAGTTTGATAACTAATCATATAGTTGTACCATTGGAGTGGACCCCATAGTCCAATCCCCTCCAATGCAGGGATGCTGTCCACAGCCATCCCTGGGTGGGCTCAAACCACCAACCTTTGAACCACCAATCTCCTGGTTAACAGCCAGACACAGTAATCCATTGCACCACAGGCAATCTCTTTCTCTCCACCCACATCAATTTTCCATAATGGTTTTATCACTATAATACATGTTTTTATGTGCACGTCCCTCATTCTTGCACACAGTGTTTGATTGGATAAGTGCACTACAAAATCTGAAGCGCAAATTTTGAAAGATCTTGCTGTTTCCTTTCGGAAATTAATTCAAGTAGCGCAAATCAGGTAGTGTCCGATTAACACGCAAACAAAATCAACTTTCTTCCCCTTTCCGAAGCACAAACTATTTTGAACAACTTCCAGGAGGAAGATAACATTGAGAAGTTAATGAAAGCCGGTTGAACAAGTGGAAAACTTTGTAATTCAATTCGGTTTCAGTGGTGTCTACATGAAAGTTCCAGGGCTTGAGCTGGTGGAGGATTTATTTTCACCCAGAAACAAAATTAGTTCAATCATTCTTAGCTCTGTATGCTGCACACACACAAAAAATGCAATATACTGTAGACGCTCCCTGAATAAATAGATTGTACCCTTACAAAGAGAAGGGATTAAAGCCTCCTTCCTTAATTACTTAGCGTAATTCTGAGCAGGATAACCACATACAAGATCAAATAGTAATGGGGGCAAAGAGGGCTTAGTGTGCAGCTCCGGGGAATAGCTGAGTTTTACTGTTTCAAGAGGCAAGGCAATGCTACAGAGCCTGATTCAAGGAGAAAGAGTGGATGTTCTTATAGTCTTGCATGGTGCTGAAAGGTGCTGGAGGGAAAACTATGTGGATGGTGACAGAATACTGTGTATTAATTTGGCTAGACTGGTGACTGGGAGCAGCCACTGAGACCACATAATACCAGTTTTGAAAGACCTACACTGGCTCCCAGTACGTTTCTGAGCACAATTCAAAGTGTTGGTGCTGACCTTTAAAGTCCTAAACGGCCTCAGCCCAGTATATCTGAAGGAGCATTTCCACCCCCATCGTTCTGCCCGGACACTGAGGTCCAGCGCCGAGGGCCTTCTGGCGGTTCCCTCCCTGCGAGAAGCCAAGTTACAGGGAACCAGGCAGAGGGCCTTCTTGGTAGTGGCACCCACCCTGTGGAACGCCTTCCCACCACATGTCAAAGAGATAAACAACTACCAGACTTTTAGAAGACATCTGATGGCAGCCCTGCTTAGGGAAGCTTTTAATGTTTAATAGGTTATTGTATTTTATATTCTGTTGGAAGCCTCCCAGAGTGGCTAGGGAAATGCTTCAAGACTGGTTGAGAATCCAACATTATCAGTGGAAGCTGGTGGAACCTAGATCTGGTAGTTACATGCATGGTGTGTCTAGAAGTTTTGTGTCCATCACCTTGGAGGTTCTCATCCTTCTCCCCTGAAAAAGAAGCAGTGGACACTTAAACAGTATCTAAATGTGTAGGACTACAACTACCACCCACCCGGGTCATTAGCACTGTTAGCTGGGGCTGATGGGAAATGTCCAACAATAGCTGGAGGACACACCATTGGCTAATCTTGTACTAAAGCAGAATGGGAAGACAAATTGGGAAGGTCCAGCTTTGGAGGTGCGGACAGGAATGGAGGACACTGAAAAGAATTTTGAAAAGCTTTGTGAAATTCCTCCAGCAGATTCTGCACATCCTTTGCCCTTACACTTCCGTAACAGAAGACATCTGGATTGCATTTGAGGAACGAGTGCCGAGGGGACAATTATTGTGCTGTAAACCGATTACCTGGAAAGGCCTTTAAAGATGCAAGTTGGAGAAGTAGCATCTGAAGCAGCCTTTATTTATCCACAAAGCCACTCATAGGACTGGGACATAAGGAAGATAAGTTAGATTTAGGCATCCGGCGAAGGACATATGAGCTGCCTTGGTCCATCTGCCTTCAACTTTATCTACATCGGGAGAATGGATTTTGAAAAGTAACACTTAGGCGACTCTCTCCGAAAGATATTTCCAAATGCCACCGTTTTCTATTACTTTGTCATTGACTCTTAATGTGTTTTGCAGAATGATTTGGTCCTTTCTTGGGTAAAGAAGAAAAATGAGAATTGGAAAGGTGGTGGTGATGGAGGGGGGGACCTTCTTCTATCATTCATTACTATGCAGCTTTCACTTTGCAAAGCACAATTCATAGGGAAGAGAGGGGGAGAAAACTTGTGTTCCTTTCTGCCCTGCCACTTCAGATTCTCCAATGCTAAACAGAAAGCGCAATAAAAATGTCGGCCTTCACACTAAAAGATTCAAATGATTGACAATAAAGTGGGAAACAGTTAAAGCAGGTAACCTTGCAGTCTGGTCTCAGGGATATTTATTTTCTTGGACTGGCTAACCTTATTCTGTTTTGCCTTTTTTATTATTACGCTCAATTGAATATTTCAGTGGCTATATAACAAAGATCGAATTTTAATCTTTTAGTCCTCCTGCTTGCATGATTCTGATGGAAGGGAAGCCACCACAGTGCTTCTAGGCTAGGGCTCTTCATCTTTGGGTCCCCAGATTTTGGACTGCAACTTCTACCATCCCTGAGTATAGGTAGGTTTCCTTGGTTTACATTGCTGAATTAGAAGCAGACTGCAATACAATACCTCTGAAATCTATACATCCAACCACATGTAGTTCTACAGTAACTAAAGAACCCCCCAGCCACAATGAACAGCTTTAGTTTGTATCTTCTTTCCACGTCAGTGTTGATGATATTACTTGAGGGACAAAAATGAGAGCTGGACCATGTGTCCTCGAGTTTCTCTTTTTCCTCTTGTGATGTTGGTAAACTTCCAGTTGATCTGCAAATTATGCAGCATGAGATGGTCAGTCAGGAATCAGCAACCTTCTTGGGTTGGTGGGAACACTGGGAATCTTGAGGGAGTGCCATGAGCACCAGTGGGTGTGACATAACACAAAAAGGCTTCCACATCCAAAACAACAGAAAAGAAGCCAGGGTCACATAATGGGGTCCATGAAGACCCCATTAATAGAAAAGAAGCAAACAAATCACCCACCATTGTACCTCTCCTTTGTCCAGAATGGATGGGAGAGTACATGTCAATTCCTGGCATCCAATAAAATGTGAATATGTTCAAGGAAGCGTGTTTGATGGCAGAGAAGCCGAGCCAGTGCAAACAGCAGCAGGATCAAACATGGTGAGGGAATTATTACAGGTAATTTTCCTGGGCTCCTTATGAAGTGGTAGATATAGGTTGCCACAGTAGTGAGACATAGAACTAAAGTGAGATCCTGGAGTGTACTGTTTCAGACTCCTTGCTGAGGAATAGCATCCCAACCCCCCAATATTTCCACCCATTATCCTCCATCAGCACAGCAAAGCAATATATTGACCTGCATAGAGAAAATCAGCATATCATGGTGCTACATTTAAATGTATTTTTAATCTTTGTTGGAAGCCACCCAGAGTGGCTGGGGAAACCCAGCCAGATGGGTGGGGTACAAATAAATTATTATTATTATTATTATTATTATTATTATTATTATTATTTTACATAGAAACATCCAGAAATACTACATGCATCTCACATGCAGGCTGAAGTGGTCATGATTCAGAAGCGTGGCACCTTCGTTTACCTCCTTATTCTGCATCATGGGTGCATCATAGGTACCATGGTCCTTAGATGTTCCTTCAACTATAATCTGAACTGGGGAAGGATGTTGTGCCAGCCACCTCTGCTTCTGCTACATCTATCCATGCATAAAGTGACAAACTGACAAACTGGAACGTGTCCAGAGGAGGGCAACCAAAATGGTCAAAGGCCTGGAAACGACGCCTTATGAGGAACGGCTAAGGGAGCTGGGCATGTTTAGCCTGGAGAAGAGGAGGTTAAGGGGTGATATGATAGCCATGTTCAAATATATAAAAGGATGTCACATAGAGGAGGGGAAAAGGTTGTTTTCTGCTGCTCCAGAGAAGCGGACACGGAGCAATGGATCCAAACTACAAGAAAGAAGATTCCACCTAAACATTAGGAAGAACTTCCTGACAGTAAGAGCTGTTCGACAGTGGAATTTGCTGCCAAGGAGTGTGGTGGAGTCTCCTTCTTTGGAGGTCTTTAAGCAGAGGCTTGACAACCATATGTCAGGAGTGCTCTGATGGTGTTTCCTGCTTGGCAGGGGGTTGGACTCGATGGCCCTTGTGGTCTCTTCCAACTCTATGATTCTATGATTCTATGAAAGTTCCTTTTCCCACATACTCTGGCTCCTTTCCAAGTGGAGGACAAGTGATGGCAGGCTTCATGGAAGACATGAGCTTCCTTCACTCATGGAGGTTAAGACTATCAATGGCTATAAGCCATGGTGCTCTGAGTATCAGGTGTTGCGAATCGCAACTGGTAGAGAACTGATGGTGTGTTCAGGTCCTGCTTGCAGGCTTCCCATAGCCATCTGGTTGACCCCTGTGAGAACAGGATGTTGCACTTGATGAACACTTTGCAGTGGTCAAGACATTTCCTGGCTCACTTCGACAAAGCTCATGAAACTGTGAAGGCTTGTCCAGTGAGAACAAAGAGGCAGAAGCAACAGGTGTAGAGTGTTGAAGGCTTCGTGGTGGAAAAGGGCCAAAGCTCAGTGGGAGAACATACGCCTTGGATGCCGTAGACCCCTGATTCAATCCTTGATACCTCCAGGTAAGACTGGGAGATACCGTACTTTTCTGTGTATAAGATGAGGGTTTTTTACTCTAAAAAATCAGGGGGCGTCTTATACACAGATAGTCCATAGGCAGGACGGGCGATTGGTTGCAGTTGCGAGCAGGAGCTTGTCAGTGGCTATTCGGTGGGTGATTGGTGGCTGCTGCAAGGGCCGCTGCGGATTGGCTGCTGGTGCGGCAATTGTGCATATGATTGGCGGCAGCTGGTGGCGAGCGGGCAGACACTTGTTTTCTTCTCAACATGTGAAATAATTGGCAGTGTTGGGTGAATGATTTTCGAGGCATTCCCTCCCAAAATAACAACCTCAACAACCTTGGCAATTTCACCCCATAAAAGCTCATCAACTCTGGGCCATCTCCCCCCATTTTCTTAATTTGGGGTCCCCAAAATTAGGGGGAGTCTTATACACGGGGGCATCTTATACACGAAAAAAATATGGTACTCCGTATCTGAAATTCCGGGCGCTTGCTGCCAGTCAGTGTAGCCAATGCTGGATGAGATGGGTCAGTGGGTCTGACTCAGTGTGAGACAAATTCCTATATTCCTTCTTTTGTGTAGCCTTCCACTCATAACTCTTGCAGTTCATTACAGGGTGGACTCAAGCAGATAAATCTGATAAAGATTGACAGAATTAACGTATGAAATTAGCAAGTACTGCTATCTCAATAGAAGTGTTATTTTTTTAAAAAATAAAATAAAGGGAAATAGTAGTAGTTCATCTCACCTGGATGTCATAAGCGAACATCACTGACAAATCCTTTGCAGTTCAAAAAGCATTACAAAAGTTGCAAAGCAAGAAACACATAATAATAAATTGTTTACAACAGTGGCAGTGCCATCAAAATCCTCTTCCGGGGGGTCCACCATGATTAAAATCCAATTTAGAATCTGCATTTTAATCTGAGATTAATGAATTAACCTATTAATCACAGTGATTAATGCCCAGAGGCCAAATACTAATCCATTATTTGTGCTCCTCATTTGGGCTGATGTGTCAATGGCATTGCATTGAGTATTCAAAATTAAAATATTGGTTTGTTTTTTGTTGCTATTGACTATGTCAAAGACACCCTGGTGGTTCGTTTGTGTATTAAAATAAAATACGGTTTTGTGATATTTCCATGAAGAGTGAGCATCTAGCTTTATTGTTCCATGTATATACAGTATGTGTTAGCTCTTTAAAACTTGTTAAACTGACCTTTCACAGCAAAACTTTGAGCTTCAGAGCATGAAAGGAATGGGAATTTTCACATGGTCGAAATCTAGGAATAAAATCCAAAAAAATAGGACACGTGGAACCTGATGGGAAATACATTTTTGCAGCAATAATCAGAGAAATGCACCTCAAAACAAAAATTAATGTGGATCGCTAGAAATGGATGTGCCATTTTGTTTTTGGAGATTTGCAGTTTGTGTTGTTGTTTAGTCGTTTAGTCGTGTCTGACTCTGCATGACCCCATGGACCAGAGCACGCCAGGCACTCCTGTCTTCCACTGCCTCCCGCAGTTTGGTCAAACTCATGCTGGTAGCTTGGAGAACACTGTCCCACCATCTCATCCTCTGTCGTCCCCTTCTCCTTGTGCCCTCCATCTTTCCCAATATCAGGGTCTTTTCCAGGGAGTCTTCTCTTCTCATGAGGTGGCCAAAGTACTGGAGCCTCAGCTTCAGGATCTGTCCTTCCAGTGAGCACTCAGGGCTGATTTCCTTCAGAATGGAGAGGTTTGATCTTCTTGCAGTTCATGGGACTCTCAAGAGTCTTCTCCAGCACCATAATTCAAAAGCATCAATTCTTTGGCAATCAGCCTTCTTTATGGTCCAGCTCTCACTTCCAAACATCACTACTGGGAAAAGCATAGTTTTAACTATATGGACCTTTGTTGGCAAGGTGATGTCTCTGCTTTTTAGGATGCTGTCTAGGTTTGTCATTGTTTTTCTCCCAAGAAGCAGGCATCTTTTAATTTTGTGGCTGCTGTCACCATCTGCAGTGATCATGGAGCCCAAGAAAGTAAAATCTCTCACTGTCTCCATTTCTTTCCCTTCTATTTGCCAGGAGGTGATGGGACCAGTGGCTATGATCTTCATTTTGCAGTTTGTAGTGCATTCTTAAACATGTTTACATGGAAGTAAGCCCTGTGGCCTAGGGCCTTTCAGTGAAATCCTATGCAAGTCTCCTTAGAAGCAAGTTCCAAGGTACTTACTTCTGTACTACATTAACACCATACATAAAGCAGGTACTTTGAACAGTCATGGCTTTCCATCAGAGAATCCTGCGAGGTGATATTTGACAAAGGTGTTGAGATTTGTTAGTTGACCCCTGTTTCCCTCCCAGACTTCAGGTTCCCAGAGTGGTTTAGCAACCAATTCCTCTTCAAAGCAAACTCTAAGCATCCCACATGCCCCACCCATGAGTGCAAAATGAGGGGAAACATGGACTCCTCTAGAGAACATATCTTTACACTCTCACCTGGCAGAACCCTCACAGTTCCTTCATAACACACACACACACACACACACACACACTAGTTTTCTTCCCGGTGATTTGCTGTTTGCTTTGATTGATTGATCAAGTTTGAAATTCAAATTAGGAAGATACCAAGAATTGTCTGGTTTCTCTTCATATTCAGTTCAGTTCCCATTTGTGGGAAGGCAAAAGGAATTTTGAGACAGCAGCATCTACCATCTGGATCAGGCATGGCCAAACTTGGCCCTCCAGCTGTTTTGGGACTATAACTCCCATGACCCCTAGCTAACAGGACCAGTGGTCAGGGATGATGGGAACTGTAGACCCCAAACAGCTGGAGGGCCAAGTTTGGCCATGCCTGATCCAGATCCATAACTTTTCCACCTCTGCATCTGCAGTCAGACAATTGACTCAGACACCCTCCCAAAAGATAGGGGCCGACCAATTACTTGTATTTGAAGAAATCACGAGATCCTCTTAAAATAGTAAAGATAAGTTTGTTCCTTTTGACCGCTTTCTTACTACATTAGCAAATTGTGTTTTCTGTAATAAGATGGAGAAGTCAGTGTGATGATAGGAAGTCATTAATACAATATAATCACAGCTTAAGATCAAACTCATCTCCTCTCTCTTTACCTTGTCAAGTGTTTCAACATTTTATGTTGTAATGTGATGACCAGAACTGATCGCTATAATCTAAGTCGGGATCAGACTAATGCATTTGTATAATCAAAGATTTCCCCGAGACTTAACTTCATTTGCATTCTCTGGCTCTTTCATTCTTTAGACCTGCACCTATTAAGATTCATCCTAGTTAGAGACCAAGATCTGTCATGTAGGAGTCTTTTTCCCCCTCTCTGAATGTTTTCCTGCTGCCTTCAAGGACTTAAAAAATGGAAAGTAAAAGTTAGCGAAGGGTGAGATTCAATGAGCTATCATAAATAAACTGATTCAGAACCAATTCCAAATTGCCACATTTTAAAACTCATTCTGATGTTGCTTTTCTGCATTAAATGAGGGGTGGGGGTGGGGAGTGAAGATGAGTGTGAATTGGAGATGACCTTCCATAGTGGGAAACCTTGTGTACATGTTCCCCATCTAGTATGGAACTCACACAATCACAAAGCACAAAACTAATTGTCAGAGAAGGATAAGGAGAGCCTTGTCGGATCAGAAGAAATGTTCATCTAGCGTAGCATCCCCTTTTCACATTGGTCAACCAGATGCCTATAGGAAGACATCTGCAAGCAGGATAGCACCTTCCTCAGTTGTGAATCCTAGAAACAGGTATTCAGAGGCACACCCCCTCCAGTAGTGGTGGTAGGGCTTAATCAGCATGGCTAGGAGCTGTTGGCAGCCTTCCTCTCCATGAAATTGTCTAATCCTCTTTTGAAGCCATCCAAGTTGGTGGCTGGGGTGCGGGTGGCGCTGTGGTCTGAACCACTGAGCCTCTTGGGCTTGCCGATCGGAAGGTCGGTGGTTCGAATCCCCGCTACGGGGTGAGCTCCCATTGCTCGGCCTCAGCTCCTGCCAACCTAGCAGTTCGAAAGCACATCAAAGTGCAAGTAGATAAATAGGTACTGCTCCAGCGGGAAGGTAAACGGCGTTTCTGTGCACTGCTCTAGTTTCACCAGAAACGGTTTAGTGATGCTGGCCACATGACTCGGAAAAACTGCCTGCGGACAAACGTCGGCTCCCTCGGCCAGCAAAGCGAGATGAGCAACCCCAGAGTCGTTCGTGATTGGACTTAACATTCAGTGGTCCTTTACCTTTACCTTTTTAAGTTGGTGGCCATCACTACATTTTGCGGGAACACATTCCAGAGTTAAACCATGTGTTATATCAATCTGTACTTTCTTTTCTCTGACCAGAATTTTCCAGCATTCAGGTTCAGCAGTTGCTCCTAAGTTCTAATATTATGTGAGCGGGGGAAAAGCAGCCTTCACCCTTACAGAATTTCTCTAACCCATCCCACTATCAGCCTGCTGCTAAATCTTTCGGCATTCAGCTTCATTGGATGGTCCAAGGTTCTAATATTATGAGAGGGGGAGCAAAAACTGATCGCTATCTGCTTTCTCGGCACCTTGCACAATTCCATTCACTTCCAATGGCCTTGGGCTGTCTGTGCATCTACTTTGCACGCAGAAGGTCCCATGTAGAGCATCTCCAAGTAGGGCTGGGAATTGTGCGCTGCCTGAAACCCTGGAGAGCAGCTGCCAGTCAGTGTAGACAATACTCAGCTAGATAGACCATTGGTCTGCCTCTCCATAGTTCCTAATAATTCTGCACATGACCAGGTCAAGAGACCTAGCAGCACCAGCCCCTTTGTGATCCTCATTCTTCAGTACCTTTCTGTTCCCACCCAGATTCTCTAAGAACAAAATAAACAGAAAAGGGCAGAGTAAAACTGGAAGCAGCCCAAAGATTTCTGAGCCACCCTAGAGGTATAAAAAGCCAATATGGATAACTCAAACGCTTTAATACAAAAGCATTCCATCTGACATATCTCCTTTGCAGTAGTCAGTGGATTTAATAGCTGATCACCACCGAAATGGCCAAGGACCTCTGTATTTCAGCACTTAGTCATGATGGCATTCTAGGTTAAACAATCATTGGCTGAGCTTTGAAAAATGAGATAAATTAAAATTATTTTCTTCGTGAGGGCCATGGGCTTGGCAAGTAATATATTGAAGAAATTTCCCAGACATAATGGGTTACATTAATTTTCAACCACCAAACAATCCCTTCAGCGTTATTTTTCAAGAAAGAAGAAGAAGATGATGACGGAGCCGAAGGGGGCGCAGGCGGAGGGAGACCTGTTATTTCAGGGAGATGAGAAAGCGGCTTTCAGAGAGAGGATTAAAAAAGACATATCAAGATGTACGACGGAAACAAGCTGTTAAGAATTCTCTCCCCTAATTGTTTACCCGTTTGCTTTGATCCAGGATGGAGCACAGTCATTTCCCAGCCTACATTGGCCCTGTCAAATGTACACATGCAGACCCCAAACATAAATCACTGCCCACCAACCATTTGATATGTCCCATTTTAGGCATCAGGATTACTACAAATCTTCGGACCTGTGCCCATGCTGTGGGGACCACAGGAGATCACGACATGCCTCGTGCCAACCCCATACCCCAGTGGCGGCCACCAACCTAGACAACTTTTAGAAAGTATTAGACAAATTCATGGAGGAGAGGGCTATTGATGGCTACTAGCCAGAATGGAAATCAGCCCTGAGTGCTCACTGGAAGGACAGATTCTGAAGCTAAGACTCCAATACCTTGACCACCTCATGAGAAGAGAAGACTCCCTGGAAAAGACCCTGATGTTGGGAAAGATGGAGGGCACAAGGAGAAGGGGACGACAGAGGATGAGATGATTGGATAGTGAGAGCCAGTGTGGTGTAGTGGTTAAGAGCGATAGACTCGTAATCTGGTGAACCGGGTTCGCATCTCCGCTCCTCCACATGCAGCTGCTGGGTGACCTTGGGCTAGTCACACTTCTCTGAAGTCTCTCAGCCTCACTCACCTCACAGAGTGTTTGTTGTGGGGGAGGAAGGGAAAGGAGAATGTTAACCGCTTTGAGACTCCTTCGGGTAGTGATAAAGCGGGATATCAAATCCAAACTCTTCTTCTCTTCTTCTTCTTCTAGTGTTCTCGAAGCTACCAGCATGAGTTTGACCAAACTGCAGGAGGCAGTGGAAGACACGAGTGCCTGGCATGCTCTGGTCCATGGGGTCATGAAGAGTTGGACACGACTAAACAACAACAACCAGAATGGAAGTTATGCTCTGCCTCCGACGGCTGGAAGTCACAAATGGGGAGTGTGCTGTTGTACTCAGGCCCTACTATCTAGAAGCTTCAGGTTGGCAACTGTGGGCACAAAATGCTGGATTAGGTGGGCCATTAGCCTGATCCAGAAGGGGTCCTGTACTCCATGGTTTCACAGGTATAATACTGGATTGTTGGGTTATATACAGTGGTACCTTGGGTTAAGAACTTAAATCGTTCCGGAGGTCCGTTCTTAACCTGAAACTGTTCTTAACCTGAAGTACCACTTTAGCTAATGGGGCCTCCCGCTGCAGCTGCGCCACTGCTGCACAATTTCTGTTCTCATCCTGAAGCAAAGTTCTTAACCTGAGGTACTATTTCTGGGTTAGCGGAGTCTGTAACCTGAAGCGTCTGTAACCTGAAGCATCTGTAACCCGAGGTACCACTGTACTGGGTATGTAGCTTCAGATTGCTGGTTCACTCATCATATACTGGAGATAACCCAACCTTCAGAGTTCTCACAAGATGCAACAATGGCAAAGATTAGAGAGTAAGTTTTCTGAATACCTGTGGCTGAGAAAACATTCACTATGGTGAGCCCAATTTTTATGAACCTCCCTTCCATTTGAGGTCAGGGAGGTCCTGCTCCCATTGAACTCCCAGTGCTTACTGGAGACTTTTATTAATATTATTGTTCCAGCAGGCCTTTACATTGAATTCTGGTGGTTTCAGCTCATTATTAGCTTTGTTGTATTGACTTTCTTGCTTAGAGACAACAGAAATTAAGCAGTATAGAAATTGTCAGAATGAAATAGATAAATAAAAAAATAATAATACGAGAAACCAGGCAGTCCTAAGGGCATCCTTGACCCAAGTTGTAAATTAACAGAAGAACCCTGAATTTGGCCCAGTAGCATATGAGCAGTCTCTGCAAGATCTTCAGTACTGGAGTTGTGTGCTGATAGCAGTCTTTTCTCACCCACAGTCTAACCATAGCATTTTGTACCAGCTGTACCTTCCAAACCAAGCCTAGCCTCCACAATTTCTACTTTGGTGAATACTAGGGTTCCTTTGAAGCTCAACATAAAAAAAACTAAGATCATGGCCACTGGTCCCATCATCTCCTGGCAAAAAAAAAAAGGGGGGGGGAGAATTGGAGGCAGTGAGAGATTTGACTTTCTTGGGCTCCATGATCACTGCAGATGGTGACAGCAGTCACGAAATTAAAAGATCCCTGCTTCTTGGGAGAAAAGCAATGACAAACCTAGACAGCATCCTAAAAAGCAGAGACATCACCTTGCTGACAAAGGCCCATATAGTTAAAGCTATGGTTTTCCCAGTAGCGATGTATGGAAGTGAGAGCTGGACCATAAAGAAGGCTGATCGCCAAAGAATTGATGCCTTTTAATTATGGTGCTGGAGGAGACTCTTGAGAGTCCCATGGACTGCAAGAAGATCAAACCTATCCATTCTGAAGGAAATCAGCCTGAGTGCTCACTGGAAGGACAGATCGTGAAGCTGAGGCTCCAATACTTTGGCCACCTCATGAGAAGAGAAGACTCCCTGGAAAAGACCCTGATGTTGGGAAAGATGGAGGGCACAAGGAAAAGAGAACAACAGAGGACAAGATGGAAGGACAGTGTTATACAAGCGACCAACATGAGCCTGACCAAACTGCGGGAGGCAGTGGAAGACAGGAGTGCCTGGTGTGCTCTGGTCCATGGGGTCATGAATAGTCGGACACGACTAAATGACTAAACAACAACAACAAGGGTTCATTTATAGCCCAAATCTCTGTGAATCAGGCTGTTAGTGACTCTGTCTCCTCCTCTTCCTGCCAGCTAGGGAGACATTTCACTCTCAGTATTGTCTCTGGATTAGGGCACCCTCAGTCTGACTTCCATATAACACTGCTCTACTCTCATCATGATCAGGACGTCCCAGGATCTTTGCAACAGAATTGCCTTCCCATCACAGACTCCCACCACCACCACCCTCAATACCATCTGCACCTCTATTCTCTAGTAATCACTGCAAAGCATAGAGTCGTCTCCCCCCCCCCCCCGAGACTGTAAGCTGGCTGCTGCTGCCTTTGAAGCTGCAACTTTTACCTTTGAAGTCTTTAAAGGGTCTTTAAAAGCCATCAAGATGTCCTTCACATTAGAATATCCCTCACTGTGTCGTGCATCAAAGACCTACCATTTGGTTTACCGCATGCCTATTAAAATGTCAAATGAAAAGGGGGAAAGATTGAAATATGTGGTCCGGGTAACTTGAGCAATAAGGTGGATGACAGGTGAAGCAGAAAACAATTGAGAAAGGACTTACCTGGTCAAATTCTCCTTCCCTCGCTCCCCGCTTAAGATGGCAGGCTATCCTCTATGGTGTGGATGTTATCAAACAGAAGAAAATGCACTGTTATTTTGCCTGTGGGACATCACAGGATGCAAAGTGCTTTACAATTCTTACGTCATGCGCAGTAAGTTGAAGAATGGTTACTCTGGTGCAGGCCCTATTGATTTGGGTGTGTTTGGCTTGGAAGAGACTGAGAGGTGATATGGTAGCTATCTTATGATATCTGAAGGGTTGTCAAATGGAGGCTGGAACAAGCTTGTTTTCTCCTGCTCTAGAGGATTGGGCTGAAGCCAATAGATTGCAATTGTAAGAAATGAGATTCTGACTGAACATCAGGAAGTACTTTCTGACATTAACAGCTGTTTGACAATGGAACAGACTCCCTTGGAAAGTGGTGGACTCTCCTTCATTGGAGGTCTTTATGCAGAGATTGGATGGCCACCTGTCATGGGTGGTTTAGTTGACATTCCTGCATTGTAGGGGGTTGGACGAGATGACTTTCATGGCCCCTTCCAACTCTATGATTTTATGAGTCTATTGTTTCAGTGGGGCATACATTCAAGTTTCAAGATGGCCAGATAAAATTATGTATGCATGCTTGTTTATATCTACCCTGGAACCTCCAAGTCCAGGAATATGAAGGAAGATAAGATGAGTCCCCATCTGAACTATACGTTCAAAGCACTATTATATCACAGCCATGGCTTCCCTCAAAGCACCCTGGGAAGGAAAGCTTGTTTAAGGTTGCTGAGAGTTGTTAGGAATTGTTAGGAATTCCCTTATTCCATTATTCCCCTGGGAAGATGGATTGGTAGCTAAACCACTCTGAACTTTGTGAACCACTCTGAACTTTGTGGGGTGTATTGGTGAACTCTCAGTCACCTTAACAAACTGCATTTCCAGTTACAGTGGTACCCCTGGTTACGTACTTAATTCGTTCCGGAGGTCCGTTCTTAACCTGAAACTGTTCTTAACCTGAAGCACCACTTTAGCTAATGGGGCCTCCCGCTGCCACCGCGCCGATGCCATGCAATTTCTGTTCTCATCCTGAAGCAAAGTTCTTAACCCGAGATACTATTTCTGGGTTAGCGGAGTCTGTAACCTGAAGCGTGTGTAACCCGAGGTACCACTGTGTTATTTGCAGAAAGTCAAAGCTTCAAAGTTGCAAGGTACCGCTTTAAATGTAGAGTTTGCGACTAAACTGAGCTTCTGGACAAACACTGTAGGCAATTTCTCAGATAAAGAGAGTTTCTGTAAGAGCAGCAACATTTCTCAGGAGCATTCCACACTTCCTTAATTGACAGGCTCAAACCAACTTGGGACTGTCATCTTTGTGAGCAGTTGAGAACTGTATACATCCAAGTCCCCAGACCACTCCCTGTTCTCTCTCTCGAACGCACACCTTCACTGAAGTCATTATGCCCCAGTTTATCTTGCCAGCCGGTATTTATACCACATGTCCATAGATGCCTCCCTGCCCCATATTTCCATGCCAATGCAAGTTTGACATTAGCTTTATGGTGTCTAACCCTACAACCGGCCCTCTACTTTATTACTCCGGCCCAGCATTAATGGAGAGCCCTAATTTACTGCAAGGTCTACCAACCTTTGGCAGAAGTGTTTTCGTATGACGGAGACAGGCGGGAGATAAATGGCTTTATGAAATACAAGGGGATGGAAGGCAACCTGCCTGAGCAGTATTGATCTGTCCGTTTGCCTGTCTCTGCAGACACAGGGACCCAGAATATGGTGGGCAGGGAATCGCGGCCCCAGCACCTGCTAACATCTGTGGAAGACGGCACTGCAGAGCATCCCCCCATGTTCTTGCCACAGCTGGGCTTCCTGCTGTTTAATCGGCTCTCTCAGCATGCCACTCTGATTATAAGTACAATGCTGCTCCTGTTGCTAGAGGCCGAGACATTCCGCTTGGCACTCAGCAACTCTCCCCGAGAAATCCTTCTCTTTGTCTCTTTGCCGGAGTCAGCCAGAGGCACAGACCGAAGCAGCCCTCTGCCGTACAGTGGCTGGTCATGCGACATACAGGGTTTTTCCCCATCTGATTTTTAAAACTTAATAGGAAAAGACATGTTTCAAGGCCAGGTTGCCATATTTGGGGATGGGGAACAAATTAGATGGGCTAATCATTTTTGGATTGGATTTTTTTGTGGTATGTGTATGTCTGTGTGTGTGTGTGTGTGTGTTTTATTTCACTATTATGGCAGTGGTTTCTTTGCATCTGTTATTTGGAGATAAATGTTTTATAATGAGTGGGTGGCAATAATGATGATGACGACAACAACAACAACAACAACAACAACAACAACAACAATTCATTGCCCCTCACTCACAAAAGCATCCCCAAACAACTTGCAAATTAAGAAGATGCAAATATCTTAACAATTTATGTAGACGAATCCCTTACATTTCTGCTTTATTCGCTTTAATATGCTGATTTATGTTTTATGTTTTTGGTTGTATTTTTGTTCTAGTGGATAATGTTTTTATGTCGTACGTAGGGTACACTGCTTGGAGATCTTTAAAATGTTAAGTGGTTTAGAAATGCTGTTGAATAAATGAATGAATAGTGTGAAAGATATTAGAACCACATATAAAAGCAGTCACAAAGCAACATATCTAAAAATGCTCATCCACAAACATGTTTAAAAAGGGCAAATGCCATCCCATTTGTGCTACTAAACTTTACTCCAAGTTGTCTTCCATATGAATGGGCAAATGCCTAGGAACACAGAAGCTGCCTTATGCTGAGCTAGGCCATTGGTCCACAAAGCTCAATATTATCTCTACTGACTGGAAGCTGTTATCCAGGGTTTCAGGCAAGGGACCTTCTCAGCTCAACCCTGAGATGCCGGGGACCTTCTGCACAAAGTAGATGCTCTACCACTGAGCATAGTCCAAGGCCATAGGAAGTGAATGAAATTCTGTAGGTGTCAGAAAATTCTGAATAAAACAGAAGAAGAATCAGAAATTGTTGCAGTTCCAAATGATCGTTTGCGGTGAGTAATGGGAAACTTCCCAGAGAATGCAATCATTATTCATTCACTTCACTGTTATTTTTTCCAAGTCTGCAAATAATACATAATTACTGGCTTTTTTACATATATTGTTTTAAAGTTTCTCTTACACTGAAATGAATGCATGTTATGTGAATGCTGTAACTTGCATTAAATGGCAGTCAGAAGGATGAATAATGTAGTATCTGGCAGAAACTGAACTGCAGTGGAAAGGAATCGGCGCTGACTGTGATGAATGCAGACTGGAGTGGAAATCACTGCCATCTTATATATTTAAGAACTTATTGTCAGTTCAGACTGAAAGCCATCTATCAGTTTATTTGCTTATGACATTTGTATACTGCCTCATTACATTAAGTTCTCTGAGTGGCTTACAGCAAACAATTTAAATGAAAAAGACATAAGAACTTAAAATCAGAAACAACTTTGATGTGACCAAATGAAACAGAGTCCAGATTTCTTTATCAAAGCAGTGGACACCAGGGACTCCATTTATTTGATTCATCATTTATTTATTCAATGAATTTATGTTCTGCCTTTCTCCCAAGCTGGGATTCAAGGTGGCTTCAGGTTATTGACCAGTGGGGCAGCAGTGGGTCATGATTTAACTTCCGAGCAACAGTGAGGTTCAGTCATACCCTAAAAGCAAAACTAATTCTAGGAGTTGTGACAGAATCTCAAACTATCGAGTTGTGTACATTGCAGCAACTCACGGCTAGTTCACACATCCAGGTACATAACTCGATTTCTTTATACTTGATTACCGTGCAATTGATGAATGGCAGCTGAATATGTGAAACTCATTCCCTTGAAAAATGGAGTTGTGTTGGGAGTGATGTGAAATGATTAGAGGGACATGGTTCAATGGCAGAGGACCTTTTTGCATACAGAAAGCATTGGCAAGCACCCTTGCTGTGAGCGATTGCCGCGGCCCTAGCCTTCATGCATGATTGGGGGAGGGGAGAGTGGATTGGTATTGGAGCATATGGTTTGCACGCCAAAAGGGCCCAGATTCAACAGCCAACACTTCCATTTAAAAATTGCTGCCAGCAGGGTTTGGAAAGCAGTTGTGCATGAGCTGTTGGGAATCTTCTGCCAGTCAAAGTGGACAATAAGGGTCAAGCTGGACCAATGTTCTGATTAAGAATAAGACATCTAGACGGTACCTATGCAGGGAGGGGCTGCAACTCAGCATGCAAAACACCCCAAGTACATCTCTGGCACTTCCAGGTAGTGTTGGGGAAGGGACATAGCTCAGTGGTACAGCGTCATGGACTGGTTAGACACGGAGAAATTGTGGGAGGAACCAGCTGGGGAACCACCAAGGTAAGAAGGCTCAGAGCCCAGGGAGGGGTGGTGGGGCAACAATGAGTAGTCAGAGAGAGAAGCGGGAGAAGACTGGGAAGAGGAGCTGAAGAGGTTAACAGGGCTTAATGAGCTGGGAGAGTCTGTGGTGGAGATAAGTCTGGAATCAGAGGCAGAAGCTGAAGCAGGCAAGTTGGAGCAGGGAGGCCAATAGGCGGAGAAGAGCCAAGCTCCTGCAGAGTTATGGGTGTCTCCTGCTGTGAAAAGTTCCCTTCCTTCTGTGTTGCCCAGAATCAAAAGAGGGCTGAAACAAGCAGAGCAGCGGCAGACTACATGAAGCTACAGTCTCTGATTGCTTGGAAAAAGCCCTGGGGAGGCAGGGATTTAGTTGGCTGTGGGGAGGAGGAGAGTTTCAGTCCCAGCAACTGATTCATGCAGTAAGACCTGCCAGGGATGAGCTGCTGTGCTCATAAGGTTGACACTCAGCCAAGTCTGTGAAGAACTTTGCTAATAAAGAGTTAATTCCAACTTTGAAGTATGTGATTTGCTGCTGGCTCGTGACATACAGTGTCTGCCGTACAAGCAGAATGTCCTAGGTTCAATCCCTGACATCTTCTGCCCGAAATCCTGGAGAGCCACTGCCAATCATTGTAGACAATACTGAGCTCGATGGACCAGTGGTCTGACTCAGTATAGGTCAACTTCCTATGTTCCTTCCTATGATGTGCTCACATGTTCCCTAAAAGTGTGCTGTCCCAGTATTCCTCAACTGAAATAAAATGCATGGGTACTGTAGCATTAAAAAGTAGAGACATCACCTTGCCAACAAAGGTCCGTATAGTAAAAGCTATGGTTTTCCCAGTAGTGATGTATGGAAGTGAAAGCTAGACCATAAAGAAGGCTGATCGCCGAAGAATGGATACTTAGGAATTATGGTGCTGGAGGAGACTCTTGAGAGTCCCATGGACTGCAAGAAGATCAAACCTCTCCATTCTGAAGGAAATCAGCCCTGAGTGCTCACTGGAAGGACAGATCCTGAAGCTGAGGCTCCAAGACTTTGGCCACCTCATGAGAAGAGAAGACTCCCTGGAAAAGACCCTGATGTTGGGAAAGATGGAGGGCACAAGGAGAAGGGGACAACAGAGGACGAGATGGTTGGGTAGTGTTCTTGAAGCTACCAGCATGAGTTTGACCAAACTGCAGCCTCCTGCAGTGGAAGACAGGAGTGCCTGGCGTGCTCTGGTCCAGGGGGTCACGAAGAGTCAGACACGGCTAAACGACCAAACAACAACAACTGTAGCATTCCCTGTCTTGAATAAGTTGCTGGTTAGGCAGATGCCAAATCAATTATTTAATTAAAGGACTCCATAGAAAGTCTCTTAGAGACCTCATGCATTGTGAAGCCACCTGAATTTCCAAAAAGTACCCCCCCTCCCGCCGAAATCTTACTGGATTTCTTAAGGGGCTCAGCAAATGACAGAGACTAGCAGGACTCTGAAGAAGGGCATGTGTGGTGAAGGCAGGGTGGGTGGGTTGCTTTTGAGGCTAAGATGGGGGTCAGAGAAGGTAATGACACTTTTTTTAAAAGGGAATGACCACCCCCTCCCATTGGCCAACCAAATGGCAAAATCCATGCTCCCATGTTTTCCCCATCCCCACTCACTTCTTCAGGAAGAAGCCTCGGGAAGGCTCCCTCTGAGTAATTTTGGAGAGGGGCAAATGCAAATAAAAGTGAAACGTTTTAATATCCTAATTTCTGAAGCGCCTCAAAGGTCTTCAGGTCAAAGGAGCCCAAAATCTATCCAAAGAGCTCCTCTTTGGGTGCTCGACTTGGAATTCAATCGAATGTTTTACACACCCTTACTGTGGCCCTGGTCCATGGTCACAATTAATTTTTGCCAGATTGCATCTCTGACTTTGTGTTCTCCGAGCCACATAGTATTTTCAGAGCAAGAACAGCAAAAATAATTCAAGGCTCAGACCCTTAAGAGTAATTTATTTAACAGAGATGGAATTGTTCAACCAAGATCAAAAGAATAGGGCCATTTTTTTAAAAAAAGTATCTGTTTGATCAGACCAAGAAACACATAGTTGGTTCAGGCATCTGTACATGTCATGTGCAGTGGCAACCCTGTTGAAAAATGTCCTTTCTTTGCAATTTTGTAATTGAAATGATTAAAAAAAAAGAGATAACCTTCCCAAAGGATTTGAAATTCAAATGGGCAGCAAGAGGTGGAATTGTTTGAAGTGGTAAAAGGGGGGGGGGCTTTAACAAGGTCCGGCAAAGTCAGTGACACAACCGATTACAGGTGAAGCAGGATAGATGAATGCAGCGAAACGAGCGAAAATTAGCACATGGGAATTGACGTCAAGTTAGGTGGAATGTGACGTGACGCCTTTGCCCTTACACTCACGCAGGCAGGACACAGGTCAAGGGATTAAATGTGGGCCACAATTTTATCCACAGGAGAGTTGCAAGGAACACTGAACTACAGAAGAGTCAAACCCCTGGGTAGAGGGAGGAGCTTCGTCTCAAGTTCTTGGACCTGTTTTTGAGTTCGACCCTGGCTGTTGTTTTTGGCTTTTTTTAACTGGAGATTCCAGGGATGAACCCGGGACTTTCTGCATGAAAAAGAAGAAGAGTGCTCTGTTCTCTCCTGCTGAGAATGATGTGGTCTCAGATACAAGGTGAGCATTAAAAGCCCCTGAAGTTTATATTTATGCATTAGAAAGCACAAAGTTTTAGCAGGTCAAGTCAAGCTATTTATTATGGTCACAGGTCAATAAAATTCAGCACAAAGATAAGAGAAACGGCATTTTGAAACAAATACAAATTATACATTTTCTTCTCTCAGGAAGCCAATAGAAAGAATAAAATTTTATGATGATAATAATAATAATAATAATAATAATAATAATAATAATTTATTCAAACCCCGCCCTTCCCAGTTTAGAAACCAAGCTCAGGTTTTTAACAGCAAATATAAAACACTGGTTAAAATGCGACTTAAAAACAGCATAAAATACAACATAAATGCAGCATCAATGTCAATAAAATTCTAAAATTCAGGGGTCATTTGTTTTTTTGGGGGGAAACCCCAGTCAGTAAACATCAAATGATCACCAGGGCCAACTGGCCAAGTTGGTCCTACTAGGGCCAGCAAGGAGACCAGGGAAGAGTTTAAATGTGGGGTCCTCGAAGGGTTTCTTCATAGAAAAGGAAAGGGAAAAGGGAATAGAGGATCAGGCTAACTCAAATTGTAGGCCACGCGAAATAGCTGTTTTACAGGCCCTGTGAAAGGAGATCAAGTCTTGCAGGGCCCTAGTCTCGTGGGACAGAGCATTCCACCAGGTTGGAGCTGTCATCGAAAAAGCCTTGGCCCTGGTGGAGGTTAGTCTGGCTTCCTTAGGGCCCGGGACCTTTAAGCTATAATTATTCATGGACCGCTGCATTGAGATCAGAAAACAACAACAACAACTGTCATGAGGACGAGAGAAGACACATCCCTTAAACAAATCTGCACCAAGTTTGCAGGAGATCATCCCCAAAAAGCTGTCGGAAGAGGGAGAATTAACCTCTCATTGCATTCACTATACAGGTTACAATGTAGGGGAACATGTCCAACAGATTCTGCTGTTCTAGCTTCACACAGACATGTTGGTTCATCAACTGGGGTCTTATTGAATCATCTGTTTAACAGTGCTCAGTAACTCTGTGTGCAGAACCAGTAGCTGCAACTGTTTCCTGGGCTGCAAACAAGACAGGCAAGAGCTCCAGTTGGACAGTGGAGAGGACGAATGTCTGCTGGGGAGGAGCTGTTGCGGTGGCAGTCTGGGAGGGGCTTTGACTGCAGCCCTGAGCAGCAAAAAAAATCTGGACTGGATTTCGGTCCCAACCTGCAGAGAGTTTTGCATACGACTCTACTGGAAGATGAAGCTGCTGTATTTGCTCAGGTTCATGGTGGCAGCAATGAGCAGGGGAGCAGGGGAGCGGGGCAGTCATCTCAGTGAGAGGGGGGTCAGGAAGGGAGTGGGGAACAAGTGGGGAGCAGCAGCAATGTCACGCGGGCAGGGGGGGGTCATTAGGCACAATTTGAAGGAAGGGAGATGGTAGACTAAATACGGCAAAAGCTCCGAAGAAGAACTTGTCAAATTTGGTGGTGTTGTTGTTGTTACAAAAAAACCCCAACTATGAAGACAAAATAATAAAAGCAGCTATTAAAAGCCATTTCCTTGGGGAAAACAAACAAACAAACACTTCCCAAGGGTACGTAAGAATAAAATGGAAGAAGAAATCCCAACGAAAGAACTGTGGCAAGAAAAATTGATGAGCTATGCGGAATTGGCCAACTTGCCATATAAACTGCTTGAAAAGGACAACTGTGACTTCAAGGAAGAATGGGAACTTTTTACAAACTATCTAAAAATACAACAAAATGAATTTGACTCTTTGGCAGGTTTTGAATAAACATTCACAAATTTATGAGCTGAACGTATGATAGATAAAGTAAGGATATGTACAATTTTACAACATACAGAAAACAATGTATGTAAAGAAATCAGGGAGGGGAGCTGAGGGAAGTCCTTGTGGGAGGGAGAGGGAAAGTTGGGGGGGAGGGGGAAAATAATGTAATTCATAGAATCATAGAATCATAGAGTTGGAAGAGACCACAAGGGCCATCGAGTCCAACCCCCTGCCAAGCAGGAAACACCATCAGATTAAGAGGATTGATAAATTGTTATGTGGAAATTGGTTAATAAAAATATTATTTTTTTTTTAAAAAAAAGGATTAAAATGTTCTTCACTGCTGGCAGAAGGACAACAAGGAAGGAGCCAGTTTAGTTTATCTAGGAAGGCAGCTCCAAAGTGTGAGAGCAGCCACCCAGAAAGCCTTCTTCTGCGTTCCCACCAAGTGGACCTGGGAGGGTGGCAGGACTCAAAGAAGGGCCTTCTCCAAAGATCTCAGTGCCTGAGCATGTTTGTATGGGAGAATACGGTCTTCCAGTTAGCCTGGGACTAAGCTGAATCAAACCCAAAGGTCTATATGGTTCAGTATCCTGTTCCCTACAGTGGCCCATTGGGTGTTTCTGGGACGCACACAGGCCTTGAAGTCACCTGCCCTTATTGGCCATTGATTCCTAGCAACAGATACTTAGCACATCCCCGCTGCCA
Organism: Podarcis pityusensis; assembly: GCF_964106645.2. Classification (NCBI taxonomy): domain Eukaryota; kingdom Metazoa; phylum Chordata; class Lepidosauria; order Squamata; family Lacertidae; genus Podarcis; species Podarcis pityusensis. Next base: position 5,161,849 of record NC_138036.1, on the reverse strand, counting down.
GCGAATCTCTCTTTCATGTCACCAGGGAAGACGATCAGTTGAAATCTGATGATGGGTTTATAATGCATGGTGTCTCAAAATGGTGCTTTTAAATAACATTATGGAACAGTCTCGTTTGCTTCCTCTTGGCTAACATTAAAGGTGTTTCTACATTATTGCAATAGTAAATAGATTGTTTATTTGATTGAGGGGGTTATGTGTGAAAAAAGTATCAAAGTCTCCATGTCGGTAGGACTCCTTTGCACTTCCTTAGGGGGTTGGTTGTATTAGTGTGTTGTTGTTTTCATCCTTACATTAATTTGATCCATTCTTTTAGAACATATGTACCACGCTGCAAAAAAATGTATTATTGGTTTATAAATTACACTTGTTGTTTCGGGGCGATAAACAGAATGATGAATGCAGTCTTTGTTCAATCACCTTTTTATTCATGAAAGGCAAAGGCACAGATTCTGAAAACATTTATCTACATCAGGAATAAGCCATAAACCTTTCAGAAACGCTCCGAGTAATCCAGGAAGGAGCTACTGATTACTGTCATAACAAAGGAGATTCGATAATGCTAATGACTTTTCTTATGATAATCAATAACACACTGGAAGCTGCTTGAATCTTAACATATTCCCTTTGCTGCCACCCTCTTATGTTTAACAAAATAAACATCGATGGGAGGCACGTACTAAGTCCAGTGAAGCAAAAAAGAGGTAAAGATTGACAACCTCCAGGGCGTATGTTTGTGTGTGTGATGGCTTCACACCTGTAATTCATGAGGCTGAACCCAACTTTGAGAAGCAAAAGCTCCCCAGATTGCAAGCTAGGGACACTTTCATGCCAAAAACCCCCACCCATCTATGACAAAACATGGCCTGAACTCCACCATGTCTTGTGGCTAGAGATGGTCAAATCTGTCCATTCTTGTTTCTTCTCCTTTCTCATTTTTTCTAATCTTAAAATCAGTTTGCTGCGTTTGTTTGCGATTTTCTTTTACATCATTATACACTTTTGCCTAATATGCACATTCCTGCAAGCAATTTGCTCTGAAATTATGCATTTCTGTCTATCAAGATAACCAGGCGACTGGCTATCTAAAAACTGCATTTATTTTTTTTAGCAGGAGCAATTAGAATAAGATCTATTATTTGATTATTGATGCAAACCTCTGGAATGTATTTTGTATAGCTAAGCCTTTACCTCTGTCTTCAGTACATGGTATTTTATTTTATTGCTATGGCTAGCGGCTGATGCAAATAAAGATTCTTCTGATCTGATCTGTGCATTTCTGTATGCTATTTTCACAAATGCACACATGGTTATATCCAATTATACACACTTTTTTTGTAAATACGGTATGGTTAATAGCGTCACCATATTTCAAAAAGTGAAAATCCAGTCTCAAAAGTTGTTGAGCATTCTTTTAGCTAATGTTGCTGAGCTTCTGGGGGGGGGGGGCAGGTTTGAGCATTTTTTTTAGTTTTGCCCAAAGTTGGTGACCTTTTTTCTTTTTCTTTTCTTTTTTTGCAAAATCTCCACAAAAAAATGAAGTTCTTGAGCTTTTACTGGACATTACAGTGATTTCTGCCCGGACACTCTTTCTGATGGCCGAATCCCAGCTATTTCCGGGAAATTCCGGACGTATGGCAACCCTATATGCTACAGCAACAGAACACTGGGATGAGTTTGGGGGCAGATTTTGCATTTTCTGTACTATCTGAGTAGTAAAGGTCACCTAACAAATTGGCCTTTGTTAGCAGTTTGAATAGGAGCAACTTTTGTCCCCATCTCTAATGGCAAGCTAGGGTCACTTTTATTTTATTTTCATTTATTTGCTGTTTATAAAAGCATTTTTTTCTACCTCTATCGCATAAAATATCAGGGCAGTGTGTAAAAAACAGAACAGAACTATTATTAAAATGGCTGGCGACTCAATAACTTTTTCAGCAACCTCAAAGGACTGTCATCCCCTCTACCATGAAAAATGATGACCTCAGCTTTTCAGTGGTCTCCCACGAGCAGAACATGGTAAGCATGTCATGTATTGTGGCCCAACTATTTCTGCAGTCCCAGGCATGCAGCAAAAGAAGTGTTCTGTTGAACTCTTGATGGACTGCCACGAGGATATATCCCTCACTCAATTAATATTGTGCTTCCTACATTATGGAGCTGGAGTCATCATTTGTTCAGCATGCATCTCTCTCAACTTGCCCTGCATCATGTTCCTCCTGTCTCTTGCTACATGACAAGCAGACTGGTGTGTGGGTTGCAGGCATTCTTTGAATTGCAAGGACTTGTCTCAATATGAGACCAAACACCATGATCTCTGGCCTTGTCAGGCTGCCGCTAGACAAACGATGCACAGCTGGGATGTGGTTAATAAGTGAAATCCAGTTCATAGCCATTACCAACCTGTTTGTTTGTTTTCCTTTCTGGCAACCTTGCAGAATTCACATTCCAAGTCACCCAGCGATCAGTTCCATTCATATAGTGAATCTTTCTCAGTCATAGTGTAACAGCAATACAGTGCTACCTCAGGTTAAGTACTTAATTCATTTTGGAGGTCCGTTCTTAACCTGAAACTGTTCTTAACCTGAAGCACCACTTTAGCTAAAGGGGCCTCCTGCTGCCGCTGCACGATTTCTGTTCTCATTCTGAAGCAAAGTTCTTAACCTGAAGCACTATTTCTGGGTTTGCGGAGTCTGTAACCTGAAGCATATGTAACCTGAAGCGTATGTAACCTGAGGTACCACTGTATGTTAAGGTTAACATGAACACATCAGCATATTCATGAAATCATTTTGCCCAAGCTTCCTGATTCTGAAATGCTTTTAATTGAAGAATCACAAAATTTTAACGATATACTGTATATGTTCTGGAAGACTTACATTTCTATATCATTAGAAGTCGAAAGTAGGTTCAGCTGGAGCCCAGTTCATGTGCTGTTATTCACATGTCGGGGCAACTCACAATTTGAAATTGGATTGGGACCACACTTCTCAACTTGCCTGTGACACCACATTATAGCAGCAGCTCTGCCTTCTCATGCCTTGAGTGCTGTTGCCTGTAGGGGAAGCCCTACCCATGAAGAAGGGGTGCACACAGCGGGAACACACAATGGAGAATCTCACACAGCTGGGCATCTTGATCTCAAGAGCGAGCAACTGCTCAAGTGCAGGGAATTTCTTGCAGACAGCTGCAAGGGCAAGCATGGCAAGGTAGTGTTGTGGGTGCGGTGAGAGGTGCACTGCCCTGTGGCTTAAACCTGAATGCTCTACACATGAGTAGTAATAACGTGAGTGAAGCCCAGGAGAGCTTCTAAAAGACACAATGGGTCTCCATATACCAATGGACATTTCTTCCGGAAAGTAAAGGTTTTTCAGTAGGAAAGAAGGAGTAAAATAAATAAAAAAGACTCGTGAACATTCCCTAAGGGAGTGGGGCCCAATACTTGATTCTCTTATCAGCTGCTGTTGGCCAATCCTTATACATACAGGTCCCACTTTGCAAATGCTCACTATTTGAAAATTTGCTTAGCCAAACACACTAAATTAGTACCCAAACCTCACTATACGCGCCACAGATTCAGATATCTGAACAATTAACATTTTTTTACTTTCTTGTTTGCCTTTGGCTGGTTGACTGGGGAACTTTCATAATCTTTAGTAAGGTTTCAGAGGGTTTCCCCTCTCTTTTTTCTTTTTGGTTTGTGTGTGTCCAAATTCTATGGCCTGGAAAACATAATAACATTTCCCATAGGAATCAATGGCAATCGGTGACTTGTCTTTCTCTTTCGCTTTTCTCTCTTCTTTTCCTTCCGTCCTCCCTCCCTCCCTCCCTCTATCTTCTTTCTTTCTTTTTCTTTTTTCTTCCTTACCTTCCTTATCTTTCTTTCTTTTTCTTTTTTCTTCCTTCTTCAGAGTCTTATGTCTTGGGCCTTTATTAAGGTCCAGAGATTGTATACGCATGAGGATGTTTGATGGAGGACCGTAAGTAAGGGACGGAAATATCAGTCTGTCAGGGTGAGAGGCTATTATCTTCTGTGGGTGGTAAGGGCTAACAATTACTTTTAAGAGGGGATTCTGTATTCTACTTATTTTATTTGTATTTTTGGTAGCTACTATTTTATTGTATTATGAAGGAGCATCTCCACGCCCACCATTCTACCCGGACACTGAGGTCCAGTGCTGACGGCCTTCTGGCGGTTTCCTCACTGTGAGAAGCCAAGTTGCAGAGAACCAGGCAAAGGGCCTTCTCGGTAGTGGCACCCGCCCTGTGGAACTCCCTCCCATCAGAAGTCAAAGAGAACAACAAGTTGCATCCTCCTAACAGAGGGTCCATGTTGTGCTCAGCCCTGAAACTCTTCCCTAACTGGCTTGTGGGAGGGGCTTGCCCTGCTCCAAGCCGGTGGTGCCACAGTTATGCCAATGGCCTTTAGCCAGTCAGCAGCGTGGCAAGGTTGGGGGTATCTACCTCCTTTTGCTCATTTCTGAGTTAAGGTGTAATGACAATATACCACAAACCCAATTACAGTGGTGCCTCGCAAGACGAAATTAATTCGTTCCGCAAGTTTTTTCTTCTTGCGAGTTTTTCGTCTTGCGATGCACGGTTTCCCATAGGAATGCATTGAAAATCAATTAATGCGTTCCTAGGGAAACCGCCTTCAGACCAGGTCCGGGGGCAGTCTGTCCCCCGACCTCTTCTGAAGGCTGGGGGGGGGGGGAAACAAGGGCTTTTCTTCCCACCCCCAGCATTTTAAAAAACCCCGGGACAGCGGAGGACTTCTCCGCTGTCCGGGGCGATGTAAAAGCCCCTGGGAAGGCAGGCAGGGGGGACAAAGACTTTCGCCCCCCGCCCGCCTTCAGAAGAGGTCCTGGACCTCTTCTGAAGGCGGGCGGGGGGCGAAAGTCTTTGCCCCCCCGCCTGCCTTCAAAAGCCGTCCGCGATAGCGGGAAGCTCTTCCCTGCTATCCCGGACTGCTTTTAAAATGCTGGCGGTGGGGAGCAAAGCCTTTCGGTCCCCGCCGGCCTTCCTGGACCTCTTCTGAAGGCCGGAGGGGGGGAAAGGCTTTGCTCCCCACCGCCAGCATTTAGAAGAGGTCCCCGGAGATTTCCCTATGGGCTTTCGTCTTGCGAAGCAAGCCCATAGGGAAATTCGTCTTGCGAAGCGCCTCCAAAACAGAAAACCCTTTCGTCTTGTGGGTTTTCCGTCTTGCGAGGCATTCGTCTTGCGGGGTACCACTGTATCCCAGTTATTTCTCCAACAGCAGTATCTGGGTGTTGTAAGTGTTCTAACTCTTCTCTCAAGCCTGCCTACCTCTCCAGGATTAAAGTGCAACTCTTTAAGCTGATGTGAGCTTTCTTCCCCCTTGGTCTGTATAGCTGGTGATGCTGACTCAGTAATCATTCTTGCACAATATATTTTCCCGTGACCTTAAAGGTGAGAGTACAATAATAAATGGAATGGGTTTGTGAATAAAACTGTCTCTGGAATTAGCTATTACATCCGCGTGAATATACCACGGTGAATTTATGATGATTAATGGTATTACGATGAACACCGAAGCACGTAATAATGATTTGCTACTTATTATAAAGTGTTGCCAATATTCTGTACACCCAAGTGACACAAAATGCAAGAAATCCATTGGAGAAAAACACACTCTCTTAAGCAAACAAAGGACAATAGGGACAAAAGGATGAATTTTAAAGTACTTAAAGGTGTCAAAGGGGCATCAAACTATTTGAATGTCCACCTGGTTCCATTACAATTAGAGACGGAGGAATCTGTCAGTTTCAGTTTCTCATTTTTAAACCTTGAGTTCGGCTCTCCACATTGCCACATCATTAAAACTCATCATCAGTTTTCTCCCAGTATGAACATTTTTCTTTGCAGTTTTGTCTAATGGGCACATTTTGCAAAGTGATAGCCCAAACATAATGCTATGAACTGGGAGTGGACACACAGAACAAGTCGCTCCAATTTCGAAACCAACGCAACGTGTTTGGAGAAATTCTCTCACACACAGGATCTAAGCCAAAAGGCCGAGAAGCAATGGGGAAATTCTCTTTGGGGGTTCACAAATTGGAGCCCCACAAATTGGTAACTGGTCAGACATTTTTCAGCAGTGCCTTGCAGGATAAAGTCCAGAGAGCTTTTGAGCATCTTCCTTTTGTTACCAACCAACTTCTGTCACCCCATCACTTTACCATCACGTATCCAACAGCCATCCTTGCAAACACTTACTCAACCCATAACCCCAAATTACATGCAGACTCCCTGCTTGCTTCTTATCTGGAGTGGTTTTTTCACTCTCAGATCAGATGCTCCATCAGTCCCTATTTTCCATGGACATCCATGATTTAGAGAAGCCATCCTGGTTTCTGATTTGATCCCACTTTACCTTAGGATGTCTCTACTTTCGTTGGAGAAATGTCTTCTCTTCTCATGATACTGCCAAAGTATTGGAGCCTCAGTTTATAATTACTGGACCATAAAGGCGGCTGATCACCGAAGAATTGATACTTTTGGATTATGGTGCTGGAGGGGACTCTTGAGAGTCCCATGGACGGCAAGAAGATCAAACCTATCCATTCTGAAGGAAATCAGCCCTGAGTGCTCACTGGAAGGACAGATCGTGAAGCTGAGGCTCCAAGACTTTGGCCACCTCATGAGAAGAGAAGACTCCCTGGAAAAGACCCTGATGTTGGGAAAGATGGAGGGCCCAAGGAGAAGGGGATGACAGAGGACGAGATGGTTGGACAGTGTTCTCGAAGTTACCAGCATGAGTTTGACCAAACTGCGGGAGGCAGTGGAAGACAGGAGTGCCTGGCGTGCTCTGGTCCATGGGGTCACGAGGAGTCGGACACGACTAAATGACTAAACAACAACAACAATTATAATTATTTTAATATTTTGCTTATTATTATTTTTATGTTACATTAAGTCCATGGCTCCATATCCTTTGGACATGATGCCGAAATATATGTTTGTGATTTATTTCTAAATATTCAAAAACTGACAATTAAAAATCATTCTTTCCACCTGTGCATCTCTTACTGAGCCAGGTTCTAGATTCTCCCCTTTAGCGCAAATGTTTTCAGCAATGTAAAAAAGGAAGCCTACTATTTTCACTGATTTTGGGGTACTCCTTGCAAAATTTTTTAAAAATAATCAATTTTTCATTTATTTTTTTATGCGTGATTCTTGATGGGATGACATAGTGCAGCAGGATGAAGCAAAACCCATGAGGAAATGGTGCTGAACAAAACTTAAAAGGCCAGAATTCCCATCACCTAAAGTTTGTTTAAGGAGAAAAAGAATGTCCTACTAAAACTGCTACTGTCTGCCCCTGCAAAAGAGTCAGTAGTATACTTTCAGTGCAATTTTAATCTATAGGAAACCCCTATGCTTCAAAAATGGTCACATTATTCACTGTAGAGTTTCTCTTTCATTTAAACTGCAGAGACTGGAATTATGCCAACATGACTTTTAACTCCTTACCAAACAGTTGTTAAACCCATGGTAGTGGTAATAAAAAGTCCCCCGTATTTAATCTCACATTCCCTCTTTTGTCTCTGTGCTCTGGAATCCCGTGGATTCTGTCCCAGGGATATGAAGCAAGTAATATTGGTTTCCTGAGTTACAGCTATTATTGGCAATAGATTGTCCTTCCCAGAGTAAGTAATGGGCACCTTATATCACTCCTCCTGTATGTTCCCCAATGCTATAAAAATCCACATCTACATTGTACCAACAATGCTTTATTCACTCTGGGTGCTGGGCCCAGATAATAACATTTTAAATTGGAGAACTCTAATTTAATCAGTTAACTTGTGAAGCCCTTACACAGCTGACCAACTGTCAGCGTTCTGATTTAGGAGTGAGTTCACATTTATAACCTAACTTTAAAACCAGGAGACAAAAAGAAAGTGAAGAGAATAAGACACCCTCGTACAGGCTGCTAAAATGTCCTGAATTACATTGCAAGAAGTTGAAAGAAAACCTGATTCCCTTTCCAAAATCTTAAGAGATATTTCAGCAAAAGGAAATCTTTTATCAGCCCCTAAGCTTACCAAAAGAGGTGAAAGCAGCTGCTTGAATGATTAAAAGAAACATCCTTCCAAAATGACAACTACTCTGGTCCTTTTCAGAAATGTATTCAGATATGTGTGCTCTATTTTTTTTTTATTGTTATTTACTCACCACTCACCTTACACTCCCAAGGTGGATTACAGCATGAAAACAGAGGATTAAAAACAAAACAACTTACCATCACAGAAATAACAGGGGTCCTAAAAAGATACACTTCAGTGGCCAAAAGGTAAAGAGGGGAATCTTCAACATCTGCAGGCAAGGCTAGGCCAAACCATTTTGGCACCAGAGGTGAACCACAAAATGGCACCCCACCTCCCTATCAGGGAAGAAGCGGTGAGTGAAGATCTTCATAAGGAGCAATGAGGGAATATGGGTAAAAAATGTAGGAGAGGGAAACAACAGTAACCTTATAGACTGTTATAGACAGTCTGTTATAGACTGCCAAGCCAGACCAAAGGCTTGGATGATGCCTTCTTAGTCAAAGATATTCAGTGGTACCTTGGGTTAAGAACTTAATTCGTTCTGGAGGTCCATTATTAACCTGAAACTGTTCTTAACCTGAGACACCACTTTAGCTAATGGGGCCCCCCACTGCCGCCGCACGATTTCTGTTTTCATCCTGAAGCAAAGTTCTTAACCTGAGGTACTATTTCTGGGTTAGCAGTCTGTAACCTGAAGCGTCTGTAACCAGAGGTACCACTGTAATAGTCAAAGAGTTGGACAATGTGACCCTTGGGCTTCCTTACAACACTATTTTATTTATTTTATTTTTTATTTATTGAATTTATATACCTTGGTTATTGAACAGCTTGGCTTCTGAAGAAATTAACTCCTGAATGCCGCAAATCTGGAAGTAAGTGTTCTGGTTTCCAAACGTTTTTTGGAAGCCGGATGTCCGGCGTGGCTTCCATGACTTCCAGTTGAGTGCAGGAAGCTCCTGCAGCTAATCGGAAGCCGCGGCTTGGATTTTGAACAGTTTCGGGAGTCGAACGGACCCCTGGAATGGATTAAGTTTGACATTAAGTACCACTGTACCACCCTATACTGAGAGGTCTCAGGGTGGATCACAGAAAAGATCACAATATTTAAAATCAAAATAAGAACAATAACCCAATAACACCCACACCCACACACCAAAGAGCCACATTTTAAAAGGGTATAGGATGTCAATCAGGTCAACCAATGGCCTGGTTAAAAAGGAACATTTTTGCCTGGTGCCTAAAGGTGTATAATGAAGGCACCAGGCGAACTTCCCTGGTGAGAGCGTTCCACATATGGGGAACCACTGCAGAGAAGGCCCGAAGAATCTACAATTCTATGCCTCTATGAACAAAGGTGGACGAGGTGGCACTGTGGTCTAACCCACTGAGCCTCTTGGGCTTGCCGATCAGAAGGTCGGCAGTTTGAATCCCCGCGACGGGGTGAGCTCCCGTTGCTCGGTCCCTGCTCCTGCCAACCTAGCAGTTTGAAAGCACACCAGTGCAAGCAGAAAAATAGGTACCACTCCAGCGGTAAGGTAAACGACGTTTCCGTGCACTGCTCTGATTTCATGCTGGCCACATGACCCGGAAGCTGTCTGCGGACAAATGCCGGCTCCCTCAGCCAGTAAAGTGAGATGAGTGCCGCAACCCTATAGTCGTCCATGACTGGACCTAACGGTCGGGGTCCCTTTACCTTTATGAACAAAGGGTGGGCCTCATGGGTGGGCTGGCCCTGTTTGCTGGAAATTGTATGATGAAGGTGCCAGACTCGCCTCTGTGGGTATGGAGTTCCACAGCTCAGGAGCCAGTACAGAGAATGTTTTCTCCCAGGCCACAACCATCCCAAGCCTCTGAGGGAGGAAGGACTTCCAAAAGAGCTGCCTCTGCTGATCTTAGCACCCGAGTCTGTAGGGAAGGAGGTGGTGCTCCAGGTATTTTGGGACTGGCTCATTTGGGCTTTAAACACTAATGTAAGCACCTTGAATTGCGGCTGGAACGTACCGAATGTGAAGCCCTAACTCTCCAACAGCAGCCGTTGCCTCAGGAGCTGTGTGTGGCTGCCCCATGTGGTAAACCACTTAACTGCAGGTAACAGTTTACACAGGTAACAGTGAGCTGGGTGGTGGACAAAGAGGGGTGTGTGCAAACTAGCCTACTGTGCAAAGGTAAATTTTGCATCCGTTGCTCCTCTCACTTTTGCCTCTGGTCTTGCCCACTGCTGGCAAGCTACCCTCAGATGGCTGTCCAAAGAGAAGGTAGCTCTCAGGATGTAAAAGGTCCCCCAAGACTGTTCTTGAGGGACGTCAGCACCTTGTGAGGTTTCATTAGTGAACTCATCCCTGTTTGCAGCAGAGTGATGCTCCTTCTACACTCCTGGACACTGTTTCTACTTCTGCTGGCCTGTTTCCTCACTGAGATCTAGCATCATAACATGGCTTTTGCTTCTTCTTCTTCTTCTGGATCCTTAACTTTGAGACTCAAATGGCTGCTGAAACCCAGAGTTGCCCCATTGTCTAGTGTGACTGGGAGAACAAACAGCGGCTTGCCTGAGGCTTGCCCTTGTTCAGCAGTCCCAGCAGAGCTGGTGTGATGTGGGGTGAAGTTGACAACAATAAGGATGTGTAGCTTCCTATCTGTTCACCCTGAGGGTTCTTGAGTATTCCGGCTGAATACCTGAGCCTGTTTTCTTTCTTTCTTTCTTTCTTTCTTTCTTTCTTTCTTTCTTTCTTTCTTTCTTTCTTTCTTTCTTTCTTTTAAATACTGTTTTTATTTATTTTCATGGTACAGAAGATAAATGTTGAGAAAACAATAGTTACAACAGTAAACAACAAATAACTTCAGGTAGGTAGCCATGTTGGTCTGACGCAGTCAAAATAAATAAAAATAAAAAAATTGTCCAGTAGCACCTTAGAGACCAACTAAGTTTGTTCTGGGTATAAGCTTTCGTGTGCATGCACACTTATCTGAACAAATAACTTGTCCCAGAGTGTCATAAAATTCCTATGACAATGGAAACGGGAGTGGAAATGATCGCTTATCCATCCCATGTCTGAATCAAACATCAATCCAGCAAATATTATCATTGTTGCATTTGTAACCCTCCCCCTTTGCATTGCAATGAATGGGGTGGAATGTTGTAATGACAATGTAATTTATGAAACATACATAATTAATCAGGCATGGACAGTGAGACAAATAATGTAGTTTGAGGCAGAAGACAAACTGCAACAGAATGGAAACAGTGCTGCTGCGTAGTGGGCAGAATGTAAAACCACGTCTTCTAGCTTTGACTGCAGCCTGCCACTAATCTATAATCCTAACATCCCAACAGTAGGGTGAAGACTATGACTGTTTACAGCCTTCACCTCCCCACCTGCCACATTTCTGAGCCTGCTTCGAATTTTCTCACAAGAAGTCAAGCAGGGGTGCTTGAATAGGCAGTCACTCTCTGTTTGAATTCTTGTGACATCCCTAAATGACGCTCTGCTTGGAAATTGCAGGAAAGGAGGAGGAAATGTCTCCAAAGTTTTTCCTCCACTAATTTGGCAGGTACCACAATGGCGTCTTGCAGCCATTAGGAATGATTGCAGGTAAATCTGAACGAAGGGAAACATATGGTCAGAATCGCAGACACCGCACAGATAATGAGAGACAACTTAGGCTCCAATTAGGAATGTTCCTGACAATCAGGGACACTTGAGAGAGAGATTTCTTTATTTAGTAATTGATACACTGTGTTCTCTTCTCTGTGCAAAATGGCTTGCTGCAAAAAAAAAATCAGATGCAGAACACAGACGGCAGACGAGCAACAATAACATTTCCTCTATTTATTTATTTTTAAACTTGAACATGGCACCTGTTTAAAAAGTACCTATAGGAAACTATCAAATCCCAAGGGAGACGTACGCTGAGGAAGCTCAGACAACACTTCGACTCCACAAAAAGATAGGGATGAAGGAAAGCATATGTTTGATCCATTTTTTACAGTAGGTCAACAAAATCCAACACTCCTCAAGTTGTTTGTAGTTTGGAACACCACTTCCAGTGCATTTGTAGACATCTCCATCTTTTGCGATACATTTTCAATATGAAAGATGTCCACACAAAGTATGTCTTTTGCATAAAATATGTATGCAAAATGGGTGCAACAAAACTGCACACAGGATATGTGCAAAATGGGTGCAACTGAGAGCCAGTAAGTTAGAGCGGTCTGAGTGTTGGTCTAAGACCTGAGAGACTAAATCCCACTCCCACAGGCACGAAGCTCATTGAGTGATGGTGAGTGAGCCACAGCCTCTCAACCTATTTTTTAAAAAATAATATTTATTACTTTTCCAAAAATTTAAACACTAAAAAAACAATACAATGCAATACATTAAACTAACAAAACAAAACAAAAACAATAAAATAAATCAAACAATTTCATTATCAATTTAAACACTACAAAAAAAGGAACCATACAATACAATACAAAACAATACAAAAACACTACATAACACTAACACATTAAACTAACAAAACAAAACAAAAACAGTTTAAAACACATCAAACAATTTCAATATCTTATCTTTCATTCACTTATTTCCACGACCTCCTCACACCTCCCTTTTTGTATTCCACTTCTGTTAATTATTTCAGCAATTCCTTTCCATCTTCCTCTGTTTTCTATCCTATAATTATCTTAACTCATTCTAGCCTTATTTTTTCCTTTAATACTCTATTAATCTATTTATACTTAATTCCTTATAACATTTCTACTAAAGCCATGTAACTTCATTCCAACATTTTTCTAACATTCATTAATTTTACAGTATTTCTCTAAATAATCTTTATTTTTTTTCTAATCTTCTTCCACCGACTCTTCTCCCTGGTCTCGGATTCTGCCAGTCATTTCCGCCAGTTCCATATAGTCCATCAACTTCATCTGCCATTCTTCCTGGGTGGGTAAATCTTGTGTCTTCCAATATTTTGCGATGAGTATCCTTGCTGCTGTTGTTGCATACATAAAGAAAATTCTATCCTTCTTTGACACCAATTGGTCTCTCAACCTAAGGCACCTCACAGTGATGTTGAAAGGATAAAATGGAAAGGAGGACCACGTATGATACCTTGAGCTCCTTGTAGAGTATATATGTAAAATTATTATTATTACTATTATTATTTGGTAGCTGATGGGTCTCAAACCCTTGGTGAGTTAGGGACTTCCCCTGTATGTAAAGACAGACTCTGGTAGATTGAGTAGAGTTCACCTCCAGAGGCACACTCCATTGTCTCTCCAGATGCCATCACAAGCCATTCACCTTAAGGTCCCTGGGCAGATTACAATACTAAAACACATTATTAAAAACAGTTCAAAATAACTAAATTGCATGGAATGCTTTCCACAGGATGGGATGGACAGAATAGGACTGGCCAGACCTATGATTGAATGCTAATAGGTCACAACAGGACAGACAGGTGTCCAGCTCACCTCTGCACACTTTCACTTCCAGCTCTCATCCTTAAATTTACACCAAAGGCACACAGAAATGTGTGGACCCTTTTCCTTAGATCAGCTTTCTCAACCTGTGGGTCCCCAGATGTTGTTGAACTACAACTCCCATCACCCCTACCTAGCAAGGCCAGAGCTCAGGGATGATGGGAGTTGTAGTCCAACAACATCTGGGGACCCACAGGTTGAGAACCACTGCCTTAGATGAAGGAATGAGTGGAACAGGCTGGGGTGTGGAACACAGGAAGCAGCCTTATGCCTAGTCAAACCATTGGTCCATGTTGCTCAACAGAGTCTGCACTGACAATCAGCAGCTCTCCAAAGAGTCAGGCAGATTATTTCCCCATCCCAGCTGGAAATATTAGGGCTTAAACCTGTGGCCTTCTTTGTGGACAATATATTCCCTGCTACAGAGCCGCTGCCCCTCTTGGCCACAGCACCTGGTTGGCAGTATTGTTATCTGAAACTTAGGAACCCTTTCCTATATGCACAAACATCTCTGCAAAACTATCTTTCTCTATCTCTATTCTATGTTTCAAAGTTGGAAACTCTAGTAAAATATTTAGGGACTCTGCCATTGTACCGACACATCCCAGCTCTGAGAATCTGACGGATAGCATCTAAATACATCAGTGTCAAACTTCCCGATACTTTCCCTTTCTTTATCTTGCTAGAACAACTTTCACTTCAGTTGGCCCATCTGGCAGTGCCACATCCTGTACCTTCTGTGATGGAAAGTTTTCCTTATCATTCAGGGTGGGGAGCAGGCACAAGGGGGATTTCTCTACAGACGTAGCATTTGGCTTTTCATTTCCTTCCTTCATTAGGAAAATTAAATGAGTATGAAAGAGTGATGTATAAAGACTCTGTGACAGATCAGAAACCTCTGATGAAATATGAGCACCCGTAATGACCTACACACATGGAAATCTGGCAGAACTGTCAATCACGGGGAGACAAAGGAATTCTTCATCCACCTAATCATGTATCTCTCGTCTAAATAAGGAGGAGGCAAAACAGAAAAAATATGATTAAGAGTCACTTTCACTCCTCCCTCCCACAAAAAATGTAGCTTTATCAAAGGTAAAAAAAATCAAGAATATACAATATATGCATTATTCAACACAGATATAAACTATATAAGTTTGGTAGTGAAATAATAATAATAAAGGTTTCTTACCTGATGACAGTTCTTCTGAAGTTGACAACTTTTGTATTCTGGCAGATCTTTGACTTGCCAGAGGTATGAGCTTTATTTTCCTGGTTGACTTTTGCTCATGGGTGATACCCGACCCTTAAAAAAATGCTATTCTATATATCTATTTTTTTTCATGGCATCCTTATGGCCATGCCTATTGAATATGTTTTTAACTCTTCTTGTTAGTTGATTGTTTAAATATTTTCTGTAAGTTGCCTTGGACATCTTTCAGGTGGAAAAAAATATTGAGCATTAATACCTAAAATATCTAAAAAAATAAACAACAACTTGGTGATTAAAAATGAGCTGTTTTCCACAAGTGTTGACTTTGTGTCGTCATTTTTGGCTTATAGCACCCAAGTTTTCAAATAATTAGACATTTGCTATTTGTGGCTGCTATTGTCTGTTTCTTTCTCACCTTATCCTATTTCTTATTATTTATTATATTTTCAAATCATATTACAGAAGCCAAAGTACAGAAGCTGTATATACATTACTGCAAGAGTTCAATATTCATATACATATTTATAAGCATTTGACTTAACTCAGTGGATATATTTCATTTCCCCCTATAAAGCCTCAAGAAAGAAAAGATACAGAAGAGAAATCAGAGGAAGTAAGAAGATAAAATGTATGGAGAATCGTTATGCTATCCCTGGATGCAGACAATGGAAGGATTTGACAATATGCAGCCGAAAGCCAAGGAGCAGCAGTTATGAGGTTGGAGCGAGGAACTGTCCATGGTGCTGTGGGATTGTGTTGAAAAGCTGGAAGGCGATAATGACAGAAGGAAGTATAAACTAGACCTCTAAGAATCTAGAGAGGTATTATGGATGAAAGCCAGATTATCTGAATAGTTCTACAGGTGTTTATAAGATGGCATTTCTCCTACTTGTAACATTTGGCAGGTTGAATGATCGTGGAGGTCTGAGTACAGATTCTGTGGGCAAAACGGCAAATTACAAAATAGTTAGGACTGGAAAAGATGCGCTGTTAACAAATATAAACATCACATGCTTCAAGCTTCGGTAGGTAGAAGCAGTTCTGGGGGCAATGCTAGCTGGGATTTGGCTTCTTAAAGACATTTTTTGTAATGCTCTACCTACAAATCGGGGCAGGGGGAGTTTATGTAAAAACAAGCAGAATTCTCACTCCAGGCAGAATGTCTTCATGAAACCTTCACACTACATCAGCCCTCTTCTATCAGACAGCAGGGGTGTGGGTGTGGGTGTGTTTGCAGAAGTGTCACCTGCCCAAATACTAACAACTTACCCATTCCCAACATTCCATAGACACCTCTGCATCAAGAAAACATCTTCAAACAAGTAGATTTCCAAATGGGTATTCACTGGCTATCCTAACCCATTAAAGGACACCAGCATCCTTTTGACAAATTCCAGGTTTAAGACCAGCCATAGCTGTAAGGTGAAACCACAGTGACAAACTGATTCACTGTAATCGGATAGCAGGCTCACAACTGTGTTTCAGGTACAGAATAAATGCCAACCATTGATTTGTACAGGCTGCCAAGCTCAGTTGGTTCTGAATTCCTTTAGCACTGATCAGCACTCGTCTCCAGGTTACAAAGAGCAGGTACATAGGACCATAGAGACCTGTCTTATGCTGAGTCAGAACTTTGGTCCATTTCACTCTGTGTTGTCTACAATGACTGGCAGAGGCTCTCCAAGCTTTCAGACTGGGATGGATCCCAGGCTTACCTGGAAATGCCAGGGACTGAACCTGGGACCAACTGCGTGCAAAACAAACACTCTATGGCAGTGTTGGCCAAACTTGGGTCTCCAGCTGCTTTTGGACTACAACTCCCATCATCCCTAGCTTACAGGACCAGTGGTCAGTGATGATGGGAATTGTAGTCCCAAAACAGCTGGAGACCCAAGTTTGGCCAACCCTGCTCTATGGGCATTCCCTAGCAGGCAAAGCTGATGTTTGTAGGACCTTGCAGAGCTTCCTTGTGTAAGATAGATAATACTTTGTCGGTGGTCTGACTTCAGCTGATCATCTAGACAGGGAAAGAGGCCTACCTAGTGCCCCAAGCCCCCCTCTCTTAGCTTGCTAGCATTTTAAGGGCTCAAAGTTTGAAAAATCTCCAGCACTTCTGCAATACTTCAGGTTCACCTCTACATTTTCCACATACCAGACAGATGTGATGAAGGTATGTAGCTAAAGCTCACATCTCCCTCCCCCACACCACCAGCATGAAACCTGCCTGTGCTAGAGGAATCGTTTCTCGGGGCAGGAAGGTCAGTCTGTCTCCAAGCTCATTTGGTCTTCAGCCTCTCTGCTGAGCCTGCCAACAAAGGTGCCAATTAGTGCCAGTTTTCTGATCTGAGCTGTGTTCAGTGGACTGAGACCAGCAAGGCAGTGCAAGGAGATCATGGAGCAGCCATCACAACAGGAAAGTAGAACACTTAAAAAAAGAAGAAAAAAAATCACAACTCAACAGAGGGCTCCAAGTAAAGCTGAAAGAGGTACCAGCAAAACTTTTTTTAAAAAAAATCCCACATTGAAGTAGTAGGAATGCCTGAAGAATTTGATCTCTGTGAATTCAAAGATGAACTGGCCTGATCCACATCTCCTGGACTAATGCAGACATGGCTAAGAATTTGTTTATTAATACATTTTTTTGCTATTAAAAAAAATGTATTGCAATGCATTATTTTGAGATAAAACTTATCTGGAAATACATACCTAATATGCATTTTTGCGTTTTGCTTTTGCTCATTAACTTTTGGGGACTTAGTCAATATTAGATTAATGCAGAAATGGGATGGAATAAACTTGTGGATAAACACATGCAAAAGCGAAAGGAACAGATGTAGAACCGATTGTCCATGCTAGTCCTTATTTTGGAATACTGCAGCCTTCTACAAACTTGGGTCACCAGATCTTGTTCAACTACAGCTCCTATCATCTCCAATAATTGGCCAAGCTGGCTGGGTATGATATGAGTTGTAGCTCAACAATATCTGGTGACTCAAGTTTGAAGAACTCTGGCATACATGACTCCTTGACCCTCTGTACTCCTTGAAGAGTAGTCCCGAGCTATGTACCTGCTCCTTTAGAGGGAGTGCAACCCTCACCCCCAGAACTGGCAACTGGCCAATTATCTGAACACAGGAACCATGCGCCCACAGATCTGCCATCTTCCCAGGATTCAAACATGCCCTCATCGATGTCTTCACATAGTGAAACTGTATTGTCTCTATAGCTGTATGATGTCCTCACATTTACTGTGTGATGACCCCTGAGACCATGTAATGAAGGAGAAAGAGGAAGCCCTGTTAAAGTTGCTGGGTGTTTCTTTTTAAGCCCTGCCATAGTTCAGGAGAACAATTATTGTAAACAGGCATAAGAGGCAAAATAATTAAAATAAAATAAAGACAGGCAGACTAGAGAGAGGATCCCAACTTTTTACCTAAAATATTTGGCTCTAGTCTTAACATATGCAGGCAGGCAGGCACACACATTTCCCTATAGAAACCACTCTAGAATGAAGCCTTTAAAGTTTAATGTAAGTTTTGCATTGCTGACCAGCACAAAAATACCAAATAAAACATGCTGCATTACTAGGCTATGCTGTAACATCTTATTTTGCTCCTGCGGGGATAAGACATAATTCATAATATCTGTAAATAGTGCATGCGTTTACTCATTTGTTCCAGCAAGAAGGTAAAACCTTTATGGAATTATAGCAATAGGATCCTTAGGGATCCTAATCTAATACTGTTTTTTACTTCTTTTTTTTCTTTTTACTGCCCTGTCACTGCATGCCAAACACTTTCCCCTCTCCTTTCTCCGTTATGACATATGCAATGCTTTGCACTGTTATCTGACAGATTAGGGACTGCACTGGCTTTCAGATGAGCATTTCCGAGTAAGGGCCCTTCCAGCCTTCCACCCAGCTCTCTCTTGCATTGATTATGCACAATTACACCCCAGAGTCATGTGCCACAGCTGTCCCCACCCCCCAGGTGATTTATTACCAACAAGATGGTTCTAAGCAGCAACCTGTTTATCACTGTCAGAGGCGCACGCAGCTGATATGCGAATCTTTGCGATATCTGTATGTATGGATGCTCTAGCGCATGAGCATGCATAATCTTAGAACCCCACCAGGGAGTGGTGAGCATCATAGGAATGTCATGCCATGCTCACTCCACAGAGCAGGCCTAAGCAGTGCTGTGCCCAAGTCACCTTATTTCACCTTAAAAGGTAAAGGTAAAGGACCCCTGACAGTTAAGTCCAGTCGCTAATGAGAGGTCAACCAGGATCTACCAGGAACACCCTGCGATCTACGAATAGATCACAATCTACCTGTTGGACATGCCTGCCGTAGGGCAATCCTAACCCAAAATCAACCCCCTGACTGATTTGGAAATCCCCCAATGCCTGGGCCCAAACTCACTTGCATCTGTAATCAATAAAGTTGTGGCCAGTTTTGAGCCAATAACCTTGTCCTGTGATCCCTTCGTCTTTACCCGGCACTCCGGTGGTGGGCTCACTGTGCCTGGGCATGCAAATAAACCACCTCTATCATCTAACTTCCATTGTGTTTGTGCAATACTAATATAAAACTGAATCAGGAGAGGTAACTGGGTTATGCTGTTAGCAGAATGTATTACTTACAGAGTTAAACATTGCCTGTACATTGCAGACTAGTAACAAATCGGATCAGTATAGATAACTGCATTATGGTGTTAGGACAATATATTACTTACAAAGTTAAACCAAGAAAAGCATTAGCTGCATTGAAAGATGTTACCTCTGGAGGGGACTAGGTCAGAGCAATCCTATACCCAGTACAGAGCAATCAGTAGTAAGCCACCTTAAGTCCAGTGGGACATACTCCCAAGAGACCTCATAGAAGATTGCTGATATCCTGTAGATTTTCATACCAATAATGTCCCAGCAGTTTTGTACTGCTTTTTCTTGCACTATAGTGCAAGGGTGCCTCTCCAGCCAGCTGTGATGCAGCAATGTTAGGAGAGCATCACAGAACAACTTTTGAATATGGGGGGGTGCATTTTTGTGTCGCCCTTGTTCTTGTTTTTATTATCTACTTCGTGATTTTATTCTGTACTTTTTATGCTGTGAACCACCCTGGCATCTTCAGATGAAGGGTGGTATTCAAATTTAATAATAACAAAATAATAAAAGGTAAAGGTAAAGGAGCCCTGACAGTTCAGTCCAGTCACAGACAACTCTGGGGTTGCAGCGCTCATCTCGCTTTACTGGCCAAGGGAGCTGGCATTTGTCCGCAGACAGTTTTCCAGGTCATGTGGCCAGCATGACTAAGCTGCTTCTGGCAAAACCAGAGCAGCTCATGGAAACACCATTTACCTTCCCGCTGGAACAGTACCTATTTATCTACTTGCACTTTGATGTGCTTTTGAACTGCTAGGTTGGCAGGAGCAGGGACCGAGTAATAAGAGCTCACCCCGTCGCGGGGATTCAAACCACTGACCTTCTGATCAGCAAGCCCTAGGCTCAGTGGTTTAGACCACAGCACCACCTGTGTCCCTAATAAAATAATAATAATATATAAAATAGAAAATAGAATGTTGTGTGGATGGTCCAGTATAAATCCATCACTAATACACTATTGTTGCAACAGTGGCATTTTACAGAATACAACCATAAAAAAATGTTTGAAAGGTCTGGAGGGGACCATAGTTTTAATTTATTTATTTCTTAAAATTTCTTTAGATATATTGATAGATTGATAGATCAATATAGATCAATATAGATAGATAGATATAGATAGAGAGATGACAGATAGATGATAGTAAGAGATAGATAGACAGATAGATGACAGATAGATGATATTAAGAGATGATAGATAGATAGATAGATAGATAGATAGATAGATAGATAGATTAGATAGATAGATAGATAGATGATAGATAGATAGATAGATAGATAGATAGATAGATAGATAGATAGATAGATAGATGATAGATGATAGATAGATAGATAGATAGATAGATAGATAGATAGATAGATAGATAGATGATAGATAGATAGATAGATAGATAGATGATAGATAAAAGTGCTCAACTGCTGTCGTTACTTGGCCAATTTCATTTAAGCATTTTGGGCTGCTGAAGCAGGCAAATCTTTGCTAATTTCATTATGAACTGACATGATCCACAGTTCCCAAACCATTGCATAGATCAGAATGAAGATTTTGCACTTCACTGAATTTGGCGATGTCCTCATCAACTCAAAAGACATATGAAATAATAAGTTTAAAAATGCATATTCATGTGATAAAATACATTTAGAAACGTATTCAAAAAAATGCTTTCAAAACTTATCTATATGCAAATTTAAATTAAACTAATTCTAAATTATACATTGATGTGGAAATGGGGGGGGGGAACCAACTTATGAATGATCACGTGTGAAATAGACACAGACAATAAAAAAATCTTAAGATTTGTCCATCTCTATCAAAAACACACTCCAGAGTTTACTGTTATCTTCTGAGGCTGGGATAAATGATTTTGTTTGTGTGGGTGGGGGGAGTACTTACCATGATAGATATAAAGCAGTCATGGGCTGCGACGAGTAAAACCGTATTGAGAATATTGCCCTATGGGAACAATGCATTGCAATGATCTGCTGTTGATCCCAGAGGGAGGCAAAGATAGCTGCCCCCACCATAGAGCAGTGCTACCAGCAAGACATTGGATAATATATTGTGCCCTTTCATTACTGTATGAGTAAATAAAATATGTCATTGAAATTGTCTTGTCTACATCAACAAAAGGTTTTGGAAACCAATGAGATAAAGTGAGTTAACCTTACATAGGGTCCAGAAGGAGAAAAGACCATATTTTTTTTTGCTGAGGAAGGATACATAGGGCAATGCATTTTTTGAAAATATCTAGTTCGTGTTTTTTTAAAAACAGATTACCAATGGGGTATGCATATATTTTTATGAGAAAGCCCAGAAAAAGAACCTTGTTGGTAAGTTGCCTTCATGTCAGGAGGTTGGCCCATTAGCTGAGAGCCAGTGTGGTATAGCAGTTAAGAGCGGTAGACTCGTAGTCTGGTGAACCGGGTTCGCGTCTCTGCTCCTCCACATGCAGCTGCTGGGTGACCTTGGGCTAGTCACACTTCTCTGAAGTCTCTCAGCCCCACTCACGTCACAGAGTGTTTGTTGTGGGGGAAGAAGGGAAAGGAGAATGTTAGCCGCTTTGAGACTCCTTAGGGTAGTGATAAAGCGGGATATCAAATCCAAACTCCTCCTCCTCCTCCTCCTCCTCCTCCTCCTCCTCCTCTTCTTCTTCTTTTTCCTCTTCTTCTTCTTCTTCTTCTCAAGTGGGGCACTGCCCATTAACCTTAACAGCTCTCACGTACCTGCCTTCTAACTTGCATCCATTCACTGATGGCCACCAGTCTATATCACTATAAATGAGAATTAGAAGAATTCATGGACGAGAGGACAACCAGTGGCTGCCAGCCATGGTGGTGATACTCTGCCTCCACAGTTGGAGGTAGCAATGCCTCTGAGTAACAGTTGCTGGAAACTGCTCCTGCTCGCAAGACCTGCTTGTGGGTTCCCTGTAGGTTTCTGGTTGGCCACTGTGAGGACAGAATGCTGGACTAGATGGGTCTTAGACCTGATTTAGCACACTCTTCTTATGTTCTCATGTAGAGGGTGGCACTGGCTTTCTGCTTCCTCTTCCTTAATCTCAGTGTTGCTCTTATGAGAAATTAGTGGGGAGAAGGATGAATAGATTGGTTTTGCCTCTGACTCCACCTAATGTTCTTCTGTGCCTTCTGTATTAGTTCCCTCCTCCCTCTTCCAAGCAATATTTCCCTCATTGAGGGGTGCAGGGATAACGACAGCCAATATATTCACTGTCACTGAATTAATTTAATCAGGATGCACAGATGATGACAGAAACTATGGACCCCGGCTAGAAACAACATTTCTGAATATGTTCAACAGTATTCATGCAATAGGACAGCGGTTCTCAACCTGTGGGTCCCCAAATGTTGTTGGACTACAACTCCCATCATCCCTGAGCTCTGGCCTTGTAGGTAGGGGTGATGGGAGTTGTAGTTCAACAACATCTGGGGACCCACAGGTTGAGAAAGGCTGCCATAGGAGACAACAACAAGAGCAAAGCTTTACCTGGCTCCATTTCCTGTCAGTCTCAAGATGCATTCACAAGGGTTAGTTTTATCTTAAAGGGAGTAAGTAGCAGGGAAGGCTACAATTATGAATGGTTGAAGGAGATGGGTATGTTTAGAGAGAAAAAGAGAAGACTTGGAGGTTATATGATAGCCATCTTCAAATATTGAAAAGGCTGTAATGTAGAAGATGGAGCAAGCTTGTTTTTGGCTACTCCAGAGGGGAGGACGAAAACTATTGGATTTTAATGACAAGAAATGAGAATCCAATATAGTGCCCCAATCAAGGGAAGTAATAGTACCACTCTGTTCTGACTTGGTCATACCACAACTGGAATACTGAGTCCAGTTCTGGGTACCACAGTTTAATAAGAATGTTGACAAGCAGGAATGTGAGCAAAGGAGGGTGACCAAGTGGATCAAAGATCTGGAAACTAAGCTTTATGAGGAGTGGTTGATGGAGCTGACTGTGTTCAGCCTGGAAAAGAGGAGACTGAGAGGAGTTATGATAGCCATCTGAAAATATCTAAATGACTGTCACATGGAAGAGGGAGCAAGCCTGTTTTCCACTGCTCAGGAGGGTAGGACCCAAACCAATGGATTGAAGTTACAAGAAAAGAGATTCTGACTAAATATTGAGGAGAAGAACCTTCTTACAATAAGAGCTGTTTGATGGTAGAATGGATTCCCTTGGAAAGTGGTGGATTCTAATTCATTGGCGTTTTTAAAGCAGAAGTTGGATGGCCATCTGTCAGGGATTGTTTAGCTGTGATTCATACATTGCAGGGGGTTGGATAAGATGACCTTTAGGGCCCTTTCCAGTTCTGTGGTTCAATGGTTTTATGAACTGTGCCCAAATGCAAAGTTTCTGGAATCTAGCTCATAATGGATGGTTATTTCTGCTCTCTGAGAATCTGCCTCCTGTGCGGCCCCAAGCCCAAATTTGCCCTATGACATATTGCTTCAGAATAACCACTTACGCCTTTGCCCGCTTGCTTCTCCTAAGAATATATTTCCATATGTTTAGGGAGTGCAATCTGTGGGGTGGATCATCAAGCTAGGAAATGCTTTTAAAATGGGATTGAACAGAGCTGACTCGGAAAGTGTAGCTGTTCTGAAAGAATCAATAGGTCTTATGGAGCCCATTATCATAACATCATGTCCCCGGTACGAGAGTGGGGGATAAGTGTGCTATTGTTAAATTAGGTGGTGCCATCTTAGCGAGGAAAACAGAAATGTAATGTTTGCTAATTGAACTATAAAAATAATAATTACCTTTGATGTAGGGGAATGCGATGTCTCTCGGCGCTGAGCCCTGATTGTATAAATTGAAGCCGTTATCATCAGAGCCTAAACTAGATTAGATGAGAACCTCTCAAATTACATTCAGATGATACTGAATGTAAACAAAGTGCTGAATGGTTTCTCTAGCAGCAAGAGGGCTTCTCCTCACCCAGCCCTTTCTTCTTTCCGCATCACTTTATGGCCAGAGCATAGCCATTTGGGCTTGTTCAGTCATTAGCCTGAAATGTTAGCCTGCTAGAAATGCTGGTTTCCCATCATGGATGAAAGTAGTCAACCATGAATGCACCACATACCTAGAAGAAATGTTGATAGCTTAGTAAAACACTGGAGAGCCATCACCCTGCAAATACAGAGGAGTTATGAGTTCTCCCCATAGTGGTTCTCAACCTGTGGGTCCCCAAATATTGCTAGACTACAACTCCCATCATCCCTGAGCTCTGGCCTTGCTAGATAGGGGTGATGGGAGTTGTAGTTCAAAAACATCTGGGGGCCCACAGGCTGAGAAAGGCTGCCCTAGAAGAAGACAAGGCTCCAAGAAGACATCTGGATCAAATATATAAAGGGCTGTCACATAGAAGATGGAGCAAGCTTATTTTCTCCTGCTCCAGAGGGTAGGACCCAGTCCTATACCTTCAAGTTAAAAGAAAGGAGATTCCAACTAAACATCAGGAAGAACTTTCTGAAAGTAAGAGCTGTTCGATAGTGGAACGTCTCTCTCGGGACGTGGTGGACTCTCCTTCCTTGGAGGATTTTAAGCAGAGGTTGGGTGGCCCTCTGCCATGGTTGCTTTAGTTCAGATCGTTGCTTTGCAGTAGATTAAACTAGATGATCCTCAGGGTCCCTTCCAACTCTACAATTCTGTGATTCTATTATCGACAGAGACAGGAAGTGATGGGGCCACTGGTTGCAAGTTAAGGGTGACTATAATGGTAAAAGATTCAGGAAGTACAGTGGTACCTCAGGTTAAGAACTTAATTCGTTCTGGAGGTCCGTTCTTAACCTGAAACTGTTCTTAACCTGAAGTACCACTTTAGCTAATGGGACCTCCCACTGCCACCACGCCGCTGAAGCGCGATTTCTGTTCTCATCCTGAAGCAAAGTTCTTAACCCAAGGTACTATTTCTGGGTTAGCAGAGTCTGTAACCTGAAGCGTCTGTAACCCGAGGTACCACTGTACCGTACTTATTCATGCAGCTCTTATTTAAATTAGAGGGGCCCCCAACCTTCTCTCAGTGACAGTGAAAAATAATAAATGAATAGAAAGAGAACCTACCCATGTGACTCTGATGCAAAAACCTCACACATACACTATGTAAAAGAATGAAAGTTTACTACAGTCATACCTTGGGTTACAGATGCTTCAGGTTGCTTTTTTTGGGGTTACAGACCGCCAGAATGGGTTACTTCTGGTTCTGGCAGTCGCACATGCGCAGAAGCGCTAAATTGCGCTTTGCACATGCACAGAAGTGCCGAATCTCAACCCGCGTGTGCGCAGAAGCGGGTTGCGAATGCTGCTGGTTGCGAACGTGCATCCCGCAAGGAACACGTTCGCAACCCAAGCGTCCACTGTACCTCCCTTCTTCTCCCCTAACCTTATACTGCATACAACATTAAATTCTCACATTGGCAATTACTGACCTGTAGAAAGGGCTTCACAATCTGAAAATAGAGACAATGTATGAACTTTTGCAACCTTGGAAAATCTTTCATAAAGAAAAAAAAAATGCTAGCGGACTTTCTGTGGGTGACAAGGATTAAGAGCTACCTTTGAGTCAGAATTCTGTGCTTTCTTTTCTCTTTCTCTGCCTTTGTTTTTATTTAGATTAGCTTCTTTTATCGTTTTGTATTTTGAAAAGCCTTTAATAAAAGCTTATGGGGGGGGGGGAGTAGGGAAAGTGAGTAGAAAGAACTTCATCAGTAACGTAAAAGTAGAATTTCAGGAAACAAGTGGGTATGCAAAGGCAAATAGGTTAACTTTGGGGGTTATTTTATTTCCTATCATGGTAAACACACATGAAAATTATATTTCTCACATTTTTAAGATAGTCCAGTTAAACAATGGATGTTCTCAGAGGTGTCTCCGTTTGAGCTTCAAAGTTTATATGATGAACAAATCATCCCAGTGATGTTGAACAAGATTATCAAATATTCCTAGTGCAGAGATGGAGGTTCCTAGATGAGTGGTGGAGAACCTGTGTGGTCCTCCAGATGTAGCTTGACTACAACTCCCATAATCACTGACCATTGGACACAATGTCTGTGGTTGATGGGAGTTGTAGTCCAACAACCTCTTGAGGGCCACAGCTTTTCCATCTCCAAACAAGATCATTGCTGCTGTCAGGATCTGGCAGGCTGCCGGCTTAGATAATCATCACACAGTCGTTCTTATTACAAGTAGATTTATTGTACACAGTGATTAACCTTAGAGCTGCTCACACTAGCGACCGTCCATCAAGATGGAGTTGAGGCATCTGAATTCAAAGTGGGTCTCCGACAGGAAACACGACAGTGCCCCCCTTCTTTGATTGACACCTTTCTCTGGCCTTTGTTCACCTGCGTGCCCTGGGACTCTCATGGTCATCTGCCCCCTCTTCCGATGATGAAGAGTATCCCCTCCCCTGTGCTTGGACTAGAGGCTGCTCCTCAGAGAATTGGCTTCCGTCCAGCCCACTTTCGCTGTCCTGATAATTTACATGCTCTTCTCCTCTAGATAAGGGGGGTTGTGGCCCACTTCCTTCAGATGGCTGGGAAAGAGGCAAGTCCCCTTCTCCCTCTTCTGACTGACTGCCCCACCCCACTCAGAATCCTCATCGTGGCTGTGGGAAGTCATGTCCATGACAGCTGCCTTTACTGCCAATACCCATCTCTGTCATATTCCTGACATATTTTAATGCAGGGTTAGGAAATGCATGCCCCCTCCCCTGAAGCTGCTGAACTACAACACCCATCATCCCTTGCCATTGGTTTTGTTGACTGGAGGTGATGGGAGATGGAGGCAACAAGATCTAGAGAACTGCGGGTTACTCATCCCCTGCCTTTGGGGGTTTCCACATATCCCTATGTCAGATTCCATCACCTGCAGGTTCAACCCTGCATTTCCATTTCAGCAGTTCATATGAAAGGAGCATTCGTCACCAAGCCCTAGCAAAGGCTTCACACAGCATGTGGTTTCTCAACACCACAGCTGCAAAACTGCTAAGCATCAGCCTCAACTCCCATCTTGGAGTGTGACAGCCCTAACGGTCCTTGTTTTCCCTTTGTCTGTTTTAATTTATAATCATCAACATGCCTCTGATGGTTCCCCTCCTCCCAACCCCGACGCCATGTAATGTACAGGAGGTGGAGAGCAGGGTGGGGGGTGGGGGAAAGAGAGAAGAAGAAGAAGAAAGAAAGAAAGAAATTGCCACCTTGAAATTAGTCGAGGCAATTGCAGATGGCATAATGACACCACATAATCGTTGCAATTTAAGTCACAGAGAATCAAAGCTCGCTCACTCCAAATGTTTCTTCCCTCCCAAGCTCCGTCCCCAAAATTAAAGTATCTAAAAACAGGAGATTGCAAACAACGTTTGACTCCTTAAGGAGGATCCATTTTGAGAACGGGGTGATTGGGACAGCCAGCAAGCATTCCAACTGAATGCATTGGCTGACAGTAGATGACTTCAGTAGAGGAGTGACACTTGAATTTACCCCACAGGGGGTAAGGAAGGAGGGAGGGAGGAGGAACGCAGCTGCTCCATCTGTTCAGACAATGCCACGTTCCTCTCTCCACTCAATAATGAAGGCTCTTGAGCGATCTTTCATCAGAATGACTCTGCGGCATTAAAAATGCATTTCAATACATAGCTTGTTTAAATATTTAACCCTCCTCGGCTTTGAACGATTGATTCAGATCGGTGCTTGTTTAGATGTGTGGGAAACATCGATTTTCATAGAAACGGGTGTATAAATCTTGGATGGCTGCATAGGCATGGAGAAAACTGGCTTACTCTTCACCAACCCAGTGCCCTCCAGGCGTGGTGGGTCTCCCAACTCCTGTGAGCCCCATCAGGGCTGATGGAAGTTGGAGTTCAACAACATCTGGACAGCACCAAACTGGACTAGGCTAACAGGTCTCCATCTGCAAACATGGGGTGTATGGACTAAGAAGAACTTGTCTCCCACATTTGTTTTTGGACATGAGTTCACCCTTCTTCACTACAATAGTACCAGTACTCCAGATGAAAAGAACCAGCTAAGGCATCTGTCTGATTTATCTCTCAGATTTTTTGCTTTTATGGATGAAAGGGCTTGACCACCATTGTCCATGTCCAGGTATCTTCCAGGTTGGATTACTATGATATGTTCTATGTGGGGCTGGCCTTGAGGCTTTGTTTTGAATCTGCAGCTAGTGCAAAATGCCATGGTTTACTCACTGAAGCAGCATATCAACACTATATTATGCTGTTGAAAGAATTCCATGGTCTACCAAGCTAATTTCAAAGTGCTGGTTTTGGTGCATAAAGCTCTGTATAACTTTGGACCATATTACCTGAAAGATCATCTCACCATACCAAATTGGTCACAGCAGTCTGCAGAAGAGGGCCTCCTGTAGATACCAACTTATTCGGAAGTCTGTTACACGTGATATAGGAAGCAGACCTTGGGTGGTGTGGCAGCTACCTTGACCTACCTTCAGCTAGATGTTGTCTCTGATTCCTTTTTTGCAACTACTGAATACCTTCATCTTCCAGCTAGCATTTTCAAGAGGAATCTTTCCCAGTCTACATCTGTACTGGAATTGTTTTTGATATGTTTTAATTATTGTTCTATGTAATTTTTTCCCCATTCCTGGCCTCCTTTGGGATGAAGGGCAAGAAATCATCATCATCATCATCATCATCACCATCATGGTATAGCTGGTGACTAATGGGGAGGCCTGCAGGCTGGGAGGCTCACACCACTCCTTTCAGCTAGAGCAAGGTGACAACTGAGATACCAGCCTGGTTTCATACATCATGGAGCACTTCAAACTCAAACCCTAGATTTGTATTTTGAACATGAATTTCTATGTCTGAGCTAATGCTATCTTCTGGAGTTCCTCAAATAGGGTGTCTCATCCTCCTCCAGCACAGCCAATGATCAGGGATAATGTGTTAATGGGAGTTGCAGTCCAGCAGCCTCTGGGGGAACATACAGGTTCTCCACGGTCAAGGAAAACCTGGGTTCAGGCCTCTATTCACCCATGGGTCTTCTTTTCACAGCAATGAGGAGTGCATCACAACAAATCAGAAAGGAACATTGAGTCTGTATGCCAAGAGGGGAAACAGAATTCCAAACAGGATGCTGGAAGTTGTAGTCCAACATCATCCAAAATGCCCTCATTGGATATAAACTATATCAAATACAAATGCCATTGTGTCTCATACACTGTCAAATACAACATAGTGTAAGTACATACCAATTAGTCAATACGGTGAAATATTCAAAGACTGGCATCAAATATCACAATATATCAAATCCGAAGGGTTCCCTGTGGCAAAAATATGGGTATTCTGAGAATATCTGACATCATTTTAAGGAGGATTTCCAGGAGCAAATTCCTTTCAGCTCTGCTTCACATGGAGAAGCCGCTTTGCTTTCTTCCTCAGATGTTTCCTTGGAGAAATATGTTGCATTTTAATTGAGCTTCTGCTATGAGATCGTCTTCACTTGGCCTTTTTCTTCACTGTGATGTATAAGGGCTAATAATAATAATCATTCAAATTAATATCATCAATCCTTGCAAAACAGTCAAGCTCATCCACTCTTGAAGGGCACTGAACTCGTCATGTTCTGCACTTGCCGCTTCTTTATTACACTTGAGGTGTCCTCGTAAACTACGATGTCCCCCATACCTTGTCAGAAAAGGGCATGTCCAACATTGTGGAAAGGAGCTAAGAACAATTTATCCTTGAACGATTCCACTATGCCTTTCCTGGTTTACTTCCTGGAGCTTTTTCCAATTCATCCTTAATGATTTGGCTTTTAAAATAAGTTGCTGAGATTTTGGAATGGAGGTAGGGGTGGAGATGGACCCTGATGTCTATGAGCATGGCTTAGCAGCCTGAAAATTAATACACAAAGGTCCCTGAAGACCCATTTCCTGCCTTGCAGGACTTTTTGCCACCTGGTGTGGGAAGGTGAGACCCTCATTGACTCCAGCTACAAAAGCTGAGGTTGCTGAACAGACTCTTGGTCTGAGGTTGTTTAGGATGGGTTGGGGGGAGGTTGTTGCTGCTATTAATTTCCTGTATCTTTTTTTTATATCTTATTATGCTTTATGTTCAAATTGTTTAATTTGATTGTGTACATTTGGATGTGTTTTATTGATTGTCTATGCCTGCTTTCGGCGTTTCCATGTGCTGCTCTGGTTCACCAGAAGCGGCTTAGTCATGCTGGCCACATGACCCTGAAGCTGTACGCCGGCTCCCTCGGCCAATAAAGCGAGATGAGCGCCGCAACCCCAGAGTCGGCCACGACTGGACCTAATGGTCAGGGGTCCCTTTACCTTTACCTTTATGCCTGCTTTTCTTACGTTTGTCATCATAG
Organism: Podarcis pityusensis; assembly: GCF_964106645.2. NCBI lineage: Eukaryota > Metazoa > Chordata > Lepidosauria > Squamata > Lacertidae > Podarcis > Podarcis pityusensis. The sequence continues at coordinate 5,131,050 of NC_138036.1, read as the reverse complement.
CAGCCAACTCCTAGGGGCCAAAGTCCCTTCGCTCCCCCCTTAAAATATTTGAGGGACCAGAACCCCCCAAAGGTTATGGGTATTGTCATTCAAATAGAATGTCTGTGCTGCATCTTGTGATCAATTATGTGGGAAGAGGCTTACCTGCCCCCCATAAAAATAATAATAATCAAGTTGGCACCCTTGTTTGTAATTAAGTATCCCCCCCCCCAATGTTGTAAGATGCCTTGATCATGGAAATTATGGAAAGGCAGCAAACAACTAAAACTAGGTATGTATTTATGTATGTAACACCCCCCCCCCTTCTTAGCAAGCACACTAAAGGATGTAATAGCTTGCCTTTCTAACACATGACAATAAGAATGTAAGAAGAGCTCTTCTGGATAGGACATCTAGTCCAGCATCCTGTTCTCACATTGACCAATGAGGTAGAAATTCTGCAAAATCCATTATGGTTTGGGAGCTGCACGGTCAGGGGAAAAACAATGCTGTCCAGGGTTGTAAAGACTGCGGAGAAAATAATTGGGTGCACTCTTCCCCCCTTGGATCAAATCTATGCTTCCAGGTGCTATAAGAAAGCTGCAGAGATAGCGCAGGATAGTGCGCACCCTGGAAATGATCTCTTTCAGCTTCTGCCTTCTGGAAGAAGGTACAGGGTTATAAAGACTAGGACTAGCCACCTGAGAAACAATTTCTATTCAAATGCGATTTTGGTTTTAAACGCAGTGTAAGGTTGCCTCTACGGGAGTATATTGTATTTAATTATGGGGTATCAGAGTTTTTAGGGGGCTAACCAGGCTGGGATAGCAGGCTTGTGGGTTTTTTAATGTCTGATGTAGATTTTTTCAATTTCATTGCTCTGTATGGGACAATGACAATAAAGATTATCGTATCAGTGAGGCCAGATTCCTGTATGCAAAGCTACAGCCTTTCACCAGCTCTCAGCCTGACCTACCTCACAGAATAATTGTGAGGAGGAAGGGGGAGAACCAGGTAAGCTATTTATTTAACTCATTAATACATTTGTTAAGTTGCAAATAGACTAGTGACAATAATTGAGGAGAGTTATTTGTCTAACTCCCCCCTAATTGTGACACCATGGACACACAGTTGGCCTTGAGTACAGCAGGCACACATTTGTGTGGTGCTAAGTTAGGAGACCCACTGCCCATGCCACCAATCCACCACACCCTCTGGCAAGGCTGTTGGGTTGCCATCCACTCTGAATGCCAATCATTGGCAGAAGCCTAAAAGTTTCCAGTGAACTCTCTCCTTGCTGTCTATGGTCTGTTCATTAGGTGAGAAAAACAACAACAAGAGAAGAAGAGGAGGAGGAGGAGGAGGAGGAGGAGGAGTTTGGATTTGATACCCCACTTTATCACTACCCTAAGGAGTCTTCTGTGGGTTAAACCACAGAGCCTAGGACTTGCCAATAAGAAGGTTGGTGGTTCGAATCCCCACGATGGGGTGAGCTCCCGTTGCTCGGTCCCAGCTCCTGCCAACCTAGCAGTTCGAAAGCACGTCAAAGTGCAAGTAGATAAATAGGTACCGTTCTGGTGGGAAGGTAAACGGCGTTTCCGTGAGCTGCTCTGGTTCGCCAGAAGTGGCTTAGTCATGCTGGCCACATGACCCGGAAGCTGTACGCCGACTCCCTCGGCCAATAAAGTGAGATGAGCGCCGCAACCCCAGAGTCGGTCACGACTGGACCTAATGGTCAGGGGTCCCTTTACCTTTAAGGAGTCTCAAAGCGGCTCACAATCTCCTTTCCCTTCCTCGCCCACAACAAACACTCTGTGAGGTGAGTGAAGCTGAGAGACTTCAGAGAAGTGTGACTAGCCCAAGGTCACCCAGCAGCTGCAAATGGAGGAGCGGGGAATTGAACCCAGTTCGCCAGATTACGAGTCCACCGCTCTTAACCACTACACCACACTGGCTCACAACAGCATGCAGGTTCATCACTTCATGACTGCAGATCAACCACAGTTAAGATATGAAACTTGCTTCCATGGGAAGAAGTGACAGCCACCAATTTAAAAGAGGATTAGACTAATTCTTGGAGGAGAGTGCTATCAACGACTCTGCTTCCACATTTGAGGGCAGGAATGCTTCTGAATACCAGTTTCTGGAAACCACAGGAGGGAAGAGAGTGCTCTTGTGCTCAAAACCCGCTTGTGGGTTTCCCACAGTCATCAGGTTGGCCGCTGTGAGAACAGGATGCTGGATTAGATGGGGATATTGGCCGGATCCAGCAGGTGCATCTTCTGTCAACTACAAACACAGTTCACACATTCCGTTGTGGATGACTAAGGGCTGAAATCAAGTGATAAGAAATGCAGGCATGTGTGAACTGGCCCAAAGACACTACCAACCCCTTCTGCTCTTACCTTCAACCAGTCTGGCGAAGGCGACCCTGAATTTTGTACCACCAGCCAAGAAAGTGGTAACAGGAAGTAAGCCGATTCATTATTGAAATGGTGGGTTTCTAAGCACAACGGACCAATATATGCTTGCTGATTCATGGCAGACCACATCCTCCAAATAGCCATCTCAAACCAGCAGGCCCTTCAATATTAAGCAAAACCTTATATTTATTGTACCCATTGTTGAATATTTTTTCTTTCTCTTTTCTCCCCCCCCCTTTTTTTTTGCATAAAATATCTGCTATTTGCAGGTAGTTGATTGAATTTCCAGCAGATGCTTAGCAGGCCATTTCAGTTGTCAGCCCGAAGCAGGTAATGAGAATTTATCAGCACCTCGTTCACATTTGCAGCTGATCTCTCACCCGTGCATTTCAATAAATATTCGTTTTATTTATCGAGATGCATTTGGAATTAGCAGCTTATTTTGTTCCATTGTATTTCAGGTTGGCGCTCAGACATTATTTATTTATTTATTTATATATATTTATTTTTTTGGGGGGGGAAATAAAATAAAAATAAAATAACGGGCTGGCTAAACAAGGCGGCAAAGTGTTTATTATTACCGCGTTTCGCAGATGCCGGGGCTCGAATTGAGATGTCGGCTGCGCCGACACCTCCTTTGACGTCAATAGCGATAATTGCATTAATGGCGAGACGAGGCACTCATTTCTGAAAGTCTCTGGGAGGGGAGGGGGAAAACATGCGATGTGGGGAGACGAGAGCCATTGTTCCATGAAAAATAAAGAAACCTATCATTTTTATTGAATGCAAAAGGGTGAAAAAAAATGATATTGTTTCGAACTACTAGAAGTAATAGCAGACGTATCATAAGCCTTGTCAACCATCATCTCAGCTGTGGTAAGCTGAGGGTGACTGGGGGAAAATAGGAATATGTAAGTGTTCCGGCAATTAGAACGCTAGAGTTTAGTTGTTTCTCCACATGGTGTGAAGGATCTTAAACATTGTAGTTTTGCCATTGTACTTCCCGTGCAAAGTATATAAGTCTAGTTCCTGCAGTGAGGTGGAACAGGAAGAAATTGGTTAAGAGTAGAACTGCCACAAATTCTGCCTGCTGTTAGTGGAGTCTTGGATCACCATTTGTGTTTCCCCCAGGGCCATGCTGAAAAACTCTTTTGTGTGTGTGTGTTTGTCTACGCCTCCCTCTCTGTGTGCTGTTGTTGCCATTGCACCATTCTCCAACAATTTATGAGAAGAGGATGTTAAAATTTTGAATTGGAAGAGAAAGTTTTGGAGACCTTATCATGTGTGGGTTGCAAGGCTTTTAATTCATTTCTCTTGCCTTCACGGTGGTCAATGGATGCTTGCGAATGTCCTTTCCTTCATTCTGCAAATCAGTGGTCTGGACTTCTCTTAAGAACAAAAATCAGTAATGGTAACACGGGCTTGATCACTAGCTTCAAAGGCTTCCCATGTCTCAAATAAGTGTCAGGGAAAGATATCATGAGATTTCGACTAAAAGGCTAATGCTATTCTAAACTGTATCAACAGAAGTATAGTGTCCAGATCAATGGAAGTAATAGTACTACTTTATTCTGCATTGGTCAGACCCCACCTGGAGTACGATGTGCAATTCCGGCACCACAGTTTGAAATGGATCTTGACAAGCTGGAACATGTTCAAAAATGCTAAGGGACCTGAAAACAACACCATATACGGTACCATTGAAAGACCTGAGTATGTTTAGCCTACAGAAGAGAAGACTTGAGTGGTGATATGATAGCTATGTTCAAATATCTGAATTAGTGCAAGGAACACCTTGGAGCAAACTTGGAGCAAAATTACAAGAAATGAGATTCTGACTCAATATTAGGAAGAATGTATTGATGGTGGGAGCTGTTTGATAATGGAATAGACTGCCTTGTAAGGTGATGGACTCTCCTTCATTGGAGGTTTTTAAAGAAGATGTTCAAAGGCAATCTGCCATTGTTTCTTTAGCTGTGTTTTCTTTATTTCAGAGGGTTGCACTAGATGAGCTTTGGAGTTCCTTCCATCTCTACAATTGTATGGATCTAACTTCTGCCATCTGGGACATGGGTGGCACTGTGGGTTAAACCACAGAGCCTAGGACTTGCCGATCAGAAGGTCGGCGGTTTGAATCCCCGCAATGGGGTGAGCTCCCATTGCTTGGTCCCTGCTCCTGCCAACCTAGCAGTTCGAAAGCACGTCAAAGTGCAAGTAGATAAATAGGTACCACTCCGGCGGGAAGGTAAACGGCGTTTCCGTGCGTTGCTCTGGTTCGCCAGAAGTGGCTTAGTCATGCTGGCCACATGACCCGGAAGCTGTGCGCCGGCTCCCTCGGCCAATAAAGCGAGATGAGCGCCGCAACCCCAGAGTTGGCCACGACTGGACCTAATGGTCAGGGGTCCCTTTACCTTTAACTTCTGCCATGAGACTTTTCTCACAAGGATAAAATGAGCTCAAGCCTGTACCCACCAAATTTTGGAGGCTTTAGAGGTCAAAACTAGCACTTTAGTTTGGGACCAGAAACAAATCAGCAGCCAGTGCCGTTGGGCCAGAACCACTGTCATGGATTCACACCTTCTTGTCCCAGTAAACCATCTGGAAATCATGTTGGGTGCTAGGTGTAGTTTCTGAACCATCTTCAAGTACCATGCATTGCAGTAGTCTGTCCTGGTAGTAACAACAGCATGAACTTTTACATCCACTCCATTCTATTTCCGCATGAGAATCAAGTATGAATGGGCTCCCCCCCTTTTCAAAATACACATTTTGGGGGGAAATAATAATTTCAAAATTTGACCCACCACTTTCCCCCAGGGAAATTCAGTCTGTAACACTGAATCAAAGCAAATAAGGTTTCCTGCAGATTGTGATTTATTCTGATTTAGTACTAAAGAGCAGGTTTTATGGGGGTGGTGAGCAAAGGCAAAACTGCTCAGACCTGTGCTTAGAAAGCATGGGGCAAACAGAAAACCACTTGGACCTGTGCTTTTGACACACAGGACAAGAGTGTCAAAACAAAATAAAAACATTCCTTCCAGTAGCACCTTAAAGACCAACTAAGTTTGTTATTGGTATGAGCTTTTGTACCAATAACAAACTTAGTTGCTCTCTAAGGTGCTACTGGAAGGATATTTTATTATTATTTTGTTTTGAGTACAGCAGACCAACACGGCTACCTACCTGTAACTAGGACAAGAGTGTGTGTACGAGCCCCTAGTCAGCAAAGCCAATGGTCAGGGTAGACTGGGTCAGGCAGTCCATAGAGTCTGGACAGTTGTATGCACTCACCTAGGCTGATAAGACCTGCAGCTTCAACCCCCACTAAACTTTCCCTTGCATGAAATTTTGAGTCGAATTAGCAAATTTGGAAATACCTGAACATTGTTAAAGGAATTGCACACACAGAGAGAAATAGCTCTATCTGCATTAGGCTTAATAAAAAAAATCCTTCCAGTAGCACCTTTAAGACCAACTAAGTTAGTTCTTGGTATGAGCTTTCGTGTGCAAGCACACTTCTTCAGATACACTGAAACAGAAGTTGCCAGATCCTTCTATATAGTGAGAAGGTGGGGAGGGGTATTACTCAGAAGGGTGGTGGGAATGGGAGATTGGCAGATAGCTGAGATGAGCCTGCTGACGACTCTTAACGACTGTAATAGGTCTTACAGGAAAAGGCAAGGGGTGAGAAGGTGAGAAATGGCTTAGTCATGTATAATGGGATAAGAATCCAATGTCTTTGTTCAAACCAGGTCTCTCCATGGTTTTAAGTTTGGTAATGAGTTGCAATTCAGCAGCTTCTCTTTCCAGTCTATTTCTGAAATTCCTTTGTAGTAAAACAGCTACTTTGAGATCTTGTATAGAATGTCCTGGGAGATTGAAGTGTTCTCCTACTGGTTTCTCTGTTTTGTGATTCTTGATGTCAGATTTATGTCCATTTATTCTTTGGCGTAAGGTTTGGCCTGTTTGTCCAATATAGAGAGCTGAAGGACACTGTTGGCATTTGATGCCATACACAATGTTAGATGATGAGCAATTGAATAGTCCCGAGATGGTATGTGTGATGTTGTTGGGGCCAGTAATGGTGTTGTCCGGGTGTATGTGGCAGCAAAGTTGGCATCTGGGTTTATTGCAGGCTCTGGTGCCAGTGTCCGTGTTAAGTCTGGTTGTAGTATTATTGTGGGTTAGGAGTTGTTTAAGATTGGGTGGCTGTCTGTAGGCAATGAAAGGTCTTCCTCCCAGAGCTTGAGAAAGAGAACTGTCATTGTCCAGGAGAGGTTGTAGATCTCTGATGATGCGTTGTACTGTTTTAACTTGGGAGCTGTATGTGATGACTAGAGGTGTTCTGTTATTTTCTTTTTTGGGTCTGTCTTGCAGCAAGTTCTCTCTGGGTATAAGTCTGGCTCTGTTGATCTGTTGTCTAACTTCATCTGCTGGGTATTTTAGTTCTGAAAAGGTTTGCTGTAGATCTCTTAGGTGAGAGTCTCTGTCTGTAGAATTGGAACAGATGCGGCTGTAACGTAGTGCCTGGCTATATACAATGGACTGTTTGGTATGTTTGGGATGGTAGCTAGAGGCATGTAGATATGTTTGTCGGTCAGTTGGTTTACGGTATAAGGTGGTGTCTATGCGCCCATCCTGTATTTTTATAGTAGTGTCCAAAAAATGTATTTCTTGCATAGATTGATTCATTGTAAGGTTGATTGTGGGGTGAAAATCATTAAATTTCTGGTGAAAGGTGTCCAGGGTCTGTTGACTATGTGTCCAGATGATAAAAATATCGTCAATGTATCGCAGGTACAAGAGAGGTTTGAGTGGGTAGGAGTTTAGGAAACGTGTGTTAGGCTTGAAATTGTTTGTATATATGAAAATGTTGAATGATGAAATCAGTCATGATGGCTATGCTCTGCCTCCATGCTCAGAGGCAGCAATGCGCCTGAATACCAGTTGCTGAGTATTCCAGATGAACACAGTGCTTGGACCCTGCTTGTGGGTTTCCCATAGGCCTCTGGTTGGCCACTGTGAGGAAGCCAGACAAGATGGGCTTGATGCAAAAGGTTCTGCTTACGTTCTTAAGTTGTATGTACGTTTTCATTGTTAAATCACTTCAAGGTGTTCCCTGGGAATTGATTCATAAATGTAATGGAAATGAATGAATGAATGAAGGCAAAATTTGCCAAGTGGTTTCCGCCCACACCTATAAATCATAACAACACATACTGATCTCTCAACGTGTCCCAGGCCTGTCTGATTTCACTACTTTGCAAATATTTGAGGATACATTTCTTCCCGTGTCCTAATATGTGTGGGCCCAGAAACACGCAGCCAAGGAGAGAACGAAAGCAAAGTGGATTCCTGGCCATAATTCAGAGTCAGCATTGACAGCCATAATGAGATGTCATTCCCCGTCTTTTGTTATTAGAGCCATGTCACCGCAATGGCTAAAGCCACCCTCAGGCTACCCGTGCCATCGCGAGCTTGCTGCTAATTCCATCTTGTCATAAAACTGGGAGAAGTTTAATGACTCAAGAAGATGTGAATGACAATGTTTTTCATCTGAAAGCCAAGGGCATGGAATGTCGTGTGGCATAGACTTAAGGGCTTCATAGATAACCATACCAATTTCAATGGCTTATATTGTCTCTCTCCTACCCCCAGACCTAGGTTTAAGAATTGGAATGAAGTGCCTGCATGATTAGGCCAATGACTCATCTAGTCCAGCATCTTGTCCTCACAGTGACCAACCAGCTGCCCCAATGGGAATCCCACAAGCAAGACCCAAGCCCAAGAGTACTCTCTGCTCTTGTGGCTTCCAGCAACTGGTATTCAAAAGAATTGCTTCCATCAACTGTGAACCTGCAAGTTCTGCTGCTCCCACTTCTGCAATGAGCACCTTTCAGCAGGAATACATAGCAGATCATAACAGGAAGGATACACGTGTGCAAGAGAGTTGAGCTGGAATGTTCTGTCTCTATGAAGCAGAAATGGGGGAGCTCTTTGGATGTGTCAGGGAACTGACATCGGAGCTAGAGGCGGAGGGAAGGCTCTCAAATGATGCTGGAGAAGGGCCCAGCAGGGAGAGAGGCAGCTCAGCAGATGGGGAAGCAATTCAGCGCAACACCAGGAATAAGGAGGGGCAGATGGGGGAATCGGCCAGAGGGCTCCCAGACTCTTCACCGGACACCAGCGGGGAGAGCACGGGTCCTCCGCTACCCACGCCCTCCCTGCGCAGAAGACTTCCACGCAGAGAGAGTAGGAGGAGACAACTTCAAACAACTTTTATGTTGGAAAAGGTTTAAGAAACGCCCACTGACGGATTCTGCTAGTGACTGAGGCAGCCACGAAGTGAAGGGCTTTCCAGACTGAAAGGTTTAACAAAGCAACAAAGCCAGGAGAGGCGGCAACTTACGCACGAGCAACCCATACTCTTTACAGGATGTTATGGAATATTGCTTCCATCAACATCCCTGACCCTAGCTAGGGCTGAAGTTGGACTCTGACGACATCCAGAAGATTAGATTTGTTTGATTGTGTTTCTATGCCACTTTTCATTCAAATCAATCTCAAAGTGGCTTGCACACAACAAATAACAGTAACAGAACATCACAAATACAGGACCAATAATATAAAATAATTAGCACATCATCAATAAAACAATAAACTATAAAACACTATTAAATCTATAAAACAGAAATTTAAAAATTAGCTACACATCGCAGTTACAGCAAAAGTCGTTTAATATGATTAATAAACCAAGATAGCATTTATAATCTATAAAACAATATTAACAACATTTGCAAAATAGCAACTAAAAAAATTAGCTAAGCCTTGTTAAGTTCATATACTCTCCATGCCCTATGACTCATAATCTTTCGCTCTATTCAGTTCATTAAAATACACATATAATGCCCATTGCTAAGCCAGCTCAGCCAGATGCTACACTGCCTAGGGTCCTCAGGTAGTGGGCTATGATGGAGATGGTGGGGCTCTCAGACCTACCACCAGTTGTAAGGTGGGTGTTGACTCTAGGTAGCCTGCCCAGATGTCATTGATGAGGAACTTGCTCACATTACTCTCAATAATCAGAAGGTTCATTCTCACTCAAGGAAGTCTGAAATGAGCCTCCAGAGTGGTGAGTCAAGGTTGCACTTGCTGTAGAGGCCAACCAGGAGGTCCAGCAGCGCTTCCATGCTCAGGATGATTTTGCTGCACCACTGCCCATCCATCTACAGGTTCACCAGATTCTTCAGTCACACCTGACCCGGTCACTGCCCAATACATTCTCCAAACAGTCATCTCTCCTGTCAGAACTAGGCATGCTTTAGTGGATATTAAATGGTTGAATCCTGACAAGACAGAAGTACTGTTTTGGGGGGAAAGGAGGCAGGCAGTTGTGGAGGATAACTGTGAATAGGGTAACTGTGCCCCCGAAGGACCAGGTGCGCAGCCTGGGAGTCATTTTGGATTCACAGCTGTCCATGGAGGCACAGGTCAATTCTGTGTCCAGAGCAGCTGTCTACCAGCTCCATCTGGTATGCAGGCTGAGACCCTACTTACCCGTGGACTGTCTCGCTAGAGTGGTGCATGCCCTGCTTATCTCCCGCTTGGACTACTGCAATGCACTCTACCTGGGACTACCTTTGAAGGTGACCCAGAAACTACAATTAATCCAGAATGCAGCAGCTAGACTGGTGACTGGGAGCGGCCGCCAAGACCACATAATACCGGTCTTGAAAGACCTACATTGGTTCCCAGTACGTTTCCGAGCACAATTAAAAGTGTTGGTGCTGACCTTTAAAGCCCTAAATGGCCTCTGTCCAGTATACCTGAAGGAGCGTCTCCACGCCCATCATTCTACCAGGACACTGAGGTCCAGCTCCGAGGGCCTTCTGGTGGTTCCCTCACTGCGAGAAGCCAAGTTACAGGGAACCAGGCAGAGGGCCTTCTCGGTAGTGGCACCCGTCCTGTGGAACGCCCTCCCACCAGATGTCAAAGAGAACAACAACTACCAGACTTTGAGATGACATCTGAAGGCAGCCCTGTTTAGGGAAGCTTTTAATGTTTGATGCATTACTGTATTTTAATATTTTGTTGGAAGCCGCCCAGAGTGGCTGGGGGAACTCAGCCAGATGGGTGGTGTATAAAGAATAATCATAATAATCATAATAATCATAATAATCATAATAATCATAATAATCATAATAATCATAATAATCATAATAATCATAATAATCATAATTTGTGCTGTACAAGGAGAGCCCAGTACCCCTGTTTCCCTGCTGTAAAGACTCATCTCTGCTGCACCTGTGATTGTGATTGTTTCTGGTTCTACATTCCCATAGCCAGGGCCAAACCTCTGAATCTGGCCATGGAGACTCTGCTTCTCTGAAATGGCTTGGCTTGTCAAAGTTTTGAGGTCCACAAGAGTTTTGGAGGCATCTAGAGTCTGTGTTGCAAACAAAGACAGACACCCTGGGCCTAATGGAGAATGAAGACACCACCTGGCATACACTAAGCAATTCTGCATCTCATCAGTGGCTGGATCAGCAACTACTTGGGCGCCACATGTACATTGAAATAGGAACATAGGAAGCAGCCTTATGCTGAGTCAGACAATTGGCTCATCTAGCTCTGTATTGTCTGCAGTGATTGGTAGAGGCACTCTATGTCAGGTTTAGCGCTTCTTCCACACAAGACACAGAACGCTGGCAGTTTAAGTAGCTGAGGTTTATTTCTTAATAACAGTCCAAGCTTCCACAACTCATCCTTCGCCATCAGAGTCAGTTGACTCGACTGGCTTCTGACCCCTCCCAAGGCCAGATATATGCCACATCCTCCCCCACCTCCTGCTGGCCCACCTCTGCTCTAATCACTTGCTCCGCCTCCTACTTCTTGGAGACTCAGGTGCAGCCAATTCCTCTTCCTCTGGAGATTCCTCTCTGCTGGGCTTGTCCCTGAAATCCTAGTACAGCCTTTCTCAACCTGTGGGTCCCCAGATGTTGTTGGACTACAACTCCCATCATCCCTAGCTAGCAAGGCCAGAGCTCAGGGATGGTGGGATTTGTAGTCCAACAACATCTGGGGACCCACAGGTTGAGAACTGCTGCTCTAGGATTTCAGGCAGGAGCCTCTCCCAACCATAACTGGAGATACTATTGCAGACTGAACATGGGGTGCCCTGTGACTCTTCCCTTTTTGATGAATCCATGCTTCTGAAAGCCAAAAGGTTGTGCGAAGGGGAAAGAAATCAACTTTCAGCCCTTGTTCATGGAAACTTTTGATACATCAATATCAAGTCCCAGCATCTCTGCAGCGAAGAGGCAGGAATGTAATTTAGCACGTTATCATTTCCCAGGAAAGCAAATGAGTGAAATCTAATTGGCTTTCCCATTACAGAGAACCTCAGTGATTGTAGCAGTGACGCTTTCACACTGGGGGGAAGAAGAAAAACATGCTCAAGACAAACATTATTTGCAGCATGTGGAAATCATAATAACAATGATAACATGGAGCATTTTCATTCTTGCCAATCTTCTTGATGGAGCTCAATCTATCTGTCCATCCAATGCGGCAGCCTGCGTCATTCGTCTATTAGGATCGTAAACGGCAATTGATTGCTTTCAACTGGCAACACAGTAAGTGGTTCTTCTTTGTTAACCCATCTTCTGTGTCTCCTAAGTAGGGATGGGAGGGATGCGATTTGGTTCACATTGCAAGGTGACCCAACACAAGTCACACACTTTCTGAAGCACTGTATGAACCAGTACAGAGCTATCTTTCAAAACATGCAGTTCTCTGAATTTTGCAGTTTAGTGCCCCAGACAAGTAATGTGCACAGAAATGCATATCCAAGGGTAAAGTGGGTGTAAAAATGATTTATTTTTATTTATTTATTTGCAAAAACAAGATACAGAAATGTTACATTCAAAAAATGTGCTGTAGTAGGGGGAAATGTTGCAAAAAATGTGTATATTAGTCAAAATTACATACAAATATGTGTATGTTGGGAGAAATCAGCAATAACATGCTGATGAATTTAAATGAGGGTTTCTGTTTTTGTGAATCAGAAGCTGATGCAGAAATGTGGATAACTGAAGTTCAGAAACCGAAATGGACAGATTCAGCCATCCTTACTCCTAAGTAACCTCTCCCTTCTTTTGTTCAAAACTATCGCTTCTCATCATGTTTCCAAGAACTATAAACCCACTTGAACTGAAATGGATGTGCACATTCATCATTTGGCAAGCTGTGAAATTCTGAAATTTCGTTCACATATTGCAAGTGAAATAAAGACTGGTAGCAGGGCATGATTGCTTTGAATTAAGCGGGAAGCAATTATGAAATGTGATGTGCTGACAACTGCTAAATGTTAGCTATGATATGCTACCAATTGTTATTATCTATTGTGGATCAGTAATACAATTATCAGCATTGCACTGAGGTACAATTTCCAATAACCCTCCTCCTCTTCCTCTTCCCCCTCTGTTCCCTAGTTCTGGTCTGTGTTTGGATATCTATTTGATGCCCTTTTGAATGAAGTTGGTGGACCAAACCTGTCAAAAATGCACTGCTTGGGACTCCTTTTAAGACTTCATAATCCAATTTTGCCTGATGGTTCCTGAGATCAAGGAACAACTTTTGCCACATGTTCGAATAAAATAGGACACGGTTTTGAATCCATATGGTGGACTGAAAATTTCAAAGCTGCATTGATTTTAACCACTGATTTCAAAACTGCTCTTATTTTTTTTTTTTTTTTTTGCTTTTCTTAGAATTCCTGAACAACACCAAGAACAAAGCTGTGTTTTATATAGTTAGGCTATCCCTGTCCAGATAGGGGCACAGCTGGGCCACCAGCCGAAGCAGGTGGAAAGCATTCAGTGCTGCCGAGGCTACCTGAGCCTCAAGCAATAACAAAGAAGAAGAAGAAGAGGAGGAGGAGTTTGGATTTGATATCCTAGAATCATAGAATCATAGAGTTGGAAGAGACCACAAGGGCCATCGAGTCCAACCCCCTGCCAAGCAGGAAACACCATCAGAGCACTCCTGACATATGGTTGTCAAGCCTCTGCTTAAAGACCTCCAAAGGAGACTCCACCTGCTTTATCATTACCCAAAGGAGTCTCAAAGCAGCTGACATTCTCCTTTCCCTTCCTCCCCCACAACAAACACTCTGTGAGGTGAGTGGGGCTGAGAGACTTCAGAGAAGTGTGACTAGCCCAAGGTCACCCAGCAGCTGCATGTGGAGGAGCAGGGAAGTGAACCCGGTCCACCAGATTATGAGACTACCGTTCTTAACCACTACACCACACTGGCTCCAGAAGTACCCCCAAGCTATGTACCCGCTCTTTCAGAGGGAGGACAACCCCATAAACAGCAGGCAACCTCACATCCATCTGGTCTGGGGAACTGCCCACTAACAGTGCCTCAGTTTTGCCTGAATTGAGCTTCTGTTTGTTACCTCTCACCCAGCCCATTACTGAGGCAGTACATTGGCCCAGCACATCCACTGCTACAGCAGCTACTACTATGCTATAAGATCCACTGTCCTGTGATATTGTATATGAGTTTGTACGACAGATGAAGCTTAGGACGGCGAAACAAGGCTAATATTCCGGAAATCCTTGTCTTAGACTCTGTGAAAGATTCTGCAGAACTGCAAGAACCTTTCGTGTGGCTTGTTGGACTCTATGAACAGACAGGTGGAATAGATACTTTTACATATATGGACCTTATGCGTAAACTGATTAGAGAATGAACTGATCCACTGGGTCGTCTACTTTTTTCATTGAACTTTATGAGCTACTTCTGTTGAAATCTACAATTCAATACAATGAATAGTATATATTATTTTTTCAAATGTACAGCCGGTTACGTCTTGTGTGTTTATTGATCATGTTATTGCTGACAATGTACTCCAAAACTCTGGATAACCCAGATGTTAAACAACGTAAGATGTTAAGCAACATAAGGGATAAAACTGAATCCTGAGGAACCCCAAATTGAAGACTCCTCAGTGCTGAAGTGCACTCCACAAGGAACACCCTCTGGAAATGACCATCCGAGTAGGATTGGAAGCACCTCAAGATGGTGCCACCCACCTTTAACTCAGAGAGCTGCTGAGAGGTTGAGGAGTATTAACAGGGACACATTTTTCCCGTCTCTCATGTGACAGACGTTATCATACAGGATAACCAAAGTAGTTTTCTTTTTTTAAAAAAATGATATTTATTAAAATTTCAGAGAAAAAAAGAATTACACAAAAACAAAAAGTAAAAATACAAGAATACAAAATAAAAGAATAAAAGACACTTAAAAAGAAAAAAAAGAAAAATGGATCAATCTTTCCATAGCTTACATTCATATCCTTGTTTCCCTGACCTCCTCATGCCTCCCTTTTTTGTATTCCAGTTCAATTAGTTAAGTCAGCAATTTCTTTCCCTCTTTGTTTTCTCATGATCCTTTAACTTAATATACTATAACTTTAAATTTTCATCTGTTATCAATCCTTTTTTACATACACCTTTATAGCATTACTGCTTAAACCACCTAGCTTCATTCCAACATCTAACCAAAGTAGTTTTCGTGCCAAACCTGGGCACTAAATCCTGCTTGAAATGGATCTGGAAATGGATCTAGAAAAGTATACAAAACATGCATTTATCACATCCTCCTCCATTATATACTTGCAAGGATGTATATATTAAGAAAATGCACATGAAAAACATGCAGATTTTTGTGTAGACAGTTGTTTTTTGATATGTAAACAGTTTGGAAGAATCTAGAAACTGAGAGAAGCAAACTGAGGATTTTACCCATCCCTAGTTCCTGAGTAGTGTTTGCTACTAAGAATAAAACCTTCTTTTGTGCTCCCCCCCCTCTGGTAAAGTGGAGGGGGTGAATTTACTGTTTCCCAACTCGAAGAAAAAGTACATGCTGGAACAAACCATTAAAAAGAGCTCTGCTTTCCAGATCTCTCCCAAGAAAGCTTTTAGGAACAGTAGGGAATAAACAAATTAATACATATTTTAAAATAATTTTGACTGGAAAGAAGCATTTGGAGAGGGGCGGGGGTGGGGGCGAATCCATTAAGCAGTCTCTCACACTTAACCTGACAGTTTTCGGTTTCCAAATTTCACTTAAAGATGTTATTGTAATAGTTTTTTGGACTTGACTGTGAAACGTACAATTTGGTCTAGTTAAGTGTTCTGAAGCCCTTTTCATCACTGCCAAGGATATGAATGAAATTAGCAAGCACATGCTAAAAGGATCCATCTTATGATTCAGCAGTTGCTGCAGACGAGCGCAGGGCAGGTGGTGAGAGCTGGCGGGGCGAGGGGGTGAGGAATGACAGCTAAGTTGGGTTTCGGTGCTCACAGATGTTTGTTGCTTCTTTGAAAAGAGAATGGGGGGAATTTGATGCTGGGCTGTTGTGATTGTTGCATCAACACACCCATTTCTGCTTGCAGGACAAAATGACCTCCCCTCTAATCCCTGACATATGCTGCCACTGTGGTGTAGTGGTTAAGAGCAGAAGACTCGTAATCTGGTGAACTGGGTTCGCTTCCCTGCTCCTCTGCATGCAGCTGCTAGGTGACCTTGGGCTAGTCACACTTCTGTGAAGTCTCTCAGCCCCACTCACCTCACAGAGTGTTTGTTGTGGGGAGGAAGGGAAAGGAGAATGTTAGCCGCTTTGAGACTCCTTCGGGTAGTGATAAAGCGGGATATCAAATCCAAACTCCTCCTCCTCTTCTTCTTCTTCTCGGGGGGCGGGTCTTCTAGCTCTCTAGATTGTTGTTCCTGTCTCACCACCAGGGGCGGCTGTCTCTTGGGGGCAGACAGAGGCGGAGCTAGCTGCTCTGGAACCCGGAGCGGCGCACATACTGTACACCCGGGATCGGGGCTAGTCGCCTGCAGCGAGCATCCCAGTGGGGTGCGCCACCCACGGAAAGCCTCCTGGGGGGGTGGGGCAGTGTCACCCCCCTCAGGAATGACACCCAGAGCGAGCCGCATCAACCCCACCCCATTCCTCTGCCACTGGGGGCAGAGGCACTTTGCCCCCCTCTCCAAGTTTGTAAGGAGGGGGCTGAGCCCCCTCAATATCCAGCAACATTGTGCGCATGAGGTCAGGGCATCACACGATGTGGGATGCTGGCCCCCTCAAGCCAGTGCCAATGCTTATCACCACCCAGGAGGATAGGAGACATAACTAGATCTCAACTAGGGCCAGGGCCTTTTCAGTACTGGCCCCGACTTGGTGAAACACTCTGTCACAAGAGACTAGGGCCCTGCGGGACTTGACATCTTTCCGCAGGGCCTGCAAGACAGAGCTATTCCGCCTGGCCTTTGGTTTGGGCTCAGTCTGACCCTTATGTTTCCCTCCCCTTATGGTTTTGATCTATGGGCTACTTTTAAAATGAGACTGCATTTTAAATTGCATTTTAACCTGTATCTTAAATTCGGTCCCCCCCCCATTATGTTTTTACTGTCATTTTACTGGTGTTAGCTGCCCTGAGCCCTGAGGCTCTGGCCGCGGAGGGTGGGGTATAAATATTATTATTATTGTTGTTGTTGTTGTTGTTGTTGTTGTTGTTGTCTCTTCCTCTGTGGGTGGCTAGGAAGCCTCATGGTTCTGAGAGCCATTTGGCTATTTAAAGTTGCTCTGCCCCCCTTCTCCTTCTCCTTTTGTTTCTCTTTGTCAGACCAACCCTCCCTTTTGTGGGTATGAACTTTGGCTGGTTGCCTTTCTGGAAGACTGAGCAGAAATTTCAGGGGACCACCTGTTTGGCTGTTGGGACACCCTGTTTTTGCCGACTTCACAGTGTAGAGCATCTTCTCTTGATTTTGGAATTATTTGGCTCTTTGGCATTCACTGACAGCTGGTAAGGAAAGGTACAACCTGACTCTACTGCCACTCTGAGGCATTATGTGGATGAGCAGTGCTCTCGAGTATCACCCAGCAATGGAAGCTTGGGGGTACATGGAGGTTCCCTTGGGACCTGGCCTGTGCGTTATGGGGGATGTTGTACAGTGGGACCAGGATGCATAGGTTTTGACTTCACTTACCCAAGACTTCACTTAGCAAGCAGGGAGACATCGCTCCCCATTCTTGGCTGAGGAGCACATAACCAGTTGGTTTACATGCCAAGGGGTGAGGGAATGCATCCTTCATATGCAAGCATTGCTTCCCCTTGCTGTATTTATTTATATATCTATTTAAATAAATAAATACCACCCAACAAACTGTATTGAAGAAGAAGAAGAGTTTGGATTTGATATCCCGCTTTATCACTACCCTAAGGAGTCTCAAAGTGGCTAACATTCTCCTTTCCCTTCCTCCCCCACAACAAACACACTTTGAGGTGAGTGGGGCTCATAGACTTCAGAGACGTGTGACTGGCCCAAGATCACCCAGCGGCTGCATGTGGAGGAACAGAGACGCGAACCTGGTTCACCAGATTACAAGTCTACCGCTCTTAACCACTACACCACGCTGGCTCTTGAGTGATGAAATTGATAGAATGGATAGAGAAAGGTGTTTTCTCACTCTCTCATAACACCAGAACTCATGGGCATCCAATGAAGTTGAATGTTGGGAGATTTGGGACAAATAAAAGACAGCATCCCTTTACTGTACAGTGGTACCTCGCAAGACGAATGCCTCACAAGACGAAAAACGTGCAAGATGAATGCCTCGCAAGACGAAAAACGCGCAAGACGAAAGAGTTTTCCGTTTTTTGAGTCGTTCCGCAAGACGAATTTCCCTATGGGCTTGCTTCGCAAGACAAAACGTCTTGCGAGTTCTTGCGAGTTTGTTTCCTTTTTCTTAAAGCCGCTAAGCCGCTAATAGCCGTGCTTCGCAAGACGAAAAAACCGCAAGACGAAGAGACTCGCAGAACGGATTAATTTCGTCTTGCGAGGCACCACTGTATGTAGCACTCAGCTAAACTGTGGAACTCTCCCCCAAAGCAGTCAGTGCTGGACACCAACCCAGTTGACTTTAAAAGAGGATTAGAAAAATTAATGGAGAAGGCTGTTGATGACTACCAGCTACCATAGTTGGAGGTCGCAATGCTTCTGAACACCAGTTGCTGGAAACCACAGGTGGGGAGGGTGTTCTTGTGCTCAAATAATGCTTGGTGGCATAAAGGATGGCCACTGTGAGAACAGGATACAGGACTACATGGGCCTGATTCAGCAGTCTCTTCTTAGGTCAATATTCTCTCCCGAAGATGGTCATATTGCAAGACTTATATGAATAGGAGCCATGGCTCAATGCAAGAGCATCTACTTTGCATGTTGAAGTTTTAATGATCAATCACCAGCATTAGATCGATCACTAGTATCCTGGAAGGTCTGGGAATAACCCCTGATTAAAAAATTGGGGGCCCCCCAATTGTACACACAACACTGAGGCAGAGGGACCAATGGTTTGACTCAGTATACGGTGGCATGTTGTGTTTTTATATATCCAATAAACCCTGCTCAGCTTGAGCAGGGTTAATTTTAAGAAGCAAATGCATAAATGTGTCACCCAGTTAGAGCTGTGTATGTGTGTGTGTGTGTGTGTGTGTGTGTGTGTGTGTGCATGTTTAGCAATTTAAGGGATAAATATACACCTCTTCCGTGCATATGTTTGCACAAAGTAAGTTCAGGTGGTCTTTGCCAACTTGAAAAATGGACATCCCTGGGATTCGGGGCGAAAAAAGAGAGATCTCAGGTGAGCTAAATTTGTCTGCTTTCCTTTCCCCCCACCTCGAACGAGAGAAATGGATTCTCAGCTTAATAAGGTTTGACAAGACCCGGCTCAGGAGGCAGGTGCCAAAGAATCCAACTAGTCGAAAGCATTAGAGACACTGTGGGCACCCGAGGATAGAGATGTTGCCATGGGAACAGAGTGAAAGGTGGCTGGTTAGGAGGCTGGAGTTCTTGTTGAAGACAGACCTAGGCAGCTGCAGCCGCGCTATCAGCCCACCACTTTAGCAACAGTAGGTAAATCCACCCTCCCTTCCTTTCCCCGTTGGGAGCTGAGGAATTTAATCCTCTTCCTTTGTACATCAGGAACAAGAGGGCTTGCGGCATACTTCCCGAAAGTATTTGCAAAAAGAAGAGAGCCGGGCCAAGTTGGCTGCCGAGGAGAGGGAAAGGGTGCTCAGGGGTGTCGCTGGCATTTTTCTAAAGACGGCCAGGGGTGCTTTTTTAAAGTTACAAAGCCCTAATAATCCTTTCGCTTACACAATCCTTTCTATTCACGGGGCCATAAATGCACACAGTTTGCTCCCGAGGTGCAAAGACATCCCAAGCAGAGCTTATTAGGAGGAAAACAAGTAGAAGAATCAAAATTGCTACAAGAGAGGATTTAATACTAAAAAGGAACATTGTCCGTTCACTAGGACAAAAACAAGGGTAGTTTGCTGGGGTTTCTGGGGTCTCTCTCCTGATTTGATTAATATACTAACCAATTCCCATTTTTATTTTTATTTCATTCTGCTGCTGAGTTTTATAAATGTGATGTGCCATACTCCTTGTACTGAGCTTAGAGTTGTACCTCAGCATATGCAGAAGGTCATGGAGTGTGTTTCAGGTGTATGACAGAGGCTGGAGAGTTCCTTCAGGCATGGATCTAAGACAGGCTTCTTCAACCTCGCCCCTCCAGATGTTTTTGGCCTACAACTCCCATGATCACTAGCTAGCAGGACCAGTGGCCAGGGAGGATGGGAATTGTAGTCTCAAAACATCTGGAGGGCCAAGATTGAGGAAGCCTGATCTAAGGTTTAGTCCAAACCCCTGTCAATGCCCAAAACTCAGTGGTATAGCTTCTGTGATAGGTGACAAGTGCAGCCTCTGCTTCAAAGCCACGGCTGCCACATTCTGCCTCCACTGTTGGAGACATCAAGCTTTTGAGTACCAGTCGCTGGGAACCACAGGTGGAGAGAAGGCTGCTATTGCACTCCTGCCCAACTTGCAGACTTTGCACAGGCAGCTGGTCAACAATTGCAAATACAATATGCTGGACATGGTGGGTCATTGGCCTGATCCAGTTCTTATTGTCTACATTGGCTGGCAGCATCTCTACAGGCTTGCAGGTATTGATTCTCTCCCAGTCTCACCTGGAGATGCTGGGGATTGAACCTGGGACCTTCTGAGCTATAGCCCTACCGATTCTCCTCCCACTGAGATTTATGATGAGCATGACAGCTCCAAAGGGTGAAATTTCTGGCCATAAATCATGAGTATGAGCAGCGGTTTGATTACAAGCAACATTACTATTACAAGATCAACCTTTGTCACCACTCAAATGGTAGCCAATGTTGGTGCTTCACAGAGGTTCGACATGGACTTGGGATAAAATGCCTAGCCTACTTTGAAGCTCAAAGGATTTATCTGTGCAGGTCCTGAACAGCTTAAGCTACCTTAGAGGTAGGGATGAGGAGAAATTCATTTTTGGTTATATTTTAATGATAAACTACCAAGTTCACACTTCTTTCACAAGCCAAAGCATGGCCATCCTTTGAAGTTCACACTTCTTAAAATTTTGCTGTCCAAACAAAGTGGACATAAATGCACATATTTTTGATGATGGAATAGGGGAAATCGCTTTGCAGAAATCTGCATTGTGCTAAATTTCCTTGCAAATATTTGGAGAATTGCATCCCAAATGGAAAATGACAGATTTATCTGTTCCCTACTCCGATGGTTGTTGTGACAATAAAAATGGTCACTAAAGAAAAATGCTGGCTATGTCAGCCTAATTTTATTTGGAGGAAAGGGCATGATGCCCAACACAGGACATTTTCATAGATCCATACTCTTGGAAGAGTTGATGAAAGGTGCTTCAATGTGCCATTGTACTCTTCAGCCGGCATAATTGGATATAGGAGCACTCTCTGGCTGCAAACTTGAGTAACCAAGGGCAGCTGAAGACCCCATTCCCTTAGTCACAAGTCCTGCTAACAGCTATTATTTCAGTCTATAATGTGACAGCTTATGGCAATAGTTGTATACTGTATTTTGTCTTTATTAGGGAAGGGACAGTCATTTTCAACTCAGCTCTGGAGTATAAGAATGACAAAATAGGCAGGGCGACATCTTTTCCGTATCACCTTTTGTGCCAAGAAGCATTCACAGTGCATGCAGGCATTGCAATAATTCTGGAGTACAGCTAGGCAGAAATCTCCTCTTCAAATTTTCCATCCCATGTGCAGGCAGAGCAAATTTGGAGAGACCAGAAGTGGTTTGCTAGGTGGGATGGAGACACTAGCCTAGCTTCCAGACAGGTGAATATAAGGACACAATGCCCTGAGAAGAGCCTGCTGGATCAGGCCAATGACCCATCTACTCCAGTATCTTCTTCTCACAGTGGCCAACCAGATGCTTGTGGGGAACATGCAAACAAGATAATAGCACAGTCTTTCTCAACCTGTGGGTCCCCAGATGTTGTTGAACTACAACTCCCATCACCCCTAGCTAGCAAGGCCAGAGCTCACAGATGATGGGAGTTGTAGTCCAACAACATCTGGGGACCAATGGGTTGAGAACCGCTGTTCTAGCACAAGATCACTCTCCCATGTTGTGGTTTCCAACAATAGGCATTCAGAAGCATCAACGCCTCCATCTGTGGAGGAGAGCACAGCCATCATGGCTATTACACATCAGTGGTCCTCTCCTCCATGAATTTGAATTTTAAAGGTGGACCGCTGTTGCTTACCAGCAGCAGGTCCAGATTGGCTGTGCCCGTGAGTTTGTATCAACCCTTCACCTTCTTCCTCTCTGTAAGCAACAATAACCCTTCTGCTGAGAACCTAACATTGTGGCTTCACCCCATGCAGCAAGCTACTCTTTGAGGTAACCACTTCATTGAGCTTCAGTAGGAGGAGAGATTCTCCATGGCTGTCTAGATCAAGGGAAATAATAGTACCACTTGGCCCCACCTAGAATACTGAATCCAGTTCTGGGCACCATGGTTTAAGAAAGATATTGACAAGCTGGAACGTGTACAGAGGAGGGCAACCAAGACAATAAAGTATCTGGATACCAAGCCATATGAGGAATGGTTGAGGGAGTTAGATATGTTAGCCTGATGAAGAGAAGACAGAGGTGATATTATCATTATTAATATTTAGTAAATGTGTAGAGCACCCTTCATCAGAAGATTACAGGGTGCTTTACAACATAAAAATGGAAAATTTGATAGCCATATTCAAATATTTGAAGGGCTGTCAAAGAGAAGGTGGAGCCAGCTGTTCCAGAGGGTAGGCTATGAACCCATTGATTCAGATTACAAGAAAGGAGAATCAATTTAACTTTAGGAATATCTTTCTGAGGGCAATAGCTGTTTAGCAATGGGAATTATTACCTTGGAAGGTGGAGGTTTTCATTGGAGCTATGATTCCTTTGCTGCAGGGGGTAAGTCTAGATCAGTGGTTCTCAACCTGTGGGTCCCCAGCTGTTGTTCAACTTCCATCATCCCTAACCACTGGTCCTGCTGGGTAGGAATGACGGGAGTTGTAGTCCAACAACATCTGGGGACCCACAGGTTGAGAACCACTGGTCTAGAAGATGCTTGGGGTCCCTCCCATCCTCTGCAGAACCTTTGATTATACCCGTGCAGTTTCTCAGGGTTGAAGTTCATAATGAGCAGTGACCTTTTCCCACAAAATGCAAATGGAGGCAATAACCTGGCCACCATTTTGAAGGCTTCACAATGATCCGGACCTAGCATATATTTTTTGGGTGGGGAGGCCTGGACATACTACCACAAATGGTTGGAAATATTCAAACAAAATTCTTCGAAGTAGC
This sequence comes from Podarcis pityusensis, assembly GCF_964106645.2. Lineage (NCBI taxonomy): Eukaryota > Metazoa > Chordata > Lepidosauria > Squamata > Lacertidae > Podarcis > Podarcis pityusensis. The sequence continues at coordinate 5,107,849 of NC_138036.1, read as the reverse complement.
CTTTCCCCCCTATTTTCTTTTGGAGGTGGGTGGGGAAAAATAAAAATTACACACACAAACACACACAGAGAGAGTTTTTTTGATAAATTGAGGATCTGCTCTGCAGAGAAGCATGCGGGATGGAATGTTCAAGGCTGGTCAATTATTTCCTTCATTCATGCATAGAAGGTTTTATTATACCCCCTGCTGGTCAATGCATTATATTTTTTGTGGATTTAAACATTATTAAAAACAAAAACAAAAACAAACCAACAACTGATGTGCTAGAACCCGGAACTGGAGTATTCTACACATCAGTGTCTCTGCTGTAATTCTCACTTCTGTATGCAGGCTATTAGGTTATGGTACTGTGTGTCATATTATTTGTCCCTAAATGTAATAAACTTGAGAGGTCCAGACAGTTGGTTATTCTCTCCCCACTAAAAAAAAAAAAAAAATCATTTACAAACTGCAGCCCAGTTCCTTCCACATGGTTATCACTTTGCAAATTGAGACACCCTCAATCCTGAAAACGTTGCCAACCATCCTGCCCCACCTGATCAGGATCCCTTTGATGAAAACTCATGGGCATCAGGATAAATGGGCACAGGGAGACATTCTAATGCAGCTTCTCCCAGGATTGGTGTTGGTAATTACAGCCTCAGCAGGTAGCTTAATGGGTTTTTCGAATGCTAGATATTCTACCGGGAATAATGTGACCCAGCAAGCTCTGGTTCCCAAAGCCACTAGTTCTGCTTGAGGGCGCTTGAATGAAATGGATTTGGCATGTGTAGGCCAAGCCACTTTTGAGAATCAGTGCTCTCCACAAAAGCAATCACGACGAGAGGGAAAGAAGTATCTTCTTCTCCCCCCAGATTCTCACATCTCCAAGGCTCCTTGTCCAATTAACCTCAAACTTCACTGAGAATATATATAGAAATCCTCTCCTTGGCTATGGAACGTACCCGAGTCTTTCTGCAAGCAAGGCAGAGGCTCTACCACTGACTCACAGTCCTTGCCCCCCAAATAAAGCAAGACTCCAGTCCTCATGAGTCTGAAAAAGGGCTGATATAACAGGGCCATTGGAAGATGTATTGCAGACCATTGGTCTATATGGTTCAATGCCAACTGCCCAGACTCTACTTTCAGGTGGGAGTCTCTCATCTCCTACCTGGGGGTGTCCAGGATTGAACCTGGGACCTTCTGCATTCAAAGCAGATGCTCTTACCACAGAGCCACGGTCCTTCCCTAAATGGGATGATATGGAGCCTGAGGGTGTCCTAGCAAGCTATGTTCCCTCCATCACATCCCCCCGTTGCTCCACCACTCTCTGCATGCTGGGCAGCAGTTTTCTGCAGTGACAAGCTTGTGTTTCTGGAAGGTCCCCATGTGATTTAGAACACCAAACTTATTGGAGGAAAATCACAAATTGTCAGGGAGTGACCTGAGCAGTGACCACTGAAAACCATTTAATTCTGGTTTTCAGCAGCAACACTTACGTCAGCAGGACTCCATGACGAATCCTCAAGTGAAATAAACTCTGTATTGCATAGCTAATAGTAAAAGCAATCATCAATATCATTTTTGTGGTGTTGACCTCTTTATGGAGAAGGGAAGAGGGATGTAACTGCTTAGAGAAGCTTACTATAAACAGAGTTTGTGGGACAAGAATGTGTAAATGTATCAAGCAATGGGCATGTGCAAATGTACTTAGTTTCCTGTCAGGATAAGGCCAATTGAGATAAGCCAAAGTCTTCACAGAAGAGTTGAGTTTTGAGGAGGGATTTGGAGAAAGATACATGAGAGAGAAATGGTTCTTTATTGGAAGTTGTCTGAACTACTGTTTTGCTATATGTTGTGACAAAGAGTCAAATGCTGTAGGGAAACCCAGCAGAGAGGTGGGTCAGGGTTCAGAGCTGACTACAGCAGAAAGGGAGTCCATTGTGTTTCTGGTGGTTGGACATCAACTCTCAGGGGAATCTCCCAGACCACCAAAACCTCTGGGCCAGAGCCTGGACTCTGACAGACAGCTTTCTCTGAGCTAAAATATGGTTCTGTTGTGGAATTTCTGTTAAACTTATTATCAGTTAACCCAGCACCGTGTATGCAAGAGGTTCTGACCACAAAACTGGTAAGAACAAGTCAAGGGGGAACCCAACAGTTGACTTTTCAAGTGGAAAAAGCCTCCATATAAAGTATGAGGAAGGTTCTGTATGTACAGTTTAAAAAATGGGTTGAGTAAGACTTATGAAGGGCTGTAATTGGATGAGAGATGGTGAAATGATGAAACAATGGAATATGTTTGGTTAGGGGGTCAACAGTTAAGAGGATGCATTGTATTGGGAAGATGGGAGCAACATAACTCTGCCCATGCAGTACGGCCTGCTGTTGCTGCAAGGTCTACTTACTTTGGATAAATACTGCTAAGTATTATTGTTTAATAATTTCACACTGAAATTGAGAATGATAATGTCTGTTGCTTTCATTGAAGCTAAAGAAAAGCAAGAAGAGCTCTCAGAGTTCCTAGATGGGTTGATAATTAACTGTTGTTATTCTCTGCTATGAGTAAACAAACTAACCCCTGTGTTGCAAAATATGAGTCAGCAATCTCAAAAGCAACACAATGGCCAGAAACAATAACAATGTGAAAAACTTTCTGGAATAATTCAAAACATCAAAACTAACAAACTGAAGTCTCTGAAAGTCCTTAAATGAATCATGGTGCCAGACTTTACCCACCGGAGAGCAAGCTGTGAAGCTTTGTATAATCAGCAAATGTCCAATTCTGATGTCCAACTCTGAACTCTGCTGAACAGTTTTTCTGGATAACAACTACTGTTTCGTTGAATTCTTCATCAGTCAATTAGTACAACACTCGTAAGTAGAAAGATATACAATTTCTTCATTAACCAATCTTTTTTGGTTCAGACTTGGACATCAGAATTGGACATTTGCTGACTTTCAGAGACTTTCAGAGACTTCAGTTTGTTAGTCTTGATGTTTTGAATTATTGTTATTTTTCACATTGTTATTGTTTCTGGCCATCGTGTTTCTTTTGTTATTCTCTGCTAGCCAGCACATGAGTGATTAACCTTGGATCACATGGGAGGCTATTGAATTGAAAATTTGCCATCTTGGAAGGGTCTGGCTAGAGATCTTTGTTCCTGGGCTCTGTGGGAGTAAGGATGTGTAGAAGAGACTCTCCCGAAGGGAAAGATAACACCTCCTGGCAAAATGGAGGCTGTAGGAAGAGAAACACCTCTCTTTCTAGGTCTGTTTGGAATTATTTTTGATTTCTAAGTTGCTGAGCCTGTACTGGACAGCGCAAGATATTGTATGTAACTAGTTGGATGTACCTTTGACATTTTTTGTTCTGTTTTGAATAAAGTTCTACAAGTTAAGCTGTGAACAATCTAATGGGTCTGGACAATGCTTCATGTCAAAGGAGATGGTTTTTATGCATCCAGTTGCTTCAAGCTGTGCAATATTAATATCTGCAATAAAGACTGTCCCCAGTATCAGAGACAGTGTGCCTCTGTTTGCCAATTTCTGGGGAGAATGAGTGGGAGAGAAAAGACTATGGGGGACAGTGTTTTTGTGTTTGACTCATGCTTGCTGATCTCCCACAGGCATCTGATTGGCCACTGTGGATACAGGACTAGAGAGGCCTTTGGTCTGATCCAGCAGAGCTCTTCTTATATTTGTTTGTTTATTTCAGTTTATAGAAGAGATGTTACAATGAAATTATCAGAAAGAAGAATTAGCAATAATAATTTATGGCTTTCAGAAAGTTAAAACAACAATAAGCTAAAAGCAGATTAATACACTCGTCAACTTTCTAAATATTTAGGTAGGCTTGGCAGAAGAAGAAAAAGAAGAAGAAGAAGAAGAAGAAGAAGAAGAAGAAGAAGAAGAAGAAGTTTCCAGCAAGCCCCAAAAAGAATACAGTGAAGGCAACTGCCTGATTTCAATAGGCCGGGAGTTCCAAAGTACAGGTGTTCCTATGTCCATTGCATCAAGTACAGTGGTACCTCTGGTTAAGAACTTAATTCGTTCTGGAGGTCCGTTCTTAACCTGAAACTGTTCTTAGCCTGAGGTACCACTTTAGCTAATGAGGCCTCCCGCTGTCGCCATGCTGCTGCCACACGATTTCTGTTCTCATCCTGAAGTAAAGTTCTTAACCCAAGGTACTATTTCTAGGTTAGCGGAGTCTGTAACCTGGTGTCTGTAACCTGAAGCGTCTGTAATCTGAGGTACCACTGTATCTCAAAGGCTCCTCTCAGACAAATTAATTCAGTTTGACCGCAGGAATTTGAGGTAGTCAAACAAGAACCAAAGCAAAAAATGAAATCAGAGAAACTCAAGTTTCAATGGGGAGACTCCTGAATTTTTGTCTCAGTATAAACCCGATGGAAGATATGAATGTGTATTGCTTTATAATGAAGATTCCACTGAGGTGTTCCTTTTTAAAAATTCAATGAACTGCCCTTATTGTGAGCATGTTGTTCAATCCCTTTCCGCATCTATCCAAGTGGACAGTAGCCAACAAAAGCTCGTGCCCTTGAAATAAAATGAGCCAGTCTTTCAGTTCTGACAAAGACCAAATCTTTTTTCTTCTTTAATAACCTTAGCTATAGAATCACTTCTGCGGCTCCACAGCTCCGTAGGGACTGAGCTTTCTGACAAAGTCTTTTGCTGTTTAATAATGGACAGAGAAGTGGATGGCTGGTAATATGGAGAGGGCCGCATCCAGTTTCCATTCATGTATTTCTTCCACCTTTGGTGGTCCGGGGTCATTAAAAATTCACCCCCCTTTTATGTAGCCATTATTCAAGGAATAACAGGGAATTTTGTACCATTTTAAAAAAAGCAAACAGGTTAGGGCCAAAACTAACAAGGATGGAAGCTGTTTCTGCAACAAATAATGTTGGTACAATGAGGTGAAGGTGCAAGGGAGAAAAAGTGTCAGCACCCATAACTATTGTACAGTTTGCTGTTACTTAAATCTCTTTGAAAGGTGCCTGCTCTCTGCTGCTGTTATTTATTCATCACCTTCCACATATATGTCTCAAGGCGATGCACACAATCTAATAAAAAGAGCTAAAAAGGTTGTTGTTTTTTTTAAAAAAGCACAAAAAATAACAGTCAATGAATTGAAAAACAATAAAAACATGGCAGAAAACTTTTCATAGATTAATGGCAGCAGCACATTTATTATTTAATACTATTTATTTGTTCTGCTTTTTTCTCTCCAAGGAACTCAATGTGTTGTACATGGTTTCCCCCCTCCGCATTTAATCCTCGCAACAACCCTGTGAGGTAGGTTAGGCTGAGAGATGGCTGAAGGTCACCCAGTGAGCTTCATAACTGAGTGGGGATTTGAACCCTGGTTTCCCAGGTCCTAGACCAACACGCTAACCACTGCACTACACTGGCTTAATTCTGATTGATTCATATTACTGACCCGAGAAATAAGTGAAAGCGCTGAGTTTTAGGTGCTGGATTTTGTGTAGCTATTGCTGTTGTTGTTTGGGAGGGTCAGTATGGATAAAGCCCTGGGTTCTCTTATGAACCTGTGTCCCTGTGTATCTGGTGGGCCAACCCAACTTGTTCTTTTGTTCAGGTGATGACCTTAGTTGCTCAGCTGAGGACCCAACATGCACATCTAAACGACAGAGTTGCATCATAAATGGGTGAGCACCTAGGAACCAATGGGTGGGTATTCCCCCACACACCCACTTTCACCCCCACACCCACTTTCACCTGGTGTGCAGGTAGAAGAACAACAATCATAGTGGTCATATGTATGACCTTGAAGTAGGAGGACACAGAGACATGCCTTGCCATGTGCTCAGCCAAAGCTGGACTTCGGGGCTTCTCTGGAAAACTAACAGAGAAGTAAGATCTGTTAGGTGTTAATCACACCTGGTAGCCAAATTTGCTTGGGCAGCTAAGAAGCTCCTTTTCAGATACGTTAATACTTTCTAATTTTAAAATTTTATGCTGTAAACTTGCGCGTATGTCTTGCAATTTCAGAGGAAAGCCTTGCCTTGCCCTCTGTAGTACATTGTAAAGACCTTTGTCTGTGCACAACAAATTGATTGATTGGGTGTTAATCAGCACTATTTTCCCTAGAAAAAGAGGTGCTGGAACTCACCATGAACACCTCCATCGTTCTCTTAGAATGGCAATTGTGCCCACCTGAGAGGTGCTAGAACTGAGTTCCGGCTGAAAAACCCCCAGGTGTTAATCCTCTGAGCCTTCTCCATCCTATGCTCAGGTTGTATATGTGTGCAAATAAAGCCATATATCTTTAAAGATATTGCAGTCTCCTTTGACCTTCGTTCCAAAGAAACCCAACCTTGGGCAAAACACAGGCACCTGTGGAGTCTTCCACCACTCACTGGTCCATAACACTAGTATGAACTGCCATTCAACAGAAGGACCAAAAAAAGGTGGGTCACCCATATGGTGACTACAGAGATCATCCCAGACACTTACAGGGATTCCTGTAGTATCTCGCCCCCAGCTGAAATTAGTACTGAAAGAAGTCTTGTCATGTGACCAGTATAATAGTTTGTAAAGGTGTCTGTGGGCCCCCAAACATTGACAGCCCCTAAGATAAGACAATGCAATAAAACCTCACCCCCAAATACTGTAGAATACATATCAACAAATCAGATAGTTCATAGGGTGGCAGCAACAACAATAGTTCCATTTTCAAAGGGGAGGAAGAAGACATGTGTCTTCAGTTACCGCCCAGAGCTGTAAAGTGACAACATCTGACAATTCCCTATGTCCCCATCCACATTTCTCTATGGAGTTGGAAGTTCTGAATTACCTCATCTAGTTTCTGGAAGTGATTAAATGCACCAGCAACTTTCCATTGTGCCACTTTTTGATTTTCCAAGCTGTGTGCAGGACACCACATGTGCAGTTTGCCACATCCTTTAGTTCCTTCACATCTCTCTCTTCGCTCAGAATGACCAATAAACACAGGTATTGATAAAACAATGTTGAGGGGAAAAACACACACATCTTGATGTGATTCTAGACATGATTGCATTAGCATCCCTTTGTGCAGTGTTCAGCAAAAGAACTGAAACACCTGCTGTAAACTGCAGTAGTTAATTTCAGAACCTCTGAAGTTAAGCTGGAATTTAGGTGGAGAGATATGTAAAGCAACGTGAATCTACGAAACAAAGATGGAGTGGCATATCTAGCCATCTTGAACCCATCTCTTTCTGGATCTCTGTCTTTTCTTCCTTCTGTTCCTTCTTTTGATTCTGTTGTTGCCGGTATGAGAAAGAGAAAGAGAAAGAGAAAGAGAAAGAGAAAGAGAAAGAGAAAGAGAAAGAGAAAGAGAAAGAGAAAGAGAGAGAGGTGTAGCGGTTAGAGCAGGCATAGGCAAACTCAGCCCTCCAGATGTTTTGGGACTACAACTCCCATCATCCCTAGCTAATAGGACCAGTGGTCAGGGATGATGGGAATTGTAGTCTCAAAACATCTGGAGGGCCGAGTTTGCTTATGCCTGGGTTAGAGTGTTGGACTAGGACCTGGGAGACCAGGGTTCAAATCCCTGCTCAGCAATGTGAAGCCCACTGGATGATCTTCGGCCAGTCACAGTCTCTCAGCCTGACTTCCTCACAGGGCTGTTGTGAGGATAAAATAGAGAGCAAGAGAACCATGTATGCCACCTTCAGCTCCCTGGAGAAAACCTGGGACATAAGCACAATGAATCCATCAATTGACCTAACACAATGACTCTCATACTGCATCTGATTGGCCACTAGGCGGAACTTGGTCTTCCCCAGAAGAGCTGCTGTTACTGAAAAAAATTCCAGGGCTAAACCTTCTCCCAGATTTAGCTCGCCAGCTCGCCACAGAATATACATCTATTCCATGCAACGTTAAGTTGATTGGATGTTATTTTTGTCATCCTTGAATAGCTATTCAGGTTTTTTGCGGGTTTGCTAAGGATCACCACATTCATTAGCGGAAGGTTACAGAGGTTGGCTCCCTCTTCAGCTAAAAGCAATCTACTCCTATGAACTTTGAGAAGCTTTAAGAGATTTCCTTTTCCTTTTCTTTCTTTCTCTCTCTCTCTCTCTTTTTTTTACAAGAGCTTTTAAAACTTCCAGGATATTGTCCTCCTTAACCATGCTGGTCTACCACAATCTACAGGATGTTCTTTATAAATTGGGAGGGGGTGTCGCATTACAGATGGTGTTTTTGTAGACTCGGCACCTTTTCATGGCCCACATGCCATGAATCTTATATAAACTGAGGGTTGTTAGATCCTCTATGAAGGAAGCACTAGTTTTGTGGCGACCTGACAGAAGTTGTGCAAGTGTTACAATGGTATGCTGCCTTTTCAAGAGGGCTGAAAATGAGGACAACCAGTATACTACAGAAAGAGAATGCACAGCCCACCCTGCGAAGAGAAATATTGACGAGTCCCCTGGAAGTTTCAACTGCTTTGAGTTGATGTTCCAAAGAACCAGGTACAACCATAAGAAAATAAGAAAAGCCTGGTGGATCAGGCCCATAGTTCAGCATCCTAAAATCCTGTCAAAGCTACCAACATGAGTTTGACCAAACTGCGGGATGCAGTGGAAGACAGGAGTGCCTGGTCCATGGGGTCAAGAAGAGTCGGACATGACTAAACAACTAAACAACAAAGGACAAAGGACATGGGACCAACATCAGTCTCCACTCCTGTGCGTTCCAGCAACTGGTATTCAGAAACATACAGCTAGTAGACAATGATAATCTTATCCTCCATGAATCTTTTAAAACTATCTAGGTTCGTGGCCATCATTGCCTCCCATGGGAACAAATTCCACAGTTTATCTGTCCTCTGTGTGAAGAAATACATTCTCTGTCCTGGTTCTTCCAGCATTCAGCTTTCTTGCATGTCTGTGAGCTCTAGTGTTGTGACAGAGGGAGAAAAACTTTTCTCTATCCTCTCTCTCCATGCCAGGCAAGCTGGGCATGCATGCAACAGTCCTCTGCTCACCTGAAGTTCCTAGCAATTGGTATTCAGAAGCATAATTAGAATCCAACACATTTGTTAGAATAAAAAGGTAAAGGTAAAGGACCCCTGACAGTTAAGTCCAGTCACAGACGACTCTGGGGTTGCAGCGCTGATCTTGCTTTAGAGGTCAAGGGAGCTGGCGTTTGTCCACAGACAGTTTTTGCGGGTCATGTGGCCAGCATTCTGGCGCAACAGAACACCGAAAACAGAGCAGCGCACAGAAACACCGTTTACCTTCCCTATTTATCTACTTGCACTATTTGGCGTGCTTTCAAACTGCTAGGTTGGCAGGAGCTGGGACCGAGCAACAGGAGCTCATCCCATCGTGGGGATTCGAACCTCCGACCTTCTGATCAGCAAGCCCAAGAGGCTCAGTGGTTTAGACCACAGCACCGCCACTACCAGCATCCCTTACAGGTAAATTGCAGTTGCACACTCAGATGAATTTCCCTTTTCCCCATGCCCTTCTTGCAGAATCCATCAAGCATTCTTCCCTCTGTGACCCCTGAATCCAGGTTTTTTGTTAACTGAAAACACACACACACACACACACGAGTAAATAGAAGGCTATATAATTTAATCCTTTAAGATGATACCAAGAACCATCTGACCCAGGGACAGATAAAATTTCTCAGAATATAACTTCCTGAGAATAGCTGTTAGGAAATTTCTCCATCCTTCCCAGCTCACAGATATTTCACCAAATCCCCCCTCCCAATACAGAGTAGATACATATTTGGAGGGGTTTTTTTACTCAACCCTAGATATTAGCCCAGGATCAGGTTGCAGGCAAATTGGAGCCCTGCTTGCAAACTGCAAAGAAATTGGGAACTTCTGTAAGTTTCTAACATTTGGGGATATTTTGCTTAAAACCCTACTGAGCCCTTCAGGATGAAGAGACCCCCTCACTATTTTGAAAGACACAAGATTGCAGACAGAAGGCAAGAGAATTAACATGGTTTGGCGTTGAAGCTGGTGACCCAAGCCTCTCACATGAAACTGACAAACATTCAAACACTGTTGTTATGCAAGACCCTCAGAATTAAAAGGATGAGCATGAGGATCTGAGCACTTGATATAATTTGCCTTGCATGCTTTAACTTCAGTTAATGGTGATATCCGGAGTCATCCAAAGGTGATACCAGGGTGAATGAATGCAAAACGGGCCTCCCTTCTTCTCTCGCCTCTCACTGATGCTTCCTGGATCTTTCAAAGTTGAAAAGCTGCTAATTTAGCAGTGTCAAATAAAATTTCTAAACTGTATGCCTATAAAAGAACATCTTTGCAATACGGCACAGCAAATATGCTTGCAAAACAGTTCAGTCAGCAAACCTGCTTTAGGTTTTGAAATATCTGGGAATGACATTTATTAGAAGCAAATGCTCATATATCAGCGATATAAAGGACTGCCTCTTCATCACTGCGCCTTTTATTATAGGCACTAATTTCATGGAAAATCCTTTCAATTCTTTGCAAAACACCTGCTGAACTTCAAGAAATATGGTTACTGCTTGTGCCGAGACAGATGTAGCTTAATCACATAATACTGACTTTGACTTTCCAGTTCCTCACAATAAATGAAGTGAAGGTGCTATTGCGGTAGGTTTAAATCTTGCTCCAATTTGTACTCACTTCATGGCTGTGCAGCTTGAAATGAAGAGAGCATCTGAAGAAAATAAACCCAGAGTAGTTACTGGAACAGTATTGACTTGCTTCACTCAAGACATATTTCCTACTGTAGATGCTTATGAAATTCTCCCCATCAAAACTTTCCCCAGATTTGAAGGTTTTGAATTACTCGCTTATTTTGAGAGGGGCTTTTATGCAATAGCAATACACAGCATCTTTGAAATCAAACATTTTTTATTTTCAGGCTTTGTTCAGGTCACTACAAATGTGCACTGTTTGCATGGGTCCTAAAGGACCTTCACTGGCTCCCAGTATGTTTCTGAGCACAATTCAAAGTGCTGGTGCTGACCTTTAATGCCCTAAACAGCTTTGGACCAGTAAACCTGAAGGAGGCTCTCCACTCCCATCGTTCGGCCCGGACACTGAGATCCAGCTCCGAGGGCCTTCTGGCAGTTCCGTCACTGCAAGAAGTGAAGCTACAGGGAACCAGAGAGAGGGCCTTCTAGGTAGTGGTGCTCTCCCTCAGATGTCAAGGAGATAAAGAACTACAAAACTTTTAGATAACGTCTGAAGGCAGCACTGTATCAGGAAATGTTTAATGTTTGATGTTTTTCTATGTTTTATATATGCTGTAAGCCGCCCAGAGCAGCTGGGGAAACCCAGACAGATGGGTGGGGTTTTTATTACAGTGGTACCTCGGGTTACATACGCTTCAGGATACATACGCTTCAGGCTACAGATTCTGTTAACCCAGAAATAGTACCTCGGGTTAAGAACTTTGCTTCAGGATGAGAACAGAAATCGTGCTCCGGTGGCGCGGCAGCAGCAGGAGGCCCCATTAGCTAAAGTGCTGCTTCAGGTTAAGAATAGTTTCAGGTTAAGAATAGATCTCCAGAATGAATTAAGTACTTAACCCAAGGTACCACTTTATTTATTTATTTATTTATTTATTTACTTACTTACTTACTTACTTACTTACTTACTTACTTATTTGATGTGCATTAATTAGATTAGAACCCTGGAAGGAATCCTGAGTGAATTGAGAAATCACACAAGATTCCTTCTTGCACCAACTTAATCCTTGTACATATGTGTTGCTGAACACATCAGTAACATCTAGGGGAGGGGAGAGTGAAATTCAATGGCAACAAAAAGAATATGGACCATTTCCAGACGACACCAGTGATTTCTCCAGGTTTTAGGCAGGCAGAGCAGAACATATGGCAAAGCAAACAATGAAGAAGAGGGAAAGGCAAACCTGTTTTCTATTTCTGACGGAGGTTATAAGAACATAAGAATGGCAGCTCTTGGATCAGGCCAGTGGTCCACCTTGTCCATCATTGAGAAGCCAACCAGATGCCTATGGAAAGCCTCAAAGTAGGACCTGGACACAGCATCTCACTTGTGGTTAAGTTTGTGGTCTACTAAGACCCCTAGATCCTTCTCACATATACTGCTGTCAAGTGACGTGTCCTCCAGCTGTTCACGGCAGGGATGTTTTCCCCAGCTTAAAGGCCCTAAGACCATAAGAAGATGCTGCTAAACTAGGTCAGTGGCCCATAAGCATCCTGTTCTCATAGTGGGCAACCAGATGCCTGTGAGATTCGAGCACAAAAGCACTCTCCCCTCCAATGATTTCTAGCAACTAGCAGACAGAAGTGTTGCAGTTCTAACTATGAAGGCAGAGCATAGACATCATGGCTAGTAGCCATCAATTGCCATCTATGCATTTGTCAAACCTCTTTCAAAGCCATCTAGGTTTGGTGGTCATTACTGCCTCTTGTGGGAGTGAGTTCCATAGACCTGATTGCAGTAAGGGAAGTCTCTCTCCAAGGAAGTGGCCTGAACCTCATCTTCATCAGGGTCCTCTGCTGCACACTTCGGAGTCCCTGGTTTGTGGGTCACAAGAACACTTCTCAGCACCCAACTTCCAAGCCACCATTATCTCTGATAAAGTTGTGCTGAATTGTGTCTTCTTCTTCTTCTTCTTCTTCTTCTTCTTCTTCTTCTTCTTCTTCTTCTTCTTCTTGGAAGAGAAGCACCAGTTAAGGAAGAATGCCCAGAAATAGGAATATGTCCTGCACCTCCTTCCCATGTAGATGTGGCAGGGCTACTCTCCCCTATTGATTCTTATTTATGCTCCTACGTAAAATAATGGCCCTTTAATTTTACTTCTGCCGATAAGGCAAGTGCTTGAGAAGGGAGGGGGGAACCCATAAAACAATGAAACCTCATGAATATTTATATCAACGACTACATAGCATTATAGTAATAATCTTCAGAACTAGTTTTTACCGGTTCAGAATTAATTATCAAGTTGAGTTTTAATTGCATTCTTCTAAATTACAATTAAAAAATACATAATGAATTAGTTTGAAAGTATGCTGCTTGGCCTACTGAGTCCAAAAGTTTCATGAAATCCCATTCTTAATGCTTAATAAGCAGCTGGGGGGGTGGCGGTGGATGGTATGCTAAGGCATAACTTTTGTGCTTGTTATTGAACATATTAAAACTGTGGGGGTTTTTTATTCCTTTATTTAAGTTCTCGAAGCTGATTCTCCTACTTTGGTCCATCTGTTGATCCACATTAATGTCATAGACAAAACACAGGAAAGATATCTGGGCTGTATCCAGGGCAAGGGGTCAATACACTGGCCCCATCCGCCATGTTCCCATTTTACTTGCAATGGTCCAACCTCTCTGGAATGAGCAATAAGATCTGAAAGGGACTTATAAAGGCATTGGATATAAGCAGTTCAGCAGCATCGGGCGGGGGGGGGGGGGGCAAAGGTTCCCCACACCTGCCTATGAGGACATTGACTTTGGGGAAGTGTTCCTTGCACACATGAACCTGCTTCTATTTGACATTGTTCATCTTGGATTTCTGAAGGGGGGATTTGTTTCCCATCAAAATTAACCCCAGAGATCCACTGAGAATTCTGTGGATCACCTTCAAAAGGTGATGCTCTCTCCAATGACTGAAAACCCTGTGGGCGTTGAAAACCAGCTTGATGAGATATGCTCCTAATTTATTTATTTTTTAAAAAATGAAAATGTCTTTTAATTTTCACTGTTCTATGGCATTCTGATAACTGGGCACCCCGTTCAAATTTTCATCAAGGATAAAAGAGAGTGGGAAAGGTGATTTCTACTTATGTATTTGAGAAACCAGTTCTAAGTATTTCTTCATAACCCAGTTATGGGATGAGCTGTAACTTTGGAAAGAGGGGAAAGGGAGGGGGGCGAATCAAAGACCAAGGTGTTGCTTAAAAAAAGAAGAAGAAGCTATCTATGAAGTTTGATGCTGGCAAAGTTGAGCCCAAGTAAGAATCAATAAAGCCAATCATGTACAATCAACACTTATGTGGATTTAAGTCACATGTCTCCAGGGCTTAAAATAGAGCCACGTTATTCCAAACAACCCCCATCAAGGACTTTACTTAAAGGAGATTTCACAGAAGTATCTCCAGAAAGGATTTTGTTGTTGTTACTTTCCTTTAGTAGTGGGAGATGCCAAACTGCCTGTATCACCAACCAAAGACAAAAAAGGGGTGGGAAGGTAGGGAATGTGTTTGAAGCAAGAAAATCCTGAGAAATTAACTGTTGTCCAGTTTGCGAGGGGTAGTGGGGTGAAGATTCATGTTTGGGAGGGGTTTTCTGCTGCTGCTTCCCTTTCACAGTCAATTTGCTGGGAGTGGGATCTTGGAAAGAACATGCTGACATCCAGCAAAAGGGCTAACCTTTCAGGAAGCTTTTCAATATTTATACATTGGAACACTTGTTAAGATTTCCTACATTTTTCCTAAGGGGCCTTTTACATCTTCAGTCTGCATTTATCTTACCCCCTTTCTGTTTCACCAGAGACACATGTCTAGGGATGAGGGGGGAAATTCGACTCACAGTTTGCATTTAAAGGTGAACCTACCTAATTCACACTTTCTGAAACAAGATGCAAAGCAGAGCGCAGAGCCGTCTTTCAAAATTTTGTAGTGCTGTTCTCCAGCCAAGCAATACGTTCCCCAAAAAATGCATATACAATATGGTAAAGCGTACATAAAAAATGCATATGTTCGTGAAAATGAGAGAGAAATTGCATCAGATTAGAAGGGATGGCTTTGCAAATATGTCAGCTAAGGAAGTCTACAGATAAAAGTGTGTCTATTAGGAGATATTTGTATTAAAATGCTGATGAAATTTCATGAGGATGTTTTCTTTTTAAAATAGTTTTAAAAATTGCAAACTGGTGTGGGAATGTGGAGAACTGAGTTGAAGATTGGTAAAATGAGAAAGGGATGGGAACCAAAATGAGCAAAGCGTGTTCTCCTTCATGGAGAGCACGTGTTGCGGTGGGGGCCGACAGGACACTCCAAAGTTGTGGGGCAGGCTAATTGATCGTTGGCCACTGTTGTGATTGGACGTCCCTTGTTGTTGGGAAGAAGTTAATGTTGCCATTTGTTGATTGACAGCCAGAAATGTTAAAACTCCCTGCACGAGGCGTAGAGCTTCCTCTTTTCGCCCCATGCATCGGATTGCCTATCCCGCCCTCCCTATATTTAGGGTTGTTCGCTTTGACCTTGCTATGCCTGTCATGGGGTCATCTGCTCTTGGGGCAGGGGCCTGGTAGGAATTTTGTCCATCTGGCTGATTGGCTGGGGCCATTTGGTTTTTACCTATTGCGTAGCAAATCATCACAACTTGTAAGGTTGCGGTTAGGCATTGGTTTATGATTTGGTTGGTTGAAGGGTAAGGGTTGGCTGTGCCTGCCCCTCTAATGCTGCTGCTGCAAGGGATTCCATTAAAGAAATACAGGGGCTCACTATTGCTTTTGTCCAAACCCTGTCAAGGGGCTAGGGCCACGCAAGAGCCCCTGGTTGCATTTGGGGAGGGCTGAGGGCAGGTTCCCTGCCTCGTCGCTACCCCCAGATGTATTCCCCTTTTCTGACTTTCACAGGCGTGCAGAATGTTAGTCTGTCCCCCACTGGGGGGCAGATAGTCGCAACCAATGCCTAAGCAACCACTCACATTTTTGTATTTTAATAAAGTTGTTGCCAAAATTATGCCAAAAACCTTAAACAAAATTTCTGTGTGATGTGTGAGTTATTTGGGGTGGCCCTGGGGACCTTGACACACAACTGTTTCAGCCTAGTGACATGAGCTGGGAGGGGCCTTTCTTCAGCCACAAACTCCTTAGGTGATAATGTCCAAGTGGAACAAGGAGGGGCATCTCCAAATGTCTCAAAGTCTGGAACATGTAGAGAGAAAATAACATAGTAGCCACCAGACCATGCGGCCTTGAGAGATCTTGCAGCAGACTCTCCCCACCAGTGGTAAATTGGATTTATTAAATGGAACCTTTAGGAAGATTGCACCCAGCATCTTAAGTAAGAGGCCATTGAAATGGACCAAATAAATGGGGAATTCTTTTCAGGTAGAAATAAGTCAAGGAATGAATATTGTGTTTCATTTTTTTTCATATGGATAAGCACATACTGTATACTTATTCTCTGCCTGTTCCTTCCATCCCTGAACTTCCTACATTGGTTTATTATGCACCTGAACTGTGTCTGTTTACTCTGAGGCAAATCCTAGCGGCTTATAAGCAAATTAAGGGATGCAGTTTGAGGATGCATATTTTATTTTGTCTGAGCCAATGGAGGCATCCTTCCTATTCATTCCTTCATCACTCTTCCCAACAACCTTCTCCAAAATGTTGCCACAGCCCTCTGAGGATGCCAGCTTCTATTGCCAACCTGAAATATTAAGGGGGGAAGCTATTAAACATTCCCTTTACATACTGTCTCCCTTTTATATCTGAATTATTAGTACGATGAATGCCGGTCATCAAAAGAAATAATGAGTTTGAGAAAGCGAAAATGAAACTCACAAAGACAAAAAGGAATCGCGGCCAGGCAGAAGGGTCCTCAGAGAAGGTGGAACAAAGAGGTAGAGGATAAAAAGAGAAAAATCAAGAATCAACAAAGAAGACGAGAAGAAAGAGAGAGGGAGGGGGAGCAAGAACTGTGTAAGAGGGAGAAGGTTTCTCTTCCCTTTACTGCAGAGTCAGGGATTATCCAGATGCTAAGTTCAAATTGCGCACCCTACGCAAATTTAGGCATCCTAAAACACCCCTCCAAGCCTTTCACAAAACCCAACGTTGTAATATCAAGTCCAAACACAACGTTAAATTCACAAAATATTTAGGGGTATGAATACCAATGCATCATCCCCACAAAAAAAGCACTGCCCTCCAACATTTCTGTGATTAAAATAGGGATGTCTTAATTAATTAATATAATAATACCCTGTCCATCTGACTGGGCTGCCCCAGCCACTCTGGGCGCTTCCAACAGATATAAAAACATAATAAAACAGTAAACAGTATTTTTTTAAAAAATAATTCCCTAATCAGGGCTGCCTTCAGATGTTTTCTAGAAGTTGTATAGTTACTTATCTCCTTGGCTTGGAGGTTGCATTACTCCATATCCACCAATATTTCTCTGATGAAAATAGGGACGTCCTAAGGAAAAGCGGGACATCCAGGGTCAAATCAGAAACCGGGATGGCTTCTATAAATCCAGGACTGTCCCTGGGAAATAGGGACACTTGGAGGATCCCTATATTTGTTTCAAATCTAGTTGCTGTAGATCAAAAGGATGCCAAAAAACTTCAAGTCCAAAGCAACTGCCAAGATGTGATGGTTCCACATACAATGCCAGCTGCAGTTCTGGAGAAGCACATGGATCAAAACAGCAGGCTCAGAATTCTGGATGCATTTGATAATAATACGGCAGGGACTGGGAAAACAAAACTTCCTGGATGCCACGCGAGGGCGGGGAAAATTTCCTTCCTCCCCTCCTGCTTCCTGATTGCCACTGCACTGCCCAAAAGCAGAAGGGAAGGAAGGAGGCAAGCTAGGAAGCTTTTGCGTGACCAGGCGGCATTCATAAGGAAGGAATAAAGACTCTGACAACATTATATGGAATTAAAATTAGGTCACAACTTTATTAAACTTCTGAATGTAGGAAGACCTTGGCTTAGGCCTTGGGCGTGTATCCTTCCCAGCCCCCCCAGCCGGGGGAAACTGGGGTTCATCAGGGTAAATGGGATGTGGGGGTGCTCTGCGAGATGGAAGTGTAGCAGGGAACCCAGCCCATATCCCCGTACACAGGGTAGTTCACTGATGACCTTTCAGTGTATGGCCAGTGACACCCATATATATAACCCCTTTAAGAGGGGATGCTGGAATTGCCTCTGCAGGGGGGTGAGTCACCACTTCAAGCCCCCCCATGGAATAAAAGACTAAATGATTCCACCCAAGGCCGTAACTGCCAAAGTAAGCGACAAATTGCTACGGGGAAGACAAAACCTGCCAATGGAGGGAAATTTCTTCCTGGTCCTTCAACAGCAACCAGTCAAGACCGCAGCAGCGTCTGCTAAACAGGAAGAAAATGTTAAGCTGCAAACAAGAAACATTAAACAAAAGGAGGGCAGGAAGGGTGAATCTCCAGAGCCTGGCTATTGTCAGCTCCACTCCCTATTTATAAATGGGGCTGGCCCCAACTCCCAGCAAGAAACTTGATTACTGAGGCTGGGCGTGAACCTCCAAATAATAACGCTGAGAGGAAAGCCAGCCCCTGTTTGCCAGTAAGCTCCCTGGGAACTGTAGCACCATGCGTGATCCCGCAAAGGGCACCCACAATGTAGAGTGTGAGTGCTCATTATATTGGGGTGAGAAAGTAGCCTTGGAAGTTCAAGGTGGCAACTTATATTTGAATTCAGATTGGTTCAAAAATAAGACAAGGTGCTGGAGGAGACTCTTGAGAGTCCCATGGACTGCAAGAAGATCAAACCTATCCATTCTTAAGGAAATCAGCCCTGAGTGCTCACTGGATAGACAGATCGTGAAGCTGAGGCTCCAATACTTTGGCCCACCTCATGAGAAGAGAAGACTCCCTGTAAAAGACCCTGATGTTGAGAAAGATTGAGAGCACAAGGAGAAGGGGACGACAGAAGACGAGATGGTTAGATAGTGTTCTCGAAGCTACCAGCATGAGTCTGACCAAACTGTGGGAGGCAGTGGAAGACAGAAGTGCCTGGCGTGCTCTGGTCCATGGGGTCACGAAGAATCGGACACAACTAAATGACTAAACAACAACAACAACACCTTAAACTTGACCCCATAGCAAATCAACAACCCGTGCAAATCATAGGTGTTATATGCTGACAAGGTCTCACTCTGTACCAACTGCATTCTGTACTAACTGCAGCCACAAGATCAAGTGCAAGAGAAGCCCCATATAGAGCACATTGCATTAATACGGTCTTGAAGTAACCAGTGCATGAACTACTGTGGCCAGGCTTCTTCCCAGTCCAGGAATGGCCAGAGCTGTCAAAGCAATTGCAATTGCATTATGGAATCAATTTTCAGAAGAAGTGGTGATGATGAGCATTAGCTCAAATAGCCTGCTTCCCTCCTTGGAGAACAGGTCTATCAAGGTGTATAATATATATATATATATATATATATATATATATATATATATATATATGGAGCAGGGATGAATGCAGGGGCAAGTTGAGCCCTTGACCCTATGCCTTTTGTAGAGATGAATTTGCTCATGTATTTTACAACCTTCAAGTTTCATACCAGAGTTTGACCCAGGTGTAATATGAGATTCCCTTCTTCGTGCAGTAGCTTCTGCTGCAAATCATGCAAGTGCCCCTCCTTACCCGTCAAAACTTGCTTCTGCTTTTGGTTGAGTATCAGGGGCTGTCACAGTGGAAAGAAATGTTAAGTTGAGACTGGGAGAGTATTTGAGGCAGAAACTGAGATTATGCCGAGAGATAAATGAGTAGGAGAGATTTATTGATGAAGCATAGAAAGTGCTGAGTGCGGAAGTTAAGATGGTAGAAAATGAGGTTCGGGGGATTAATTGAGGGAATAGGTTTGTGTGACTGCAAGTAAACAGGGGAAGAGACCTTGTCTAGGACCCTAGAAAGAGAAAGTATGACTCGTCGCATTACTTTCCCCAGTTTTCCTGCATAGCAATGTAGAAAGCTGCCCTAAACATCATTTGTCCATCCAGTTGTTGGCATCCGTGTCTCAAGAAACAATGGAGTGCACCTCTGGGAGTGTAGTCAAACCACTCTGTTAGCAGCACCAAAGCAAATTCCCTGGGATGCAAGCAATGTGTATAAAGGAAGGGGGTGAAGGAGCGAAACTGTTACAGAAGGAACAAGTGGGTGTAAATAGGTCCGGGGAGGAAAGATAAAGTAGCTTGAGTGTGAAAGGAGAATGAGAGAAGAAATTATAGGAAGTGGATAAAAGATAGTTTGGGAGATATGTGGAGCTGCAGATAAGATGGGAAAATATAAATGGGAAAAACCTTCTTTACTTAAAGCCTCTTGATCAACAGTTCTGCCTAAATGGTAATGGTGAAAGGTAAAGGACCCCTGGACGGTTAAGTCCAGTCAAAGGCGACTATGAGGTTGCGGCGCTCATCTCGCTTTCAGGCTGAGGGAGCCGGCGTTTGTCCACAGACAGTTTTCTGGGTCATGTGGCCAACATAACTAGACCGCCACTGGCGCACGGAGGATTGTGACAAGTGCCAGAGGGCATAGAAATGCTGTTTACCTTCCTGTCACAGCGGTACCTATTTATCTACTTGCACTGGTGTGCTTTCGAACTGCTAGGCTGGCAGGAGCTGGGACAGAGCAATGGGAGCTCACCCCATCACAGGGATTCGAACCACCAACCTTCTGATCGGCAAGCCCAAGAGGCTCAGTGGTTTAGACCACAGCGCCACCCGTGTCCCTAAAATGGGGAGGCTGAATCATATAAGACCTCCAGAGCAAATATCTATAGTTAGCTCTAGGAAAGCTGAGCAGTGGAACTCCTTGCCACAAAGCAAAAGTTCTGGCAAAGAGTTTAGCGATTCCCACAGATAGATTAGCTGGGCCAGTAGAGAGTGATGTCAGTAACTGACAGATAATTGTGCCCAACTGTCTGCCCCTATCACTATTTTGTGACTGATGGATCTCAGTAATTTTCAGCCTTCTCCAGTGGTCCCTGGGCGTAGAAAACCTGAGAACCCCTGGCATAGGCAGCACTGAGTGGCTCAGGCAAGTGAGACAAACCACACAGTACGAAGATGTGCACTCAACCTAAATCCCCAGGTGTGTGTATCTCAAGGCAGCACATCATGGGGACTTTATGGAGCTTTTCCGTGTCTCCCTTCTGTTTTGCTTTCCAAAAACATAGATGCATTCGACTTCCCATTAAGGATGCTGGGTAGGCAATTTCCTCTAATAGGAAGTACTGTAATTAAAGCAACACTCTGCATTCAATAAACCCATAGGGACAGATCCTCAGCTGGCATAAATCAATGTAGCTGCGGTGAAGTCAATGGAGGAACATCAGTTTAGACCAGCTGAAGGCTTGGTGCATGTTTGTTAATTGCTGTCAGTTCCACCCATACAGCTAAGATGAGCATGAGTGAATGGAAGGAGAATTAAGCCAAGAACATCCACATTACCACAGCAGAATTTTTGATCAGTAGTATGCATCCCCCAACAGGAACTCCTATCTCCACCACCCCAGTTCTTGGATGTTTCATCCAAGGATGAATTAAGTCTCAGATTCCCCCTGGAAAGCAAACGAATCAATCAAGTTTCTAGCTTTCATGAAGGTAAGTGTGAAGCAGTCACCAGCCCTTCCTAATGAAGTTTCTTTTTATTGAATGCATTTCCTAATATGATTCTTGACATAGGGTTGTATTCAACTAACTTTCACTCAGTGTGGGTTGATTGAAATAAAGGCTTGTGGCTAATTTAGGCCTATTAATTTCAGTGTGTCTCCTCTGATAGTAGCATGCAACTGGCATTTCCTGATACATCCTTAACCCAAATAATCTGCAGCCTCTGACTTTTCATGATTGTTGAAGTGTCACTTTGCTTGTTGAAACTTTCCACTTTCAACAAGCCATCTCTTTTATATCCCAGTTGGAATCTGAATGTATTTGACATTGTCTTATACATGCAAGTGTGCGTATGTGTGTCTTCTTTGGTGACCCCTCATAGCCGAGTAAGATTGTCTTCCATAAACACAGTTTTAACAGTGAGTCCGTAAGTGACTGTGGAGGCCAATTCTGGAACCACATGTCGTTCCACAGTGGGGACATTGGTTTCCGGGCAGGAACTGATCACAGTGTGGATCTGCCAAGCGTGCCTTCCTCTTAGCACATTTCTCCCTTGCATCCTGTCTTCAAAGCCCATGACACCTTTGTGTAAAGGCTGTTCTTTGTTAAAGGCTGTGTGTGTGTATAGGCACACAAACACACATATGGAATCAATCTGTATATGGTTTTTATTGTATTGTGAAATTGCTTCAAGATGCTGGATAGCAAGCAAATCATAAATGACATAAATAACACTGATAACACATCACTGCAGTGCTGGAGGTGGGCGAAGAAAGCAGAGAAGGAACTCCAGCACTCTGGAAGCAGAGACAGGGATTCTGTCAATTTCAGCTTCTCACACTTTCTCATTTCCCCCTGAGTCTTAAATTCAGTTCCACACATTTCCATGTCAATTTGCCTGTTTTGTGTGTGTGTGTGTGTGTGTGTGTGTGCATGCATGCCGTTTAGTGCAAGTTTATACTGATATTCACATTTTAAAATGTTGTTTTGTGCAATATAAACATTTTCACAAAGCAGATTTCCTTTATATAATGCATTTTTTTCGAATGCTGCTTTCACCAAAATATGCAGTTCTATGAACACTTGACCCTAGGACGTACACATTACTTTGCTGGGGAACCACATTGCAGACTTCAGAGAAGTGCAGGTTTTGCAAGAGGGTTGTGTTTTCATTCACATATTGTTTCAGACAGTGTGAATTAGGTAGGTCCACTCTAAATGTGAACTGAATCAATCCCCCCCCCCATCCCCTACTTAGGAGATGCAGACAATGGGTTAGCAAACAAGAACAACTTGCTGTGTTGCCGGTTAAAAGCACCACAAGATGCAGAGAACTGTGAAGTTCGAAGGCGTTTCGTTTTGTGAGTTGTTTTCGAAAGTTCAAATGGCTTTAATTGCCAACCAAACCAAACTGATCCCCTGTTCCTAGGCAGGTACAGAGCAGAGGTTCTCTACCTGTGTCTGTATATTATATCTGTGAAATGATTCATTAATTCTCTTTCCATTCACCTTACTGGGTTATTTATTTATTTATATTTTTTAAAGACTTAGTATTCCACCTGCACTTCCTTCCACCAGTCCACCAGCGAATCATTAGAACTGGGACAAGAGTTTGACTTGGTAGCCCAGTCCGTGCTCCTGTTTTTCAGTGGGGCTGAAATCATTTCCTTTAAGCCATTACCTCGAGACTGATGAGGGCTGTGCCCTTGAAAGCCGCAGAGCAGAAGTAGTTCTATGACCTCCCTTGGCAGCTTGTTCAGTGCCTATAACTGTCCTAATGGTTACAAAGTTTGTCTTAATCATTAACTTAAATTTCCCCTTTGCTGCTTCTTCATCCCATTCCTTCTTGTTCTGACCTTGGTGGCTAATTAGAATAATTGCCCCCTGCTTTCATTACCTCTCCTCTTTATGCATTTGGAGCAGACAGGAGCTCAGGACACGAGGTGTAATCTTAATTCCAATTATCTCCAGATTTGGGGGTGTGCTCCTTCGGTTGAGGTGCGGAGGGGAACTTCTCTAGAGCCACACATCAACAAAGCAGAGAGTGACAGAAAGTGCCGGGGCTTTCCGAAAATGATGTTTGGAATGAGCTGGCAATAATTTGACAAAATGAACTGATTAATGCCTGTAAGAGATTCATGCATAAATGACCCATTAATTATGAAGATGGAGAAAACCCTTATTGATTTCACCCTTTTGCCAATATTTAGGCCGGCTTGGAGGTTTCTGCTTCAGGTCAAATCTGAAGAATTTTCCAGGAAAGCAGTTTCAAAAGATTCTCTTCTTAAGACTGGAAGCTAAGGTAGTACAATGGCTAAACAAATGAGTTGCGCATCGTCTCTCACTTCTGCCATCAAGTCACCTGCAACAAGGAAAAAACAATGGCTACCTACCTCCAAGGATTGTTGTAAAGACTGCAATGAGATGAAGCAGATGAAATACTCTAACTGATCAAAGAACGCTAAGATGTCTCAGGGCAGGAGCATGTGAATTGAAACCATTTCAGACAATTTTTGAGGCATCTGCTCAGAAACATGATCCAGCAATTTCATTGTGGTTTGGTTTGACTAGCAATCCCCCCCCCCCCAGGTTGGCTCTGCATATTTTAGGCACTATAGTGATAATTGCATTGTTGCAAACATCTGCATATTCTGCCCCCTTCCCTAATATTTCCTAATTGTGTGTAATAGTACGAAGGTGTCTTACTCGCTCCCAGTTATTTATTTTTTTCATAAAGCACCAATGCTGCAGCAAGCAAAGGCTCCAGCAGCTCAGCCAGCTGCTTGTGGCTGGAAAGCCAGACAGGATGTTTGTGACTGTTGCCATGGGAACAAAGGGGCAGTCCATTCTGTACTGAGCACCGGATGTTAGCTCAGTGTGTGTGTGTGTGTCATATGACCCGTACTGGATGTACTTGGGAGGAGTTTTCTCCTTGCTGTTGTTGAGTGCAGACATGATTCTCTGTACTGATGTAAGAGGCAGAAATAAATGATGTAAATAGTTTTCTGTCTGCTTCTTTCCCCTCCCTGGGGACACCAAAGGGGAGAGAGGAAGAACGGTGTGTTCCTCTCATACATCTGAGAAGAATCGCCGGACCTCGCCTGCTTATCAGCAGATGTTGGGAGACGCGGGGAGGTCGACAGGAATATCTGCCGGTGCCTACGCTTGTGGCACATTCCTCTGACCCAGGCAGAATTCCAACAGTGGCAGCCTTCGGATGGTTGCGATTCATCGGACATCTGCATGAGAGGCTGGTGGATTGTCCTCCTCTGCTCCAAGGAGGGAGAGAAGCGTCTGAGAACAGCCAGAGGCTCCACAGACAGCTGGTGGAAAGAAGAGGTGTTTTCCAAGCAACGGAGCTCAAGGTATGCTGCATTTCGGGCTAAAAGTGTGAACGCAGGAAGATTAATTCCCTGGTTCACGGAGCTGCGTTTCAAAGAAAACAAAAGCTCCGGGAGAAGAGGCCTGCATTCCACAAATTTTTGTGGTAGATAAGAAGTCCCATTGAAATGCATTGTTGCTAGGTAACGGAAAGTTACTGGCAAAGGGGCTGGACTCTGAGTGTGAGCCTGGGAAAGCGAAACAAAATCAGAGAATGTTTTGGCTACAAGTTTACGTGCTCTTGGAAGGGACTTTTCAATAGCAGCCTGAGTTTAGCTGCCAGGTGCAAAAAGCACAAACAATTTGCAGTTTGCTGCGTGAGTAAGGAAAAAACAACTGTTGGATTTCACAGTTTGTTTGACATTGTGAGCTGGAGGCTTGGCTTCAAGATGGATGCCAAGAAAGGAGGAGGTTTGCCTTGCCCTCCTTGCTTAACCAATGACAATTATGCATCTTGGTCTGTAAAGATGAAGGCCCTGCTGCAGAATCAGAGGCTTTTTGATGTAATTGAAAACCCCATCCCTGCAGCACCAACCAGAGGTTGGGAGTCACAGAATGTAAGGGCCAGGACTGCTATAATTCTGTGTGTCTCAGATGATCAGTTGGTGCATGTTCAGCATTTAGAAAATGCGAAAGAGGTATGGGACACGCTGCGTACAACGCATCAGAGAGATGCTGGTTCTTCAGCGTTGCTGTATTTTGAGAAATTGACCAATCTGAGACTTGCGCCTGATGGAGATGTTCAAGCGCACCTGACAGAAATGAAGTTTCTGCGTCAACAGATGGTGGAACGCAATTTCCGTCTTCAGGAGGAAGTGTTTTGCTTCATGATGATAAACAGCCTTAGCCGCACCTACAAGGTTGTTGCCAGTCAGCTTGGTTCCCTACCGGCCGCGCAGCTGACCGCGGAGAGAGTTTGTGCTGTGGTCCTGAATGAACACGACAGACTTGCTGCACTGGAAGAAAAAGACAGGGGGAGGGAAGAACAGAGTTCTAATTCCCCCACTGCTGATGCTACTGGAGAGCATGGTGTAGCATTGAGTGCTGTCCGATGCTACAATTGTGGACAGACTGGGCATCTACAGCGAAACTGTAAGAAGCCGCGCCAGTCAAGAGGAGCAAAGAGCAGCTCTACGAAGCCTCAGGCGTCAGGCAAAAGCCGCACCAAGTGCCAGGTGAAACCTGCAAAGGCTATGATGGCGAAAGGAACCACGCCAGATGTTGGGAACTCGTTCATAATAGACACGGGCGCAACGGTTCACATGTGCCCGCACAGAGGACTATTTTCGACGTTGAAGAAGCAAAGCTTCACTGTGAAACAGGCCAACGGTCAAGAGTTGGAAGCGACTGGAATTGGGACTGTGTATCTTGAGAGTCTGAACTTGACTATAAATGATGTTTACCTGGTTCCAGAACTGAGATTTAATCTGCTGAGCGTGTCGCAGATTGCAAAGAAAGGACTGAAACTGTCCTATGATGCTAAAAGCTGCAAGATCTACAAAGATGGAGAACTGTTTCTTACTGCCAAAGAGAAAGATGGACTGTATTTGTTGACTTTTGATCAAAGTGATTACATGAAATGTAATTCTTCTGATTCTAAAGAAATCTCTCTTGCAGGCATGACCAGTGTGAGCACCAGGAAGGTGACGAAGAAGGTCGACAGAGCATTTCAGCGGGTGTATGCTGATGTGATTGGTCCTCTAGAACCATCTAGAGGCGGTGCACGATATTACCTTGTGTGTGTGGATTGTTTCACTAATTATTCTTGGGTTTATATGATGGAGAAACCGCAAGAAACTTTAGAAAAGTTTCAGGAGTTTTGTGACAAGGTTAAAAGTATGCATGATGCTAACATTGATTGTCTTTTCACAGATGAGAAGCAAATTTTTCTGTTACAGAAGTTTCAGAAGTTCCTGGATGGAAAAGGGATAGACCACAAAGTTGCAGTTTCGCAAGAAGCGTGGAACAGGGGGGTCTGTGAAAGAGTGAACAAAGAATTGCAAAAGGGGATGAATGCGCAATTGCTGAGTTCACATTTGCCACATGAATATTGGGCCGAATCGCTAGCGTCCTATCTTCATGTGTGGCTGAGAAAAGTCTCAACAGAGTTGGGATGTTCTCCTTTTGAGAAGCTGTTCAATAGAAAACCTTCTGTTGCCTATTTTAAGGTTTTCGGGTCTCATGTGAGAACAGAAGCTCCAGGTGCAGTAAAGAATGCCAGAGGCATTTTTGTGGGTTATGAAAAGGGTCTCTACAGAATAATTTTGTCTGAATCTGGTCAGGTGATTCTCACAAAGTTCCTAGAGAGTGCTCCAGAGCGAGAGCGGGTTGTAGAACAAACATTTCCCACAGGTGACAATTCAGATGATGATGATGATGAGTTTGATCTTATTGAGTTCAGTAGTACTGATGATGACAGCGATAGCTCAGACAGCTCAGTTGTCACAGTCATTGAGAGGAAATCTCACACAATGGATAGACCTTCACAGGTGAAGGAAGAACCACTGATTGCTACTGGTTCTCGACAGAGTCCAAAGGTTGAACCAGTGAGCACAGAGGATCAGAACCTCTTACGTAGGTCTGAGAGAGCAACGAAGGGTGTACCACCCAAGAGGTATTCAAAGGAGTTTGCTAACCTTGCATATGTTGCTATTGTAAACGACCAAGGACAGATTGAAGCTGTGTCTGAGTCAGAGACAAAGGCACAACAGAGAGTTGTTAACCGAGGTAATGCGAAGTCACACAACCAGAGAGGTACATTGGTTAAACCAGTGGCGGGTAGTTCCAAGGGTGGAACTGAAACAACAGGGGAATGTTATAAATATAACAACTGTTTGTTTTCTTCTCTGGATGACGCTTTGCTCGCAGCACACATTGATACTTTAGGGGGAGTATGTTACCATAAAGCACCAATGCTGCAGCAAGCAAAGGCTCCAGCAGCTCAGCCAGCTGCTTGTGGCTGGAAAGCCAGACAGGATGTTTGTGACTGTTGCCATGGGAACAAAGGGGCAGTCCATTCTGTACTGAGCACCGGATGTTAGCTCAGTGTGTGTGTGTGTCATATGACCCGTACTGGATGTACTTGGGAGGAGTTTTCTCCTTGCTGTTGTTGAGTGCAGACATGATTCTCTGTACTGATGTAAGAGGCAGAAATAAATGATGTAAATAGTTTTCTGTCTGCTTCTTTCCCCTCCCTGGGGACACCAAAGGGGAGAGAGGAAGAACGGTGTGTTCCTCTCATACATCTGAGAAGAATCGCCGGACCTCGCCTGCTTATCAGCAGATGTTGGGAGACGCGGGGAGGTCGACAGGAATATCTGCCGGTGCCTACGCTTGTGGCACATTCCTCTGACCCAGGCAGAATTCCAACATTTTACACACTGCATGATTGCAAAAAACAACGACACCCAAACAAAACTCTAAGTGGTTTGCAAAAAAGACAAAACAAGAAAAACAAGAAAAAAAATTAAACATACCAAAAGTTAAAATGCTAAAACGGGTTAAGATTTGCACCAACTTTCTCCTGGGCCTTTGCAGATTTGCAGAGGCCTTTCTCCTGGGCATGGTCGGCCAATTGGTGACAAAGAAGGATAGAACTTTCTTTATGTATGCAACAACAGCAGCAAGGATACTCATCGCAAAATATTGGAAGACACAAGATTTACCCACCCGGGAAGAATGGCAGATGAAGTTGATGGACTATATGGAATTGGCGGAAATGACTGGCAGAATCCGGGACCAGGGAGAAGAGTTGGTGGAAGAAGATTGGAAAAAATTTAAAGATTATTTACAGAAATATTGTAAAATCAATGAATGTTAGAAAAATGTTGGAATGAAGTTACATGGCTTTAGTAGAAATGTTATAAGGAATTAAGTACAATTAGATTAATAGAGTATTAAAGGGGAAAATAAGGTTAGAATGAGTTAAGATAATTATAGGATAGAAAACAGAGGAAGATGGAAAGGAATTGCTGAAATAATTAACAGAAGTGGAATACAAAAAGGGAGGTGTGAGGAGGTCATGGAAATAAGTGAATGAAAGATGGGTTAATGAAATTGTTTGATTTATTTTATTGTTTTTGTTGTGTTTTTGTTAGTTTAATGTATTGTATTGTATTCCCCCCCCCTTTTCCCCCCTCCTTTTTTCTTTTAGTGTTTAAATTTTTTGGAAAAGCAATAAATATTATTTTTTTAAAAAAAGATTTGCACCAACTTTCTAAGCAGCTGAGCAAGCTGGTCTCAGCAAGAATGTTTTTAGCTGGCACTGCAAAGAGTACAGTAAAGGTGCCTACTTAATATCAAGTGGCAAGGAGTTCCGGAGTGTAGGTGCTGCACTTTGAGGGCGTACTTGGGGCTAAGGCAACCTCCTTTAGCTCTCCAGCTCAGAACTCATACAGGCCAAGAAAGAGGTTTAAGGTAGAATGCCTTGCATATTTACTTTCACTATTCCCTCATTCCTGAACATGAGCTCCAGCATCTCAACTGCTCACTGGGGCAAGAAAATGTATTCATGTTACTCCACTGCCCAATAAGTGCCCTGGTAGCCAGGGCAAAGTTCAAGGTGCTGGTTCCAAGCCCTCTACAGCTTGGGACCAGGATACCTCAAAGACCATCTCACCTCTTATATATTCAGCCGATCACTGCTCTCAGTGGGAGATGGCCTCCTGCAGCTACCATCTCATCAGGAGGTCTGTTCTATATGCTGTAGGAATTGGGCATTAAGTGTGATGGCATTTACCCCGTGGAATTGCCTCCCCTTTCATTGAAGACAGACAGCTTCCCTATTGTCCTGTTGCCATTTATCAAAGGCCTTCCTTTTCCAACCAGCTTTTTAAGCAGAGATTTTTTTATTTAATCCCATTCAATATCTGATTTGGATTCAAAAATTGTTCTTCCTGTCATTTTTTTGTTGTTGTTGTTCATTGCTTCAGAATGTTTTCATGGGAAGTGATTCATGTATTGATTAAATGAATGAATAGTGCATTCTCCGTAAGAGGGATGGGCAATTTTGTTTTCTTGTTTCCACCATCTTAAGTCCATCTCTCCTAATTTCCACGTCCATCTGTGAATTTGCTTTTGAAAAATCCACTTGAAAATTCAAATTCAGGGGCCTCTCTCCTAATCCACACTTTTACAGAAAATGCAATGGTCCCCAATATAATAATAGAATTGTAGCATTGAAAAGGATCCAAGCGTTATCTCGCCCACCCTCTGAAATGCAGGAATCACAATACAAGGTCCCTCATCCACTCTGAAACCGTATTGGAGCCTAATTCACTTTGCAAATGTGCTAGAAGTTTTATTGCTGCACTACTAGTGTCTCTCTGTGCATTTTTTTTGGTCCTAATGTACATATTAGGGACGTGGGTGGCGCTGTGGTCTAAACCACGGAGCCTAGGGCTTGCCGATCAGAAGGTCAGCGGTTCGAATCCCCGCAACGGGGTGAGCTCCCATTGTTTGGTCCCAGCTCCTGCCTACCTAGCAGTCTGAAAGCACGTCAAGTGCAAGTAGATAAATAGGTACCTCTCCAGCGGGAAGGTAAACGGTGTTTCCGTGCACTGCTCTGGTTCGCCAGAGGCGGCTTAGTCATGCTGGCCACATGACCTGGAAGCTGTCTGGCTCCCTCGGCCTATAGAGCGAGATGAACATGCAACCCCAGAGTCGTCCACAACTGGACCTAACGGTCAGAGGTACCTTTTCCTCTAATGTACATATTGGTATGCATTTTGGGAGTGCTGGAGAACTAAATAGCAAATTTGAGAGAAGACTCATGGGGTGATCTTGGGCTAGTTAATGTCTAACCTGCCTTGCAGGGTTGCTGTGAAGATAAAATGTGATTAGAGAACCATGTAACCCCCTCTACACACACACACACAGAGAGAGAGAGAGAGAGAGAGAGAGATCAGGAAATGTTGTTGTTTAGTCGTTTAGTCGTGTCCGACTCTTTGTGACCCCATGGACTAGAGCATGTTTGTAGCTTCGAGAGCAAAGGTAAAAGGTAAAGGACCCCGAACGGTTACGTCCAGTCAAAGGTGACAATGGGGTTGTGGCGCCCATCTACGCTTTCAGGACTAGGGAGCCGGCATTTGTCCACAGATGGCTTTCCGGGTCATGTGGCCAGAAGGACTAAACCACTTCTGGTGCAATGGAACACTGTGATGGAAACCAGAGTGCATGGAAACACTGTTTACCTTCCCACTGCAGTGATACCTATTTACCTACTTACACTGGCATGCTTTCAAACTGCTAGGTGGGCAGGAGCTGGGATGGAGCAATGGGAGCTCACCCCGTCACAGAGATTCAAACCACCAACCTTACAATCAGCAAGGCCAAGAGGCTCAGTGGTTTAGACCACAGCGCCACCTGCGTTTCCTATTAGTATACAAAGCCAGTCTACAAAGCCCATATCAACTTGGGACCAGTTTAAGTACAAAATCACCTTGACACATATACACCCACTTGACCAATTTGATCAGTGCAACTGGCACCATTACAGGTGTCACATCCTACCTGTTCCACATTCAAAAGAACTTGATATTTTAGTGTGGCAGCACCTACACTTTGGAACTCCCTGACTATTGACACCAGGCAGGTGTCTTTGCTGTACTTTTTTAGTGCCTGTTGAAAACAGGGTTTTGTTTAGGCAAGCCTACCCAGATGTTCAGAAAGTTGATGTGAGTTTTAACCTGTTTTTCATCTATTACTATTTTAACATTGTGAAAGTCTTAAGTTAAATGTGTTAACTTTTCTTGTTGATAATTTTATTGTTGTATCTCTTTTGTAAACCACTTTGAGAGTCTCTGTTTGTTTCTACAATCAAGTGGTGCATAGATTTTATGAAACAAATAGATATATAAGGAAACTTGCTGCTCAGCTGATTGTTCTCAGAGAACTTTCAGGTTGAATCTGGAGTTGGGGTGCTGGGCAGATGAAACCTTGAACAGCCTGCTGGATCAGCCCAATGGCTCCTCTGGTCCAGTATCCTGTTCTCACAGTGGCCAGCCATATGCCTGTAAGAAACTCACAAGCAGGGTCCAAACTCCAGAGCACTATTCCCTCCTGTGGATTCCAGCAACTGGAGTCTCCAGTGCTCCAATGCATCAACAATAAAGATTGGGAAAACTCAACAGTGTCACTCAGTGTTCCTCCTGAGGACAACCAGGCAGTGGCCCCATTTGACTTTCTCAAAATCTCCAGGGCTGACTCTACATAATGTTATGCCAATGTTATGAAGTGTCTTTGGGAAGGGAAAATTGTGTTTGTCAGACTGTGGCCCACTGTGAGAAGCACTAGATCAGTAGTTCTCAACTTGTGGGTCCCCAGATGTTGTTGGACTACAACTCCCGTCATCCCTAGCTAGCAAGGCCAGAGCTCAGGGATGATGGGAGTTGTAGTACAACAAGATCTGGGGACCCACAGGTTGAGAACCGCTGCACTAGATGGTGTCGTGGGCCAGGGGTCAGCTTCACCTGCTGAGCTGCAGCCTGAAGGAGCAGAAGGCGAAGTGACTTCACTTGCTGCTGATCAGCCTTCTTGCTCCTGATGAGAACCAGCTGGCTCCAGATTTCTTAAGCAGGGTTTCCAGCCTCAGTCAGTTGCTGGACATAACATTCGTTATTCCTGACCAGACCTAGCTGCTTCTTGTGACCTTGAACCCTTGACTTTCTTGACCCCCGGATTGTCTGACTACGTGAACTGAGATACTCCTGACCTTAGGACTGGACTAGACCTTGTACACAGACTCTGACTCCAGGCAAGTACGCCCTGAGACTCGGCTGGCTTCTCCCTCCACTGAGCTCTGCCTTGGCTGGCAGCACAGGACTATGACAGATGGCAGCAATGAGTGCTATTCAACCAAGTCCTGCTCAGAGTAGACACAACAACATCAATGCACCTACATTATTTTATTTAAGGCATTTCTATGGCATTCACATTTCTAAGTTTTGTGAAGAAGCCACATTGCCATTAGAGTAGCGCAGGGGACATCCCCTAGAGTCCCCAACGGAGCCCACTTTCCCCATGGCAAGACCATGTCTGTGAATTGAGAACCTTTCCATGCATGAATATTCAGTTCAGCTCCAGATATACCTGACTTAACTTTTCCTGGCAATCAAACACAGGCTGTGCAAACAGTTTGTTCTATTTGAAATTAAAGAGCTCAATTAAACCTGACATTTCTTAGAAGCTTGGCAGCAGCTTTCCTAAACGGGGAAAAAAATATAATGGGTACATCCTGTTATCTAGCTTCTTATCCTGTGCGGTCTTTGTCTTCCTGCACATGTTCTCTTCTTTTCCTCCTTCAAGTATTTAAAAGCCATGTTGGAAGGCAGGAATGATGCCCATCACCCTTCTTTGGTTCTAGATGTACTTAGAAATGTGGGTGGAAATGCTTATTCAAATGCAGGTCCCAATGCCAGTAGAAAGTATTCAAACTCACAAGTGCTTGAATGAATACAGAACCACAGCTTTGTTGATTCAACAGTGGGACATGCAATGGGGGGAACTTGAACTATCCATCTAAAACCTACCTAGTCCAGGTACCGGGGGAGAAAGCATGTTGCTGTTGTTTAGTCGTTTAGTCGTGTCCGACTCTTCGTGACCCCATGGACCAGAGCACGCCAGGCACTTCTGTCTTCCACTGCCTCCCACAGTTTGGTCAAATTCATGCTGGTAGCTTCGAGAACACTGTCCAACCATCTCGTCCTCTGTCTTCTCCTTCTCCTTGTGCCCTCCATCTTTCCCAACATCAGGGTCTCTTCCAGGGAGTCTTCTCTTCTCAGGAGGTGGCCAAAGTATTGGAGCCTCAGCTTCAGGATCTGTCCTTCCAGTGAGCACTCAGGGCTGATTCCCTTCAGAATGGATAGGTTTGATCATCTTGCAGTCAAACATAGCAAGAAGATCTTGCTATGTTTGCATAGGAGAAAGCATACTCAACACTTGATCTTGCATAGGAGAAAGCATACTCAACACTTAAACCATAACCAACTATCCTCAAACTGCAGCGAATGGCAGATGCACTGATAATGCTCAGAGGAAGCTTTTCTATCAGATGTCACTAGTCTTCTAACTTCCCCCTTGCCTGTCTTGAACTACCTATCTTCCTCTCCCCCTTTGCTGTTTAAAAATTCGCCAGTCCAATATGGAGGGTGGGGAAAAGGAAAGGATGTGGATCTGGTGCAAATCCAGTTTGCATTTGAGCTCCTAACCCAGATGCTGATATGAACACTGAAGTCTGCTTATATTCACAGATCAGGGGCATGAAATTCCTAAGACTTTTAACACCTTGGAAAACCAACATTTGCAATACAGTTTCTGGAAAGTAAAAACAGAAGACCTGTTCCCTAGCAGTAAAAAGCAGCAGAAGAAAGAAACTCCTGCTCTCTGTTACACTGGTTTCTATTACTTTAAAACTTTCTGGGCACTTTATCGCTAATAAAAAGAGACAATAAAAATAGTGGGCTGTTCTGGAAACAAAAAGGTCCCCAAGGGCTGTTCTGTTCTGTTCTCTCTCTTTAAAGTTGCTTGTTGTAACTGAACACACAATGGCTTTCTTTACTTACACTCAAAGTGGATTTAACAAACTCCCATATCCCACTATTTCAATCTTGCATGCCTATCATTTTTCCCAGCTGTTTGCCTCTCAGAGATGCTACCTACCCCAAACAACAGCCCCTGCCATTCCCCTTTTGTTCTCAGTGGAATATAGAAATGAGTCATTGAGTTGTCTAGCTCATCATGGAAACCCAGTGTGATGTCTTCCAGATGTTGGACTACAACTCCCACCAGTCCCAGGCAGCACAACCAACGAAAAAGGATGTCCAAGACATCTGGTAGGCACCATGTTAGGAAAGACTGGTCTACTTAGACTGGCAGCAGTACCAACTGAGCTAATGACCAATCCCTGGTGATTTGATGGAGCTACCTGCTCCAGGATCTGGTGATGGTTACCAGTTCTCATAGCTTTGAAATTCACAGAAGGCAAAAGGGCTTATCGATGATTGCGAGGTAGAATTGTGGAGTCTTCTTCTGAATGCCAGTTAATGGGACAGAGAGATATAAGCAAGAGACAGTGATAGTTTCCGATCCTTCTTGTGGCCTTCTCAGAGGCTGCTGTGTAAAACAAGATGCTGGAGAACATAAACCTTTGGCTGATCAATTAGGTCCGTTTTTTAAAATTACCACTTTACCCCATTTCCTGGCATCTTTATGCTATGTGTTCCAGCTAAGAATCTGAGTTCAGGGCTGCAGCTTGAAATAAACATTTAAAAACATATTTGGAATGTTTTCAGATTCCACTATGAAGTTGAACGTTCTCCCACATGCTGACATGACTTTTAATATTCAAATCTTACCAAACTTATGGATTTGCACAAGGAATTTATACTGTATCTCATATAGTGATTCCGTTTGGTTGGGATTTGTAAAATGCTTAGATATTTTGTTATTTTTGAAATGTGAAGCAGTGTATAAAATAAGTAAATAAACAAAGCAGCAAACTGTAGATTGCCAAATTCATTTCTTTTGTCTCTTCAAACACCCCTTCTATAAACAAACAAACAAACAAGACCCCAAATCCAACAGTCAAGACAGGACCATTACCAAATCTCATTATAAAGTATATATATTGTGTGTGTGTGTGTGCGTGCGCGCACGCTTAAACTAGAGTAGAATGCGGTTTTCATTTGCAAATCCACTGCTGATAATTTCCCCACAACTCCACTATAGCTCTCTTCTAAACCTTGCTATGTTTATTCCAGCTCCTTCAGATTGATGTTATATTTGATTGCATCATATGCAGTTTGAGTCTTCTTTACTTATTTTCACAATCCTAAGGTTGTAGCTAAATTCTGGGATGGACAGCGCAGGCTGGAATCCAATATAGTGCAAAGTCCCTCATTCCATCCATGTGAGGATTTTTGCATGCACATGGAAACATTATCCGCTTTCATCCCATTGGGGGCCATCTAAATCTGTTATAGGTGTTCCCCCAACCCTCTCAAGCAGATCCAAGGAGAGTGGTGGGCAGAAGCAAAAGGAGGAGGGGGGAAAGTCCCATTGCACAAGTGGAAATCATCGCGCTGGTGCGATGGGGTGCTTAAATTACAGGGCATGAATTGTGAAATATATAGGATGCTCATGGTGATGACATTCTTCTCCCCATCATATGAACCCAAAGCCATTGGAATGGGGTGAGTTTTATAACTGAACTCAATAAGCACGTAGAGTTTCCGGCTTTGAAAAAAGCTTAAAGAGCAATTCCGCAGAAGGACGGCTGCCTTTGCAATGATGGAAAGCTTGGTGCATTCTGCACATCCTCATTGTGGCAAATCCTACTTTAAGTTAGAGCAAACAAACCCATTACAAACACACTCCACTTCAAACTCCAGCAAGGCAGCAAGCAAACACACTCCTGAAAATAAAAATGAAATGGGGAAACGGGGGGAGAGAGAGTTGTCTTCCATCGTGGCGATTAGAATCCTGAATTCACGTTTAAGTATGGGCACAGTGGTTCACCCAAACAACTCACCTCCTCTGTGAGATATAGCACGGTGCTCACCCGCAAATATGCATGGGTTAAAAAGGGGTCTAGAAAAATTCATGGAAGTGAAGATGGATATTTGTCATGGCAGCCAACTATCACATCCAGATTGTCATGTGTAGCAGGGCGAAAGTCAGCCTGCAGTAGCTGCCTGGGGACGGCCATTTCCCCCACCGAGAAGACTATTTGCAGCTCTTGCTGGGGGGTGGCCAGCATCCCCCACTGCAGAGAGTCCTGCAAGAACCAGGACTGTGGGCAGGCTGGCTGCATTGGGCAACACCTGCTGTCTTAGCTAGGTGGGCACCAGTGCCTGGGGCAGCTCAACAAGTGAGATTTCAAAAAGTGAAAATCCGGACACAAACATTGTTGAGCTTTTTTCGGCAAAGTTGTTGAGCTGTGGTGTGTTTTTTTTGGAAAATCTCCCCCCAAAATTAAGTTTATATTTCTTTTTTAGGAAAAGCACTAATATAGCCACACTTCCTATATGGGCTGCCATACGCCCAGAGTTTTCCCAGCCCGAGTTTTTGCCGCTTTCCGAAAATTCCACCCAGATGCAATTTTCGACGGATGATTCCTGGCTATGTCCAGGAAATTCTGGACTGATGGCAGCTCTACTATAAATTCTGCCTCCCTGAAGGAGAGACACCAAAGGTTGTCCCTTAAGCAGCAGTGCTTCAGGAGTGGGATGAGGGCGTGGGCCAGCCCCCTTGTGTTAAAGTTTTTGTTTTAATGGGGATGCGGTTTAAACTTGTATGGGTGCTGTTTTATTTGAAGGTTGGGGTCGTTTTTAGCTGTTGTTAAAAGCTATATGTTAATTTGAATTTTTGTATTTGTGGGCTGGAGAATTGTTATGGGGCTTTTGTTGGAGAGTGCATGGTTTATTGGTGTATATACAATAGTATTAATTGTTTTGATAATTTGTATTATGTTTTGATTATTTGTATTATGTATTTTTTATAAATAAATAAATAACCACATCAGCATCCTTTATTATCCATCCTTCACCTTAAAGTCTCAGGATGGGTTACAAAGCTTCTCATATCCAAGGTGTTTGTAGCAACGATGAAGTACTCCTTCCCATCCTTTGCCCAGATGCAAGGAGGAAGTTGATCCCTACCACCTTAGGGACCTCCCCTGCTTAATTCATTCTGGAGGTCTGTTCTTGACCTGAAACTGTTCTTAACCTGAGGTACCACTTTAGCTACCACCGTGCCACCACCTTGCGATTTCTCTTCTCATCCTGAAGCAAAGTTCTTAACCCAAGGTACTATTTCTGGGTTAATTGGAGTCTGTAACCTGAAGCGTCTGTAACCTGAAGCGTCTGTAACCTGAGGTACCACTGTACAAGAATGGAAATTCTGACTAAACCTTAGGAAGAACTTTCTGACAGTAAAAGCTGTTTGACAGTTGAACAGATTACCTCAGTTGAACAGATTACCTCAGAAGCCTTCCTTGGGAGTTGATGGGCTCCTCCTTCATTGTAAAACCTCCTTCATTGGAGATTTTAAAGCAGAGGTCAGACATTATTTTGCTGTGATTCCTGCATTGCAGTGGGTTGGACTGGATGACCCTTGGACCCTTTCCAACTCTAAAGTTCCATGATTCTATGATTTACCCAGATTCTAGCTGTGCTTTCTTCTGCTGTTGATAGTTCTCCTTGTCATCGGAACAAGGAACTCAGCTGAACAGAAGACTGGCCATTTCTCTTTAAAGAGCAATATGACTTTTGTATTGCCCTAGGGTACAAATGGATATATTTGCATTAACTTCCCTTTTTAGGTCCTCTTCATCTTCCAGATCCTGCTGGATTAATTAGCAGTGAAGGGGGAAGTCCTGAAGGCCTTTCCTCCGCCCTGTATTCTCCCATCAGCAACTTCAGGCATGAGAGAGAGAGAGAGAGAGAGAGAGAGAGAGAGAGAGAGAGAGAGAGAGAGAAGGAAGCTGGAATGTCGTTCCAATGTGAATCCTGCAAGAGCAGTGCCCTTATTTCCTTGGGGTGCAAAACTTGAAGATGAACAGTCAGGCAAGCTAGGAGCCCTCAATTCTTTCCAAGAAGATCTCCGGGGCTTTTGAAATCCCCACAGCTTCAGGATGCAGGAACAAAGCTGAGGCTACAACTGAGTTCAGGGTCTGCTATCTTGAGATAACATTTTTATGTAAACAAGCGTAGACTATTGAGCCAAGGCTTGAAAGGATCCCGTTTCCTTGTGGTGCTGGAAAGGTTAATTCCTCCTTCCTCTTTTGCAGAAACATCCCCCACCACCCCAGCTCTCCCCCCTACCCACCCGCCTCCTCCTTTTACTTGAAGCGAGAGTTATGCTTATCCGGGATCTAACATGGGGAGGTTGGATTTCTTGAGACAGCCTAAGGCTTCCAACAACAGCCTTCACATTCAATCAGCGTTGAGAGGCAGGAGAAGAAATTCATTTCGTGAACAGTGAGAGGTCCTTCCCTGCCCATGTGTCTGCTGAGCACACACCATCCTGTGCATATGCCGGTGGCAGCTCAGCGGGGTTCTTGCCATTTTCCCAAACCGCTCGTTGCTCAAATGCTGATAATTAAACACCATTTTATTCTGTTCGCTTAATAAAAAACAATCTCTCCCCGCCCCCCGCCACACGCAGACACCCAACCAAAACAGTAAGCTTGGAGAGATTGTCATTGACCTTGGCAGCTTCCGTTGACAAAGCTCTCGGGTTCGTGCAGAGTGGATTTTCAGCAGGATTAGTCTCATGAAGGCAATCAACCCCCTACTCCTCTCTCGCCTTCCCAATTCCTTCACGCAAGCCGATCATTGTGGCATTCCTCATCCCGTTTCTCTCTAGGGAAGATCTGTGGGCTATTACAGTTCACAAACTTTGATATTCAGTGTCATCTTCTCCCTGCCTGCATCTCTTACAAAACTTGTGCATGTGTATTTGTCTTTAACTTCTATCTCTTCTATCGCAACCTGGGGCAAGATTCAAGGTGTCCCTTTGCCTACGAATCAAGGCGCCATGACATTATTTCTTCCTCCTCTGCTTCTTGCTCCTTTGCCCTCACTGTCCTCAACCTCACTTGCCCAAGTTTCCATTTTATTTCATTGGCAGTAGTGGCCCAAATTATTATTATTATTTATCTGCAGGCATCCATAATATAATCAAGGCTTTTTTCTTTTCCCCCATGATGACATCATTGATAAAAAGAATTGCATGGGGTGTCATGGCTAATTAAAGAAAGTGAAGGCAAGCATGATGGAGGACAACGAAGGTGCGAGGAAATGAAGGTGAGAAGGCCAGCGTGGCAACAGAATTTTATCATGATGAAATCGGTGGCAAAATTTGCATGGGGTGTCACATCCAATTAAAGGAAGTGAAGGCTAAATGCAGCTGAGGACAGTGAGGGTGAAATACAGTGAGGGTAGAAATTCAGCATTGCAACAGGCTAAATAATATTGGTTACAATTATTTAAACACTCCTGGGTATGCTTCTGACTAATAATCCTGTGCATTGCAGCCTAAAATTAGAAAAGAATGTTGCCTAATTGTTGATGTAAGAGAGGGCAGGAGATGAGGCAGAGGCAAAAAATCACATGACTGAGCGACTCACGCATATGGTGAAATTTACACAACATTCCTTATTTGGCTCAGTTGCAGAATGTGTTGCACTGTTATCCTTCCCCAAGCCCGGTTCCCCGATGCACTTGCTGTTACGAATGATATAGCCACATAGTTTGTGCTTTAATTAGTTTTCTAAACACATGACAAAGTAAACAGAATAAATCACAGTGACCTTTAAATTCCCAGAATTACAGCCGACTTAAATGACCATAATATGGTAATAATAACCAACCCTAATAGCCAGGCTCCGTTCAGCACTGTACCCTGCGTGATATGCTGTGTTATTAATTTCAGTGTGATCACAAATTATTCCCATAGTTCAGGTTTAATACTTTATTGATGTTGTTATTAATATAGATTTGTCAGTAAAGATACAAAACTAAGCCACTCATACTTAATGTCAGTTGAGAAAGCCAACTGAGGAAAGGAAGGAGGAGGTTAGGAGAGGAGAACTGGCTTCTTCTTACAGGGGGGTTGGGGAGCAGTTGAAAGAAGGGAAGGGAAGACTTAATGAGTCCATTTCATTAGGGGCATAGTTAATATGAATTAAAGAAGATGAAGGAGGTGAAGACGCACACTGTAGAGAGCTGCTTTGGTTTCGCTCTGAACCCCCCCACCCTGTAAAACCTCAGACTCAGCCTATTTGTTCTTGCTGTGATTTCCTTTACTTTTCAAAGAAATGCTGAACTGCATGAGGCTATGAAGCACATGGTTTAGGCCCATACCAGGGAAGGCATGCCAGGGAGAGAGCCAGTGTGGTGTAGTGGCTAAGAGCGGTAGACTCGTAATCTGGTGAACCGGGTTCGATTCCCCGCTCCTCCACATGCAGCTGCTGGGTGACCATGGGCCAGTCACACTTCTCTGAAGTCTCTCAGTCCCACTCACCTCACAGAGTGTTTGTTGTGGGGGAGGAAGGGAAAGGAGATTGTTAGCCGCTTTGAGACTCCTTCGGGTAGTGATAAAGCAGGATATCAAATCCAAACTCTTCCTCTTCTTATTCAGGGCAGTTTTAAAACATAAGAAAGGCAGCAACTCACCTAGGAGGAAAGGTTGCAATGTTTTGGACCTTTCAGGGCTCATCCAGACTTCCTTTTGTGCCACGTTTCAAGTGTCAAAGCGCTTGTTGTTGTTTGGTTTTTTTGCCCCTGTGCTATCTCTGCAAACCATCTCTTTACCACTGAAAACATTTCTGCAGAAAACCTGAAGTGCAGTTTCTTCAGCCTTAAAGAGCATGTTTATGTGGGGGGAAGGTGCTTGGACCCCTCTCCTGGCCTGAAAAAAAGCCCTCTCGGCCACAGTGGTGTAGTGTGGGATGCCAGCTTCCAGGGCTGCGTAGAGGGGCGGGTGAGAGGGAGTGAAGTGGATGGGAGTTCAAATGCACTTTCAACGGCCTAATGGCATCCGCGTGACCCAGGAGATCACAGTCACAGAGATAAGAAAAGAAGAGTTGTTCTATTGTCTGGAGAGGTCACTTCCTGTTTACCATGGAGAAGCCATTTTCAATGGAGCCCAGTGACGCAAGTGCACAGCAACACCGGGTGTTGAAATTTTGTGCTTGGTGCAACTGCCCCTGTGCTTCCCCACAAGCTACGCCACTGCTCTGCCATTCTTAACACCTGAGATAAGTTTGTAGAGATGGAGGTGGCCATTCAGATACAGTGGTACCTCAGGTTACATACGCTTCAGGTTACATACACTTCAGGTTACAGACTCCGCTAACCCAGAAATAGTACCTCGGGTTAAGAACTTTGCAGAAATCGTGCTCTGGCGGCGTGGCGGCAGCAGGAGGCCCCATTAGCTAAAGTGGTGCTTCAGGTTAAGAACAGTTTCAGGTTAAGAACGGACCTCCGGAACGAATTAAGTACTTAACCCGAGGTACCACTGTATTTGAGGCCAAAGTTGTTTAGGGCTTTAAAACAGCAGTGTGAGGACCTTGAACTGAGCCTAGAAGCAATCCACATCCTCACAAATCAGGTCCAGAAACAACCTCCAAGTTCTCTTAAAAATATCGCCTCAAATGTTTATCATTGGTCTAACACATCACATGCTCCACTATGTACAAATATTCCCACTGAGAGACTCATCTCAGGTTTGCAGCTTATCTGCAAAGAGCCCTGCCCCATCCATAGACAAGCAGCCTTTCCTGCATCCATCTTCCACCACTCTACAGCCATGTAAATTATTCCAAGGAAGCGCCATGGAAGGCAGCCAAGGTCTAACAAGAAATGCCCTGTGGTCATGTTTATGACACGTGACTTAGAAATTCTGCTTCGGGCTTCTTTCTTCCTTTCCTTTCCTTTTTTTTCTTTTTAGAAAGAGAGAAGGGGAATATTTATACATGAGGTCTGCCAATAGACCGTAGAAGCCTGACTAGAAGATGTCTAGGGACACCATGCCAATTAGCTTTGAACGTAAGAGAAATTGCTGGCATTGGTCTTGGGCATGCAGTGGATTGAAAAGAAATAATGAGAAATATTCAAAGGTACTTCTTTCCTTTTCCTTTCTCCTTCTCAGCTGCTTTCTGTCTCCACCACAGAAAAAGCTTCCTCAAACTTTTAATGTGGTCTTCATTCAAAGTCGCATCATTTGACTTTGCCTTTCACCATTCACCAGAAGCATGTTAAGTCAAGAGTGGGCAACCCTTGAGAGGCGTGTGGACCTTGGCTTAATTTCATTTGGGCCTTGGCCTAATTTCATGCAGGTGGAAAAGAGGCAGAAATGAATAGAAAAGAAGGAGAGGA
This sequence comes from Podarcis pityusensis, assembly GCF_964106645.2. Lineage (NCBI taxonomy): Eukaryota > Metazoa > Chordata > Lepidosauria > Squamata > Lacertidae > Podarcis > Podarcis pityusensis. Next base: position 5,065,247 of record NC_138036.1, on the reverse strand, counting down.
AGGCAGATAGAAGGTCAATCTAAGACCAATTATGACAGCATTGCAGGACTCACAACAGTAGATCTGCCTCTAAGTGAACTGAATCCGGAATCAAACGTGTTTGGGGCCACCTCCTCATGTTTGACTCCAGATTCAGTTCACTTAAAGGCAGATCTACTATTGTGAGTCCTGCAATGCTGTCAAAATTGGTCTTAGATTGACAGGCCCAAATGGCTAATGAAGGGGAATTAATGCGGTGGGAGAAGACGACCTGAGCAGAGAAACTTTCAGGAGGATGCCCCAGCAAGAAGACCTCTCCACTCACTTTTAAGATGTTGCTTGGAGGGAGCATGGACATTGGAGAAGACTCCATTAGGGTAAGTGAGGCAGTTCCCTACTGTCAGGAGCATGTAAGCAAGAACTCGCAAGGTGTCAGTGAAGTTCTTTTTATTCAGAGGAACAAAACAGCTCAGGCCTAGTGAGCAGAGCAACTTTCCCCAACAGATCTTGTCCCAATGAGGCATTTGCAAGGACTGAAGGTATCCACCTTCCCACAGATAAGTCTCCTTTCCCCCAAGGTCGTTCCCAAGCAATCTGAATCTCCGACACATTGTCTGTCTCTCCTCCACCTTCTTCATACCTCTTTGGTTCTGGGAAACCAGGATAAAGGGGAGTTGGACACAGCAGAAGAGGGACACCCATGGCTTCTTCAGCAGCCTGCCTCATCTCTGCCTCTTGCCCCACTCCCCTCTGCTCCAGCCTCCGCTTCTGCCTCAAGTTCTGGACTGCTCTCTGCCACAGACTCTTCCTGCTCACTAAACCCTGTTAGCGCTTCACCTTCCAACACCTCCTCCCCCCCCCCCAGTCTGTTCCATCTTCTCCCTCTGGATCTCACTATTGTCCCTGGGCTCTGAGCTTTCTTCACTTGGAGGTCCACTTGAGGGTTCCCCAGCTGGTGCCTCCCACTGCTACTCTGCTTCCAGCCTGTCCATGATATTTACTGGTCCAACCCAGCCCTCACCTGCCTACGTATCTTCTTACTTACATCCTGCTCATGGTGTGGCATTCTCAGCATCCTGCCTTTGTAGAACTTGTCTGAGTGGAGGATGGGGATGGGTACAACACTGCCTGTCACTGGCTCTGGTGCCACCTACTGTTGGTCCTCTCTGCATTCTGCCCCACCAGACGCAAGTGACACCTGCCACCAAAGGGGGTAGGCCAGAAAGCTTAGCCTCAGTCCCATCATGGGACTCCTTCCCTGAATAAATTGCAGGCTTTGCCTTATTAGTTTTAATTGGTTCCCACACTGACAGCTTTCTCTCTGAAGATATCTTGTTAATTAAATAAAGTGGCCCATAGTTTAACCCAGATACAGTACCTGTGTCCAATTCTCTATTTCAACCTTCGGTGGCAAGCAGTCTTTCCTCCTCAAACCCACAAACAGTTCTTCTTACTCCCCACTCCAAAATTTGCCATCCTCTCTCCTTCCCTCCCCCACCCCAAAACAGAACTAAGCAATGCTTTGAATCCTTATCTAAATATGTATATGCAAGCAAGCAAACCAAACAAAGAAACATGATTCAACAAAGCAGAAATCAACATGCAATAAGACAGGGCTTTATTTTTAAAGAAAGGAAGGAAAGAGAGCAGGAGATGAGAGTCAGGAAATGGTCGTGCAAGTCATTATGCAGAATAAGGAGGTATGTCAAGAGGCTGGGATTCTGGAGTGCAACACTTCAGATGGTTCACCATGAGAAACATGCACGCACACCAGAAACCTTAAACACTCTTTGCAAAGTGTATAGTAGTTCATCAGGCGGAGGGGAATATCAAAGCTCTCCATGGGGCTGCCTTTGAAAAGTGTTCAGAAGCTTCATCGGGTCCAGAAGGCTGCAGGCAGACTGCTGACTGGGGCTGGTTACAGGGAACATGTTACTTCCTTGTTAAAATAACTTCTGTTTCAGGGTGCAATTCAAAGTGCTGGTTATGACCTATAAAGCCCTATATGGCTTGGACCAAGGCTATACCTGAAGCCTATACCAGTAGTTCTCAAAGGGTGTGGCTTGCCACACTGGTGTGGCAGGAGAGGATGTCAAGTGTGGCAGGGAGATTCAAGGACAATAAAAAAAAAAAGAACAAGAAGAATTTATTATTTACACCCTGCACACCTGGCTGGGCTTCCCCAGCCACTCTGGGCAGCTTCCAACAAAAGATTAAAATACAGTAATCCACCAAACATTAAAAGCTTCCCTAAACAGGGCTGCCTTCAGATGCCTTCTAAAAGTCTGGTAGTTCTTGTTCTCTTTGACATCTGGTGGGAGGGCGTTCCACAGGGCGGGTGCCACTACCAAGAAGGTCCTCTGCCTGCTTCCCTGCAACTTGGCTTCTCACAGTGAGGGAACCGCTCACTGGACCTCAGTGTCCGGGTAGAACGATGGGGGTGGAGACACTCCTTCAGGTATACTGGGGTGAGGCCATTTAGGGCTTTAAAGGTCAGCACCAACCCTTTGAACTGTGCTCAGAAACATACTGGGAGCCAATGTAGGTCTTTCAAGACCGGTGTTATGTGGTCTCAGCGGCCGCTTTCAGTCACCAGTCTAGCTGCCGCATTCTGGATTAGTTGTAGTTTCTGGGTCACCTTCAAAGGTAGCCCCATGTTGAGCACATTGGAGTAGTCCAAGCGAGAGAGAACCAGAGCATGCACCACTTTGGTGAGATAGTCTGTGGGCAGATAGGGTCTCAGCCTGCGTACCAGATGGAGCTGGTAGACAGCTGCCCTGGACACAGAATTGACCTGTGCCTCCATGAACAGCTGCGAGTCCAAAATGACTCCCAGGCTGTACACCTGGTCCTTCAGAAACATTTGAGCATTTCAGTGCAGTATAATATAGTATAATATCTATTATTATTATTATTATTATTATTATTAGCAGAATAGGGATAAATAGCTTTTCAGAGTGAGAGCAAGGGCATCAAATGATACCGGGATAATCCTAGGTATGATCCAGAATCGCCGTTCTAATCCAGTGCTGGAGAAGACCTGTCTATAATTATATTTTGGGAATATTCTTGTTCTTATGTAGTGGCATCGTTTTGTACTTTCTGGGTGTCCCATGATCATATGATAAAGTAGTTGAGGTCTATGTTATAAATCAAGCAGTTCTAGTGTTAGAGGTATCGGTTGGTTGCTCGAGAGCAATCAGGCAATATGCCTCAATAGTCTGTTCTAAAGCTTTCTTATTGAGAGCCAGTGTGGTGTAGTGGTTAAGAGCGGTAGTCTCGTAATCTGGGGAACCGGGTTCGCATCTCCGCTCCTCCACATGCAGCTGCTGGGTGACCTTGGGCCAGTCACACTTCTCTGAAGTCTCTCAGCCCCACTCACCTCACAGAGTGTTTGTTGTGGGAGAGGAAGGGAAAGGAGAATGTTAGCCGCTTTGAGACTCCTTAAAGGGAGTGAAAGGCGGGATATCAAATCCAAACTCTTCTTCTTCTTCTTCTTCTTCTTCTTCTTCTTCTTCTTCTTCTTCTTGCTGGTAAAAACCTTTAGAATGCAGAGCACCTCTATTCCGTGTCTTGTTCATTCACTGGCAGAATCTGAGAGTGGGTGGTCCTTAAACCTCCCCCAGCAGAGTAGTTTTTTGACGCCCAGTCTGCGCCTCCCCTCTCAGCGCGGAAGCCTACTGCGCAAGGAAGGCGTGGGTAACGGGGGACCTTTCTCCTCCCCGCTTTGCTCAGGCAAGGTGTCCTGGCACCGCCTCACCTCCTCCGAGCCCTGCATCTCCTCCCCACTAGAGGCGTGGCTTCCTTCCTCCGCTGAGGAAGTGCTGCTTCCCAAGATCTTTGGGGGCTCTCTGTAATCCATCCGGCTTTCCCCCTCTTGCCCCTGAGCCGATGGCAGTTCCCTAACAGCTAGGCATTGTTTCTTTTTGTTTTCCAATTCATTGCTTATCAGTTAAAAAAAATGGAGTGGTGCGAGCAAATTTTTATTCTGAAGTGTGGCCCAGAGAAACAAGTTTGAGAACCGCTGCCCTATACAAACCTGCCTGGGGAAAAGATCCTCGGGTGAGCACCTTATTTGGTCCCATCAGCATCAGAAGCACAGTTAGTGGTGATAGAAGAGAGATAGTCTTTTCTGTGGCTACTCCATCGCCAAAGAGATTGGACTGGCTCCCTCCTTGTTATCTTTCCACTAGCAGTCTAAGACTTTCCTGCTCAGACAGGCATTTTTAAAGTAAGGATTCATCCAGACTTCCTTTTGTGCCACATTTCTATTTTTTCCCCCAAATTTTTTTATTCATTTTATAACACTAATAAGGGACACGGGTGGCACTGTGGGTTAAACCACAGAGCCTAGGACTTGCCGATCAGAAGGTCAGCGGTTTGAATCCCTGTGACGGGATGAGCTCCCATTGCTTGGTCCCAGCTCCTGCCAACCTAGCAGTTCAAAAGCACATCAAAGTGCAAGTAGATCAATAGGTACCGCTCCGGCGGGAAGGTAAACGGCGTTTCCATGAGCTGCTCTGGTTCACCAGAAGCGGCTTAGTAATGCTGGCCACATGACCCAGAAGCTGTACGCTGGCTCCCTCGGCCAATAAAGCGAGATGAGCGCCGCAACCCCAGAGTCGGCCACGACTGGACCTAATGGTCAGGGGTCCCTTTACCTTTTAACACTAATAAATGACACCAAAAAAACCACAAAAAACCACAATACAAACAAATTATTGTCTTACCCTTATTTTTTCTAAACATTGTTAAGTGAGCTTCCCCAAGTCCCCCCATCTGATTTTCATTCTACCTCACCTTTAGCAGTTTACATATATCATAATTTTTAACCATTTTTTAATCACGCTTACTTTTACCATTAAAATCTTCACATATTATCCCTTACAAATAATACTATTTTAAAATACACTATCTTCTACTTCTAACCCTACAGCCTATATCCACTTCCAAAGCTATTCTAAGATTTAAATATTAACATATTTTTTCAAATATTCTTTAAATATTCAAATATTCTTTTAACGTCTTCCAATCTTCTTCCACCGTCTCTTCTCTCTGGTCTCGGAGTCTCCCAGTCAGTTCGGCAAGTTCCATATAATCCATCATCTTCATCTGCCATTCTTTGATAGTTGGCACATCTTGTTTCTTCCAATTCTTCGCTAGTAATATTCTCACAGCTCTTGTGGCATACAGAAAAAAAGTAACATCCTTTTGGGGGATTTCACCCCCCCCATACCAAGTAAAAAGGCTTCTGGTTTCTTAACAAATGTGTTTTTCAACACTTTTTTCAGTTCATTATAAATCCTTTCCCAGAACCTTTTGTGACACATTACTAGGCACAGGACTGCATCTTAAAGTGCAGCGTCTGGAGTTTTTCTTTTAACCTTGGTGCTTTCCTTGTGAGAACCCACCCTTTACCACTGAAATGGGGCAAAAGGCAATCTGCAGAAAACTGTAATTGCTGTTTCTTGTGATTCAGCGGTAAATAGTAGGTTTCCGTTGGGAAAGCGCCAGTGCAAAAAAAGAAAAAGAAAATAAAGCGTCCAGACATGAAGCAATTTAAAGTGTAGTCCTTTGCCTAGAAAGCAAGGAGGGAAAGGTAAGGGCCTTATTGGTAGTGGCACCCACTCTGTGAAATGCCCTCCCATCAGATGTCAAGGAGATAAGTAACTATGCAACCTTTAGAAGACACCTGAAGGCAGCCCTGTATAGGGTAGTGTCAGGGAACTGACATCGGAGCTAGAGGCGGAGGGAAGGCTCTCAAATGATGCTGGAGAAGGGCCCAGCAGGGAGAGAGGCAGCTCCGCAGATGGGGAAGCAAATCAGCGCAACACCAGGGATAAAGGGGGGCAGATGGGGGAATCGGCGAGAGGGCTCCAGGACTCTTCACCGGACACCAGTGGGGAGAGCATGGGGCCTCCGCTACCCACGCCCTCCCTGCGCAGAAGACTTCCGCGCAGAGAGAGTAGGAGGAGACTGGGTGTCAAACAACTTTTATGTTGGAAAAGATTTAAGAAACGCCCACTGACGGATTCTGCTAGCGACTGAGGCAGCCACGAAGTGAAGGGCTGCCCAGACTGAAAGGTTTAACAAGGCAACAAAGCCAGGAGAGGCAGCAACTTACGCACGAGCAACCCATACTCATTACAGCAATCCGTTAGTCCCTGACGTCGCTCGTGCACAGCGACAGGCAGGCAGCATCATGAGCAAAACCGGAGAAGCTGGCGCCACGGAGGGAGCAGCTGGAGTGCAAAATCTGGTGGAGAGGAACCGAGATTTGGAGCAGCATGTGGCTCTGCTGACGGCGCGGCTGGACGAAAGGCGGTCTCAGGATGCTCAGGTCAGACCCACCCCCGTAGCAAGGAAGGTACCGGGACTGGTACACAAGTTTGGAGGGAAACCCCAGGACTACAGTGCGTTCCGAACGGAAATAGAGTACGCGTTGGAACTGCAACAGAATGATTTTGCAGACGATGGGGAGAGGGTTGCCTATATTGTCGGACATCTGCAGGATGGGGCCAGAGAATGGATCAGGCCCCTAATGGCAACGCAGAATGCCGCCTTGAAAGACCTGAGGAAATTCTTCCAGGCGATGGATGCGATGTATTCCAGTGATGTACAGCAAAGTGTGACTCGGCGGGAACTGATGGGCTGCAAACAGGGGAACCAGTCAGTTAGAGACTACTGGTCACACTTTGCCATGTTAGTCCACTGGCTCGGGTGGGATTTGGACTCTGAACCCATTCAAACACTGTTCGAGGAGGGGTTGTCCCCAACGGTGAAGGACGAGCTTTCCCGCGCACCCCGCCCACAGTCGATGGATCAGCTGACCAAGGTTGTGCTTGCGATTGGTGTAAGGCAGGAAGCCGCTGGCCCAGGAGAAGCGGGAAGGGAGAGAGCAACGTTACCATGACTACCGCATTCCTGAAATACCAAGGCAGCCTTCCCCGCCGGTGGAGCCCATGGAAATAGATGGGGCGCGCACGGGGGAGATTTCAAACTCCAGTGAAGGTCGCAAGAGAGAGGGAAAGGATGGAAAACCACCAAGAAGTGTTTTCTCTGCCAGCGACCAGGACATTTTGCCAGGGTCTGCCCGCAAAGAAAGGCCTGGCAAGGGATGGTGGGAGCTGCAGGGGGTGAGGAGGAGATGGTAAAGGAGCAGGGAAACGCCAAAGCTTGGCTGCCACTCAGCGGGCACAGCAGCCAGGCCAGCAACCAATAGAAGTGCCCCAACCAGACCGCCCCAGGGCAGCTATAGCCATAGAAGTGGTGCTAGAACTCCCAAATGGGCACCCAGTCAAGATGAAAGGGCTGTTGGATTCAGGCAGTTCCTGCAATTTCTTCAGCAAGGACTTTGCACTAGAGCACCAGCTCCACCTGCTGCCCCTGGATTTCCCCTTGCAAGTAACCACCATTGATGGCAGGGAGCTTCTGGGAGGGGAAGTGACGCACCAGACCCCACCAATGAGAATGAGGGTTTCCAGGCACACGGAGACCATCGCCTTTCACGTAGCCTCACTGGCAGGGCCCCCAATAATATTAGGGATGAGCTGGCTAGCGCAACATGATCCAGTGGTGGCATGGCATCAGAGAACGGTCACCTTTGGGTCCGCTTACTGCTTGGAACACTGTCTAGGGGGAGAAACCCCAAGAATGACCGTGGCCAGGGTGGCTGGGATAGCTGTGGAGCCGAAAGGGAGAGTGCCACCACAATATGCTGACCTGCAGGAGGTCTTCAGCGAGAAGGAGGCAGATAGACTACCCCCACATAGGCCCTTTGACTGCCAAATCAACTTGCTCCCTGGGGCGCAGCTACCGGTGGGTAAACTGTATGCCATGTCGGACAGGGAGATGAAGGAGTTGTGGGAGTTTATTGACAAGAACCTGAAGAGGGGGTTCATAAGGGAATCAAAGGCGGTGGGGGGCAGTCCGGTGTTCTTCGTGGACAAAAAGGGGACTAACCAGCCCAGATTGGTCATAGATTTTAGGGCGTTAAATTTGGTATCAGAACCGGTGACCTTCCCAATGCCCAGGATTGACGACATTTTAACACGGGTGAGGCAGGGAAAGATTTTTACCAAGCTGGACCTCAGGGGAGCCTACAATTTGATTAGGATGAGGGAGGGGGACGAATGGAAGACCACAATGTTCACCCCCCTGGGGGCCTTTGAGTACTTATTTATGCCATTTGGATTACAGTCAGGCTCCGCCTGTTTTCAAGCTTTCATGCACCACGTGTTGGGGTCCCTGCTGTACAAGAACTGCGTAGCCTTCTTGGACGACGTCTTAATCTATTCGGACAATGAGAAGCAACATGTCAGAGACGTCAGGGAAGTGCTAAAGAGACTGCAGAAGCACCAGTTGTGGGTCAAGCTGGAAAAATGTCAGTTTCACACCAGAGAAGTCGAGTTTCTGGGGTACAAGTTGTCAGACAAAGGCTTAGCGATGGACCCAAGCAAGGTGCAGGCAGTGCTGGAGTGGAAGGCTCCCAAAACCCGGAAGGACGTGCAGAGGTTCCTAGGGTTCAGCAACTTCTACAGGAAGTTCATCAAGAACTTCGCCCACTTGACAGCACCCATCACAGATTGTCTCAGTAGCAAAAGGAAGTTCGCCTGGACAGAGGAGGCCCAACAATTCTTTGAAAAACTGAAGAAGGCGTTCGCATCGGAAGAGCAGCTCCTGCACGTGGATCTGGAGAAACCCATGAGGCTAGAGACCGACTCGTCCGACAGAGCCATTGGGGCGGTTCTCTTGCAGCCAGGGAGGAGCAAGCAGGAATGGAGACCGTGTGCCTTTTTCTCGAGAAAGCTGAACAAGTCGGAGCAAAACTATACTGTGTATGACCGCGAACTGCTTGCGATCTATGCGGTGTTTCGTCGATGGCGAGATCTACTAATAGGGGCGCAGCACAAGATCCAGGTTTGTACAGATCACAAGAACTTGGAATACTGGAGGACCGCACGAGTGCTCAACCAGAGACGGATTCGATGGGCACAGGAGTTCTCCAAGTTTTCCTTCGAAATCCGATACATGCCAGGAGAGGAAAACGTGAGAGCGGATGCTCTCTCCCGGAAGCCGGAGTACTTGGAAGGAGAGGGGCCGCCGGAGATACGACACGTGATCCCCGAGGACCGATGGATGTGTGGGGGAACCTTGGTGGGGCAACGAGAACTGGCTGGACTTACTAGAAACGACGTGTTCGCACAAACTAAAATCCGGGAACTCCGAGACGGTAGAGAAACCCAAGGAGGGTTTGAGGAGAAGGAAGGGGTGCTGTACTATAAGGGGGCGCTGTATGTACCGGGGGAGACCCTGAGGGGGAAGGTACTCAAACAACTCCACGACAACCCCACAGCTGGGCACTTTGGACAGCACAAAACCATGATGCTCGTCACCAGGCAGTTCTGGTGGCCCAGGGTGAGGGAGGATGTACGGGAATATGTACGGGGGTGCGACCGCTGCCAAAGGGCAAAGGGGGAGCGGGCTGCCCCCGCAGGATTACTGGAACCCTTACCCACGCCGGGGAAACCGTGGGAGGTGGTGTCCATTGATTTTATGACCGATTTGCCCAAATCCCGGGGGAAGACAGCGGTCATGGTAGTGGTCAATCTACTAACCAAAATGTGCCATTTTATAGCTTGCTCACATGCGGTCACGGCAGAGGAAACAGCCAGGTTGTTTGTAGACCACATCTTCAGGTTGCATGGGGATCCTTCGAGTGTTATCTCCGACCGCGGGAAACAATTTACTTCCCGTTTCTGGAGGAAGCTCATGAGCTTGCTGCAGGTCGAAGTGGGCTTCTCAACGGCGAGACACCCGGAAACCAACGGGCAAGCAGAAAGAGCGAACAGTATACTCCAGCAATACCTACGCTGCTACGTCAACGAGAGGCAGAACAATTGGGTAGAGAAACTAGCGCTGGCTGAATTTGCGTACAATAACGCTGAACATGTGTCAACGGGAACATGTGTCAACGGGAACATGTGTCAACGGGAACATGTGTCAACGGTCACGGCAGAGGAAACAGCCAGGTTGTTTGTAGACCACATCTTCAGGTTGCATGGGGCTCCTTCAAGTGTCATCTCCGACCGCGGGAAACAATTTACTTCCCGGTTCTGGAGGAAGCTCATGAGCTTGCTGCAGGTCGAAGTGGGCTTCTCAACGGTGAGACACCCGGATACCAACGGGCAAGCAGAAAGAGCAGAACGATTGGGTAGAGAAACTAGTGCTGGCTGAATTTGCGTACAATAACGCTGAACATGTGTCAACGGGAATGAGCCCGTTCATGGCCAATAATGGGTGTCACCCCAGGGCCTTCCCGGGGAGTGGGGAGGAAGGTTGGAGCGTACCGGTGGCAGAGCAGTTTGTGGAAGAAATGGAAGCCCTGCACCAGCAACTTAAGATGAACTTGGAGCGGGCCAAGGAAATTTACAAGAGGCAGGCAAACAAGCGCCGCAGGGAAGGGGAGACCATACGGGTGGGAGATCGGGTGTGGTTGTCAACCCAAGGGTTACCTTTTAAGGGGGGTGCAAGAAGTTGCAGCCCAGGCGGCTGGGACCGTTTGAGGTAACACAGCAGGTGAACCCTGTGGCATTCAAGCTCAAATTGCCTGACAGCATGAAGATACACCCGGTGTTCCATAGGTCCCTACTCTCACCGTACAGGGAAGGACGGGGATTCCCGGGGCGAGAGGGAGAAGTCACCACACACCCGCAGGTAGAAGAGAGGGAGCACCACAACCTGGCCACGAAAATACTTGATTCAAGGTGGCAAGGGCGCCAGGTGGAGTACTTGGTGGCTTGGGAGGGAGAACCCGGGTCGGAAAACACGTGGGTTCCCACGGAGGCAATCACTGACAGGTATCTGGTGGAGGAATTCCACCGCCTGTTCCCGGACAAACCCAAACCACTAGCCAAATTCTGGGAGGAGCAATTTGGAACCACAGACGATGAAGAGGATTTTGTGGGTTTTTCTGTCTCCGAAGGGGAGGGAGGAGAGGCTTCGGAGGAAGAAGAATCAGACTGGGAGGCCCACCCCACGGGAAGGGATCAGAACGGGTGGGAAGCGGGTTTTGAATCCTCAGAGGATGGCGACAGCTCCTTCCAGGGGTTCCCCGCATCGTCGGCCGAAGAAAGGGACGAAATTGGGTCAACAGGTCGGGCCGGGGGGGAGGGGGTCCGGGGGGGGGGATTTGGATGTCAGGGAACTGACATCGGAGCTAGAGGCGGAGGGAAGGCTCTCAAATGATGCTGGAGAAGGGCCCAGCAGGGAGAGAGGCAGCTCCGCAGATGGGGAAGCAAATCAGCGCAACACCAGGGATAAAGGGGGGCAGATGGGGGAATCGGCGAGAGGGCTCCAGGACTCTTCACCGGACACCAGTGGGGAGAGCATGGGGCCTCCGCTACCCACGCCCTCCCTGCGCAGAAGACTTCCGCGCAGAGAGAGTAGGAGGAGACTGGGTGTCAAACAACTTTTATGTTGGAAAAGATTTAAGAAACGCCCACTGACGGATTCTGCTAGCGGCTGAGGCAGCCACGAAGTGAAGGGCTGCCCAGACTGAAAGGTTTAACAAGGCAACAAAGCCAGGAGAGGCGGCAACTTACGCACGAGCAACCCATACTCATTACAGGTAGTTTTAATTTTTTTAATGTTTTATTTTGTTTCTGTATATGCTGGAAGCTGCCCAGAGTGGCTGGAGCAACTCCAGTCAGATGGACGGGGTTCAAATAAATATATATATATTCTTATTAAGTGTGGATGAGCCATATGCTAATGACTTGGTTGCTGTGAGCGCAAACTGTATTTAAATTGATGGTTCTAAATGTGTTATGATGCATTTTAGCTACTTTGTATCTTACAATGTTGTAAGCAAACTTGAATCCCAATTTCGAGAAAGACATAGTTTAAATGCACTAAATAAATAAGTATAACTTTCTACACAGTGTCCCTGCGACCAACAGTTGTTGTTGTTGTTGTTGTTGTTGTTGTTGTTGTTGTTGTTATTTTATATGGAGGGAGAAACACTTATAGTAGTGTCTCCCCATTTGAAGTCTGAAGTGGTCCAGTCTGGAACAACTTCACCCACCCACATCCATTTCAAGTACTCGACTATCGCTGGAAAATGAAATGAAAATATTTGCAAGAAAGGTCAACTCAACATTTATCTTCCAGTTCAAGGGAATGAGCACGGATGATTTTTCCCCCCTGTCTAGATGCTCAGCTTGATTTGCTCTGTGTGCAAATACACACACACACACACACACACACACACACACACATCCCCCCCCTGCATGTAAAACCACGGCATACTTTCCTCCATTATTCCCCAGAATTTATCATATCAATAAACACGCACATACAATGCCCAAATAGATAACAAACTGAAATGACTTATTTATAATCAGGAATGCTCGGGTACCAGATGGCATTCAGTACATCTTCATATAATGGGTTATCTAGTACAGTTCCAACTCCACAGGAACAAACAGTGGAATATTATTAAAATGTCAATTAGTTTAATTTCTGCTCAAATCTATAATAGGAGGGGGTGGGGAGCGCTGGCACATGCTTGATTTTAATTTGGTTATAGGGTTCTGAATGCTAATAAACACACAAAACTTTGAAACGCGTCAAGATGAACAGATGCAAAAGAGGGGAGGAATGAAAAGAATGTGCAGAGGGGAGAGAAATAATATTTTTAAATGAAACTGACAGAGTCTTGTGTATTTCAAACCACAAAGACACTTTGTTGCACCTGGTTTAATTAGACATGTTGCCAATTCTGCGGCAAGTTCAAGCTCAATTATCTTAAGGATAGCCCTCCTACTGGGCAAGGATGACAGCAGAGGAAGGATGCCACAAATATCCATATTTCCCGTTCCTGCAGTGAAAATTGCACATTCGTTATTGTTACGGAAAAGCCACAAATTACATGTACCAGATCTATTAGTTTGGATCCAGGTCTCTTTTGATAGGCCAAGTCTCAAGAAAAATTGGGCATTTTTGGAGGGACTTGGGTGTTGGAAAAGTCTGGTGCCACAGTTGGATGTGAGTCGTGTTGTATGGCCTAGAGTGATCCATGATTGTCAGAGGGTGAGACATCAGGCAGGAAGAAGAGGCAGGATGAGAAACTGCTCAAAAAGGCAGAGACCTACCTGAACCATGGCTGCATCTTCTTGGGAGAAGGTAGACACCACCCCACAGTTCTCCTTCTTGCCCCACAAGACCCATGTCTCTGATCAAGAGCTGTTGAGTGGAGCCATCAGTACTGTAAGGTGCTGCTTTATACTTTCCGGGTCATGTAGCCTGCATGACTAAACCACTTACGCCGCACGGGACACCGTGACGATTGCCAGAGCACATGGAAATGGCATTTATCTTCCCGCCAAGGTGGTACCTATTTATCTACTTGCACTGGTGTGCTTTCAAACTGCTAGGTTGGCAGAAGCTGACAGAGCAATGGGAGCTCACCCCATCAAATGGACTCGAACTGCCAATCTTAGGATTGGCAAGCTGAAGAGACTCGGTGGTTTAGACCACAGCGCCACCCGCATCTCTTCTAGGTCCCTAGGGCATCACAGGGTGGATCAACCTGATCCAGAGGTCACAACTCAGATCCCTGGGATGGACTGAGGGGCTGTGCATATCCCAAAGCATATAGTTGGATGTAATGGCCAACTTCAATAGCAAAACTTATATGTGAGTAGGGATGGGGGAGCTGGATTGAGCTGGTTTGTGGGTTGGTGCAGCTGCCATGTACAGAGGGATCAATTCCTCCACATGGGTTTCTCATGCATCTTCCTTCTCTCACAGGGCCCAGTGGGACCTCAGGAGAAGACAGACACTACCTGAAGAATCATCTCCACCCTCATCGTTCAGTCTGGACTCCGAGAATCTTTTGGTGGTTCCTTCACTATGAGAAGTAAGGTTACAGGGAACCAGGCAGAGGGCCTTCTCGGTGGTGGCGCCCTCCATGTGGAATGCCCTACCATCAGATGTCAAGGAAATAAACAACTATCTGATGTTTAGAAGACATCTGAAGGCAGCCCTGTTTAGGGAAGTTTTAAATGTTTGATCTTTTATTGTGTTTTTCATATCCTGTTGGAAGCTGCCCAGAGTGGATGGGGAGGCCCAGCTAGATGAATGGGGTATAAGAATTAAATTGTGGTGATGGTGTGGTGGTGGTGGTGATGAAAAGGGTAGCCAGCTCCACCATCACACACACCCTTGAAATTGATGGATTCATCCATTCCTAGATGTGACAGAGTTGACCTTTATCCTTCTGCATCTTTTGTAATCTCATTGCAACTAGAGGAGTCCAGCTGGGGGGCAATTTTGTGCATTTGACTGAGGGGGAGTAGCTTCCAGAAGGAGGTATTTTTCTTTTCTCTCCCCTATGCTCATTCTGCTCAACAATCCCACTGCTGCTGCCCACTTTACATGAGATTTGAAGCCGGATATGAATGGATCAGACAATTTCTGGTCCACATCCACTGCGTAAGTATTCAATCATAAGTCCTCTGTGTCCCACTTCTGCATTAATCTGTGATGACTATATATGCATCAGAAAGTACACATTCCTGAATGCACTTTATCGTAAAATATTCGTGTTTAGATGCATTCTGGCACATCGCTTTGAGTTGCAATACAAGATTTGGATAAGTGCAGCCTCTGAAGGATATCTCTACCCTGATCCCTGCATTGATTCAGAGGTTTTGGAGCAAGCCAGCTCCTATCAGAATTTGCCAATAGCAAATTCCTCAAGCATATACATTTTAAACAGGCCTCGATAAAAACAAATTGGTCTGTTGCTGCTGTCACAAGTCATTTCAGCCTAAGTGTCCCAAACAAGGTCTAGAACTTTCAGTTCCGGAAAACTGTGCAAGGGCGACAAAAATGTCAGCTAGATACACTTGTGTTTTGCACAAGACAAAGGGAAAAAACAATTCAGATCAGCAGTTGATCTGTCTTTTTGAATAGACAGTGATGCTCAGCAAAACCAGGTCTGTGAAGACTTTTGAATTGGGAATTATGCTCAATTAAACCTATTGCACATGCAGGGAGCAACTGCCGCACACATTAATGATTTGGGAATGTTATGCATTAATGTGATAACCGCATAACCTGCCTTAGCTCTTTGCATATCCACTTTCACAGATCAGTGTGCCAATGTTTGGGAAAGCAGACGTATCTGAAGAAATAAATGGAAAGGTCTTGCGTGTCCCTGCAGTGATGAATGATGAGTTCATTACTAGTGGTATTCTTTCTACCTCCTGATGAGTAATGGCTTGAATTCCCAAGCTAGGAATTCACAGGTGCAAATCAGCAGATTTGCATATATTGAACTGGTCTTCTGAATAGCTCAGCCCATCTCTAAGCACAATCTAACGCATCATTCCCAGAAAACAAGTGAGTCTCGTTGAAATACTGAATTTGCATCGATAATAAATACAAACTTGATGTTGCTATTAACACTGTTGCAAAAGATAAATAAAATTTGTGAGGAACACTGTTTAGCTCACCATAAGCTAAAAGATCTGGAATATAGAAGCTAAGGAGAGTATCTAAAGTGTATTTATAAATTGTATCTATGTGAGCAACAGATAATTAAAGATATGAATTAGGCTCTATGGGGCAAAGGTCACCAAGGTGTTGCCTGCAGGCAATAGTGCGTCCAAAATTAACTCCCATGGTGCTTATGAAATATCTCAGTAAATATTGCCTCAAGAATCCCAAATACATGAAAGACTGTGACTTTTTGCTTCACTTGATGAGTCAGCTTTCTCTGGCTTGACCACTCCTACCTTCAAGGTGTCCCCTCAAATATGTGGACATTTCATTGGATGCAAGGACAGGACACTCATCTCCCTTCCCTTCTAAACACAGGAGAGTGCAAAGAGCTTCTCAAAGAAGAAGAAGAAGAGGAAGAGTTTGGATTTGATATCCTGCTTTATCACTACCTGAAGGAGTCTCAAAGTGGCTCACAATCTCCTTTCCCTTCCTCCCCCACAACAAACACTCTGTGAGGTGAGTGGGGCTGAGAGACTTCAGAGAAGTGTGACTAGCCCAAGGTCACCCAGCAGCTGCATGTGGAGGAGCGGGGAAGCGAACCCGGTTCACCAGATTACGAGTCCACCGCTCTTAACCACTACACCACACTGGCTCTCCAAGAGACCCTCCAAGTGTCCTTATTTTCCAGGGGATTCACAGAAACCATCCCAGTTTCTGATTTGATCCCAGAATGTCCCACTTTTCTGTAGGACTTCCCTATTTTCATCGGTGAAATGTTGGAGGGTATGGAGTTCTCCAATCCCCAACCCATCTGAAGGCAGCCCCAATTGGGAAGTTTTTTTATCTTTTATGTTTTATTATGTTTTTACAGTACCTTGGTTTTCGAACAGCTTAGTTCATGAACAACTTGGAACTTGGACACCGCAAACCTGGAAGTAGGTGTTCCGGTTTGCAAACTTTGCCTCGGAAGCTGAATATCCGGTGCCAATCCTGCAGCCATTCGGAAGCTGCGCCTTGGTTTCTGAATGTTTTGGAAGTCAAACAGAATTCCAGAATTCATTATGTTCGAAAATCAAGGTACGATTGTATGTTGGAAGCTGCCCAGAGTGGCTGGGGCAACCCAGTCAGATGGGTTATTATTATTATTATTATTATTATTATTATTATTGAATAGGATGCCCCTACTTTCATTGGAGAAATGTTGGACGCTATGTTCTCACTGTGTGAGAGAGCACAGTGGTAGCTGATTTATGATGCCTTTTTCCCATGCACATGGGCACCCTTGCATTATTTTGGGATCCTGTCTCCTTTTCTGCTCTTTTAGCTGTGGCAGCCATTTTGTGTTCTGCCACAACCCACAGCAGCCATTTTGAAATTGGTGCCCATGGCACTTTCTCAAAATCCAAACTGTGTCCACTGGCCTGAAAAATCTGGTGACCCCTGCAATAGCATTAGGGTGTGTAGTCAAGCAAGCTCAGAGACTGTCCAGTTTCATGTTCTCAACTGCTGGAGTTGCCAGCAGTTCACTGGAGCCTTAAAAATCACAGTTTTGAAGTATACCTCTGCCTGAAGTGTCAGCCGTGTTCATAACTTAAATCCAAAATTAGAAAGGCTATACAGAGATGAAATGTTGAGGAGCAGTTGAAAATTATAAGGCGTAACCAACATAAGGAGTCAATTTAGAAGTCTTGGGGGGAATATAACGTTGATGATATATTCTCTAATGCTTATAATTGTATTCCAAATTTTCAGCTGTATAAAATCTGGAATACATACAATAAAATAGTAAGAGAGAGACAGAGACAGAGAGAACAAATATATTCACTGGTTGTTGTTTTTCCCTTCTCATTCTCAAAAATCAGAGCCCTAAAATTCCAGACCCCTACATCATTCAAAGTCTAGTGGAAAATATAAGATTTTGGCAGGTATCAAAAACCAACCAGAGTAGTGTGTGTGTGTGTGTGTGTGTGTGTGTGTGTGTGTGTGTGTCTCTGTGTGTGTTTAATTGATTTATATCTCACCTTTTTCTCCAAGGGGCTCAAGTTAGCATATATGGTTCTCCTCCTTATTTAATCCTCACAACAACCCTGTGAAGTAGGTTAAGTTGAGAGGCAGTGATTGGCCCAAGATCATGCAGTGAGTTTCTTGGCTGATTGCAGTTTCAAAAAACTGGTGTTCCAGGTCCTGGTCAGACACTCTAACCACTACACCACCCTGGCTGAGTTGCTAGTAGAACACATTCTGTAGCTTCCTTTAAGTGTTAGGATGTCAGATTCCAGACTGCCTCTGTATTCCTGAAAGATGTCTAAAAAGCAGTA
Source organism: Podarcis pityusensis (assembly GCF_964106645.2). Lineage (NCBI taxonomy): Eukaryota > Metazoa > Chordata > Lepidosauria > Squamata > Lacertidae > Podarcis > Podarcis pityusensis. The sequence continues at coordinate 5,047,440 of NC_138036.1, read as the reverse complement.
GTTTATGGATGGAAAGAGAGGGCAGCTGAGCTAGAACTGAGCTGGAACAACACTACTTTTAACCAACATTTATGTCTCTGCATAATGGTTCATTTCGGGAGAGTTTTTCAGTTCCTCTTACAAAGTGTTGACCTAGCCATCTGCATTGCCATTATCTGCATTTGCCTTCAGTGATGTCACCACAGAGTCTGATCTGCTGGCTAGGAGGACCATGCTGTGTTGAACTGCGGCACCATCTTGTCCACTGTGTGATTTCTAAGTGGCTGGGCTCACACTTGTGATTGATCCAGGATGAAGGAAGGAACATTAGTCAGAGGGGGCAGTCCAAAACCTCTTCTGGTGTGGGGGTGTGGTGTGCTTGTAGGGGAGACAGGTCCACCAAAAAAATGCAATTTTCTACATCAGATCAAACCTAGAAGATATTTGGTACACCTCTAAGTTGGGGATAGCACAGGTAGAAAAGCATGGAATTAGCTAGTATGAATTCTTCCAATGAGTACCAGTTTGGACTAGTTAAGTCGGTGGGGGTTGATCAACATTCCCCTCATGCATTAACACTTTTGGAATCTTAATTTGCAATGTAGAATTATGGATAATGAAATTACACTTGCAGGTTTTAATATATTTCGTTTTTGATTGCAAAAGATGTGTTGGATTACTAACTCAGTCCAGGCGTCTATGTTGCAATGCCTTCTCAGCTGCTTAAGGGGGGAAGCAGGGGGTGGCGAGGAGAGATGGAATTTGGTAGAACCCAAGAGTCATTTATTTTCCGTTACACCGGATTTTTCAGAACAGCAATTTTGTATTTATTTATAATGTTTATCAGCACTCTAATGGCATTTTTTAAGAGATTAAATTAGCATCAGGCTTGTAATGAATGATACATTGGGAAACAGGGAATTGATAATGTTTAGCCATTTGAATATGGGCAGAATTTCTTGTTTAGATGTACACTTAGGAATTATTTATATCCTCTTATGTCATATCAATTTAAATAATAATCCACGCATTGAGGCAGAAAGAATAATGTTAATGCTAAAGGTTCTATTTAAAATTTGCTAATTGCACAAGAAGGAGCTCCATCTCCTTTAGTCAAAAGGAGATTTTTTTTTCCATTTCATTTTTAATTTAATTTAACTGTATTAAAAAGAATCCATGAGGTTAAGTCTGCAGAAATTATTGCTTTTAAATGTTTTCTAATAAGGACTGTGAACACCGAAAGGTATTCTGCCATCCTTGAGCAGGTTTTCCTTAAAGGGGTTGGAGAAACTTTTATGGCAACAGGATCTGATTTCTAATAACCGTACTGGTGGAGTTCAGCCTAATATAAATAAGGAAAAGAAGTCATGCTAGCCTGTAAAAGGAGGGATCCATATCTGGGCAATACTTTCATAAGACCGATCAAAATGTCACAAAATACTGTAGTGTGCAAGGTTTTGAGTTATCCCTAACTCTTCATTGAGATACCTAGTAAGTCAAGGGGAAGAGGTGAAGAAAACTGTGCTTATTGGGTTTTTTATCTGGTCAGAAGCAGGAAAGAGCCATTCAGATAAATTTCTGATAGGTGCGCCCAGAGCCTGTAAAGAGAAACATTCAATGAATTTAGACTTACCCAAGTCTTCCTCCATCCTTAGGCAATTCAGAAAGGGTTGCTTAGAAGGTGGAAAACAGAGATGATAAGAATCAAAACATTTTTTTTCTTTAACACAGATGGAAATTAATTTTAGGTGGTGTGCTAGGTTGAAAGAAAAACCAGCAGAAGCCAAGTTGGGTTGCTTGACCTAGCAGCTGGAGGGAGTGTTCCTTCAGAAAATAAAATCTCATCTTCAAGTGGTGTAACATCCTCTTCCTCCATAGAAATCTATGTAGGTAGGGTAAATTAGATGAGCCATTGGGTACCTCCAAACTCTGCATTTCTTTGACTGGTATGGTCTACATTGACTGGTAGCAGCTCTCTGGGATGTCAGACTGAGGACGTTCCCTGCTCTTCTTGTAGATGCTGGTGATTGAACTTGTGTCCTTTGCATGCAGCCCTATCACTGAGCTGTGTCCCTTCCCCAGATCCCCCAGTTTAGGGTCCTGTTGTTGAATGGCTAAACGTGGTACTCACAAAGTCATACAAAAAGTAGAGGCGGCCACATTGGCCCATAACAACAGCAGCAACAAAACACCATCCATATTAAGGCAGCCAGACTACTGCCCTGAAAGGAAAGGCAGAAGGGCAGAAGATTAGCAGGTTATCTTCCCGTATAAGATTGAGACTTGACATCTGGCATCTTGATGGCCAGAGTGGGATAACGATCAATGCCATCTAGGGGGTTATTTGGGGGGTAAAGGTAAAGGGACCCCTGACCATTAGGTCCAGTCGCGGACGACTCTGGGGTTGCTGCGCTCATTTCGCTTTACTGGCTGAGGAAGCTGGCATACAGCTTCCGGGTCGTGGCCAGCATGACTAAGCCACTTCTGGCGAACCAGAGCAGCGCACAGAAACGCCGTTTACCTTCCCACCGGAGCGGTACCTATTTATCTACCTGCACTTGACGTGCTTTTGAACTGCTAGGTTGGCAGGTGCAGGGACTGAGCAACGGGAGCTCACCCTGTCACGGGGATTCGAACCGCCGACCTTCTGATCAGCAAGCCCTAGGTTCTGTGGTTTAACAGCGCCACCCATGTCCCTCTATTTGGGGGGTAGTGGGTAAGTAACTGCCAAAAACATTTTGTTATAATTTGTGGTGGATAAAGTAGCATTTGTGGCCTTCAGAAAGTCTTCCAGCAGCAAATGAAATTCTTTCCCTCTCCCTCTCTTACTCTATCCCAACATGGCTCCAAAGATAAAAAGCTTTCTAGTTCATCATTAAGTAAGGTGTGCAGTGCTAGAATTCATTATATCCCCTTTTTTCCCAGGCTAGTGATAACAGTTCTGTTATACAAACCGAGGGATTTGTAAGGGGAGGATGCAGTCAATACAATCAATATCAGTAAGTAAAATTTACTTTAGCAGTATATTTTATTTGGAATGCATATGGAATAATCTATTTATTTGCACACAAACACAAGCAAACATCATAAATTGGGGGGCCGACTGCCACCTAATTTCTGCTTGCAAAGCCCAAGTCTAAAAATTAAAATTGACCCATTGCAAATGCCCAGAAAGATCACATCAGCCATTCCACATTTTCCCCTTCTTCCTGAGTTAAGACACCACCACTACTCACAAATAGCCAAAATAAATCTCAAAAGTTTCCCCATAAACCGGTCTCCGCTTCTACTACCTGCTTGCATTCATTGATTAAGCTGTTTTATAAGATAATAAAAAAAACCACAAGTAGAAAACATTATTTGCCCTAAGGCTGTGCAATGCTCCACTCTTCAAAAGAACTTCATAAGTCATAACTGGAGCTCTGCAAAGTTGCCTGGCTAAGACCTCATAGCAGTTTTGGAACTGTACTACAAAGGCATCAGATGCACACGATGGATCAGAGTCAACTGAAGGAGCCAAAACTTAGGAGTCTGCATCAGATTCAGATGAACCCCAAGAAACCAGGTGTAAAACGGAATATTTGGGAGGTGATTTGGGGTTGTCAGAGGTGAAGTGAAATCTAGGAGTTGTTGCAAATTGAAGCAGGGACACTTGAAGCACTTTGGAGCACCTTGGTGATCCTTACATCAAAATTATGCTGCAAACAAGCATCTGCTTAAAGCAAAAGTAATTTTTCTATGCTTGCCATAACCTCATAATGTCAGAGTGGGATGGCAGAGGAAGGGAGAGATAAGGTACAAGGAGGACTCTGCAAATATAGTGTAATAATAATAATAATAATAATAATAATAATAACAACAACAACAACAACAACAACAACAACAACAACAACAACAATAATAATAATAATAGATTGAATACTGTAATTGTTTCCAAGGACTGTGGGGGTGATGGGGTGGCAGAATGTGCTTGGAGAAAAGGTGAACAGCTAAGACTATCTATCTATCTATCTATCTTCTGTCTATCTATCTATCTATCTATCTATCTATCTATCTATCATCGATCGCCTATATGCTGTGTGTTACAATTGGAAACTATTGCCTACTCTGTCATGTAATGCATCGCTGAGCGAAGTCTGACCAATTAGGAATTTGATGTGAGCCTCCATGCTGAACCCTCAAGGGAAATTTCTCCCACATAGGTGTGTCTTTAAAAGTGAATTAAGTCAAAGTTCTTCTCCATCCCTATTTGGGATGCCTTTGCTTGCATTTCATCAGAGTTGCTTGGGAACTTTTCAGTCCCCTGATTCTAATCAAATAAGTGAAGAAATGCATTCTGACCCACCCCCACCCCCCACCGCCTCTCTTGATGGAATTCTTTCTTTCTCCCTTTCTTTTGTTTTTGTTTTAGCTACCTCCATCTTTCCCACAAATCAGCGTCTTGGATTTTAATCTTTCTCTCAGAGACTACATCCCAGAATGAATGCCCAAAGGAACAGTAGCAGCTGTGACTTTTATCTTGGGGAAGTGCAATCCATCTGCTTGCTGGCGGGGGGGAGTGTTGCAAATTAGCCAAAGGTGTTTAGATTTTTAGATTTGTGATTTTAATAATAATAATAGTAATAATAGTTTAGTGTGTCACTTTGAATTTTCAAGATCCCATTCTAAATATCAAAGCTAAATATGGGTACTGGGTAAAAGGGGGTTAGCCATGAGCTTGAGAAATCATGGCATTTTGCTGCGTTGTATTCTCTTAGAGAACTCTCCTATGAGTTTTTCCCCACCTGGCATCATGGAATAGGTTTCATCTGGAACATCTGACTTTGTTTTGGAATGCAATGGGCATATTATTACACAGTGCTAGGTCAGATTTAAGATTTAGAATCCTGTCTGCAAAGCCCTAAGTCACTTGGGACTCTGTTATTCGAGGGACTGCCTCCCCCCTGGTGGAACAGTCTGATCAGTAAAGGCTGGATCATTCACACTTAGCTTTGCTCCACTTTTCTAGGCACAGGTCTGGGTTTTCCAGGTCTGTGTCTGAGTGCTCCCCCAGCCCCCCGCTTTCCCCACAAAACCACACTCTTTACTGCAGGGAGGCAGAATTGCTGTTTGTTCAGATTCACAGACCCTCCAAATGCCCCTATTTTCCAGGGACAGTCTAGTATTCACAGAAGCCATCCCGGTTTCTGATTTGATCCTGTAATGTCCCAATTTTCCTTAGGATGTCCCTATTTTCATTGGAGAAATGATGGAGAGTATGGAGTTAAGTGACCCCGGTCCAAGGAGATAAGGAAGGATACAGCTTTTAGGAGACATCTGAAGGCAGCCCTGTATAGCAAAGTTACTTAATGTTTTATTATGTTTTTATATATGTTGGAAGCCACCACCACCACCAACAGTGTGCATACACACACACACACACACACACACACACACACATGTTTTGGGGTACTCTCATTTTGGCTGCTCCCTCTCGCACCCTTCCTTCTCCCCAACCCCTCCCAAGCGCCAGATGAGGGACTCAAGGTGGCAGCTGAGAGGATGGGAAAGTCCCCAGCAATGACAACACTGGCGTCGGCTTGAGCGAAGAGGGGCGAGCAATCGCCGGCTGGTTCTAGCCCGGCAAGTGGAAGGGGAGGGGGAGGGGGCGCCGTCGCCTCCACCATGGCTGCCCCAGATTCCCCTCCCTGGGCACCAGCGGGGAGAATGACAGAACTCCAGTCTGTGCTGCTACTGTGGAGACAGCTGGCATGTTGGTGCATTGGTCAGTCGGGGGAACACGAAATGTTTAGGGGTATGCGTACCCCTGCATCCCCCCAGAAAAAAAGCACTGATCATCATTATGGAATAGGACATCCCTATTTTCATTGGAAGAAGGAGGAGGAGGAGGAGGAGGAGGAGGAGGAGGAGGAGAAGAAGTGGAGTTTGGATTTGATATCCCGCTTTATCACTACCCGAAGGAGTCTCAAAGCGGCTAACATTCTCCTTTCCCTTCCTCCCCCACAACAAACATTCTGTGACCACAAACTTGACACGAGCCAACAGTGTGACGCGGCAGCTAAAAAAGCCAATGCAATTCTGGGCTGCATCAATAGGAGTATAGCATCTAGATCAAGGGAAGTAATAGTACCACTGTATTCTGCTCTGGTCAGACCTCACCTGGAGTACTGTGTCCAGTTCTGGGCACCACAGTTCAAGAAGGACACTGACAAACTGGAACGTGTCCAGAGGAGGGCAACCAAAATGGTCAAAGGCCTAGAAATGATGCCTTATGAGGAACGGCTAAGGGAGCTGGGCATGTTTAGCCTGGAGAAGAGGAGGTTAAGGGGTGATATGATAGCCATGTTCAAATATATAAAAGGATGTCACATAGAGGAGGGAGAAAGGTTGTTTTCTGCTGCTCCAGAGAAGCGGAAACGGAGCAATGGATCCAAACTACAAGAAAGAAGATTCCACCTAAACATTAGGAAGAACTTCCTGACAGTAAGACCTGTTTGACAGTGGAATTTGCTGCCAAGGAGTGTGGTGGAGTCTCCTTCTTTGGAGGTCTTTAAGCAGAGGCTTGACAACCATATGTCAGGAGTGCTCTGATGGTGTTTCCTGCTTGGCAGGGGGTTGGACTCGATGGCCCTTGTGGTCTCTTCCAACTCTATGATTCTATGATTCTATTCTATGATTCTAGGTGAGTGAGTGAGGTGAGTCACCCAGCAGCTGCATGTGGAGGAGCAGGGAAGTGAACCCAGTTCACCAGATTATGAGTCTACCGCTCTTAACCACTACACCACACTGGCTATCGGAGAAATGGTGCAGTCATAGTAAAGGTAAAGGACCCGTGGATGGTTAAGTCCAGTTAAACTTGACAGTGGAGTGTGATGCTCATCTCACTTCAGGCTGAGGGAGATGGCATTTGTCTGCAGGCAGTTTTCAGGGTCAAGTGAGTTACGGATTCAGCATTAAAGGGGGGGAGGGAGGAAGCACTCCAACATAGATGGGGAAAATCCATACCTGTGTCTAGAAAGTGTGGGGCTAAAAGTAATTGTGGATAAGCCTTAAGATACATCTCTCTTGGTAGTTCTTCACCCTGCAGGCGTCCTTCAGGAGGACAACCTTTTTCTGTTGGAAAACAGAGATCTCCACTATTACGAGTCAGACCATTGGTCTATCTTATTGTCTACACCGACTGGTAGCTGTTCTCCAGAGTTTCGCATAGGAGACATTCCCTGCCCTACTGGAGATACCAGCGATTGAACTGGAGAAATGTGAATGCTCTACTAATTAGCTACAATCCTTCTCCAGCCTATGAAGGCTGGTCCATTTAGCAGCTTCCCTTCTGAGATAAGGTAGGTTCCTACTGTTATAGGTTTCTAGCACTTGCCGAAATCTTACTTCATTCCCCAGGCCCTTGCTGACTATTCATTCCAGCATCTTGAGCTTCTCCTAACATTGTTGCTGCTCTATTTATTGTTTGCATGGTTTTATTGTTTATCTTGTTTTATGTCCTCGAGATGTTTGTTTTTGAAAGGTGGTATAAAAAGGTACATGGAAACCACGAATCTGATAAAGTACTGCTGAAATATGCATTCAGATATTTACATCTTCCCTTCCTTTAGGGCATTCGAAGTGGCAAGCACCACCATCATAAATCACAGTCAATTAGAACAATAAATGGCACAACAAAACCAATAATAAACAACAGCAATAATGGCTAACCTTGCCAAACGTTTCATTAAATAAGTGCATTAAAAATATTAAAAAATCCTATCTAAAAGAAATGAACAGGACAGGACACCAAATAAGCATAACTCATTTTCCCCCCTCTTTTTTTCACAAGGATGAAGTAGGTAACTTTAACCAATCTATTGGTTATCTACTACTGTATATGCTTTAGAAAGTTGCCTCTTTGTCTGTTTGCAATGCATCTAAAGTTATCATAACCAGATTTCGCATGATGGTTTCTGAGATCAAGGATCAGCTTTGGGTTCTGTTTTTTGGTCACTGTTTCCATACAATTGCATGCCATTTTGAATGGCAATGGAGGCTTGAACCATTCAAAACTGACAGTAACCACTTATTTCACAACAGGACTGATTGTTTTTGGTTTCTTATAATTCCCGAGTAACTGTTAGCATTATATAAAGTAGCTATTGACTCCTCAGTGGTAGTGCTGTGGAGTACCCTTTTGCAACAACATTCCCCCTCCCATTTTTTTTATTTTTGTAAATATTCCTATTTGCATCCCAGAAATGAACTCAAAGGATGGGGATTTACCAGTTTTGCTCTCACTGTGGCCTTGGGAGGTGGGTTAGACAGAGTGATCATAGCTTTCTCAAGATCACAGAATGAGCTTCGTGCCCAGAATCCAAGGCTACCCATTCCAGCTTAGGGCAGAGTGACTGGTTCCCCCACAATGGGAATCACCGGGGGGGGGGCAGCACAGGACCTCACAACTATGACATTGTGCACATGCAGAATGGAAGGCGAGAGGTGGGAGGGTGCCAAATTTAGGCCACACACAGGGTGCCACTGAAATTTGAAAGGCCAATGTTCGCACCTGGTATCTATCACAGTCCCGTCTTCTCTCTGTTGCTTTTGATTCATAATTCACTGGAGCGAAGTTTGCCGCCATGAATTCAGAGCCTCCATCATCCCATCACACTCAGAAACGAAAGCGGCTATCCTGTGATACGCTTTACCCAACAACAACGCTCTGGCTCTCTGGGAAAGGATCCAGACATTGTGGTGGGGATTCTCTCCATATGTTTCTGAGTCACAATGACCATCATCCCTGTTCTTTGACCGTGCTTTCTTGGGTTGATGAGAGCTGGACTTCAGTGACATCTGGAGGGCCACTGGTTTTCCATCTCTGGAAGACGGTATGCCTGCAAAGCAAATCCATAGGAACATAGGTAAAGGTAAAGGGACCCCCGACCATTAGGTCCAGTCGTGACCAACTCTGGGGTTGTGGCGCTCATCTCACTTTATTGGCCAAGGGAGCTGGCGTATAGCTTCTGGGTCATGTGGCCAGCATGACTAAGCTGCTTCTACCAAACCAGAGCAGCACACGGAAATGCCGTTTACCTTCCTGCCGGAGCGGTACCTATTTATCTATTTGCACTTTTTGGTGTGCTTTTGAACTGCTAGGTTGGCAGGAGCAGGGACCGAGCAACAGGAGCTCACCCCATCGCGGGGATTCGAACCGCCAACCTTCTGATCGGCAAGTCCTAGGCTCTGTGGTTTAACCCACAGCGCCACCATAGGAGACTGCTTTATATCAAGCCAGACCATGGGTCCATCTTGCATGGTATTGTCTATATTGAGAGGGGGTGACCATCCAGAATTCTAGACAGGATTCCTTCCCAGCCCTACCTGGAGATGCCAGAGGCTGAACTTGGGACCTTCTGCATTCAAGACTGATGCTCTACCACTGAATTATAATTCCTGCCAAGATGTTAAATTGTTTTTATATGCAACAACAGCAGCAAGAGTATTGTTAGCCCAGAAATGGAAGCAAGAAGAAATTCTGACGAAAGAAGAATGGCAGGCAAAATTAATGGACTACACAGAATTAGATAAAGTGACAGGAAGTATTCGAAACCTGCGGGACCAGAGATTCACAGACGATTGGAAGAAGTATACAAACTATTTGGAGAGCTACTGTAATCAACAAATTACGCTAGTAGGACTACAAGAAGTTTTGTATTGAGAAATATAGGAAACATTGAAAGAGCTGAGATGTTAGTTGTGAGATTTAAATGTAATAGTGAAAATAAGAAATGTATATTAAGTAATTAGATTGGGAAATTTTCAGATGTGATTGATGGAAGTAAAAAAAAATTGTATAAGATGTAAAAGTATGTTTAATTATTCTTGAAAATGATATGTTAAAAAACGCACGCGCGCACACACACGCACACGTGCACAAACACACACACACACACACACACACACACACTTATATTTCCTGCCAATATGACCCCTTGTCAAAGCAGATCCAACTCTTCGCCCTCTTCTTCCTCCTCCTCCTCCTCCTTCCTCCAATTGTGTGTTCATTTCTGGCTTCTTAAATATTTTCTCTATTATCTCAGCCATTTACTCAACTCTATCTTTCTTTCTTTCTTTTTCTTTTTGCAGTGATGTCTCCGTTTCACTCTAATTTGATGCCATTCATTTTCTTCTTCTTTTTTTTCTGGGGTGGGCGCTAGGGATATTAACTATTGTGGCTAATTATACAGCGAATTCAAATCTGAATGATTTTTCCCCCTTCTTCTTCTCAGGCTGCGACTTGCCTCTTCTTTAATTTTCTGTTATCAGGCAAATTACTGCGCTGCTGATTGCTGGTCTTTCCCTACAAACAGCCCCACCCTCATTTTCTTTTCATTCCTTGGCCTCTTATGAAGGTTTGAATCTGACAAGGTCATTCGGAAAACCTTTTAAAAAGAGAACGTGGGGAGGGTACCCAACATTTTGATAATAATTCCTCATTTAACTCTTAGTCTGCCCAATAGCATAGCTAACAGCCACAGCATCAATGAGGAATCAGCAAGGAGTAGGGGAGTTAAATCTTTGTGGATTGTGGTACAAACAGACCAAGAAACTGACCTGATATACCCTGTGGTTGCTCAGAGTATGCATTTAAACTGCAATGACACACTGAGGAATTTTGGATGGGGTTAGCCACATTTCAAATACAGTGGTACCTCGGTTTTTCGAATGTCTCCATTGACGAACATTTCGGTTTTTGAACAGCGTAAACCCGGAAGTAAATGCTTCGGTTTTCGAACACGCCTTGGAAGTCAAACACGCCACATGGCTTTAGTATTGAGTTTTCCATATTGAGTTTTCTGTATCAAGGCTTCTACATTGAATTTTCGGTTTTTGAACGTTTCAGAACTCAAACAGTCTTCCAGAACGGATTATGTTCGAAAACCGAGGTACCACTGTACTAGCACTGAATCTCAAACAGCCTGCTGATAATAATAATAATAATAATAATAATAATAATAATAATAATACCCTGCCTTCCCTGGCCAGAACTGGGCTCTGAGTGGCTAACATCAAATATATAACATATTAACATAAAATCAGACAATCAATTAAAGTACATCCTAAAATCAGATCAGAATCAAAGTGAAATCCAATCAGATGGCAACCCACAGATTAGGGTTGGGGACCTTAAATGCTCACCGGCCTAACTGTTTGTACTGATCTTAAATGAGCCTGTGAGAAAAGTTGGGGGAGCACTTTCATACAAGTTGTTACAAGGAGAGAGGGGGAATCTCTCCTTATATGGACCCCAACCAAAGGCCTGGCGGAACAGCTCCGTCTTGCAGGCCCTGTGGAAAGATGTCAGATCCCGCAGTGCCCTGGTCTCTTGTGACAGAGCATGCCACCAGGTCGGGACCATGGCCGAAAAGGCCTTGGCTCTAGTTGAGGCCAGTCTAATCTCCTTGAGGCCCGGGACCTCCAAGATGTTATTATTTGCAGACCGTAAGGTCCTCCGTGGGGCATACCAGGAGAGGCGGTCCCATAGGTACGAGGTTCCTAGGCTGTATAGGGCTTTAAAGGTTAAAACCAGCACCTTAAACCAGCACCACCTTCTTCTTCTTCTTCTTCTTCTTCTTCTTCTTCTTCTTCTTCTTCTTACTTAAACCTGACCCTGTACCCCACCAGGAGCCAGTGCAGCTGGTATAGTACTGAATGAATGTGACCCCGCAGCGAGGACCCCATAAGGAGTCTCTCCATGGCATTCTGCACCCGCTGGAGTTTCTGGATCAATAACAACAAAAACGCTGTACAACTGCACATTGCAGCAAATTCTGCTTAACCTGGATTTTAAACCCAGGAGCTAATGCACAGGGGTGAAAGGGGAAAGGTGGGGAATTGCAAGAAGAAATGCACATCAAAAGTTCATGTACAGGCATCTAAAGAAAATATATGAATCAAAACAGAGGACTGGTAGATAAGTGATGGATCAATGCAGCAACCACATTGTTAACTTCAGGCTCCAAAATGTGGAGGGGAATTTAGCATAAGAACAAAAGAAGACCCTGCTGGATCAGGCCAGTGGCCCATGTAGCTCAGTATCCTGTTCTTACCATGCCTAACCAGATTCCAGTGTGAAGTCTGCAAGCAGGACCTGGGCACAACAGTGCCCTCCCCACCTGTGACCCCCCCCCATACTGACTCTAACAGTGCAGGTAAGAAATAGCCACCATGGCTAATAGACATCAATATCCTTCTCCTCCATGAATTTGTCTCATCCTCTTTTAAAGCCATCCAAGTTGGTGGTTGTCACTGCCTCTGGAGGGACTTTCTGGTGCAATGAAGCACTGTCTGTTCTGAATCTTCCAAACTGCAACTTCTCTTGGTGCCCCTGCATTCTAGTCTTCTGAGAAATACACCCCATGAATGTGCATATGAAATTTGACCACTTTCTTGACCATCCATAAATGCCCTAACTTCAGCAGTTTTCATGTGATTAACAAAGAGAAAAGATGGTCCTTGGGACTGTATCCAGCACTGGAGGAAATCCCTAGCCATCATGACTAGTAACTATAGTCAGAGTAAGGTGTTTTTTTGTTTTTGTTTTTAAAGGTAAAGGACCCCTGGACAGTTAAGTCCAGTCAAAGGTGACTATGGGGTTGCAGCACTCATCTCGCTTTCAGGCTGAGGGAGCCGGTGTTTGTCCACAGGCAGCTTTCCGGGTCATGTGGCCAGCATAACTAAACCACTTCTGCTGCACAGGACACTGTGACAATTGCCAGAGCGCATGGAAATGCCATTTATGTTCCTGCCATAGTGGTACCTATTTATCTACTTGCACTGGCATGCTTTTGAACTGCTAGGTTGGCAGGAGCTGGGAGAGAGCAACAGGAGCTCACGCCATCGCAGAGATTCAAACCACCAATGTTCTGATTGGCAAACCCAAAAGGCTCAGTGGTTTAGACCACAGCACCACCCACGTCCCATCCCTTATAGTCAGAGTACACAGCATTGGGCTGGGTGGTCCAACTGGGTGAAATAGTTTAAGTCAGTTTCATATGCAGAAGCCTCCTATTTCTTGTCCCGATATGTGACACTCCAATGAATTCTGTTCTTGAACATGGGTGATCAATTTATCGGCCATCGCTAACAGTCACCCGAGAGCCCTGTGTTACCAGTGTATCATGCTGCGATTTGACCATGATTATGTAAAGTCTGCAAGTTGATTACACCGAGCAAGGAACTGTGTGATACATTTCTCTCCCTGACCCAAATATGCTGTAATGTGCGCATGTAATAGGAAGCCTTGCGGGCTGTGAAGGCATCACAGTGACAAAAAGATGTGAGCTATGATTTCCCCTGCCCCTGTAAAAAGTCCTCTGTGAAAGAAAATTGTCCAAAGTGCATATAATCGATGTGAATGCATAGTTTACATTGGCTATTAAACATGACAAGCTCTATTAAAACTGATGCTTCTTCCCCCAAAGCTAATGGAAAAGAAGCAACTTGCAGGATCGTTCCTTAAATGGACTGGGGAGAGGGGGAGTTGGAAGAGGAGGAGGAAGCAGAGAGAGAGGGTGTGCGCGAGAGAGAGATCAGCTAGCAGGGGGCATGGATGGAGCAAGGAGAGCTGAAGACAAGATGTTTGCTGGGAATCAGGTCGAACTCTACCAACACTGATTCAGTGGTTCCACAGTGCAGTGGCATGCAGTCAGTGGACTAGGGGGACCAAGATAGTCCCTTAAATGTTCCCAGTAAATTTGTTTATTGAAATAATAATAATAATAATAATAATAATAATAATAATAATAATTTATTATTTATACCCCGCCCATCTGGCTGGGCTTCCCCGGCCACTCTGGGCGGCTTCCAAAAGAATATTAAAATACTATAATACATCAAACATTAAAAGCTTCCCGAAACAGGGCTGCCTTCAGATGTCTTCTAAAAGCCTGGTAGTTGTTGTTCTCTTTGACATCTGGTGGGAGGGTGTTCCACAGGGAAGGCGCCACTACCGAGAAGGCCCTCTGCCTGGTTCCCTGTAACTTGGCTTCTCGCAGTGAGGGAACCGCCAGAAGGCCCTCAGTGCTGGACCTCAGTGTCCGGGTAGAACGATGGGGGTGGAGACGCTCCTTCAGATATACTGGACCAAGGCCGTTTAGGGCTTTAAAGGTCAGCACCAACACTTTGAATTGTGCTCGGAAACGTACTGGGAGCCAATGTAGGTCTTTCAAGACTGGTGTTATGTGGTCTCTGCGGCCGCTCCCAGTCACCAGTCTAGCTGCCGCGTTCTGGATTAGTTGTAGTTTCCGGGTCACCTTCAAAGGTAGCCCCACGTAGAGCGCATTGCAGTAATCCAAGCGGGAGATAACCAGAGCATGCACCACTCTGGCGAGGCAGTCCGCAGGCAGATAGGGTCTCAGCCTGCGTACCAGATGGAGCTGGTAAACAGCTGCCCTGGACACAGATTTGACCTGTGCCTCCATGGACAGCTGTGAGTCCAAAATGACTCCCAGGCTGCGCACCTGGTCCTTCAGGGGCACAGTTACCCCATTCAGGACCAGGGAATCCTCCACACCTGCCCGCCTCCTGTCCCCCAAAAACAGTACTTCTGTCTTGTCAGGATTCAACCTCAATCTGTTAGCCACCATCCAACCTCCAACCGCCTCCAGGCACTCACACAGGACCTTCACTGCCTTCACTGGTTCTGATTTGAAAGAGAGGTAGAGCTGGGTATCATCTGCATACTGATGAACACCCAGCCCAAATCCCCTGATGATCTCTCCCAGCGGCTTCATGTAGATGTTGAAAAGCATGGGGGAGAGGACAGAACCCTGAGGCACCCCACAAGTGAGGGCCCAGGGGTCTGAACACTCATCCCCCACCACCACTTTCTGAACACGGCCCAGGAGGAAGGAGCGGAACCACTGTATAACAGTGCCCCCAGCTCCCAGCCCCTCAAGACGGTCGAGAAGGATGTTATGATCGATGGTATCAAACGCCGCTGAGAGATCCAGCAGAACTAGGAAACAGCTCTCACCTTTGTCCCTAGCCCGCCGGAGATCATCAACCAGTGCGACCAAGGCAGTTTCAGTCCCATGATGAGGCCTGAATCCCGACTGGAAGGGATCCAAATGGTCCGCTTCTTCCAGGCGTGCCTGGAGTTGTTCAGCAACCACTCGCTCAATCACCTTGCCCAAGAATGGAAGATTTGAGACTGGGCGATAGTTGGCTATCGTGGCCGCATCTAAAGATGGTTTTTTAAGAAGCGGTTTAATAACCGCCTCTTTCAGCGGGTCTGGGAAGGCTCCCTCACGGAGGGAAGCATTCACCACCCCACGAAGCCCATCGCCCAGTCCTTCCCGGCTAGCTTTTATAAGCCAGGATGGGCAAGGATCAAGGAGGCAAGTGGTTGGTTTCACTCGTCCAAGCAGCCTGTCCACATCCTCGGGGGTAACAGATTGGAATTGATCCCACACAACTTGACTAGACAGGACTCTAGCACTCTCCCGCCCCGGCCCTGCTCCCACGGTGGAGACTACCTCTTCTCGAATCTGAGCGACTTTATCTGCAAAAAACTTTGCAAAGTCATTGCAGGAGATCATGTGGCCGCTACTGGGCCCTGATGGAGCAGGTGGTTCCGCTAAATTGCGAACCACCTGAAAGAGTCTCCTGCTGCTGTTTTCCGCAGATGCAATAGAGGCGGCGAAGAAAGTCTTCTTCGCCGTCGCTATCGCCACTTGGTAGGCTCGACATTGAGCTCTAACCCGTGTCCGGTCAGATTCAGAATGGGTTATCCGCCACCGGCGCTCTAGCCGTCTCAACGATTGTTTCATTGCCCTCAGATCCGTGGAAAACCACGGGGCTGTCCGGACTCCATGCAATCGGAGAGGGCGCTTTGGAGCCAAACAGTCAATAGCCCTGGTTAACTCCACATTCCAGCGGGCCACCAGGGAATCAGCTGAAAGGCCATCAACATGGGATAAAACATCCCCTACCACTCTCTGGAAACCATTTGGATCCATTAAGTGGCGGGGGCGGACCATCTGAATCGGTCCCGCCTCCCTGCAGAGGGGAAGGGCCACGGAGAAGTCCAGTTGCACCAGGAAGTGATCTGACCATGGCACTTCTTTGGTTTTGCTTTTACTTAATGTCAGATCACCAACATCCATAGAGGTGAACACCAGGTCTAAGGCATGCCTGTGGCTATGAGTTGGGCCAGACTTATTCAGGGACAGCCCCATGGAGGCCATGCTTTCCACGAAGTCCCGCGCGGCCCCTTGTAAGGTCGTGTCGGCATGGATGTTAAAGTCCCCTAGGACAACCAAACTAGGTGTCTCCAGGAGGACATCCGCCACGACCTGAAGCAGCTTGGGCAGGGAATCCTTGGTGCAGCGGGGAGGTCGGTACACCAATAGGAATCCTGTACTGCCCCTATTGCCCAACTTCCAGAACATGCACTCAGAGAACTGGGTCTTTCCAATAGGACGCCTGGTGCAAACTAATGACTTCCTAAAAATCACTGCAACCCCCCCTCCCCGCCCACAAGGCCTGGTTGCTGTGCGTAAGAGAAACCTGGTGGACAAGCAGCGGCAAGGACGGGCCCATCTGCTTCATCCAACCAGGTCTCTGTCACACATGCCAGGTCAAATCCTCCATCCACAATCAGGTCGTGGATGGCAGAGGTTTTATTCATCATTGACCTGGCATTGCACAGCAACACTTTCAGGTCATGTGGGTTTCCCTTGTTGATTCCAGTATCCTTCCGGTCAGGACCAGACCTGGAGGCAGGGATAGTCCTCAAACAACGACTAAGCCTGCTTCCTCGGTAATGACATGGTCTGGTCTTAGCGTAACTCCTCCTCCTACCCGTGATCACTGAGATCGGTTGTCCGAGTGCATCCCCCCCCTGTGGAACCTGCCCCAGCCATTTTGTTTGCTGGGACCCACTCCCAGGCAGCCCTGACCCCTCCCCTTAAAATCAAATTAAAGCCTATACAAAAAACAAACTAACAGAACAAAAAAACTATAAAAACAAAAAACAAAGTTACAAACACAACATAATTAAATTAAACAAATTCACACACCCAACTAAACACCCACCCCACCCCACACACCCGAGGCCTCCCTGGAGCCCCATAAGCTGCGGAGGCGAGTATGGGGCCCGCCCCCATACCCAAGGTGGAAAATGGGCTTCAAGGGGGAGCGGTCCTCCCCAAGACTCATAGGCAGAGCGGCAGCAGCGATGTCCCGAGGCCTCCTTGGAGCCTTATATGCTGTGGTGGAGTATGGGGCCCGCCCCCAGGCCCAAGGTGGAAAAAGGGCTTCAGGGGGGAGCGGTCCTCCCCAAGACTCACCGGCAAAGCAACAGCAGCAATGTCCCGGGCCTCCTTGGAGCCTTATATGCTGTGGTGGAGTATGGGGCCCGCCCCCAGGCCCAAGATGGAAAAGGGCTTCAAGGGGGAGCGGTCCTCCCCAAGGCTCACCGACAAAGCAACAGCAGCAATGTCCCGGGCCTCCTTGGAGCCTTATATGCTGAGGTGGAGTATGGGGCCCGCCCCCCGGCCCAAGATGGAAAAAGGGCTTCAAGGGGGAGCGGTCCTCCCCAAGACTCACCGGCAAAGCAACAGCAGCAATGTCCCGGGCCTCCTTGGAGCCTTATATGCTGTGGTGGAGTATGGGGCCCGCCCCCTGGCCCAAGGTGGAAAAAGGGCTTCAGGGGGGAGCGGTCCTCCCCACAAACTCACGGCAGAGCGGCAGCAGCAATGTCCCGAGGCCTCCTTGGAGCCTTATATGCTGTGGTGGAGTATGGGGCGCGCCCCCTGGCCCAAGGTGGAAAAAGGGCTTCAGGGGGGAGCGGTCCTGGCACCTCCTTCCCAAAGCCCAGTAAGCTTCTGCCTGCCTTTGGAAGGGAGGTGTGATACTCCGACGTGGTCCAAGCCCTTTTGCCAGAGTCCACCTGGCTTTGGGAAGGAGGCAACAGGGTGGCAGCATTTGTGGGAGGCCTGACACCTCCTTCCCAAAGTCCGGGAAGCTTCTGCCCAGCTTAGGGCAGGAGGCTTAATGCTCACAAGTGCAACATTGGAACGTCAAGATGTTTGTTGTTGTTGTTTAGTCATTTAGTAGTGTCGGACTTTTCATGACCCCATGGACCAGAGCACACCAGGCACTCCTGTCTTCCACTGCCTCCCGCAATTTGGTCAAACTCATGCTGGTAGCTTCGAGAACACTGTCCAACCATCTCTTCCTCTGTCACCCCCTTCTCCTTATGCCCTCAATCTTTCCCAGCATCAGGGTCTTTTCAGGGAGTCTTCTCTTCTCATGAGGTGGCCAAAATTTTGGAGCCTAAGCTTCGGGATCTGTCCTTCCAGTGAGCACTCAGGGCTGATTTCCTTAAGAATGGGGAGGTTTGATCTTCTTGCAGTCCATGGGACTCTCAAGAGTCTCCTCCAGCACCAGAATTCAAAAGCATAAATTCTTCAGCGATCAGCCTTCTTTATGGTCCTGTTCTCACTTGCATCCATCACTACTGGGAAAACTGTAGCTTTAACTATACGGACCTTTGTTGGCAAGGTCATGTCAAGATGTTGCTCCCACCAATTGCCTCCACAAGCTGGCACCTCTGGCCTTAACTGGGCCCCTATGAAAAATTTCACCATACACCATGGCCACAGTGTCTAATGCATTTTCTTCCAGATATCTGCAGATATATAATTCCTGAGACATAGAGCAAGGGGATATCCACATCTTACACTGATACATCCCACTTCTATAGTGAAATTTTCCAGAACCTACCCTAACAATCCTGGGAATTGTAGTTTGATGACAATTCTAACATACCAACATAGGAAGTGGCCTTATATGGAGACAGGACATTAACACATCTGGCTTGGTGTCATCTGCACTAAGTGTCAGCAGCTATCCAGGTTTTCAGAAATGGGGTCTCTTCAAGTCATGCCTGGAAATTCTTGGGATTGAACCAGTGACCTTCTGTATGTGAAACAGATGTTCTACCACTGAGTCCTTCACATCCACCCCCACCCCCACAAACATTTTGAGCATTTACAAATACAGTGGTACCTTGGTTATCAAATGCTATCCATTTTGGAAGTCCATTTGACTTCCAAAATGTTAGAAAACCAAGACGTGGCTTCCGATTGGTGCGGGCACCCCAGAAACAATAGCCAACAACCACATCGGGTGTTCGGCTTTTGAAAAACATTTGAAAACCGGAACACTTACTTCTGGTTTTTTGGCATTCGGGAACCGAAATGTTCAAGTACCAAGGCGTTTGAGAACCAAGGTGCATAGATATTCTTTCTAGTTATCAAGGTCCTGTAACAGAACATCTTAGATTGTAGGGAAGGTTCCATTGAATTCACTGGAACTTACTTCTGAGTAAATATTTGCAGAAGAAGACTATGGGATGTGCACCAGAAGTTTCTGGAAGGTTTGGTGCTATGCATGTGAGGTGTACTATAAGAATTTACTTCTAGTGTGTCAAATAAATGCCCCAAATACACATCAATTAAAAGGAGGGGGGTTCCTTTCTCAGAGAGATGAATTTGATTAGTACATTTTTTTTCTCTCTGATTCTCTTGCAAAGAGCCTTTTTGACATTCCTAAAGGAACCCGAGTTATGTTTATCCAATTTACTCCTTCCCAAACTCTCTCACTCTCTCTCACACACACTTTGTGTACTAGGAGAAAAGGCGAACCAATGTAAGGTGTAATGGAACTGCTAATGAGCTGATGCTATCTAGCAACCAATTTTGAATTCAGTCTTCTTCTTCTGCATCTGTGGGGTTGTAATTTAAAATTACCAGTGAAGGTTTTTTGTGTTGTTGTTTTTTTGCTGTTTCCCATCTTTTCCACCTTGTTTCCACTGTTTGATCCCATTGTACAGAGTGCCTTTGCAAGTCATGTCCAGAGAGAGAGAGAGAGAGAGAGAGAGAGAGAGAGAGAGTCCACAAGCTTAACATGAATCAACTGTGTGATACAGCAGCAGAAAAATAAAAATAAAAATAAGCTCATGAAATTCTAGTCTGCATCAACAGAAGTATAGTGTCCAGGTCAAGGGAAGTAATAGTACCACTTGATTCTGCCTTGGTCAGACCACATCTGGAATACTGTGTCCAGTTCTGCTTACCACAATTTAAGAAGGATATTGACAAACTGGAAGGTGTGTAGAAGAAGGCAACTGAAATGATCAAGGGTTTGGGAACCAAGCCTTAAGAGGGAGCTGTGTATGTTTAGTCTGAAAAAGAGGAGACTGAGAGGAGATATGGTAGCCATCTTCAAATATCTCAAGGGTTGTCACAGGGAAGATGGAGCAAGCTTACTTTATGATGCTCCAGAGGGTAGGACTTGAACCAGTGAATTCAAATTACGAGGAAGGAGTTTCCAACTTAACAGTAGGAAGAACTTTCTGACAGTAAGAGCAGTTTGACAGTGGAATCGACTTCCTTTGAAAGTGGTGAAATCTCTTTCACTGGAGAGGTTTTTAAGCAGAGGTTGATGCTCAACTGTAATGGGTTCTTTAGCCATGATTCCTGCATTCCTGGGGGTTGGACTAGATGAGCCTCAGGGTACCTTGCGACTCTATAATTCTATGATTCTAAGTTCTTGAGGCTCTTGAGTTTGGGAGGATGTGGAGTAGAATGCCTTGGAACCCTTCAAGATGTAACATTTCAGTGAACCACCCCTCTTCAGCTGCTTTCTCTAGGAAGACCAACCCTCCACAAACATGTGTTGGCTTAAAAAAAAGCTAAAACACCATCCTCTCCAGCCTAATTGTGTGGGTGATTAAGCTAGAGAGAGAGAGACCAAATTACTCCTGCTCAGAAGAATCTCTTCCTTTGGTGCTGTGGAATTTTGCTTCCCTTTAATAGTTCATGTGGTCTTTGGAAAACATTGGGTTGGGAGCAGAGGAAGACTGGCAGGGGAAGAGACTTGCAGTGGTTGATATGAAGGAAGAGGAAAAAATAATATGAACAGAGGATGGAGCTGATGGTTGGAGGGGGGAGTATTAAATAAGACAAATCATGCTCTCCCCTCCATCTTCCAATAGCACCTCAGGTACCTCTTGTGGTGAATTTAATTATCAGAGAGTGTGGGGGGAGCTGACATGAATGGGGCCAGCATTGATTCTGTACAAGGCGTTCTGAGCATCAAACCCCTTTTATTGCTTTAATAATTCTAAAGCAAGTGACCAGGAACAGCCATCTGGCTATTGGTTTATGATTATTATAGACTTGGTGAGCTCGTCTGCTTCCGTTTAATCTCCTTATGCCCTGTCAACCTCCAGAACGTTGCAAGCCTCTTCCAAATCATGCCACTTGGATGCTCTAGGCCTAGCTATTTTTTTGGGGGGGGGGTAGCTTAAGGGAAGAGTTAGTTCTGAGATTCCTTGTTGTGTACTGCACACGTCAAAGCAAGAAAAAGTGGAGCAAGAACTGTATTGGGGGGGTGGAGGCTCCCACAGTTATTGTTGGAAGCTTGGAACATGGCTCAGTCCTGCGCCAGTCTTTGCTGGCATCCTGGAGAATCTGAGGATGAGTCAAGATTAAACTGCAGGGACTTAGAAGTCGCTACATGAAAATGAATGAAGATAGTGGGAGAGGGGTGCATTGAATTTGGGAACATCACTTTAAAAAAACGTGCATCTCAGACAGAAGCTGCGTACAAAATTTTGTAAATTAGGAGAAATTCGCGCAAAAATGCTGGTGAATTTTCACATGGAGTGTTTAAAAAAAGAAATAAAGACAAAAAAAGGAAAACTGATGTGTTGGTTTATTCTGACTGGCCTTTCAATGTGTGTTCATGATTTGGTCTGCTTGGCATTTAGTGTGGGCAGGTAAGGGAATTGAAGAAGTTAATGTATGGGCACCCCAAGGCATTATTGAGTTAAGGCTACTCTTGGCTCACCTTTCACAGCCTTTTGGGTTGTGTGTGTGTTTTTTGGGGGGGTGTCCTTTATGTCTGGCATGTGCACCTTGATCAGCTCTGGATAGCTTGTCGTGGGTGTGCATACTGGGTTCACATAGCCCAGGGTCTCTTAGCAAGGAGAGATAATTTACACCAAATCATTGGCTTAGGGGCCACAGAAAGCAGGGTTCATGTGAACCCTCAGAAAGACCCCTTCCTACAACCCCAGAGAGCTTCTGTCGGTCAGTGTGGAAAATACTGAACTACATGGACCATCACAGTGATTCTTTAGCTGTGATTCCTGAATTTTAGCTGGTGTTCCAAATGGATTTGGACTTGTGGATTGTTAATTTACTTTATTAGATCTTACATTTAGCTGTATGTTTCCTATACTGCGCCTCACCTTGAGCAGTAGCGACTGGAGCCAAAAAAGAGACCCAAACAATTAAATTCATGAATGAGCGCCATCATTTCTTCGCCTCCTTTTCAGGCAGTGAAGCCGAGCCGAGCTCATAGATTTGCAGCAACGTTGCAATCTCTCCCCTGCCCCCGTGTCAATTTAATTTGAAGCAATTTGACAATCTTGATATGAACAGAGGATGGGACACTACAATAATGGGACAACATCCTTCTCTTGTTAAGACTTCGGCACCTGCTATTGCCTTTTACAGTAATTGCCCTAGATCAAGAGACCGATTGTAAATGTGTTAAGTTTTGCTGACAACACAAAGTAGGGGAGAAGTGAAAACCCAGGCTTAAGAGGCAAGGAAAA
The DNA here is from genome assembly GCF_964106645.2 of Podarcis pityusensis. NCBI lineage: Eukaryota > Metazoa > Chordata > Lepidosauria > Squamata > Lacertidae > Podarcis > Podarcis pityusensis. Next base: position 5,024,780 of record NC_138036.1, on the reverse strand, counting down.
TGCAACAAGATTTGCCAGCAGTTTTGGGTGGTTATGCAGCAAATGAAATTCAGTATTGACAAACACGCATTAATGCGATTGGCTGGGGAAAGGAAGGGAGCAACTGCAATGAAATGCCACTCATATCTCGAGAATCCGAGTCTGTGAAGCAGAGGGGATGGCAATAGCCTTAATACAAAATAGATCCTCTCTGGATGGGATATATTCTATTAATGCTCTTTTGCTTTGCTTTCCCTAAGTGATGAACAGCCAGAAAGAGCAATTATGGAGCCGGGGGGGGGGGGCGAGAGAAACAGCCTGCACGTGATCTAGTCAAAGATAAGAACATTGAAATCCCATTGACTGTGCTGCAACATTTTCGCTTATGCCACAAACTGACACTCAAATGAATAGGATTTGAAAGTGAATGCAAGAAGAGCCCTGCTCATCTCATGGGTGGGGAACGTCAGACCTGGGGGCCAAATGTAGCCCTCTGAGCCTCTCTATGTGGCCCCCAGGACCTTCCTCAGGCCATACCCCTCTCCTGACCACAACCACCAACTTTTCACCATCCTGGCTTCACACCCCACTGTTTCTTTTTTGTTTGTTTAATAAGTTTGAGAATGTGATGCTTCTGAATACCAGTTGTTTGAAAGTGCAGGACGGGAGAGAGCTCTTACATTCGGGTCCTGCTTGTGGTCTTCCCACAAACAACTCATCAGCCACTATGAGCATAGGATGGTGAACTAAATGGACTTTAGACATAATGTCTAAATGTAGTATAAACACTGACAACTGGGAAACGCTGGCCTGTGAGCGCTCCAGTTGGAGAACAGCCTTTATCAAATGTTTCATGGGCTTTGAAGACACTCAAACTCAGGATGCAAGGGAGAAATGTGCTAAGAGGAAGGCACGCTTGGCAAATCACCACCGTGATCAACTCTCGCCCGGAAACCAATGTCCCCACTGTGGAAGGACGTGTGGATCCAGAATTGGCCTTCTCAGTCACTTACAGACTCATTGTTAAAACCGTGTTTATGGAAGACAATCTTACTTGGCTAACGGGATTACAAATGTGTGAATCATTTTTTAGGAAGTCCAATTTGCATCCTAAATAAAAAGGGCCAATTTTGGCTTTGTTGAAATTCCGTAAGTTTTTGCTTGCTTACTTATGCTTGGTGAAACTTGAACTGCAGCAAAGCACCAATAGAGATCTTTGTTTCTCTGGCTTGTACTTAACAGCTGATGAGTTTAAAAACGCAAAAAGAAAAAAGTGGGTGAATATTCCAAAGAGAATGTTAATTTCAAAATCTTCTCAAAAAGATGCAACTCTGAAGAGTTGAGAGAAACCTGTGTTATTATTTCTAAAACAAGCAGTATCAAGCACAATGCCTACAGTGTTTTCCTTGGTGCCTCCCTGTTGCGAAAGATCTTTCCGATCTCTTATAAGTTCTTTGTTATTGTCCATCCTATTTCCACTCATGCAGGGAGGGAAGAGGAGAGTGGAAAGTTGATTTCCTTCCAGTTGCTGGGAGAGTCTATACTGGTCCTTGGTTATTACTTGAGCTATTAGTTAATTTAAGCAGCAGGAAGGCGATTAACTGACCAGCGAGATTTCCTGCCCAGCATCTGCTAATCAATGAGCTGTGATTTGGGCAATAAAAATGAAATTGTGTCTGGACAATAAACTATATATTGCCTTTTAGACCAATGATGGGAAAGAACCCAGTGTCACGAAAAGAACAAGATGGTTGTAACTGAAGGTGGGGAGACCTATAGCATGGTCCAGCAATGCGCCAGAGAGTAAACTGCGAATCTATCCAAGGGTAGACTAGGGAAGAGAGATTAGCGTGGGAGCAAACAACCAGGGTTAGGTCTCTAACTAGAAAATGAGAACTGAAAGTCATATGATGCACTGAGTCATATAGTAGCTGCAGCCATTCTAGATAGGCTGAGATTGGCTCTGTAGAAGGTGCTCTATGTCCCTAAGTCTGAAAAGGGTCACATCGTTCTTCAAGAAGTTGCAGGATGCTGAAAATTTGGAGGTGGCAAGCCAAGATGGAGTTGCCACCATTCCAAAGGTTGAAAGGCAAAACACTATGCAAACTTCTATATTATTTAAAGCATTTTCATCTTGCGCTTCAGCTGGAAAAAGCACCCCAGGGCAGTTTACGGACATCAGAAATGATTTCAAACTTGCAATCTATTTTCCCCCAAAAGTTAAAAAAAAGCATGGAACCAAAGGAAAAGGCTTTGGGGAAAAGATGCTGAGATGCCAGTTCCTAGCTGCAGAGTTCTTCCAGGTGGCATGGTATATCTGTAAGCTGCCTTGAGTCCCATTCTTGGGAAATGGGCAATGTATACATAAATATATAGTAAAATTAGTAATAACAGTAGGGTATAAATAAATAAAAAGCAGAGACATCACCTTGCTGACAAAGGTCCGTAAAGTTCAAGCTATGGTTTTCCCAGTAGTGATGTATGGAAGTGAGAGCTGGACCATAAAGAAGGCTGATTGCTGAAAAATTGATGCTTTTGAATTCTGGTGCTGGAGGAGACTCTTGAGAGTCCCATGGACTGCAAGAAGATCAAACCTATTCTTTCTGAAGGAAATCAGACCTGAGTGCTCACTGGAAGGACGGATCCTGAAGGTGAGGCTCCAATACTTTGGCCACCTCATGAGAAGAGAAGACTCCCTGGAAAAGACCCTGATGTTGGGAAAGGAGAAGGGGACAACAGAGGACGAGATGGTTGGACAGTGTTCTCGAGGCTATTAGCATGAGTTTGACCAAACTGCGGGAGGCAGTGGAAGACAGGAGTGCCTGGCATTCTCTGGTCCATTGGGTCATAAAAAGTCGGACATGTCTAAATGACTAAAAACAACATAAATAAATAAATAAATGGGATAAGGCAGCCCAGGGAAGCACCAAAGAGGCAAATAAAAAGGCTGCAGGTAGGACTTGCTAAGGAACAATCTGGAAGTGAACACCCCCATGAAGAATATAGACTATATAAAATAAAGATTTAGAAGACACCCCAAGGGTAATCTAGTCTAACCCCCACAATGCAGGAATCACAGCTACAAGATCCCTAATAAACTGTCTACCCAGCCTCTGCTCAAAACCTCGAATGGATGAAAGTCCAATACATTTTGCATTAGGTGAGAATTCCAGTACAGCAAGCATGACTGTGCTGCCTAGGGATGATGGGAGTTGTAGTCCAAAATATTTGGAGAGCAGCAGGTTGGCCATGGCTATTCTATTATAATGAAACTGGGGCAGAGGAGGAAGAGTGATTCTCTCCATTCACTTCCCCCAACATGCATACCTCCATAAACCTCTATCATCCTTCTGCTTCATCATCTTTTTCTTTTTCTCTACTCTAGCACTTTTTCACTCTAGTACCTTTAAAGCCCTAAACAGCCTCGGTCCTGTATACCTGAAGGAGCGTCTCCACCCCCATCATTCCACCCAGACGCTGAAGTCCAGTGCCGAGGGCCTTCTGGCTGTTCCCTCCCTGCGAGAAGCCAAGTTACAGGGAACCAGGCAGAGGGCCTTCTCGGTAGTGGCACCCGCCCTGTGGAACGCCCTCCCACCAGATGTCAAAGAGAAAAATGACTACCAGACTTTTAGAAGACATCTGAAGGCAGCCCTGTTTAGGGAAGCTTTTAATATTTAATAGACTATTGTATTTTAATATTCTGTTGGAAGCCGCCTGGAGTGGCTGGGGAAACCCAGCCAGATGGGTGGGGTATAAATAATAAATTATTATTATTATTATTATTAGTCTGCAGATCTTTCCTTCATCCAGAAACCCTTGATTCACAGTTGTGCAGAGAAATCTGATTCTGCTTCTTCAAGTTAACATTTGTCCTTGCACGGATAGCAACGTTTCTGCTGGTGTACAATGATCTCCATACATGTGAAGCCTTGGCAAAAGCTTTATAAAAAAAGTTTCAAACCCAAAAGTTTCTGGATTTTTTATTTTTTTTTTTAAGGTAGCTTGGGAGAAGAAATTAAAAACAAATTGAAATGGCATTAGTTGCTTTGATATCAGCATAGTTATGACGGCCCTTTACAATCTCTTTTCTTCTCTCTCTCTCTCTCCCCCCCTTTCCTTTTATTTAAAAGACTCTGTTGGGGGGAGCAATTTTGTAGCTCATTACTAGACCCTTTGGGCTAGCCTAGCTTCCCCAGAGTTAGCTGATTTACTTCATCAGTGCTAAGCATGATTATTTATTTATCTGCATGCTGCAGTTACATAATTTCCTGGTTATTTTTGTAGTGATAATCAGAATGCAAGGAAAGGCTGTGACACATTATACTTTCTCTCTCTCTCCTTGTCCACCCCCCAGCCCCCCCGCCTGGCCGCCATTCTTATTCTCTTGGTTTCTTACCCCTCTGGAAATCAGCTTGCATTCTGACGGCTGCTTAACAGGATTTGATTAAAAAGAACAACAAGCAGTAAACTAATTACAACGGAAATATAGCTCGGCAAAACTTTTAGGGGGTGGCGGCAACCCTCACCATGTATTATATTGTTTTAAGGTTCAGTTAATATACCTTCATTTATCATCTTTATAGGAGATATGCAGGGTGATGATGAATAATCCCTGGCTTCCAATCAGGAAATGTAAATTATCCTGTCTTAAAAAAATGAATAATGAATGCTAGCAGATTTGAAACTAAAAAAAAAAATATAAGCCCCATAGTAAGCAATGTTGCAGTTCCAAATCAACTGGCTAGTTGATAAAAGTGGGAATAGAGTGACTACGCGCCAAGGATGGAATTTCACCAGCTTCGACCCATGAGATGTGGAAGGTGATCTGGAGAGAGTTAGCCGATCTAGGGTGGATTCTTCCATGTTTTGCAACTGTCTTGCTGCAACTTTTGCCTTCTTCTTTGACGCTTGATGAGCCTTCAACTATACTTTCCCTGGAGTATAAAGTCTTCTTTCATGTCTTTACGTGAAGTTTTCATAATGGCCAGATTCATATAAAAAAATGTCTTGTTGTCGTCAGCTCAGAGGAAACATACTATGTGGTGTGTTTCATCTAGAAATCATCCCCAAAGAGAAATTCATAGTGAATTGTAGTCGTCGTCTCCTGCCCCGGCAAAACTTCTGAAGAATATCAAGAGAAGTAAAAAAGAGATTTGAATGGCAACATTTCCCCTGCAGAGTTCTCCATACATCTAGATATCAGCCCTTCGGATATTACTGAGCCATGGTTCCCATAAATCCCAGACAGCATGGACCACAACCAGGGATGATAGGATTTGCAGTTCTTCAACATCTGGAAGGCCACAATTTAGCCACTCCTGCTCTAGAGCCTTCTTGACACAAGTGGGAGCCACAATTCCTTACCTTACCTTCTTCCAATCATTTGACATGGCTATGCTTGCGCTCAGCTGCCCCTTTCGAAACACTTCCAGACCTACTTGAATATGCCAAGGGTTGAATCCAGCACCTTTTACATGCAAAAGAGATGCCCCATCACTAAGCTATTATCCTTCCCCAAATATGAGGGTGATGGCGTCACAAACCACGACAGATATTTTGTTTTGCAAATACTGCAAAATATCTTTGCCACAATGGATAATGAACTTTTTGGCACAAGATGATTTAGAGTTCATTTAAATCTTACCTTTCTTTTTCGGCCCAGGATGATCTAGAGTTCATTTAAATCTTACCTTTCTTTTTCCAAGAGAATAAAAGTCAGTTAACAAAAGAAATATATAATATAAAAAAGGGAGAGAAACAGGTCAAAGCAGGAGGAGCTCTCCTCTGCCTTCCTTTCATGCTAAGTGAAAGAGAGAAGGGGCTGGGTGGCACTTCAGTTAGGCTCATGAAAAGACTCCCATGGAGCAGGTGGTGCTGTGGTCTAAACCACTGAGCCTCTTGGGCTTGCAGATCGGAAGGTCGGCGGTTCGGATCCTCATGACGGGGTGAGCTCCCGTTGCTCTGTCCCAGCTCCTGCCAACCTAGCAGTTCGAAAGCATACCAGTGCGAGTAGATAAATAGGTACTGCTATGGCGGGAAGGTAAATGGCGTTTCTGTGCGCTCTGGCACTTGTCACAGTCCTCCATGCGCCAGAAGTGGTTTAGTCCTGCTGGTCACATGACCCAGAAAACTGTTTGTGGACAAACGCCAGCTCCCTCGGCCTGAAGCGAGATGAGCGTCACTCTCCATAGTCAAGTTTGACTGGACTTAACCATCCAGGGGTCCTTTACCTCTCTCTCTCTCTCTCTCTCTCTCTCTCTCTCTCTCTCTCTCTCCCCTAAACTGCAGGGTTGTTTACTCTTGATAGAGCCCAGAAATGGAAGGGCCAGATGCCAGTTGTATTGGCCAACTGGTAGTTATAATTAAAGATGTAACAAAGCAGTGGTTTACATCCCATCCTATGTTCGTTGCAATCAGCACTGTCTCCACTCTGCTGCAGTTCAGCATCTTCTACTAAAACCTATTTAATTTGTCTCACCAACGTAATTATTATGTACTTATTTACATAAGGACATTCAGTGCATTGCAATGGATGGGAAATGTCAAATACATTGCAGAAAACAAAACAATTATTTACCTAACATTTGTAGACTAAAAATAATATTGATAGCAAATACACTTTGTATTCTCTTTCATGATTTCCATTCCTGACCTCATAGGAATAAGCAAATTGTGGTGATTTATGCTCTTGTTTCAATTTCTGACAGAATTCTCAGGAGATGTGCTGTTTTCCAGGTACAAAGATTCACAATGTGACAGACGTTGCCAAGTCTTATAAAGCCCACTGACCACAACCCATTCCTTCTGATTCATATGGATATAACTGATGTTGCCAAACACAGCCTTTGATGTATAGCAGGGAACCAAGAGACTCTTGGCAGGAAGTTGAAGGACCTCGGGGCACACATGGTTTTTTCATCACTCCTTCCTGTCAAAGGTTGTGGCCCAAGAGAGATGAAAATATTGGAAGTAAACCACTGGTGATAAGGGATCAGAAAACCAAGACTTATGAGGAACAGTTGAGAGAGTTGTGTTTTCTCTGGACTGAGAAAACATGTGATAGCCATCTTCAATCTTCAAAGAGGTGGTGTGGTGTAGTGGCTAGAGTGTTGGATTGGGACCTGGGAAATCAGGGTTCAAATCTCCACTTGGCCATGAAGCGCACTAGGTGACCTTGGGACAACAACTGCCTCTTAACCTAAATTTCCCTCACATGGTTGTCACAGGGATTAAAGGAGGAAGGAAAAACATATCTGCCTCCTTGAACTCCTTGGAGAAAAAAATGCATATAAATGCAATCAATCAATCAATCAATCAATCAATGGCTGTCACATGGAAGATGGAGCAAGCTTGGTTTCTCCTGCTCTAGAGGGTAGGACTCACACCAATGGATTCAAGTTATAAGAGAGGATTTAAACATCAGGGATAACATTTTGAAAGTAAGAGATGTTCAGCAGTGGAATGGACTCCCTCAGAAAGTGGACTCTCTCCTTCTTTGGAGGTTTTTAAGCAGAGTTTGGCTGTACGTCTGTCCTGGATGCTTAGTTGAGATTTCTGCATTGCAGGGGGTTGGATTAGATGACCCTCGGGGCCCTTCCAGCTCTACAACTCTATGATTTGATGATCACTAGTTATGCCTACTGTGTTCATTGCTCTTTTAAAAAGCAAACAAACCTTAAGCAGTGCCTAAAGAAAATGCTGTAACCTGAAACAAATTCTAGGTCCATTATCCTTCACTCGTCACATGTAATAGCCACACAAGTACTACTATGGGTGGTTTCCAACTAAATCTCACCAACTGCAGACCCACTCAAATCAACAGATTTGAGTTAGTCATGAATAATAAGCCTAGGGTGAGCCTAGGACTTGCCGATCAGAAGGTCGGCGGTTCAAATCCCTGCGACCGGGTGAGCTCCCATTGCTTGGTCCCAGCTCCTGCCAACCTAGCAGTTCGAAAGCACATCAAAATGCAAGTAGATAAATAGGTACCGCTCCAGCGGGAAGGTAAACGGCGTTTCCGTGTGCTGCTCTGATTTCACCAGAAGCGACTTAGTCATGCTGGCCACATGACCCGGAAAAACTGTCTGCGGACAAATGTCGGCTCCCTTGGCCGGTAAAGCGAGATGAACGCCGCAACCCCATTTGCAACTGGACTTAACTGTCAGGGGTCCTTTACCTTTACCTTTTTTTTAATGAGCCTACTCCAAATATATTTTAGGCCGCAAGCCTAACCCTTACCATAGAGTAAGTAAAATTCAGTTAATCCACTAAATTCAGTAGGACTTATTTATGGCTATGAATGGCGAGGCATGTGCTGTCAGCCACCTTACAACCTTCTGCCTTTTATAATGCCATTCTGTGTCACCAGGCAACATTATAACAAGATAGTTTCACTGTGATTGGGAGACATATAAGCATCTCAAATAGGTAGAAAAGAGCACCTGCCCCTGCGTTGAAATTCAAAGGTAATTTTAGGGTCATCTCATGAGTAAGGGGGATGAACATATTTATGAAAATGCAGGGAAACAATTTACCTAGCAATGAATGGAGGTTGCAGAGCTTGGTGGATTACGCTCCAGGCAGCCAACCAGACTCGGTTGACTTTAAATGCTGTTTAGCACCACAATGCTCTGGAGCTCCCGCCAAGCAGAATACTTGCTGATTATGACTTCCATTACGCACTGAAGTAACTGCCTGTAAACTTGTTCGGTTATTTTCCTCTTTTTACTGGCCTGTAAAAGCATAAAATAGAAATACATAAATAAATATTTATAATGCATGGATAGGAGTGCTAAATGTCTGCTTAAAGCTACTGCGAGGGGAGAAGAAATGGAAATCAATCATATATAGGCTCATCACCTTGCTGGACTTGTTATTAACCATTAGGATACGATCGCTACTGGGGGGAAAGAGCAGTGTGGAGACAACAGGGGATGCCCATGTTGGAGGGGATGCCAATAGGCAGCCATTGGGCAGGAGCCAGGAAAAAGAAATATCAAAGCAGGCCTTAGAAATTCAAGTCAAGGTTCACAGCCAGGAAGTGAGACCCAGAGAATGAGCTAGCACCAGTTAGGAAAACTGTTGACAAGGTAAGGTCCCCGTCTTAGCAGGAAACCAGCCCGTTCTGTTTAGAAGAACCATAAGAACTTGACTGTTGGATCAGGCCAATGGCCCATCCAGATGATTGTGGGGAACCAACAAGCACTATTTGAGCACAAGCGCAGTCTCCCCTCCAATGGTTTCCAGCAACTTTTCTTCAGGAGCATTGGTGCCTTCCACTGTGAAGGCAAAGCAAAGCCATCATGGCTAGTAGACACTGATAGCGCTCTCCATGAATTTGTCGAGTCTTCTTTAGAAGCCATCTAGGTTGGTGGTAATGACTGCCTCTTGTGGGAGTGAAGTCCCATCTGGTGGTCAACGAGATATTCGTTGGTATCTATGCACCAAATGAAGGGAAATCAGAATTATTTAAAAAGCTACATGAAATCTTGATGGACTATTTGGAGTATAATATGATTTTGATGGGAGACATGAATGGTGTTGTATCTACGAATATGGATAAGGCGCAAAGACAAACAATCACCAAGGATGGAAGACTACCAAAAATATTTTTTGACATGACTGAAAATTTGGACTTAATTGACATTTGGAGAATGAAGAACCCTCTGGGAAGAGAGGGAACTTTCTTCTCGGAGGCAAAAATGACATGGACAAGAATTGACCAAATCTGGGTAACTAGAGGACTGGCTCCAAAGATCGGTAAGGTTGAAATTTGCCCAAAGACCAGCTCTGATCACAATGCTGGGAAGATGGAAATGAAATTAATGCCAACTGGTTCCCTCAGATGGAGGATGAATGACTCTTTGTTTAGGAATGATGAATTTATTAAAAAGGCCCAAAAAACTTTGAAATATTATTTTGAGATAAATATGAATACTACAGTGGAAAAAAGAGTAATCTGGGACACAAGTAAAGCCGTAATGAGAGGTTTTTTGATACAACAGAATGTAATTAAGAAGAGAATGCAAAATGAGAAAAAAGATAAAATTTTGGAAAAAAATAAAGGAAGGAGAGAAGAAACTGAGGGTGAATCCAAAGTCCCAGGAAATTTTAAAAGAAATAAAGCTTTACCAAGTACAATACATGAAAATGATGAATCAGGAAATAGAATGGAAGATTAAACAGATGAGACAAAAGACATTTGAATCGGCAAATAAGTGTGGAAAACTGCTGGCTTGGCAATTGAAAAAAAGACAAAAATTAAATACTATTACGAATCTGGAAGTGGAAGGAAAGAATGTACAGAATCCAGCTGAAATTAGAAGGTGTTTCCAGAGGTACTTCAAACAATTATATACACAAGAAAAGCAGAATGAAATGGACATTGATAAATTTCTGGAAATAATGGACTACAAAAAATTTCCCAAGAAAATAAATTAATGCTTGATTATAAAATAACGGATCAGGAAGTAGAAGGGGCCATTCAGAATATGTGATTAGGTAAATCTCCAGGACAGGATGGACTGACTTCTAGATACTACAGAACTTTGAAAGAATGGTTAATGCAACCATTAAAAGAAGTCTGTAATGAAATATTGGAAGGGAAAAGGGCACCTGAGTCGTGGAAAGAAGCATACATTACACTTATACCAAAATCAGAGTCTGAAAAGACACAACTTAAAAACTACCGTCGCATATCACTGCTTAATGTGGATTATAAAATTTTTGCAGACATTTTGGCTAAAAGATTAAAAAAGGTCCTAGCAGAAGAAATTCATAAAGACCAAGCGGGCTTTCTCCCGGGCAGGCATTTGTCTGATAATACGAGGAATATAATTAATATTCTAGAAAAGCTACAAGTGAAGATTAATACTAAAGCAGTTCTGATTTTTGTGGACGCGGATAAAGCCTTTGACAATATTTCTTGGAGTTTTATGAAGAAGAATTTATTGGGGATGGGGGTTGGTAAAGGTTTTGGAAATGGTATAGGTGCAATTTACTTAGAACAAAAGGCTAAATTAATTGTGAATAATGTAGTGACGGAAGAATTTAAGATTGAGAAAGGAACACGACAAGGTTGCCCAATCTCTCCATTGCTTTTTATTTCGGTCCTGGTGGTGCTGTTAAATATGATTAGAAGGGACCAATTGGTTAAAGGTATACAAGTGGGAGCTAAACAGTACAAACTGAAAGCATTGCCAAGAATGTTGTTTTTGTTTCAAACACTGCAAATTTTGGACAAAATGGACTGTTTCAAGAAGTAGCAGAGAGATATCTCCAGATTTGTCTGGCAGGGCAAGAAGCCTCGTATAAAATTTAAGATATTAACTGATGCTGAAGAAAGAGGTGGATTTGCCCTGCCAGACTTAAAACTTTATTATGAATCAGCCGCTTTTTGTTGGCTGAGAGAATGGATGCTTCTTGAAAACACGGATGTTTTGGATTTGGAAGGTTTCAATAATGTATTTGGTTGGCATGCATATTTGTGGTATGATAAGGTCAAAGCACACAAAGCGTTTAAAAACCATATTGTAAGAAAAGCACTGTTTAATGTCTGGATAAGATATAAGGATTTGTTAGAAAATAAAACCCCAAGATGGCTGTCACCAATGGAAGCAAAGGCTCTGAAAAAACTTAATATGGAGGCCAAATGGCCGAAGTATTGGGAAATTTTGGAACAAGAGGGTGACAGATTAAAGTTACAGAGCTTTGAAAAATTAAAAAACAGAGTACGTGATTGGCTCCATTATTATCAAATAATGGAGGCATATAATTTGGATAAAAAACTAGGTTTTCAGGTGGAAAAATCAAAGCTGGAAACAGAATTGCTAGACCCTAAAGTTAAGAATTTGTCAAGAATGTATAACTTGCTGTTGAAATGGAATACTCAAGATGAAATGGTGAAATCTGCTACGATTAAAAGGGCACAAGATGTTGGACATAATATTATGATGGCTGACTGGGAACAGTTATGGACCACTGGTATGAAGTTTACGGCATGTAATATCTTAAAAGAGAATTTAATGAAAATGATTTACAGGTGGTACATAACACCAGTCAAGCTTGCAAAAATTTATCATTTGCCCGATAATAAATGTTGGAAATGTAATGAAACTGAAGGTACATTCTTTCACCTTTGGTGGACGTGCCCAAAGATTAAGGCATTCTGGGAGATGATCTATAATGAAATGAAAAGGGTATTTAAATATACCTTTCTAAAGAAACCAGAGGCCTTTATCCTAGGCATGGTAGGCCAATTGGTGCCAAAGAAGGATAGAGTTTTTTTCATGTATGCCACAACAGCAGCAAGAATACTTATTGCAAAGCACTGGAAGACACAAGATCTACCTACCAGGGAAGAATGGCAGATGAAGCTGATAGATTACATGGAACTGGCAGAAATGACTGGCAGAATCCGAGACCAGGGAGAAGAGTCGGTGGAAGAAGATTGGGAAAAAATTAAAGTATATTTACAGAAATATTGTAAAATTAATGAATGTTGGAAGGATGCTGCAAAGAAGTTATATGACTTTAGCAGAAATGTTATAAAGAATTAAGTATGAATAGATTGATAATGGGTAAAGGTGCAAAACTTAAGGTTAATTTGCGTTAAGATAAATTATGGAATTAAATTTGAGAAAGAGGGAAAGGATTTGCTGGAACAATTAATTGAACTAGAATACAAAAAAAGGAGGTGTGAGGAAGTCGAGGAAATAAGCAAATGAAAGATAAGGATATGAAAATACGGGGTCTTTCCCCCCCCTCCTTTTTATTTTTTAAAAGGTTTGTGTTTCTTTAAAATGTTTCTGGTTTCCCCCCCCCCCTTCTTTTTTAATGTTTTGATGTATTGTTGATGTTCTGTTTTATTGTATTTTCTTTTGTTTTTGAGGTTTTGTAACTGTTTACTGTTTGTATTTCTTTTTCTTCTGTAATTCTTAAACTCTAATAAATATCTTTAAAAATATATTCGTTGGAAACCCACAAGCACAAGAGCATTCTCCCCTCCTGTGGTTTCCAGCAATGTATATTACTGCTTTTGGGGGCAGAGTATAGCCTCCATCATGGTTAGTCCAGCATCCTGTTCTCACAGTGGCTGACCAGATGCCTGTAAGAAACCCACAAGAAGGACTTGGGCATAACAGCACTCTCTCTTCCTGTGGTATATAGCAACCAATTGAAGTGCAGAGTGTTTGAGGACTGGGACATTCACAGGGAAACCAAAATGCTTGTTTACAAAGCTATTATACTACCCACCTTATTGTACGCTTGTGAAACATGGACCACTTATAAACACCATCTCCAACTCCTCAAAAGATTCCATCAACGGTGTCTCTGAAAATTTTTACACATCACTTGGGAAGACAGGTGAACAAATGCCAGTGTACGGGAAGAAGCAAAGATCACCCGTGTTGAAGCGATGATTCTTCAGCATCAACTTTGTTGGACTGGTCATGTTGTGCACATGCCTGATTATCGTCTTCCAAAGCAACGACTCTATTCCAAACTTAAAAATGGAAAGTGTAATGCTGGTGGTCAAGAAAAGAGGTTTAAAGACTCTCTCAAGGCAAACCTTTAAAAAATGTAGTATAAACACCGACAACTGGGAAACACTGGCCTGCAAGGGCTCCAATTGGAGAACAGCGTTTACCAAAGGTGTCATAGACTTTGAAGATAATTGAACTCAGGACGAAAGGGAGAAATGTGCTAAGAGAAAGGCACATTTGGCAACCCCTCACCATGATCAACTCCCGCCCAGAAACCTATGTCACCACTGTGAAAGGACACATGGATCCAGAACTGGCCTCCAGAGTTACTTACCGACTCACTGTTAAAACCATGTTCATGGAAGACAATCTTACTCAGCTACGAGGGATCACCAAAGAGGAAGAAGCAACTGGAAGTATCACATTGTGACATTTGGAAGTTCTCACCTACTCTAGTGCTTAGAAACCCTGTCATTTATCTATCATCTATCTATCTATCATTTATCTATCTACCTATCATCTCTCTATCTATCTCTCTATCTCTCTGTTGTTGTTTAGTCGTTTAGTCGTGTCCGACTCTTCATGACCCCATGGACCAGAGCACGCCAGGCACTCCTGTCTTCCACTGCCTCCCGCAGTTTGGTCAGACTCATGCTGGTAGCTTCGAGAACACTATCCAACCATCTCGTCTTCTGTCGTCCCCTTCTCCTTGTGCCCTCCATCTTTCCCAACATCAGGGTCTTTTCCAGGGAGTCTTCTCTTCTCATGAGGCGGCCAAAGTACTGGAGCCTCAGCTTCACGATCTGTCCTTCCAGTGAGCACTCAGGGCTGATTTCCTTCAGAATGGATAGTTTTGATCTTCTTGCAGTCCATGGGACTCTCAAGAGTCTCCTCCAGCACCATAATTCAAAAGCATCAATTCTTTGGCGATCAGCCTTCTTTATGGTCTATCTATCTATCTATCTATCTATCTATCTATCTATCTATCTATCATCTATCATCTATCATCTATCATCTATCATCTATCATCTATCATCTATCATCTATCATCTATCGTCTATCTATTTCTATTTCTCTATCTAACACCTCATATCTCAGCCCATATGGATTCGGGGTCCCTGAGTGGATGGCTATTTCTAAGTGGTAAAGCATTTGTTTTGTTTGCAGAAGGTCCATGGTTCAATCTCCAGTTAGATCTGGGAGATAACCTTTTCTTAAATCCAAGAGAGCCACTGCCAATCACCGTTGACAATACTGAGCTTGAGGGGGAAATGGTCCACCCGCTTCGTGTATTCATATGATGAACCAGTGCCTACTCCAGCCTTCCTTGATCTGGTGCCATCCAGAAGTTTGGGTAACAACCTCCATCATCCCTAGTCAGCATCACTACCTTTCAGGGATGATAGGAGTTGTAGTCCAAAACACTTGGAGGGCACAAGGATGGGGAAGGGTTATCTAGGCTGTATCACATCACCCCAGAGATAAGGGTCTCACATAAATGAAGAAACTTTCATAGCAAGCCAAGCTAAACCAAACCAAACCAAACCAAACCAAACCAAACCAAACCAAACCAAACCAAACCAAACCAAACCCAAATCTAAGCATATAGACAGTGTTATTTTTCTAGAAAAAGAGGTGCAGGAACTCAGCATGAACCCTTTTTCTCTTATAATGGCAGTGGTGCCGGCCTGAGAGGTTCTAGAACTGAGTTCTGGTGAGCTTCGGCTGGAAAATAAAAAGCCTGCATATAGAAAACTAGTGTTTTATATGGAGAGCAAAGGTAAAATCTTCATCACTGATGTCTAGGGCTTTTTTGTGTGTGGTGGAATATTTTGTATAGAGGAGCACTCTATCACATGAACTCCCACAGCACCACTTGCAAATTTAAGGGATTGCATTAAGCACTAAGCTAAAGCCACTTAGCAGTACACTTGTTCCACTTGTGAAATATTTTCCACCAGTACAAATCTTGTTCCACAATGGAATGCAAAAGCAGGATCCGGCAAAGTGTGCTGCACAACAGATTGCGCATTCTGTTGAGCCATGAGTTTTTGCTCGTGAAACTGTTGTGCTGGATTCCTCTGTTTCATAATATGCTGTTTGAATTAGGAAATGCGGGCACAGCCCGAGGGACACAGCTTACATGCAACAGTATGAATGACAGGAAGCACTGAGAAAGCCTGTTTTAAGCCTTTGCAATATAGCAGCATGATGCCCCCACAGATCACTTTGTGGGCCTAAATGTGAGTCTAAATATAAAGAAATGCTCACTAATGTTTCTTTCACCTCTCCCTCTGCTGGCCACTTTTGAAATTGTTCTTTGTTCACAGAAGACTGGTTTCCCCCCCTTACAATCTGCTGTTTTGACCAAAAAAAGAAAGTTAATTGACTAGTATTACTGAGAATTAACTAATATACTTACATGTTCCTTTGGAAAACATTCTCCAGTATTGTTCCCATCAACAGCTACAAATTCGCATCATGCACTGTTCTCTGTTAATCTCCTGACATTGCATTGTTGCTCTCAGGGAAAGCATGTTTTTAAACTCTGGTCGGAAGTCTCTTTTCTTTCACATTTGGGTTGAGTATTTCTCCTTGACACCTCCCAAGCCCGCTCGCATGAAACTGATCTAGTTCCTGGAACTCGGGCAGTCTCCTCGACTTCTCTCCTTGCATTTCGTGAAGAGGTGCTTAGCGAATGACATCATCAATACATGCTGGAATCAAATATTCTGACATCATCTCACAATAGCAAGTCATGTCACTGAGGTCTTAAGATAACAGTTATTGTGCAGATGGGCGAATTTAATAACACTTCCAAATCACTCTTTTATTTTCAAAGACAGGAGGAATATGAAGGAGGTCATGAAGAATGACAGAAATAGTTTTATTACATCATTTGCCCTTTGGCAACAAGAATGCTCACATGTAAGCATACATATATTATAAAAAAACACATGGAATGGATGGATCAGCCTAATTTCATCCAGATCCTTTTCACACACAGATGCATACACACAGACTCCCAGTCCATTTCCATTTCTATGATATATATATATATATATATATATATATATATATATATACACACTCACATTTCCATTAAGTATCGTACCTTGCTGTGCCACAAAGCAGTCTAAGGCAACTGCATTTAAATTTCCCATTCTTGCTTATTTTCTTTTTAAAAGGAGAATAGCCACTCTGGGAATAAACACTGATTATTAGCATGCATGCTCCAAATAGGGAGCTTAAAAGCCCATGGGAGTGATGGGATGTGCTGATATCCTGTCCCTCACAAGCATAGGTGCACATGCAGAGTCTGGAACAGGATTTCAATCACCAGCAAGTTCTTCTGTTCTCCCCCATATCCCCATTAGCTTGTATGTACAGAGCACACATCAATTAAAAGACGTGGTTGGAGGATGGATGGTGACTAACGGATTGAGGTTGAATCCTGACAAGACAGAAGTACTGTTTTGGGGGGACAGGGTGTGTGTGTGAGAGAGAGACTCCCTGGTCCTGAATGGAGTAACTGTGCCCCTGAAGAACCAGGTGCGCAGTTTGGGGGTCATTTTGGACTCATAGCTGTCCATGGAGGCGCAAGTCAATTCTGTATCCAGGGCAGCTGTCTGCCAGCTCCATCAGGTCTTGACAGAGTGGTACATGCTCTGGTTATCTCCTGCTTGGACTACTGCAATGCACTCTATGTTGGGCTACCTTTGAAGGTGACCCAGAAACTACAACTAATCCAGAATGCGGCACCTAGGCTGGTGACTGGAAGTGGCCTCCAAGACCATATAACACCGGTCCTGAAAGTCCTACATAGGCTCCCACTTCGTTGCTGAGCACAATGAAAAGTGTTGGTACTGACCTTTAAAGCCCTAAATGGCCTCAGCCCTGTATACCTAAAGGAGCGTCTCCACTCCCATCATTCAGCCTGGTCCAGCGCCAAGGGCCTTCTGGCAGTTCCCTCACTATCAGAAGTGTGATTTCAGGGAACCAGGCAGAGGGCATTCTCGGTAGTGGTGCCTGCCCTGTGGAATGCCCTCCCATCAGATGTCAGGGAAAATAAACAACTATCTGACTTTTAGAAGACAACTGAAGGCAACCCTGTATTGGGAAACGAATTCGTGGGCAGTCATTTAATTTTATCCTGATTCTAATTTTTAAGCTGTATTTTAATCAGTTGTTTGATTGTGTTTTAATGTATTTGATATTTGATGTTAGCTGCCCTGAGCCCAGTCTTGGCCAGGGAGGGTGGGGTATAAATAAAAATTTACTTACTTCCCATGGATGCTTTAGACTGCTCCACTTACCTCTGCCATCACTCTGCAGCATGGATGCTGGATCTGTGGCCCTCCAGAGGTTGCTTGATCCCAATGACCATCAGCCTCAGTCACCATATCCAGTGGCCACAGATGATGGAAGTTGCAGCCCAACGACATTTGGTGGGACACAGGTTCCCCTTCTCTGCTCCACAGCTTCCAACAAGTGAAGAAGTTCTCCTCTACTCCTCTGTGACTGTTGGTCTACCTTGGGTTCCTAGAAATTAGTCCCCATTCCCAGCATCTACACCCTGTGGCTTCTGCACAACTGATGGGATTGCACCATGCATGACAGACAACCCTTTGTGCACCTCCCATTATTAGAAAATAGTTTATGTCATACTAGTACCAGTATGGGTTTTGTGCTTGTGTTATGTCAACACACACACACACACACACACACAGAGAGAGAGAGAGAGAGCCATCATGAAATCATGGTAGAGTATGAATGCAAAATATCAGGCCATCTTGTAATATATGCAAGATAATCTTCTTAAAATGAGTTTTCACTTCAAGGAACAGAAGGGCTTACAGATGAGCAGCATGCCTTCCCCACACCCCCACTCCAAATTCAGCATCTCATTATACTTCAAACCATTTTATTCCACACAACATTTCAGTATCATTAGTGGAGTTGCCTGGTGGGCCTGATCCAAGGAGTGGTCACTTTGCACTAATCAAACACTTAGGACAATTTTCGCCAACCTTGTCTGACAGCTGTTTTGGACTACAGCTTGATGGCTATGCTAGCTGAGACTGATGGAAGTTGTGATCCAAAAACATCTGGAGTGCAGCAGGGTGTTGAGAGCTGCTTAGGTTCAGTGTTACTGGCCTTGGCACTGATTAGCTTCAACCAGAGCCAGGGCCTTTTCAACACTGGCTCTGGCCTGGTGGAACGCTCTGCCTCATGAAACCAGGGCCCTGCAGGATCTGTTTTCTTTCCGCAGGGCCTGTAAGACAGAGTTGTTCCACCTGGCCTTTGGCTTGGAGCCAGTTTGATTCCCTCCCCCTCTTTCTTTTTTCTTTTTCCTTTCTCCTCCTGTGATGAGGCTGCATTTTAATATTTTAATGTTTCTATATTTTAATGTTGTATTTTGATCTTGTTTTTAAGTTGTATTCATTCAACTTGTTTTTATTATTGCTTGTTAGCCGCCCTGAGCCAGGTCTTGGCTGGGGATGGTGGGCTATAAATAAAAATTATTATTATTATTATTATTATTATTATTATTATTATTATTCTCATTATCCAGTTGGCCACTGTGAGAATAGGATGCTGGGCTGAATGGGTCACTGGCACTTAATTGCAAACATTTGCCCCTCAATGCCCTGGTGGGCCTGCAACTAATCCTGACTCTCCAATGAATGCATCCTCATAATACACATTTGTCTCAATCAAAGAACATAATAGCTTGAGAATATCAGCTGAATCTGCTGAATCAAGCAGGTAGTCCATATAGTCTAGCATCCTGATCTCACAGTAGTTGACCGGATGCCTTTTAGATGTTACTCCACCATGTTAATCCCAGTAGAGATGCCTGCCTTCAACATAACATAAACTCACTGTGTTCAGGATGTGGAGCCTGCTGTGGCACTCCATATGTTGGTTAACTCCGACTCCCTTCAGTCACAGTCATTTAAAATGTCTGAAGAGCCACACCTTTGCTGTCCCTAGCTATCTCTATCACAACTCTATCATCTCTTAGTGGAGAACAAATCTGTGACCTGTCAAGTGCTGTTGGACTATAGTTCCCATCATCCATGACCATTGACCAGGTTGGCTTGAGGCTGATGGGAATTGTAGTCCAACAACAGGTGAAGCCCTCCCTCCACTAAATCAAGTGTTTAAAATTACCAGAGGGCCATTGAGTCATGTTACTCCCATATTATTCTCTCTCCCTCTCTCTCTGATTTACCTCCATGGCTACCAAGAAAGTCTGAAGGACTCAGAATCCACCAAGGCTCTCATCACTGGTAAGCAAAGGGGAGAGGTGGGAAGGAGCAATGACAAAGCTGGCCCAGTCTGCCCTGTTCTCCTTATTTGCTCACTTGTCTATCCTCTGAGCATCCATGTCTAACTCTAAGAAAACTCTCTCTTGTGTCTTAAGAGTGTTACATGTGAACTTGACCTTAGATGCCCTGCTGAACATTTCTTTGCAATAGAATTATATAGGCCCATATTTTTCACATTCTTTTTCTTGGGGGGAGGGAGGGGACTTCACAAAAGTTTGAAATAATCCTTGAGTGGTTTTATATATAATTGTTTTCCCTGCACAGCATCAGAAGGAAATTACACTTAGAGAGGTTGACAGTTGGATTGCTGTTAATGACGGCCTGTCTACGAAGGCTTAAACCAGCCTTTGGGGTAATTGTATGCTCTGACCTTCCACAGGCCCATTATACCAAATAAGTAAATATCTAAAGAAATAAACCAAGCCTCACTCTTGACGGAAAGAACACAGTGGAAATTACCACCGTTTAAACTGAAAGCATTGCCCCACAAATCTCTAAAGACACTAGTAATTGGGGCCACATCCAATTTTTTGCAAGCAGAACTTGAAAGGAAGCTGAGAAAGGAAAACTAGGGAGGGGGGAAGATCACAAAACAACACAAAAACCTTTCATTCCCTGTTGGGTCTTTAAAGTAAATGGACTGGGGCGGTTGTGGTGGTGGATGCCATTTCTCAGCTTTGGCCCTGATCCAGAGAAGTACAACTCCAAGTTCTGTGCACCCAAGGGAGCTTAGGACATTTCCTCTTCTTAATTAGACCCCTTCAAACCACATAATGACAAACAGCAAAGTGAGACACCAGACAATATTGTCTAGGTGAATCACAGACAAAAGGTCCAAAATACCATTGGGTCCATCTTGAGTGTGTGCATAGGATTTTTCCTGATGAGCATCACATACAAACCACACAATAATTCTTACAATGTTATCAGGTAAGACAGAATCACCTTCACCCCCATCCTCACCCTTGGTCTTAACATCCATCTGCCTCTGGAGACAATGAAGGAGTATGCCTTTAGGGTTGAAATCAAATTTTGGAGAGTTACAGCATTTCTTGTGGCTGTAGAGACCACAGATACACTATCTGGGTAACCTTGCATGGCAGATCGGTGCTGTTATCCCCAGCAGATTTCAAATGTTATTATTTAAAAGCCTTTCTAAGCCACTTAATATTTTTTAAAAAATCTCTAAGCGATATACAGACTTGCAACATAAAAAGCAGAGATACAACATAAAAACCAATGGTATTCTACAAACAGATAAAAGCAGAAATTCAGTAATAATGTGGTCCGATCTTATGGGCCAGAGAAAGCCAAGGCAAAAAGAGAGAGATGCATTGTCTGAAGCAATTGATGGATGATGCTTCGTGTACGGCGAAGGGAAGGGCATTGCAGAGTTCAGAGCCAATGGCAGGAAAGGCTTACTTTCAACTAACCGACCTGTGATATTCTGTATCCAAGAGCCACTGATACCTTTCATCCTTCCCCTCCTCTCTTCCCTCTGGCAAAGTGCAGCTGCTTCTATAGCTAATTAGCCAATGAGGTTTTAAATAAAGGGAGGGGTGTTTGGCGGGTATGTGGAAAGAGACTGGGTGGTTGGAAGGGGTTTTGGGGTCTACAGGCAGTCAATGTTTCTAAAATCAGATCAGCTTGGAAATAAGCCAAGCCGTGGAATAACAGGTTTGGAATTGCCCAAGAAAGATGTTAAATTATTTTTGTATGCCAACAAGAATTTTGATAGTGAAGAATTGGAAAACACAAGAAGTACCAACAGTGGAAGATTGGCAGATGAAGATGATGGATTTTTCAGAGCTGGCAGACCTGACTGGAAGAGTCTGCGACCAGAAGGAGGAGGAGTAACAGAAAGAATGGAAGAAATTTAAAGACTATTTAGCTAAATATGTCAAGATAACTTAATTGGAAAAGCTTGCAAATACCAGATAGGCTTAGGATTTAAGTATGTAAGGATAGGATTTAAGATGTTTAAAGATAAATTAGAAAGAATGAAAGATGTTTAGTGATTAAGTTAATTTTTTGAGAAAATTGATCTTGGAAAACTGTTAAAATGATATATAATGAAATTCAACCAAGGGGAATTGAGGAAGTCACTTAATAATGTTACCAAGATTCAAACAGGATGTATGTATGCGTGTTTGTTTGTGTGTTTTAAATTTTTTGGAAAATTAAAAAAAAAAAATGGAAATAAGCCAAGCTGTTGACCTAATTCCTGAGTCAATCCAATGTGGGTTAGGAAAAGTCACCAAATTCTAGTTACCCCACCATATACGTACCTCACCTTTTGCTCCGTCATTCAATCACATAGTGGCAGTAGGGGGCTGTAACTGAAGTGGGAACATTGAAACGACGCCAGGGCAATTAGATCGTCCTTAGGATTCTCACCTCAGGTCCCTGGAATCCCTATCTAGATGCTCACTTAGCTTGCATAGGAAATAAGGCGAGAAAGAGAGAGATGTAAGGAGCTCTATCAGCAAATCCATTAGAAAAATAAATATTGGGGTAGAGATCAGATAATGACTTCATGTACACTTGTTAACTTCTATCTGGCCTTTCTTAACCAGAAACTAGAGTGTTTCCTCCCTCCCTTCTTAGATGCAATCTTCTTTTTTTAAAGACATTTCTTGAAGTACAGCCACAGGGACTGCAATCCTATGCCCACTTAAGCTATTAACACCCCATTTTAAAATCAGGCTCCTAGATTTAAGATATGGGTGATACATTTATGTAAAAAAAAAAAAAAATACAGAGATCAGCTGAAGTTGGTTAATGCACATTTTTATTTCAGTGGTGAAGTGGAGAATCTTCTGTACATTTTGCATCACTGATGGGTGGTTGGATCCCTCTCTTATGCACACTTTACTCCAGGACGTCCATTTCTGTGCAATTTTCGTGGCTGCAGAACTGCACTGCCACGTTTTGGAGAAGCGTGAATTCTGAAGGGTGGTTGCGTTTCAGTTTGTTCATCATCACCAAACCTTTATTGGCATCATTTACAAACATTCAGAATAAATAGGCCAATGTGATCTCGTTGCCATTTCAACAGTACAGTCATTTGCCAAAGGGAAGAAGAGGCGAGCGATCTATTTCACCTCTGTGGGTCTCCAGCAAGGGCAGGATCCTGTAGCATACTTCGGCAGCAGAAAATCAAATAGAGGAACTTGGCTACTGTCTTGGTGAGCTCCTGGTCTCTCCCCTGTAATAAGAAGCGTATAACCTCTGTCTCTGGTTTCCATGTCGTGGTACATAGGTGGTCTAAGAATTGTTGGTGGAGATCATAATATATTTTACAGTTACGGGCCATGTGAGCTAGAGTTCCCACCAGGTGGGCATCACATGGGTAGATCCTATCTCCTTCTGCCATACCCGCAAACCTACCCCAAAGGAGGTTAGAAGGATTATGTTTCAGTTTGTGTATTGCTATGAAAAGTGAAAATTAGGTTGGCTGACTTCTAAATGGTGAACAGAATAGAAGTTTGTCCTCCTGTGTGTGCACAGAGCATTCCAAGTCCTTGTCCTCTGGTCTCTCTCTCCCCCCCCAATATCTGAATTCTTTCCTCGCAGAACAGCATTGGGGAATTCACAGTGGTTCAAATTCCAAAGGATGCCTGTGTTTCCATTTGTTTATTAGACTGAGATGTACAAATTAAAATGCAAACTTGGGGTGCATTCAGACATAGGGAATATTGCATTAGTTTTCCTGATTATAATGCGTGTGGTTCTGTTCCATTTTCTAACATTCGGTTTTAACTAGCACGCTAGCATTCTGCCTTAAATTTCACTCACACCAGTGGGCGTGATGTGCCACAGCAACAAATGTCACCAACCCCTTCCACGCATGTGTGCTTCTGTTCACCCACGAGGCCCCCATTGAAAGAGCCCTGTGCCGCAAATTTTGTCACTTTCCTTTCGCAATTTTCCAGGTTCAGGCAGCTGCAAACAGATTTCTATTTCTGAAATCAATTAGCACAGAAATGAGTGCTAAACACAGGCTGCATTCCATCAGGTTTCCATGCGTGGCTTTTACACCGTGCAAAAGCTCAAATACAAAGCAGAAATCAACAGCTAGGGAAACACAGGGAAATGGAGAAAATACTGCCGTGTGAATGCAGATTGAGTCTAATATTTCGCTCATCCCTGTGACTGAGTAAACGAACATATTCTTGAAGATAAGAGCCTAGAGCAGGGTGTGTGTCTGTGTGTGTGTGTGTGTGTGTGTGTGTGTGTGTGTGTCTTCCAGCAGTTATTTTCCTTGCAAGGACAGGGGTACTGCAGTAGCATCCCTGCTCCCGTCTTTGAAATGTTGGTGGGCATGTGTGGGAGCCCCGGAGACCAAACGTTTCGAGAGAATATGACCTATATAAAATTCCCTTGGAGGCTTGCATACTGTAAAGGAAGGATGTATATGTCTGTCCGTCTGTCTCTTTCTCCTTCCCTCCCTCCCTCTTGTTCTCTCTCTCTCTAGAGAGAGAGAGAGAGACTTAGTACGTGAGTAAAAAGAGATATGAGCAACTTTTAAAACGTTATTGGAGAGACACCACTTTCACATTAAATACTAAAATATTAAAATTGATTGAGGTTGTGAAATAAGTGAATTACTTAGTCACCCATGCATTAAAATTAATTTTTCATCTCCTTATGTGAGTGGCTCCCCTATTGGCATTTGCAGGGCCTTTTAAATATTTTATATGCTTCAATGGGGAAGAAAGCTGCACTTTGACATCCCGGCATTCCCAAGGATGTTTAACTTTATTATTGTTATGTTTTCCTCTCTCTCTCTCTCTCTCTCTCTCTCTCTCTCTCTCTCTCTCTCCTTTCCCCATTGTTGGGGGTGGGGGATGATGAGCACAGCAAAATGGCATTTGGCCTAGGGGAACAGATGGTGGCAGCGGTGTGGGCTTGGACCAGTTTGTAAGTGGCATTCGTAGGAACAGAGCAGTTGGTGAGATCAGGTCTGAAGCAGGGTAGTTTCTGGGAATGAAAAGTCCAAAAGCTAGTTAGCTAGTCAGAAAGCAAAGAGGCAGGGGGAATAGTGCCATCACTATCCTCTCGGTTATGCAGGGTTACTGGGTTAATCAGCCTGGGGGATAATCTTCCCCAAATCCCTGCACTGGGCATCACTCAGCACAAATGTTGAGTCCTTACCTACAATATGTTATTCATGGTCCTTCTCCATCTTACCTCCCTGCCTTTGTCCCCATGATTGCTAATGTCTCTAGGTATGTTGTGAAAAGCCCTGAGACATACGGATGAAGGGTGTTATACAAATTTAATAAAGTGTGTTCTCCTTCATGGAGAGCACGTGTTGCGGTGGGGTCTAACAGGACACCCCCTCTTGGTTACTGGGCGGGACCGTTTGGATGGCCATGACTGTGACTGGGCCAATATGGGTTGTTGGGGAGATTTTGATGTTACCATTTAGAGGGTTGGCTCGAAGGTTATATATTCTTGGCACACAGCTTTTTCCAGTCTCTTTTGCTGCGTGCATCGCATCACCCACCCTCCCTAATTTAGGGCTGTTGCGTTTGACCTTGCTATGCCTGTTATGGGATCGTCTGCTTTTGGGGCAGGGGCCTGGTAGGAATTTTCTCCATTTGGCAGATTGGCTGGTGCCATTTGGTTTTTGCCTACTGCGTAGCAAATCGTCACAACTTGTAAGGTTGCAGTTAGGCATTGGTTAAAAAAATTGGTTGGTGGAGGGGTAAGGATTGGCGGTGCCTGCCCCTCCAATGCTGCTGCTGCAAGGGAATTCCATTAAAGGAATCCAGGGGCTTGCCATTCTTTCGTCCGGCCACGCAAGCCCCTGGGAGCATGCGGGGAGAGGTGAGGGCCTGGGGCTCAGCTCCATTTTCTCCCTAATATTGTTTTCCCTTACTGGCTTTCTCTGGAATCCGGAAGTCAGTTCTGTCCCTGGACGGGGACAGAGAGTTGGAGCCAGTGCCTAAGCAACCACTCACATTTATGTATTTTAATAAAGTTGTGGCCAAAATTATGTCAAAAACCTTAAACAAAAATTCTGTGTGAATTGTGATTTATTTAGGGGGTGGCCTGGGGACCTCGACACACAAACAGCAATAATAAATAGTTCCAGCTCATGCATTTGTACAGGAAGGGCAAACTAAATAGGTACGCATTAAGATGCAAACTAAAGAAATCTCTCCACCATGTTGGCGAAAGAGGCCTTGGGCAGCAAATGGGAAAACGGCTTACCTCAAACCTCAAAGACTCAAAACCACTCAGAACAGCTGGGGCAGGGCTAGAGGACCCATGTTCTCACTACGACGATGGGAAGATGTGTGCCTGATGAGCAGAGCAGCTGCTTGGCAGGCAGAAGCATTTTGCAGGTGATATCCTTGTCATCTCCAGGTGGGACTGGGAGAAGCCTCAATGGGTCTGCATTTCTATGACTCATTAAAGGTAAAGGTAAAGGTACTCCTGGCCGTTAGGTCCACTCACGGACGACTCTGGGGTTGCACGCTCATCTCGCTCTATAGGCCAAGGGAGCTAGTGTTTGTCCGCAGACGGCTTTCGGGTCATGTGGCCACTTCTGGCGAACCCAAGCAGCACACGGAAATGCAGTTTACCTTCCCGCCAGAGCGGTACCTAATCTACTAATCCACACCAATAAAAAAGCTCATTTGAAGGCATTTCTTAAATTTTCAGAGTGCCAGAGAATAATAATAGCTCCCCACTCCTGCCCACACACACGCTTTCCTGAGATTTTTCTACTTCCAGAAGCTTCCCAGTTTTTGAGGATTTTAATCCACAGAGACACACTGGTCCTTGCACACCACAGTGCTGACATCAACAGAGTGGGGCTGCTGCCACCAGGAGATAAGTTCTTATTTGGTACCCCTGCGAACAAAAGGGCTTTACTGTATCAACTACTGGTGCTAAACGCAGAGTAGGCAAACACTCCCTCATCAGGCCGGCGAGCGCTTAAACCAATGCCCATGTGGTCTTCTGAGGTTTGCCAAGAAATTAAATATGTAAAACCTTCACTATTATGGTTCTTATATTCACATGCTGAGTCTGTATCATTTGATACAACAGGATTTTATGCTCTGGGATCTTCCGTAGGCACTGCAGTCCTTCCAATAAAGCTGCAATTTTATACCTTCCGGGATAACATTAGATGCAGAGTTACCTTGCCAAACATTACATAAGCAGAGGCTCCTGATCCCGATCTTCCCACTAAATCCAGATGGGCGGACTCCTTGGAGAACGCAGGTCTTCGTCTTCCTGGTGCTGCTAATGCTCAAAGCCAGAAGCCATGTGGGCAGCTAAGTCCCTGTGAACAGCCAGCAAATGAATTTGGGGGCCCACATTCCCCGCCAACTTGCTTACACTTATTTCAAGAAACCTGGCAGTTCAGGTCTGCTGCTGGAACTCGCTCTCCCAGGAGGCAGTGAGGGCCACGAACCTAGATGGCTTTAAAAAAAGGATTTGACAAATTAATGGAAGAGGAGAGGGCTATGAACGGCAACTAGACATGATAACTCTGTTATACCTCCAGTGTTGCAGTGGCTAGAGAAGTTTAATAATAATAATAAAAACAATTTATTATTTATACCCCGCCCATCTGGCTGGGTTTCCCCAGCCACTCTGGGTGACTTCCAACAAAATATCAAAATACACTAGTCCATCAAACATTAAAAGCTTCCCTAAACAGGGCTGCCTTCAGATGTCTTCTAAAAGTCTGGTAGTTGTTGTTCTCTTTGACATCTGGTGGGAGGACATTCCACAGGATGGGCGCCACTACTGAGAAGGCCCTCTGCCTGGTTCCCTGTAACTTGGCTTCTCGCAGTGAGGGAACCATCAGAAGGCCCTCGACGCTCAGTGTCCAGGCTGAACAATGGGATTGGAGACGCTCCTTCAGGTATACTGGACTGAGGCTGTTTAGGGCTTTAAAGGTCAGCACCAATACTTTGATTTGTGCTCGGAAACGTACTGGGAGCCAATTTTTCTTTTAAAAAAACAAAAACACCCAGCCCTATATAAACTTATGTCTGGGGTGCAGCAGATGTTATGAATGTTGAGATTTCTATTCCACCTTAAGGAGCAGACGTGTGGAACTGTTGCGAGTCACATGTCTGTTTACATTCCAGCACAGCTTGCTGGGAACTTCCATTGTGTATAGCTTTTGTTTTTCCCGTTCTCTCTGAGAAGATGAAGGAAGAGAGAGACGACATGTTTCTTTGTCCTGATTTATGATTAATAAATCTGTAGCTGTAGTATGCTTCCACAAGCCTCACACCTATTCTGTGTGCGCAGTTCACTCTGCTGATAGTGTGCCATGGTTTTGAAGCCCGGGTCGCTGATTTATGTTGGAGCAGAGGCCAATGGTCTTTGCAGCGGGAAGACTGGAAGGAGATGGCCCAGCTAGGGCTTGCCAGCTGGCCTCCCAGCCCTCTGCATGTCGACAATGAACAGGTATCAGTTTTGTGGAGTGATGCTTTGCCGGGGGTTTTTCTGCAGGGAAGCTACTTGCAAAGGAACATCCTGCATCACAGAGTATTGATGTCTCTGCACATCAGCTGTAGGAAGGAGAGTCAGGTGGCCTCAGGCTCCTATCTTCCTCTTGAGAAGACAGTCCGTGACCTAAGCCTTTTCTAAGTAAACTTGGTGTATGCCTCTCCTTCCTGCCAGTTGCTCTGTCAGGCCCAGATCCCCCTCTCAAAGCCAACCCAAACTGCAGTGATTTGTCACTGTTGCAGCCCTACTTAGCTGAGATTCAAATCCCCAATTTTGCTCAGGATTGAGGTGTGGGCCAAATTATTATAGAGAACCAGTGGTGGTGAAGTGGTTAGAGTTGGAGACAGGAGTTCAGATTCCTCAGTTGGTCATGGAGCTTACTGTGTGACCTTGGGCCAGTCACTGCCTCTCAGCCAACAACCTCACAGGGTTGTTTTAGAGATTAAAAGAGAAGTGGTAGAGCCATGTAAGTCACATTGAGATCCGTGGCAGGAAAGCTGGGCTATAAACACAATCAATCAATCAATCAATCAATCAATCCATCAATCTGCATGAAAGAGATAACCATTTTTTTCTGATGCATTCAAGAATAGGGAGAATGCTCTTACTTTTTGGTGTGCATTTGAGAGCGAGTGGGGAGACTGACACCTTGCTGACAAAGGTCCGTATAGTTGAAGCTAGGGTTTTCCCAGTAGTGATGTATGGAAGTGAGAGCTGGACCATAAAGAAGGCTGATCGCCGAAGAATTGATGCTTTTGAATTATGGTGCTGGAGGAGACTCTTGAGAGTCCCATGAACTGCAAGAAGATCAAACCTATCCATTCTTAAGGAAATCAGCCCTGAGTGCTCACTGGAAGGACAGATTCTGAAGCTGAGGCTCCAATACTTTGGCCACCTCACGAGAAGACTCCCTGGAAAAGACCCTGATGTTGGGAAAGATGGAGGGCACAAGGAGAAGGGGACGACAGAGGACGAGATGGTTGGACAGTGTTCTCGAAGCTACAAACATGAGCCTGACCAAACTGCGGGAGGCAGTGGAAGACAGAAGTGCCTGGCGTGCTCTGGTCCATGGGGTCATGAAGAGTTGGACACGACTAAATGACTAAACAACATCAAAGGGTTGCCATATGTCCTTTTTTTTCAGGACATGTCCTCTTTTTCATGGGTATGTAAAATGAGAGTTCTCATAGCAATCCATAGTTAAAAGTAGAAGTCAGCAAATATGTCCTCTTTTTTGCTCTTCAAAATATGGCAACCCAATTTGCCTGAATATCATTGTGATATCCTGGACAAGGGTGTTCTTCTTTATATCTTTTAAAAATAATCCTCATCGGTGTTCTTGAAGTCTCCCTTCTCAAGAACTTCCAGGAAGCACTGAAGGTCTTATTCATCTTCACAACAGTCCTGTCACAACTTTTACAGAGAACTTGCTTGTGCAGTCAAGCAGAAGAACCAGAGGTTGGTGGAGAAACAAACAATGGAAGGAAGGAGAATGAAAGGAGGGAAGTATTGACTGTCATATGGCTACAAAGAAGAAGGAAAAGTTGGAGAACAAACTCTTACTATTATTATTATTATTATTATTATTATTATTATTATTATTACTTCTATACTCCCCTGCATCCAAGGATCACAGGGCAGGTTACAACATAAATAGGGACACTTTGATGGTCTGATGTACCCAATGGCCATCTAGCCCAACCTCATGCAATGCAGGAATATGCAGGAACTTGTGCATTTTAACTAAAGTGCCTACGCTCCCCTTGCATTCAGTTTGTGAGATGTCACTGTGTGCATGCTAAAAGCCCTGCTTAGGACTCTTCTTCTTTAAACTGTTTAATATCACCATGCAAGGTTGGAGGAGACGATCCACCACCCCACATGGGCTGTTTCCTCCCAGGAGCCCACGTTCCCTGCCCAAAGTGATGTCAACCATGTGGCTCTCGACTCGAGCTCCTTCACAGGTAAAGCCATCTCCCCCAAGAGGCTTTTCCTCCCGTTCAATCGATGGCTACGCTTTCAATCTCTCTACTGTGGTTACAGGAGGCCCATGAGATTTCCCTGTCTGGGGTTGCCTGGTTTTGTCAATTCCAATTTACCCAGATATTCTTTTACCTTTTTCCAAGACAACAAAAGGTTTTGGATCAATAGAAAGCCTCATAAATGCCCTGAGAGGTATTGCTAAGCCTCCTTGCCTGTGTTACCAATCTCCTCTAGGGTGCATGGGGAAGGGTTCATAAGCAATTTGGCTGGTTGGCTTTTAACTGACATATTATAGAGAAGCTGTTTTGCCTGGATATTCTTAGACTCCTTCCCATAACACCCTTGTTTCTTTTTAAACGATCCTTTCTCGCATTGCTTCTGGAAGTTTTTGGTTTTTTTAAAGCTCTTTCTCTTTGTTGTTGTTTAGTCATTTAGTGTCCGACTCTTTGTGACCCCATGGACCAGAGCACGCCAGGCACTCTTGTCTTCCACTGCCTCCTGCAGTTTGGTCAAAGTCATGCTGGTAGATTCAAGAACAATATCCAACCATCTCGTCCTCTGACATCCCCTTCTCCTTGTGCCCTCCATCTTTCCCAACATCAGGGTCTTTTCCAGGGAGTCTTCTCTTCTCATGAGGTGGCCAAAGTCTTGGAGCCTCAGCTTCACGATCTGTCCTTCCAGTGAGCACTCAGGGCTGATTTCTTTCAAAATGGAGAGGTTTGATCTTCTTGCTGTCCATGGGACTCTCAAGAGTCTCCTCCAGCACCATAATTCAAAAGCATCAATTCTTGGGCGATCAGCCTTCTTTATGGTCCAGCTCTCACTTCCATGGGAAAACCATAGCTTTAACTAAACAGACCTTTGTTGGCAAGGTGATGTCTCTGCTTTTTAAGATGCTGTCTAGGTTTGTCATTGCTTTTCTCCCAAGAAGCAGGCGTCTTTTAATTTCGCGGCTGCTGCTCTTATGTTAATATAAATGGTTAGAGCTCTGCGCCAGATTCAACCAAAGGCCTAGCCAAATTGGGACTGTTCAAAGGGATCCAGGAATCAGTAGAGGCTGTTGTCGATCACTGTGGATTTGGCAACCTGGGGCTGTCTGTGCATCGGAGAGGAAGGAGATGGCAAAGGGTGACAGCTCAGTGGCATAGCATCTCCTTTGCAAGCAGAAGGCCACAGGTTCAATCCCCAGACAACTACTGTTGTCTATGCTCTGGTAACCTCAAGGTTAGATTACTGCAATGTGTTATACGTAGGGCTGCCTCTGAAGATGGTTCAGAAACTTCAGCTGGTGCAGAATTCAGCAGCCAGGTTGCTCACGCAAGACGGTTTGAGCATATTACACTGATCCTGGTCTGACTGCACTGGCTACCAATTAGTTTCCGGACCCAATTCAAAGTGCTGGTTTTGACCTGTAAAGCCTTAAATGGCTCAGGACCACAATACCTTAAGGACCGCCTCTTTCCATATGAACCTACCCGGACTCTGAGATAATTTTTTGAGGCCCTCCTTCGTGTGCCTCCTCCTCGAGATGTACGGGGGGGTGGCAACACAAGAAGAGGGCCTTCTCTGGAGTGGCTCCCTGTCTGTGGAATGCTCTCCCCAGGGAAGTTCGCCTGGTGCCTTCATTATACACCTTTAGGCACCAGGCAAAAGTGTTCCTTTTTAACCAGGTCTTTAGTTGACCTCAGACGCAGGTGGTGCTGTGGGTTAAAACACAGAGCCTAAGATTTGCTGATCAGAAGGTTAGTGGTTCGAATCCCTGCGATGGGGTGAGCTCCCGTTGCTCGGTCCCGGCTCCTGTCAACCTAGCAGTTCAAAAGCACTTCAAAGTACAAGTAGATAAATAGGTACCGCTCTGGCGGGAAGGTAAACGGCATTTCTTTGCATTGCTCTGGTTCGCCAGAAGCGGCTTAGTCATGCTCTGGTTCGCCAGAAGCGGCTTAGTCATGCTGGCCACATGACCCGGAAGCTGTACGCCGGCTCCCTCAGCCAATAAAGCGAGATGAGCGCTGCAACCCCAGAGTCGGCCATGACTGGACCTAATGGTCAGGGGTCCCTTTACCTTTACCTTTAGTTGACCTGATCAACTTCCTATACCCTTTTAAAATGTAGCTCTTTTGGGAGGGGACAGGCGTATTACTGGGTCATTGTTTTTATTTTTATTTTCATATATTGTGATATTTTTTGTGAACCGCCCTGAGACCTCTGGGTACAGGGCGGTACAGAAGTTCAATAAATAAATAAATAAATAAATAAATAATAAATCTCCAGGTATGGTTTGGAGATGGTTCCCCTGCCTGAAACCCTGGAGAGCTGCTGTCGGTCAGTGTTGGCAATACTGCGATAGATGGACCAACAGTCTGGCTCATTGTAAGTCATCTTCCTGTGAGCCTATGAGAGGTAGGCATGAGCAAGAAGAAGGAGAAGCTGTGAAAAGGAGAGGCCTTCCTGTGTCTATCTCTGGTCGGGATGACAGCATAGAATGGTCGAGTTGGAAGGGACCCCAAGGAGGAGTCACAGCTAAAGCAATGCAGAAGTTTGCCCCGTTTGCTCCAGATTCCTCACAACTGGCCAAAGGTCCACCATATGTCACCAAATCACTGTAAAAGATTCATGTGCAAGGAATGTCCCTCAATCTGTTCAGGTGTTCTACTGTTATTATAACTCTTCCAAAGTTTCAAATTACGGCTGGTTTTTGTCGTCCGTCCCCCCCCCCCCCAATTAATAATTTATTTGTTTTATCTTTTCTGTATAGCGCTTTGAGGTTTCGTTCTGTTCTTGAAATCGAGCAGTGCGTACCTTTTAGGAAATAAATAAAGTAGTCACTGCAGAGGAAAGGAAGAGCAAGACGGCCGGAACCTTCAGGTTCTCAAAGACAGGATTTTGTAAGAAGGAAAATGGGAATGTGGATTTTGTCATTGTTGCTTGTTTCCTTGGCTATCAAGTTGAGTGAGGAGGAAATCTATGTTCAGACAATGTTTTCCATTTGTAAAACCTCCCCATCCTCCCCTGATTTGAATTGTATAAAAAGATCCTGAAATAAAACATAGATTAGATAGATAGATGATAGATAGATAGATAGACAGATGATAGATAGATGATAGATAGCTGATAGATAGATGATACATTGATAGATGATAGATAGATAGATAGATAGATAGATAGATAGATAGATAGATGATAGATGATAGATAGATAGATAGATGATAGATAGATGATAGATAGACAGATGATAGACAGATAGATAGTAATAGATAGATGATAGATGATAGACAGATAGATAAATAGATGCTAGATAGATAGATAGATAGATGATAGATAGATGATAGATAGATGATAGATAGATGATAGATAGATGATAGATAGATAGATGATAGATGATAGATGATGATAGATGATAGATGATAGATGATAGATGATAGATGATAGATGATATAGATAGATAGATAGATGATAGATAGATGATAGATAGGCAGATGATAGACAGATAGATAGTAATAGATAGATGATAGATGATAGACAGATAGATAAATAGATGCTAGATAGATAGATAGATGATAGATAGATAGATGATAGATAGATAGATGATAGATGATAGATGATAGATAGATAGATAGATGATAGATAGATAGATAGATGATAGATAGATAGATAGATAGATGATAGATAGATAGATAGATAGATAGATAGATGTAGATGTAGATATTTCAACCACCACCCCATTAGACAACCATATATTACGCTACTTCAAAAGTAGTCTGTAAAAACATGCTACTTAATTCAACCTATTTTATTTGCATTTTTTTCTCTCTCCATGCCCTGCTTTTTCTCTTGTGTTTTTTGACCTGCCTCAGACCCTTGGGATTAGGGTAGGGGTGGGAATCTAAATTAAGCATCGATGATGGGAGTCCATGCGCTTGTCCGTTGCAGGTGAAATTACTTAGTTAGTCCTCCTCTCACACTTAAAATGGAAAGCGTAAACCGTTTTCCTCTTGCTTCCTTCAGCCGCTGATCAATAGAGACAGCTCTTTATAAACAATGAAGTCATAGGACAAATGCAATCTTCCATGGTTTTTTTCTCAGGGCCTATGCATCTCAATGGGAAAAGAAGGGAATAAGAAGAGTTTTACTTAGAAAAAAAAGAACACCCTCCCCCAGAAAAAATACCCTCCTCAAAATTGTCCAATTCATTGGATCATCTTTGCTTGCCTTTCCTCAGCAGGGACTAACAGTGTTATTCTATACATGTCTACTCGGGAATAGGCCCATAGTTCAGCAGCAGAGGATCTGATTTGCCTGGGCAGTGCCAGATTAAACTCTGTGGTGCCCCCTAGGCAGTCAAATATTTTTTTTGGGGGGGGGGTGTCACAACTTATCTCCTAAGACTTGTTTGATTTTACCAACCAACTATTTGGATAAACCAGTTCTGATCCAATGCCACATATGTCCTAATGCAGAAATTTTGAACCCATGAAGACTGCCAGGAAAGGCAGTAAAATGGATATTCTATCTCAATCTTGTCAAGTTTAGAAATCTCTTTGCTCTTTAATATTAGTTAGTTAGTTAGTTAGTTAGTTAGTTAGTTAGTTTACCAACCACTCATCTGACTGGGTTGCCCCAGCCACTCTGGGCAGTTTCCAACAACTCAAAATATCAGCTGCTGAATTTTGAGAACATGTTGTGGACACTACTCACAAAATGGCTGCCGAGGGGTATGGCATAACACAAATGGTTGCTGCATCTAAAATTGCAGAAAAATGACACTGAATGATGTGGGCACTCACACCATCCCATCCATGGGTGAAAAGCGACCTACGGTATATCAGACACCAGTAGGGAAAGAAAGAAAGAAAGAAAGAAAGAAAGAAAGAAAGAAAGAAAGAAAGAAAGAAAGAAAGAAAGACATTTGTGACCTCTCCTCTCTTCAGCATGGGTGGGTGGGAAGGACAGGGTTCAAAACTGGGATCCAAGGAAATATGTATATAAGGGGGAGGGGCTCAATGTAGAAGAGCCTGAGCAGAAAGAGGAAACAATATCCCATGAACTGTGCCTATTTTCCTTGGGGGGGAGGGATATTTACTAGATGTTTCATGGGAGGAATTGACTGGCAAACTGGCACCCATGGGTGCCAGGCGTACAACCCCTGCTCCGATGCATGGCTGCCTGCCCACCATCATCCACAAGCACGTCTGAATGTATCACCTGTGCCAGTCAAATAATATTGCATATGTCTTCATTAGCGAATTGATCATTGTATTGGCTAAAAGCAACACAACAATGTATAATCATTTTGGAGATGCACACGCAGAAGAAAAGAATCAGACAACCACCACATCATTCATATCTTGTCCCCTAACTGCCCTTGAAATCCGCTAAGCATTTCCTGGCTCTGTTCTCCTTGGCTCCTTGGTTTCCGCTCAGCAGAGACTGAGGGGAAGGCAGGTCAAAGGTGACCATAAGCCATTTCCCCCCCCCCCCATGGCTCGGCTATCCAGCCCCTGCTTCTTACTTTTGGTACAACTCGGGGAAAAACAGCCACAGGGCTGTAGCAGCTACAATGTTTGCTTGTAATTATATCACTAGGATTGAGGTACCCAGAATGAGAGACCAGGTTTTCGTTATCTGTTTGGAAGTCCAGATAACGCAGGCAAGATGTCTAATCAAAAACCGTATTTACCACAGGAAAAGAGGAGCCGATCGCTAACTGGATGCAGCTGTCACTCAAGGTTAGCCTGGCAGAGGAGTCGGGCAAGCTCTGGACACGAGGCAGTAATACTTTATCATTTAATTTCAGGTCTGGAACAGACTCCCCTCCCCCCACTGCCTTTCTCGCAAAAAAAAAAAAAAGACACATGGAGGTCAGAACAGATTAACTTGGCATTGACACAAGAAAGGAGGAGGGCTGTGTTCTTATAAGAAGCAAAAAGTTTCCCAATGGCCTGGTCCTAGGAGTTGTTAGAGAGAAGGGCCTTCGCCTCCTTTGCATCGCTTCCAATAACTGGGACCATGGTGAGATAATAAGAGGTTATGGGGAAGCATAGATTTGTGAGTGTGGCAGAGAATGTGATGGAATCGACAGGGCTGGCCCAAGATGTCTTAGACAAAGGGCAAAATGACACCTCACATATCTAACATGAGAGCATAGGAAGAGATGAGGAGACTGTGGGATCAGGCCAATGACCCATCTGGTCCAGAATGATGGCCAACTCTGGCATGGCATTCGCCTGTGGTGAATGACCAAGCAGGATTCATGTACAAGGGCACTCTCCCTTCCTGAGGTTTCCAGCTACAGTGGTACCTCAGGTTACATACACTTCAGGTTACAGACTCCGTTAACCCAGAAATAGTATCTCGGGTTAAGAACTTTGCTTCAGGATGAGAACAGAAATTGTGCTCTGGTGGCGCGGCAGCAGCAGGAGGCCCCATTAGCTAAAGTGCTGCTTCAGGTTAAGAACAGTTTCAGGTTAAGAACAGACCTCTGGAACGAATTAAGTACTTAATCTGAGGTACCACTGTACTGGTATTCAGATGCACTGCTGCCATCATGGCAAATAGCCAGTGATGGCCCTCTCCTCCATGAATTTGCCTAATCCTTCCTAAAGCCATCTCGGAAGTGGCTGTCACCGCCTCCAGTGGGAGCAAGTTCCACAGTTTACCTAGCGACGACGGCGGAGCAAGCCGATTGGGTGTGAGCCAGGGCAGGACGCTCTGTGGGGCCTCCAAGGAGTCTTCCTGCCTCCTCCCACTCAGCCACCGTACAGCTGAGGGGGAGGTGGTGGGTGGACCATTTGGGGCACCATGGAGCCTGCGGGCGCCCAAACCACGCAGGAGAGACGTATGTTTCGGGCATGCTGCAGGCCCTGCGGTGAGTGCTGCCTGGAATTTTGTCACCCCCCCCCTCTGTCGTGACATCTGGAAGACCTGCCCCCCACTGCACCCCCTTCCTCCGCCCTTGCCTAGTGCCCACCCAAAACTAACGACAAGTACATCTACTTGTGTGATGGCCTGGGACTCGGGCTCAGACTCGGAACCAGAGTCTCGGTCCACACCGGATCCTCTGCCTCAAGCGGCATTGGAACCAAGTCTGGGGCCTGATCCTGAAGAGTCCCAGTCTGCACAGGTTCCCCTGCAACAAGTATCAGCTGAGCCGAGTCAGGGGCCTGAGCCTGCCCTGGCTCCAGATGAGAGGATTACCTCGTTGCCCTCTGCTGGGCAATCACGTGCAGCTGCTCCACTACCAGTTGGGTCAGGAGAGGCTGAGGCCTCTAGTAACCCACCGATGTCTCCCGAGCTGCAGAGACTCAGGTCTGAGAGAAGGAGAGACCTGAGTACTCACAGGAGGAGTGCTCGCCTTCGGGCGAGACAGGGAGGTGAGTCACCGGGGGATCAGGACCAGCCGTTACCCCATCAGAAATAAAAGGCTGCCAGACCCCACCCCAGGTTGCGGGAGCAACATTGCTGCTTGTTGGAACCTGCCTGTTACCCTGTGCCTGACCTTGCCTGGTTTCCTGCCTTGGCCCTGTTGGACTGACTGCTTGTGGAATCCTTGGATTCGGGACCGGACCTGGACTGTGTTGTTCGGTTAACCCCCAGGCCCAGCACAACTTAAAAGTGAAGAAGTGAACTTTTATAATGGCAGTCTGTTGGTGCAAACTCGGCATCAGGTCAGTCTTTTGGTTCCTCCTTCCTTTGCATGCTCCTCTTTCCTCCAGTTTGACAACAGGAGGGGCAGACAATATCCTTCAAAAGATGAGATCTGGCCAACTTTAGGCTCTGAAATCTTTGTTGTCCTCATGCGGGAGAGTGGCACAAGCTTGCCTCAACTCACTCTGGCATGGCATTTATAATTTCAACCAAGTTATCTCATCAGACACCCACGTCTCACTCCCCTCTCCGGAGGACCCCACCCCCCTCCTCCCTTTCCCACAAATATTAGCTAGTAGAGCAAATTGGTGGTGAACTCAAATTTTGTCTACCAACAGTTCCCCCCCTTTCTTTCTTTCTTTCTTTCTTTCTTTTTTTTAATATGGAATCTTGTCCGGCATGAACTCAAGTCATTAATAATACAGCAAGGGGGAAGAGAAAAATATGTGCTACGGTTAACCTTAAATTATAACTTACAAAGGGCTTTCTTGCAGTTTCTCGCTTTGATTTATGGGCTCGGTTTATTCTATGCAAATTCATGCACAGCTTCTAATAAGAGGGAGGAGGAAAGATAAAGCAGCCCTGAATATTTTATAAGCTTTCCCACTTACCTTAATTTAGAATTATGGAGCTGAATACGTAAGTAGAGAATAATTACCTATTACTAATCTCCCACATAGTTTATCTATTTCAACCCCGGACATCCTGAGCAATGCAAAACATAACGATTTTACTACCTGCACCACTGTAAATATGATAATTAGGAACACTTCGGAGCTCCTTTTTTGCTGATTCATGAGAAGATACATACTGTAATATAATCAGACAATGCTGTGCTATTGTTTTATATCCCTTTTAAAAATAATAATGCCCACTGTTTGGTATTTCATCCATTGGACGCCATAACAGCAGAATTTTGAAAGGATGGATGGTTTGAGTTTGCTGTGCGTTTCTCCTCTCCCATCCCACAGGGGTATTGTTCCACTTTTATGAGCAGTGCAACAAGATTGCTGTGGCTGATGTTTGTGCACCACAATTCTCTTGAATTTCAAACTCATAACAGTCCTGTCGCAGCACCGATTGGCTGGTTACAAACTCCCTCTCTCAACCTCACACCTGTAATTCACAAAATGAACGCCTTCCTGCCGTTTCTGTGGCCATGGTGCTGCCCCTGCCTTGCTTTCCCTTCAAACTCCTACTCAGTACTCATTTCACCCCCCCCCCCATAAAGCCATGGACTTAAACCCACATCCACCCCCCAACAGAAATTAAGTAGGAGGAATTTGTTTGCTCTGGATTTTGCAATGGATTGACCCGATTCAATGCTTGTGGACTTGCTTGCAGGTCATAATTGCAACTCAGTCAGATAATACAACTGTCTGAATTTTGCGATGCATTCTCAGTACATAGAAATACTTACTTTCCATAAAAGAGGCATACAGATAAAGCACATATTTTACTGGCAAATACAGTGAAAAGTGCCTTTTTAAGGTAAACAATGTGCTGTTTCTGCTACAACAAAAGATGTGCTTACAAAATGCTTATGATGGGATACAAAGGGGGGGGGAAATGGGGGGAAGGGATACAAGAGAAGATAGCAAAAGCCTCCTTGCACCTACACTTGGTCTTCATACCTTACAGAGGTTCTAGCAAAGTTGCGTAACTTATGTTCGTCCCTTTCTTCCCTTTAGAGGAAGGATAGGGAAATACGAGATGACCAGAGGCTGGAACCTGACCACTCCCACCTCTTGCAGGCTGTTTTGGCAGGTGGAAAAGGCTGCCTAGCTATTCATCACCTGACTTCACCATGATGTTTGCAAACCCTGATTTTTGACAGGGAGCTGCAACTTTGCCTTCACAACAGGTGGGCATGTCTTGGGGAACACAAACTCTCAGGTAAGTTTGGTCCATGAGCCAGTCTTCCCCATCCCCGATTCTTTACAGTTTCTGCCAGTGTTCAAAGCTGATAGTAAGCTCCTTTCAACAAAGACCAGCCTTTGATTATGTTACTTTTGAAAGCACATTGATGGCATGATAAACAGAAACCTACCTTGGAGTTCTCTTGTACGAATTCCTGAGATAATGCATGTGAAACGCTTAGGAAAACTGGAGTATTAATTTCTGTAACTCTCTACCCACTGCTAAAGCTCTACTTCCACCGATATCTCAATCTTCACTTGACTTCCGCCTATCACAATAAATGTAGATCGAATTGCAGTAGGGAAACTGACATCCTCAATTCAGTTGGACATAAAACCACTGGCCTTGGCACAAATCATAATATCAGGTTATGTTACAACAAGCAACTCTGGCTAGATCTTGTTACTTCTGGCAATCCACCTATATCAGTTGTTCACAACTCCTAAGCAGCTTGTAAGGAGATCTTATATCAGCTCAATCTGCATTACTTATTTTATTGAGTTAACCTAGTTTACAGTGTACATTCATTTAAGATAAATCACACCAATTTCAGGACAGAGCAGGGGTAGCCAACACAATGTCCTCCAGGTGTTTAGGATGAAAATTTCCATTGGCCCTAGTCAACAGGGTCAATGGTCAGGGATGATGGGAGTTGTGGTCCTACAAAATTTGGAGTACACCGCCTTGACCAAGGCATAATAGGTAAAGGTAAAGGGACCCCTGATCGTTAAGTCCAGTCGCGAATGACTCTGGGGTTGTGGCGCTCAACTCACTTTACTGGCCAAGGGAGCTGATGTTTGTCCGCAAACAGTTTTTCCAGGTCATGTGGCCAGCATGACTAAGCCGCTTCTGGCGAAACCAGAGCAGCGCATGGAAATGCCATTTACCCTCCCACCAAAGTGGTACCTATTTATCTACTTGCACTTTGACGTGCTTTCAAACGTGCTTTCAACCTGCTAGGTTGGCAGGAGCAGGGACCGAGCAATGGGAGCTCACCCTGCCGTGGAGATTCGAACCGCCGACCTTCTGAGTGGCAAGCCCTAGGCTCTGTGGTTTAGACCACAGTGCCACCCGCGTCCCTACGGCATAATAGAGTGGTCTTATTACTTCCCTTGATCTGGACACTGCAGTATACTTCTGTTGATGCAGCCTAGAATAGCATTAGCTTTTTTTGCTGCTGCATCATTTGCTGCATGTATATATTTCCTCTCTAGGGTGTGTGCTGATGGAAATGCTTTCACTGACTCTTTTGGACTCTGTCCAGTAATGCATTACTGAATAAAGTCTGACTAACTGAGGGTTTGGTGTGAGTCCCTGTATTGAACTGCCAAAGGGAGTTTTCTCCCAGAACTTATGCTAGTGTAGCCATCTGAGTCGGAAATCCATAACATCCAAAGACTCACCATGGCAGACCTTGGCTTAGGAATGCTCCCTTGCTTTGTGTTCTTTAGCTCCCAAAGACACTTGCATTTTCCTGGGTGGTACAGCTCCTGCTTTTATAAGAGATGATCTTTGCTGTATAGATTCAGAAAGGGTAATGAGTGAAAACATCCTGTCATGTTTGGAAGGTAAATCACTGATGCTCTTTTGAAGTGACACAGTGCTTCATTCATTCCTGATTAGCCTACTTCGTATTTCACTTTGAACCTAACCTCTCTTGAAAAATACGGCCCCGCTGAGTCAAATGCAGAGTCACAAGGGGTGAAGAATCTGTTGTGACATTAATTAGAAGGGAGTTTCTTCAGAGGCACATTTTCTTCCATTATACATGCCAGCAATCAATGAGATCTCTGGGATGATGGAGCAATCTCAAGTTTACAGCGCTCCTGCTTATGTATCAGGATTGGATGAAAAGAAAGGAAATGTTAAGCCCCCCCCCCCAAAAGTCTTTTCTTGCTGCTGACTACTAGGCATACACATATCTGTCAGTTTATGTTTCTCTCAGATTCCCATTTTGTTCCATTCTTAAGTTCTGTTCAGAACATTTCCATATCAGTTCGTCATAGTATTTTTTCTGGTGCACATTTGATGCACATTTTTCCTAATACAGAGCTGTGTGTGCGCGCACAGCTTTGCAAGCAATTATCCTATTATTATGCATTCCTGCATGCTGTACTCACAAACGTATGCATTTTTCTGCACACTTCCTCATAAGAATATACGTTTTGTACACATTATTTTGGTTGAATAATAGCATTCTAAAATTCAGGGAAGTGTGCATTTTAAGGGATAGCTGTATTATTATTATTATTATTATTATTATTATTATTATTATTAGTGCATTGCTGGGGAAGTCTGAATTAGGCATAAAAATTAAACAAAAGTCATCTGAATCAAATAAATCTGACATCCCTGCAGACTACAGACATTACACTCTGGAACAGAAGCCTCCACTAGCATCAAGGGGATCTCCTGCAATGGAAAGCAGAGGTTGTGGTATAAGAGAGAGATCAGATGTTTCTTTGCCCTGCCCCCTCATAGTTTGCAACCCAAACTATGACCTTCTAATACCTTCAGCAGAAACTAACCTTCCTCCTCATCAGGTAATTCTGTAAAAAGGAATGTACCCAACCCTCCTTCCATAAAATAGTAATCAAACAATTCTGGCTTCCCTTGAGCATCTCCTAGCCTCCCCCAAGATCATAGAATAAAAGAATTGTAGAGTTGAAAGGACCCCAACGACTCACCTTAGTCCAACCCCCTACAATGCAGGAATCTCAATAAAAGCATCCATGAAAGGTGGCCAGCCAACCTCTGCTTAAAAACCTCCAAGGAAGGAGAGTCCACGACGTTCTGAGGGAGTCCGTTCCACTGTCAAACATCAGAAAGTTATCCCTGTCCTATAGTATCCTGCAGGGTGGTGTACTACAATGAGAATTTCCCCAGATGATCTAAGTGATCTATACAGGAACAAGTGGTCTTTCAGGTAACCCGGTTTCAAGTGGTTCTATCCTGGCTTCCTGTAGGCAGCCGTGTCCAAGCTGTCATCCAATCCAGGTATCAACCTGGTTAGCGGTTAGCGGAAGTGATGCCCTCTAGCTGTTGCCGGACTACAACTCCCATCATGTTACCTGGGGATGATGGGAATTGTAGTCACATTTTTGCCACAGTTGGCTTTCAGATCATGATAGCCTATGAGCCTTCTACATGATTTGGCTCTCCAGAGTCTTTGAAAGCCAAATATATGAGTGAGGAACAGTTACCTATAATCTCCAGCAGACCCCCCATATAAATATGTGTATGTGGACACATGGCCTAGACCGCCATTTGACAGCCTGCATCTCCTCAGGTGTATATTGAATTTTGAACAACACTAGGCAATGCCCTCACAGATTGCCCAAATCACTTGGCCCTCTTGACACACCTGTTCCCCACCTCAGTGAGAACCAGCCCTCAGTTGTGCTAAGGAGGAACTACGCTTCGATGCCATCCTCACACCCATTGTCGTCCTGAACTTTTTAATAAAGTCGTACAAGGTGGTCACAGTTTAGTAGCATTAAGTGACAATTATCCACTCGGGGCTTTTGAAAACTGCCTGGAGAATGTAAAATACTTGACCAATCATATCTTTGTTATTTAATGGAGAGCTACGATAATTTAGTTGGCTGGCCTGTCATATAATGGGACACAGTAAATTCACTTGAGAAAGTGAGACCAAAGGCAGGATATATGCCATGGCAGGGGCTCTAAGGAGCCTGAATTTACGGTCTTTTGTAACAGTGAAGAGGTTTGTTAACTCATTTTCCATTCCAAAACCTTAATCCTCAGGACTGAACCAACCCCACGCTCGTAAATTTACTGTGGCAA
Source organism: Podarcis pityusensis (assembly GCF_964106645.2). Lineage (NCBI taxonomy): Eukaryota > Metazoa > Chordata > Lepidosauria > Squamata > Lacertidae > Podarcis > Podarcis pityusensis. Next base: position 4,981,141 of record NC_138036.1, on the reverse strand, counting down.
ACAAAGTGGCGAGCGGGTATACATGAAATATAGATTTAATAAATATCTCTCAAATATGTAGCAAATGCTGTTACGTAGGCTTCCCACCCCTCAATGGGTAACATGGTGTCCCAGTGGGCAAGGCCAGAGATGGCCAAAAATTCTAATTTGCTACCTTTATGTCTCAGTAAATCGAAGCACACTTGAAATCATTTAAAAGAAGACTTTAAAAAAAAAAAGGAAACACAGTTTAACCCTGGCACACAAGAGGTGTGTTGTTGTTACTTTTGTTGTTGATAGTGTTGTTGTTGTTAACAATGTAAGAACCTTAGAAGCATCTGCTGGGTCAATGGCCCATCTAGTCCTGAATCCTGTTCCCACAGTGGCCAACCAGATGCCATTGCAAGACCCCCAAGTAGGATCCGAGCACATCTGTACACATATCTGTAAGTCAGCATCACACTTTATACCTCTGATGCAGTGGACTGTAGCCCATGAAAGCTTATGCCATAAAGAAGGTATTAGTCTTTCAGGTGCCACAAATAATCTTTGGAATAGGAGCCAATTTCCTAGGGGCTGAGGGGTCTTCGCCCCCCCCCCCTAAAATATTTGAGAGGGACTCCCTCTAAAAAATTGATGGACAGTGTCATTCAAAGAGTGTGTCATATGATTGATTATGAGGGTGGGGCTTAACTGCCCCCCGAATATTTTATTCAAGTTGGCACCTCTGATCTTTGGGTCACATCAAACAAACTCATTCTATTATCAGGTCAGAACTTCCTTTTCCTCACTTTTCCCAGTTTGTGTGTGTCTCCCCACCCCCCAAAAATATGAATTTGGTTTCCCTCTGGGAGGCCCTGCAAGCAGGGCGAGAGAAAGTCCTGATAGGCAGGAAAAGTATTTGTTTTGAGGGATGACTTTTGCTGCACTTAGACAATACTTTATACTCCCATCCTGCCCGACATCTCCATACTTGTCAATTATCACATTTTATCTGACGTCTTGTGTGACGCAAAAGCCATTTCTGGAAATCCAGTGGAATCTAGCAGAAGCTTAGCACTCATTTCCATGTTAATTTGCTCTGTTAAAAAAAATAAAATCATTTGCAACCCTGTTAATCCAGAAATTAATGGGAGTTTTGCTCTGTATTTTCTCTCTCTAGAATTTCACCTGGCTGCCGGTCATGTGACAAAATTTGGGGTGGTATTCTGGCATACTGTGTTTCCCCACCATTTCCATGGGTGAAGCAGAAGCATGCATGCACATGAACAATAGCTATAATGCAACAGGTAACGCTGTGCACAAGCAATTTTGGACACTGAGACAAAAGTGGGAATATTATAACAAGAAAAACTAAGGTAATATTCCATACACCAGAATGCATCCTTTGCTGGATACAACCCATAGTTACTTTTGCTGCAACACATGAACAATGTCAGCCCTCTGGGAATCACACTCATGTTTAGCCAATTGAAGACTATCTATCTATATGCACATTGCTGCTCAGTATCACAATACTTCAGGGACCACCTCTCCCCATATGAACTGACCCAGACCCTGTGATTGTCTCCTAAGGCCCTCCTCTGTGTGCCTCCTCCAAGACAAGGGAAGAACAGGCCTTTTCAGTGGTGACTCCCCACTTATGGAATGCTCTCTCCAGGGAGACTTGCTTGGCACCATCTTAACATAACTTTAGGCCCCTGGGAAAAAATAATGGGTTTTTTTAATACCTTTGCTTCATAAGTATATGTGCCTTCATTGAGTGTGCTGAGTGTTTTAATCCTGCCTCTTCAAAGTAGGATTGTCTTACATAGACTTTTCTTTGTTTTCTTTTACAATATGTCAGTTTTAATGTATCTGTTTGTGTATTTGTAAGTTGTCCCCTTGGTAAAAAAAAGGGGGGGAAGCAACCTGTCAGATGCAAGTAGTGGTTGCTCGTGAGTAATTAGGCAGGACTCTGACCTGTCTTTTACAGGTTTTATTGATGCAAACTATTTACAGTGCAGAAACACAAAGTTCATGTCCGTCTTAGTCAGTTGCAAAATCCGGGAGTGGCCCCTTCTGGCTTCTCCCCCAGCATAAGAACTTTGGTACCCCAAGCCTCCGCCTCCCTTCCTTATGTTTCACCCCTCTGTGCAGGCTGGGAGACGGAAGGGGCGTGTGTCCCTCCTGGCCAGCCTGGCTAGATGAGGCGCTTGGGCTTTCCGCAGCATCCTCGAGCCCTTTCCCCACTTGGCTGGTCCCTTCCCTCTCTCCTTTACTGGAGGTGTGGCTTTTCCCACTGCTGGAGGAGGAGCTGCTCCTCAGCATTTTTGTAGGCACTCTGCATCCCAACGACCCCCCTGCCTCCCTCCCCTGTTCTGATGGCAGTCCCCTGACACAACCAATAAATTTAATAAATAATGTTATATAAAGATACACCACTTTTGCTGATCTGTTAAGGAATTTACAGCAGGTAGACCTGCTAACCAATGCAAGTTCCATCACCTTTCCCATTCCTATGCTCAAGGCATGGCTTTCATTCTCTCTCTTGGTGCTTTTCCAGCCTGCAGCCATTAGTTTCCTTTATCCCTCACTGCGCCCTGGTTGTCTTTGCCAGTGTGTGCAGACAAGAGACTGACTCTTCCTCAGTCCCACAGCTGGAAAAATATATATACCTCCCTCATTGGCTTCCCCTTTCTTTGCAGTTATCATCGGAAAACACATCCCCTCTCTAATGCCACTTAATTCCTCCCTCTCCATTATTGGCCCCTCAGCTGACTTCAGCGCTCTAATTTATGTGCCCTGCCAAACCCTTGCAGTCCCCTTTCCTTTAATTTGTAAATTATACTGCCAACTCTCTTTGATGATTTAAACCTAGTAACCTCTTTGGGGACGTGGTCTTTATTGTACAAATCCGTGGCCACCTAGGGCTGCTTGGCTGCTGGTTTGCCGGGCGATGTGGCCACCATCGCAAGCCTGGCATCTCTGAATCATAATTTGCTGAGAGAGCAAGAGAAGGGGGTCAGCAAAACTAAAGCAGGATCCCCAGGAGCTAATAAAAATTGCTGTTCCTTTGCCCTTTGTCAGAAAAGTTTTTCTCCTCCTCTCATAGCACTAGAATTTGTGGACATTCAACGAAGCTGAATGTTGGAAGATTCAAAATAATAATAATAAAAAAGAAGTCCTTCATGCAGCGCAGAATTGAACGATGAGACTCGCTCCCACGAAAAGTAGTGCTGGCCACCATCCTGGGTGACTTTGAAAGAGAATTGGACAAACTCATGGAGGAATGAGGTATCGGTGGCTACTAGCCATGACACCTCTGCCCTGCCTTCACAGTTGGAGGAAGCAATACTCTGAATACCCCTTGCTGGAAAGAACAGGAAGGGAGCGTGCTCCTGTGCTCAAATCCTGCTTGCTCGTTTCCCACAGGCATCTGGTTGGCCATTGTGTGAACAGGTAGTTGTTGTTTAGTCATGTCAAACTCTTGGTGACCCCACGGACCAGAGAATGCCAGGCACTCCTGTCTCCCACTGCCTTCCGCAGTTTGGTCAGACTCAAGTTGGTAGCTTTGAAAACACTGTTCAACCATCTTGTCCTCTGTCGTCCCCTTCTCCTTGTGCCCTCCATCTTTCCCAACATCAGGGTCTTTTCCAGGGAGTCTTCTCTTCTCATGAGGTGGCCAAAGTCTTGGAGCCTCAGCTTCACGATCTGTCCTTCCAGTGAGCACTCAGGGCTGATTTCCTTCAGAATGGGTAGGTTTGATCTTCTTGCAGTCCATGGGACTCTCAAGAGTCTCCTCCAGCACCAGAATTCAAAAGCATCAATTCTTTGGCGATCAGCCTTCTTTATGGTCCAGCTCTCACTTCCATACATCACTACTGGGAAAACCAGTTGGCAAGGTGATGTCTCTGCTTTTTAAGATGCTGTCTAGGTTTGTCATTGCTTTTCTCTCAAGAAGCAGGTGCCTTTTAATTTCATGACTGCTGTCACCATCTGCAGTGATCATGGAGCCCAAGAAAGTAAAATCTCTCACTGCCTCCATTTCTTCCCCTTCTAATTGCCAGGAGGTGATGGGACCAGTGGTCATGATCTTAGTTTTCTTTGATGTTGAACTTCAGACCATATTTTGGTCTCTCCTCATGAACAGGATGCTGGTCTAAATGGGTCATCGGCCTAATCCAGCATGCTCTTAAGTTCTTATAATCAGACTCACAGTCCATTTGCTCTCAGCTTACCTAGACTGCCTCCATAGGAAACCTTACATGAGTCTACACTTCCCCCATGTAGGGCTTTTGAGGAGGGGGAGAGGAAATTAACCTTGTCAAGCATCATTACATGGTAAGAGTTACCAGTTAAACCCCCAGAGTCAGACACTCTTGATTTATGAATCTGGCTGAGTTCAGACATCTGGAAAATGGAAGCATCATGGCTGTACTCCTTCCCTAGTATATCCCTTAGAATAGGGTTGTCGTTACGTACTTCCTCCTGATTGCATTGTGGAATGTTAACTATGGTTTCTTCATAATGTGATTCCAGTTCACACAGAATCTTACAAATGAGCCACCACATAAGAGGAAGCACATTATGATTCTTTCTAAAAAGTCACTCCATTATTCCCATACTGTAGATACAGTGGTACCTCGCAAGACGAAAAACGCGCAAGACGAAAGAGTTTTTCATTTTTTGAGTTGCTTTGCAAGACGAATTTCCCCATAGGCTTGCTTCGCAAGACGAAAAACGAAAACGTCTTTCAAGTTTGTTTCCTTTTTCTTAAAACCGTTAATACCCTATGGGAAACCGTGCTTCGTAAGACGAAAAATTCGCAAGACGAAGAAACTTGCAGAACGAATTAATTTCGTCTTGCGAGGCACCACTGTATTTGTTTTCTGGTGAATGATGCCTGTTTTCCTCTTTCTGGTTGACTTCAATTTCCTATTGATTTCAGTGGGAGACACTGGAGTGCTTCTGCAGCCTGTAACTTCTACGTTTTCCTGAACGTTTACCACAAAACGTTCAGATGCTGCACTACCTGTCAAAGGTATCAGGGCTGACTAATTTCAGAGAGAAGGGGGGAAAGAAGCATGGCTTTAAAAGTGATTAGAAAAGGCACAAAGCAAACTTAATATTAAAAATGCCTCTAATTTTCTTTTAAGTCCAGGACCAGGGCCGTCTTACCCATAGGCGCTAGGGGTGCTTGATAGCTAGGGGTGCGGGGCACCTGGATGCCGGTCTCTCAGAGGCGCCAGGCTGAGAGTCCGGGGCCCGAGACTTGAGTCCAGGGTAGAGCCCTCCTGTTGGTTGGAGCACCGCAGCGGGGTCTTCTGCTGCGGGTGGCTCTGCTCCGCAAGTTCAGGGGCTCCGCCCTTCTGCACACCTGGGACTCGGCAACCTGGGGGGAGGGGCTTTGGGGGGATATTTGCACCCTGGCACCACATATGCTTAAGACAGCCCTATCCAGGACATCTATAGCTGCTCATAAAAACTGAGGGATTTTAAGTTTCTGGGGAACAGTGGTGAAGCCTATGTTGATCCTCCAGAGATTTTATAGAATCCAGATGAATTACCTTACAATTTGGCCAAGCAAATTCTGAGAAAGATCCTCAACCCAGCCTAAGATAGGAACAAAGCTGTTCTCCTTTATGAGTTCTTGACCTCTTCATGTGATGGTGAGATTTCTGAAGGGGCAAGAGACTTACTCCAAGACGTCTTTGGTGTTTGATGCAAATATTGTAGCTTGGATTGAACACCCAAGGCATCTGGTTGGCATGTGTCTGTCTCGGGAGGCAGTGGAAGAGTGCATCTTTGGGAGTGAAGTCAAACTGTGGGAAGGTTGCAGCATCTGCTGTGGCTGCAGAGACTGATGTGGCAGAGACATGTTTTGTTGCAGTTGGGGAAGATGAAGGTGTCCAGTTGTGCTGCTGAAGATGCACCAGGGTGTTTATTCTCTCTGCACTCCTCCCAGCAGTCATTCCTCCTCTGATCACCGCTATAGATGCATGACCTAACTGTCTGTCTCTAGGGACAGCGGTTGTCTGCCAGGGTTTCCCTCATAGTGCAGTTGAAGTTCCAGCATTCTTGCCATATTTGCAGACATCTTTGGAACATAGAATAATGCCACAAAGGACATCGTTGGTGATCCTGGCATCTTCCATTCTGTGGACATGACCAAGACAGTGTAGACGTCACTGAGACAGAAGTGTGAACATGCTTGAAATGTGGACTTGGGAGAGCACATCTTTGCTTGAGACTCTGTCCTGCATCTAGGAAGACAGTATTTGAAGATCTCGCTTGACTTCCTGATGTCCGAGACATTCAGAACAGATTACAGCATGGACCTGATGGAACCAGTGAAACTTCTGAAATTAGAATAGGCTGCCTGAGAAGACATTTTATTTGCTTGCTGCATTCATAGGTCATTCCATGACAAAGCTCTCAGAGCTGTTCACAGCGTGCCATAAAGCAATTTAAAGCAAATAAGTATAAATGCAGCCTTAAAATAGTTACGGAAAGTACAGTTTATAGCTAAGACAGATGAGCAGCTTAGTTCTATGGATGTCAGCTCGGGAGCAAGGCATGTGGAGTGCAGTGTCATTCAGTGGTTAAAGCTGCACCCCATGCGCACTAATGGGACTGCATGGAGTGGTGTGGGCACTGCCACAACCTCAGGGCAGAGCCGAAGAAGGCAGGCAGGCAGATCTCTGCTGGACTACAAACTATGTGGTCTTGCTCAAAGGACAAATCTCACTTCCTTTCTTCCTCTTCCTGCAGTACCAACATGGCTACCAAAATTAGCATCTCCTTAATTGGGGTCCCTGCTGGCATCTGCTATAACTTGAGGGCTCTTTTCCCCTTCTCACCTTTTCCCCACCTCCCTCTTTTTTCCTCTCTTTTCCTGAGCTTCAAAGATACACCCAACCTGGGATTTGGGAGCTCACTGAACCTTTGCTTAGCCTCTGAAATGTCTCCCAGCTGACAACCAAATGCAGTCAATTCCCCAACCTATTGCTCCCAGGGGGGCTATTAAGGGTCTAGGTGTCTTATTACGGAACTCCAGGAGTGAGTTTCAGGGCCCATTAAGAAACCGTGTCCCGCTTAAAGGAGGTTTGTGGAGTTCCGCAGGCAATTCTTTCTAGGTTGATTAGACTAGGTGGGACTTGCAGCCCAAGACTGGGCTGATCACTCTGAAAGAGGAACTGGAGCTGAGCATCTCTTCCATTGCTTTGCACAGCCTGCCCTGACATCTCTTTCCCTTCCTAAGCTTTCTAAACCATTTGCTCCCCAAAGCCTTTCCCTCTCTCTACTTCAGTGTGGGTGTTTCTTTTTGGTCACTTAAGAGCATACATAATTTTATTTGTATACCACGTTTCCATAGCTAAAACCATGCTCAAGGTGGTTTACAATACAGTGGTACCCTGGGTTACATACGCTTCAGGTTACATACGCTTCAGATTACAGACTCCGCTAACCCAGAAATAGTACCTCAGGTTAAGAACTTTGCTTCAGGATGAGAACAGAAATCGTGCTCCGGCGGAGTGGTGACAGTGGGAGGCCCCATTAGCTAAAGTGGTGCTTCAGGTTAAGAATAGTTTCAGGTTAAGTACGGACCTCCGGGACGAATTAAGTACTTAACCTGAGGTACCACTGTATGGGAAAAACATATAACATATAACATACGACATAACAAAAGAAGTCATGAACAGTAAATAAAACACACAACCACACAGAAAACACACAACCAAATCCTCATGGTCCCTTCCAGTTCTATGATTCCATAAGTTTCTACATAAATCATAATAATATCTAAAATAAAGACACAGAGAATTATTATCAATAACCACACCCCTTAAAAAAAATTTCCTCTAAATAATATCCCTGCCCAAGTATCTTTTCAGTAGCCTCACCTTTTGTAGCTGGAGTCAGTCTGGGCTCCGCCCTCCCAGGCCACATGGCTTGCAAGTCAGGGAGCAGGCCTTCCGGGACTCACAGCCAAGATGGTCTCTGGACTCTTCAGCTATTGTAGAGCCTCACAGGATCAGGCCAGCATCCTGTTTTCACAGTGACTTAACTGTACTCTTTTTGGCACCGGCTAAAAACCATTCTTCTTTAGAGAAACCTACCAAGATGTTAAGAAAGTTGATGCGAGTTTTAATCAGTTCTTAGTTGGTTTCTATTTTAACTTTTTGAAAGCATTTGATCGTGGTTGCTCATTTTCTTCAGTGATAATTGTATTGCTTTAGCTTTTTACAATCAAGCAGTGTACATAATTTTATCTATCATCTATCTATCTATCTATCTATCTATCTATCTATCTATCTATCTATATCATCTATCTATCTATCTATCTATCTATCTATCTATCTATCTATATATAAATAATATCATTCTTAAAATGCATTTTGATCCAGGGGCTGCCCGTTTCTGCGTGTATTCCAACAGTGTGACTGTTGGCAACAGTTATCAACAGTGGCTTATGTGGAAATCCGGCGAGGGTGGGGTGGCCTTGGGGAATGGGGAAAGGTATAATCACAGCATACATCCCACCTGCCTGGGCTACTCTAGGGGTGCGAGCGATGCTGGCAATTATAGACTTCAGGTGTCCTGAGAAATCATTTCCCCCCAAACTGCTGCAGGGGTGAAAAAGACTGGGTTTGATCTGATATCTCAAGGCTGTAGGAGTTATTTTTTTTGTCCTTGAAGTCTAATAGTGGGTTATTGGTGATTGTAGGGAGGCGAGGAAACAATAAGCCATAAAAGAGGGGAGAAGGTGTTCCCCAGTCGACTTGTCTGCCCCAACATTTCCCTTACCACCCCTCTTAAAAGTTCTTGAGGGGATTATGTATGCAACAACAGTGGCAAGAGTCTTGACAGCACAAGGATGGAAGAATGTGGAAATCCCAACGAAAAAACAGTGGCAAGAAAAATTGATGAGCTATGCAAAGCTGGCTAAACTGACATACAAACTGCGGGACAAGGACAACTGTGACTTTAAGGAAGAATGGGAACTTTTTACAAATTATCTAAAAAGACAACAAAATGAACTGGACTCCTTGGCAGGTTTTGAATAAACATACACAAATTTATTGGTTGATACATGATACATAGACAACGCAAGGATATGTATAATCTTATAATATGCAGAGAATAATATGTGCAGAGAAATCAGAGAGAGGAGCTGAGGGAAGTCTCTGGTGGAGGGGGGAGGGAGGGAGGGAAGGGGGATGGGAAAAAAGGGGGAGAAATAATGTATGTGATTATATGGTTTCATCATTTGTTATGTTGAAATTGCTTAATAAAAATATTTTTTAAAAAAAGTTCTTGAGGGGTTGGTACTTTTTTGTGGAGACTTAGTACCCTCATTATTTTAATAGGTGTGTACGTGACGAGGTGGGTTGTGTCTGTCGTCTGCCATACTGTTGTGGTTATCCTGGTCTAATATATAAATATGTGTAACATAATTTCATTATAACTAGGGAGAAAGGTCCTCCCTCCCGGAGACAAGGAATGGGATGGAGAAAGGAATCTAGAGATGGGAGGCTGTAGGACTTGTGCCAAGAAAGGAAAGGAGGGGTACTTATTTCTCTTCTTTCTGCACAGAATGATGAGAAACGTCAAGAAGAAAGTATGTGTGTGGCAGCCCACATTAGTTCTACTCAGAGCAGTGCTATTTCCTGGGGGTATGCAGGGGTACATTTTGTGAATCTTTAGACTTTTCTGTATTTATTTTCCCTGATTTGAACGATAGAATGGTGATTTTCTTGAGTCAAAATGAGAGTACCCCTAAACATTTTTTTTACAAAAAAACCCCCCCACTGACTCAGAGTAAAACTATAGAAATTGATGGGCATCGATTAGTTATTTGGATATACCACCGTGTGTCCAATAACATAGCAGCGAATTTGCCAAATAAGAACAATAGTTTGGGTTGGCTGGTTGCTTTATAAAAAGAAGACTCAATGTGACTTAACAAGATAAAATTAGAATAAGCAGAATCAGTTAAAAGCCAAATTTAAAACAATAGGGTTAAATTCCTAACAGGATCGTTCAACAATGTAGTAGAGCTTGAACCCATGGCCACCCTGTTGCACTCAGGTCCTGCTTGCCGGCTTGCCATGGGATGGGTATGTGACTGACCACTGTGAGAACAGGATACTTGACTCAATGGATCTTTGACCTGATCCAGCAGCCCAACTTTCCCTGTGTTTTTTATGAAGCCTGTTCACACATTACACCAGACACAAGGGCATGCCAACTCTGGACATGTTTGTGTGGCAGAGTGCACACTCGTTGAGTAGTACTGGTAGGTACACAGAATGTACACTTGTTGAAAGTTACATGTGAATGACTGTACATGCACTCACCTCAACAATTTGTGTACCCTTGTTGCACATTTGTTGAATGTATTGCGTGGACAGGTGGGATTGGGCAATTGGCAGAGGTAGGCGGAGACCTCCAGGTATCCAGCCTGGGGAGGATGAAGCCAGCCCGAACTACTAGGGGCCACACTGGGATCTGGGGGGCTGCGTGCAACCATGCAAAAGGTGCCCCCATTTGATGAGGGAGAGGTCATTGTGAGAAGGCCCGTATGTATTTTGAGATCAGTTCAAGCTCCACGTGGTTCCCACAGCTGCCATGAATATTCCTCTTGAAGCTCACAAGCAGAGGTGACTACCTTCTCCTTTTTCTTCCCTCACCACTATCTCATACTTGTACAGATACAGGTGGAACTCGGAAAATTAGAATATCGTGGAAAAGTTCATTTATTTCAGTAATTCAACTTAAAAGGTGAAACTAATATATGAGATAGGCTCATGACATGCAAAGCGAGATATGTCAAGCCTTTATTTGTTATAATTGTGATGATTATGGCATACAGCTGATGAAAATATTCTAATTTTCTGAGATTATTAATTTGGGGTTTTCATCAGCTGCACGCCATGATCATCACAATTATAACAAATAAAGGCTTGACATATCTCACTTTGCAAGTCATGAGTCTATCTCATATATTAGTTTCACCTTTTAAGTTGAATTACTGAAATAAATGAACTTTTCCACGATATTCTAATTTTCCGAGTTCCACCTGTATACTGCTTCTGCATCTGGAAGTTCTATTTAGCTCCCATGCCTAATCATGTTGATTTCTTCCTATTTGGGCAGCAATAAAAATAATAAACCTCTGATAAATTTGAAGGGAAGCACAACACATTTTGCAGCGACTAGAGGAATTTCTCAGTTGGGTTGGTGTCGTTCATCCCTAGTTCTGACAAACGAATTGGGGAGAAAGGTTACAGGCTAGCTAGAGGAGCACCGCCTGCTCCCTTTCCTCTTGGCTCTATTTTATTCGCGTGCCTCATGTCACTTGGAACTATTTGAGAAACTCAGTGGTATTCAGGGCAAATTAAACCTAATTTACTGTACAAATTGCCAGAGCATCAGAGCCTACAAGTGTTTATTTTTATTTTTATTTTTTTTAAGGGAAAAATACACAAAACAAGAGAAGTAGACACAGCTCACCTGTTTATGGCAGCTTGATAATCAGAGAGACCAAAGTCACTAATTTGGATAAATCTTCTTTGGTTTTTCATGAGGGAGAGGGAACTGTCCTGTGGGTCTGCTCTCCCCGCTGCCCCAGAGTGAGAGCCCCAGTTGGGTGTGTGCGCACACCTATTCCACTCATATTGATTCATTTTAATATCTTTGCAAGGCTCCAGTGACTCACTCCCGGACGTAAAACTCAATTTCGTATCATGATTGGAACCGAGTTAAATTTCTCTCCATTTGTAACACTTGATTTTCCCCGTCCAGCCAGAAGCAATTAGAAGAGATTTGAGAGAGAACGGCGGGGTAGCATTCAACAATAATATTCTTCTCGCTTTCGATTTTTCAGCTGTGCAAATGGGGAGGGAGATCATTGGGCAGTGAATTCCCCCCTCCCTCCCCCAAGAAAAGAGTAGAAGTGAGAGCTTGCCCTCCATCTCAGAAATGTCTTTTCTTGGGATGAATGGTTTGGAAGACTTACTGAGAGCAGGCAAGGTCATAAGAAGAGTTGAGGAGAGGCTAGTCCTGACCATGGAAACTTCATTCACTGACCCGAGCAAGTTATGATTTGACCCAGCCCCACCTTTATTGACCAAGGGCCCATCCATATTGTCAGCAAATGTAGACAGAAAAACTTCCTGCATCTTCATTAATTCTCTCTTGTCTATATGGTCCATTGTCCACATACCTCTGGTTGGAAAAAAGCGTGCTTCTTGCTTGTTTCCCAGAGGCATCTGGCTGGCCACTGTGAGAACAGAATGCTGGAATGGATGGTCCATTGGCTTAATCCATGGATGGAGGCAGCAGTGCTTCTGAGTACCAGTTTTGGGAAACTGTAGGAAGAGTTCAACTGCTCAAATCCTGTTTGTGGGGTTTCCATCTTCTTCTTTGGCGATCACTGGTAGCCGAGTAAGATTGTCTCCCATAAACAATGAGTCCGTAAGTGACTGTGGAGGCCAATTCTGGATCCACACGTCCTTTCACAGTGGGGACATTGGTTTCCGGGTGGGAGTTGACTACGGTGTGGATTTGCCAAGTGTGCCTTCCTCTTAGCACGTTTCTCCCTTGAGTCCTGAGTTCGAGTGTCTTCAAAGCCCATGACGCCGTTGGTAAAGGCTGTTCTCCAGTTGGAGCGCTCGCAGGCAAGTGTTCCCCAATTGTTGGTGTTTATACTACATTTTTTTTAGATTTGCCTCGAGAGAGTCTTTAAAACTCTTTTGTTGACCACCAGTATTACACTTTCCATTTTTAAGTTTGGAATAGAGTAGTTGCTTTGGAAGATGATAATCAGGCATCCGCACAACATGACTAGTTCAATGAATCTGGTTGCCCACTGTGTAAGAAAGAGAATGCTGGATTTTTTATTTATTTATTAAATTTGGATGGGCTATTGGCCTGATCCAGCACGGCTCTTCTTGTGTCCTTGTGTAATCAGTGATATATCGTTTGCAGACTGAAAACAACAGCGACAGCAGGCCTCAATTGTAATATCTTGGGTCGATTTCCATTTCAGACATGGGACGAATAAACGAACGTTGGAAATTTCCATTTTAAATGGAATTGTCAGACATCTCTACCTGTAGATAACACCTGAATTGGACTTGTGTTGTTCTTTCTGCAAAATGAGTTCAGGGAGACCAGGACTATATGTTCAGAATTTTCTGGTTCTGAGACAGAATGTGTGTGTGTTTCTTCTTTCAATGTAGCAATACCGTGAACCTCTCATTATGCAATGAATGCTGAAGTTTAATAGGATGACTGGGGCTGTACCAGAGTTCAGATTTGCTGCCAGAGGTTGCAGCAATTCACAACCAGGCTTTTGTTTTAGACTCTGAGCAAAGTGACAGACTCTTTGATGCAAAGATCCGGATCAGAATTTTACCACTCGCTGAAGATGTCGGATCTGAAAGAGTTTTAGTCTGCACAGACAAAAAGGAAATGAGCCGAGGACAGAGGTCAAACAGAGAGAGAATCTCAGACTTACTAAAACTGAAGGTGCCTTCTCAAACATTTGCCTTTATTCTGGCATAATAATTGGGCCTGGAGGGGAAAAAAAACACACTAATGTGAAGTCAGCTAGCATGATACACACTAAAGGAGCTTGTTTTGGAGCAGCACGCCGAGTCGCAACAGTGTAGGATTTCTGGAGTTTAAAGGAGGATGGATGCAGTCATAGAATAGTAGAGTTGGACAGAACCATGAGAGGTGGGATCAACTCAATAGATGGTCCTGGTTGTGGACAGCCTTCAACCTGCCCCCCCCCCCGGCATGGGTGGAGCCATCACCCTCACGGCAGGGTGGCACTATGATCACCCAGGGCTATTGCCCAATCAGTTTGATTGGGTGATCGTGGGGGAATGTATAAAAGCAGCAGTGCGACGTGTGCCAAGCACCTGCTTCGCGCTGCCGAACACCTGCCCACCCTCCCTTTAATTTAAGTGCCCATTGGCCTTGCTTTGGACTTTGGTTGGTTGCCCATCTTGGGTCGGGGACCGGGTAGGTATTTTTCCATTTGGCAAATTGGCATGGGCCACTTGGTTTTTGCCTACCTCTTAGCAATCATCACAACTTTGTAAGGTTTGGCGGTTAGGCATTGGCTTATTGTTGAGTGGGAGAGGGGAGGTCAGCCATCGCCTGCCCCTCCATTGTTCAAGAGTATTCCGTTAAAGGAATCCGGGGCCTGGATCCTGTCCGAAGTCCCCTTGAAGGGTGAGGGCCATGCCAGGCCTCTGGGAACACCAGGGGAGATGCAGGCGGGTTCCCCCGAAGCAGTTTCCCTTTGGGTGGTTTACCCTTACAGACTTCCTGCAAAGGGGGCAGGAGTCAGATATAGTCTTGCCAATGCCTAAGCCAATACAGTCATACCTTGGGTTGAATGTGCTTTGGGTTGAGCGTGTTCGAGTTGTGCTCCTTGGCAACCCGGAAGTAATGGAGCGCGTTACTTCTGGGTTTTGCCGCTCACGCATGCTCAGAGGCTCAAAATGACATCATGCGCATGCACGGAAGCGGCAAAACGCGACCCGCGCATGTACAGATGCACCATCGCTTGTTACGTTCTCTTTAGGATGCGAACGGGGCTCTGGAACGGATTCCGTTCGCATCCCGAGGTACCACTGTACTGCTCTCATTTCCTGTAATCAATAAAGTAGTGGCCAAAAAATTTGCCCCATAACCTTAAACAACAGTTCTGTGACTATGTGAATTTCTTTATGCTAATGCGGGGTTGGCTGGAGGCTCTTGCCACGCAATCATCTAGTCCAACCCTCTGCAATGCAGGAATCCTTTGCCCAAAGATCCTGAGATTAAGAGTCTCATGCTCTACTGACTGAGCTATGCTCAATGCAGCTATTTTGCAGAATGCCCATTCGGATCTGAAGCCGTGTTCTGGTGCTTGTATCCATGGAAGGGCTGCTGAGTTTTGTGCGTTTCCTTCCCACCTTGACCTCCGTGTGTTCAGTAGGAAGGCACTGTCAATGAAGGACATCAGTTGTTCCCTTGGATTCTTGGAAATTATTTTCCCAGTAACTGCCTTATGGCTTCAGCTATCAGGCAATGGGAACACCATTTCCCTGAAAGATGCACAGTTGAGGTTATCCTTCCAGACTTTCTCAGAGAACTCCTGGAAGTACTCTGAGCTTTCCCTAATGGTGATGGGAGGGAAGCGAAGGAAACTTGATGACTTATGGGGTGATCCAAGACTTTCCCATTTTCAGAATGACCCATGGCTGGAGGAGAAGCTCCAAGCAATGGGTTGCATTACTGATCTCAAGGCATTGTTTGTTTACTGAAAAACAGATCAAGGCAATTTTGGAAGAACTTTCCCAGCAGGAGCATCCACAAAACTGAATCGACTTTCTCCCCCTTTCCAAAGGTCAGCTTCAGTGTCAGATAAGGAGGTCTACATTTTGAAAAGTTAGCACCCATGGACCATTCTGTCCCCAGGTTTTCTCATAAGTCAAAGAACCCCCAGCAGAGATAACTTTCAAGTTGTATGTTATCAACATCAACTGCTTTATAGTAGTCACCACTGTGATCTCCCCAATTATTATAATGGAGGCTCAAAGCCTGTCACAGATATTATACCCCCTCCCACTTTTTTTTTCCTTGCTGAAACATATTAGTATATACTGTCAGGACAAAACTTCCCTCTGTTTGATCACTCCTAATTTGCATTTTTAATAGCCCCCATTAGACAGCCTCTGAGCTAATTAGCCAAACATCTGTAATAGAAGGCTCCTGTTTCCTGTTTTCTGAGCTAAGAAAGTAATGGCTGAAGCGCTACTAAAACAATTAAGTAATACGAAAAATACACTGCAAAGATTGGCAATCGAGCCGGCGCCATAAATCACTTCTATAATGACTCGTTGCTCAAAAATGTTTAATTAGAGAGAAGGGGGGGGGAGCCTATAAAATATTTCTGTAGGCTAGGAAGTGAAGGGTACCGGGTTGGTGGCGGTGCTGGAGCAGATAATTACAGTTGGCAATCTCGGATCTGATTGCAAGAAAGTTGGGTATACCTCTAACATCCCGTTATGATGAATGGGATTAAGCCCCAAAGTGGAGCTGTGCATTAGTGTCAGTGGGGCTCAGAACAGGCTTCCCCAAGCTGGTGCTCTCTAGATGTTTTGCATTACAGTTCCCAGAACAGAACAAAACAGTTCACTGGGGCTAATGGGAGTTCAAAACATCTGTACAGCAGCAGCTTGGGGCTCATCCATACTTATTTTTGCTCCATATTTCTAGGAGTATGTCTGGGCTTTCCAGGTCCATGACTGAGAACATCCATCCATTCATTTGCCCTGCTGTTCTCCCTGCAAAATGGCAATCCACAGAAACCCAAAATTGCCATTTCACAGAATCATAGTATTGTAGAGTTGGAAGGGACCCTGAATTGGTCCAACCCCCTGCAATGCAGGAATCTCAGCTGAAGCATCCAACCTCTGCTTAAATTCCTCCAATGAAGGAGGTTTTCCAGTGAAGGAGGAGCCTACCACCTCCCAAGGGAGACTGTTCCACTGTCAAGCAGCTTTTGCTGTCAGTAAGTAACCAAACCCAATAAGCTCGTTACATAGCCTTCTCCCTGCCATGCTATTTTTGTAGGAGAAGTTTTCTGGAGGAGGAAGAATTCAAACATGCAACTGTCCACACAAGAGAGTTATAAAATGGGAGAGATCAGCAAATAGAATCTATTTCTGTTGGTTGTATATAATTCCCCCTAGATGAATCAGAAGACTCTAGTGTCACAAATGGGGACTCCACCCGCTTACATTCAAAGGCAAGAGAGACCTGGAGGGGTGTGTTTCAGTGGAGGGGGGAGGGAAAGAGATGGATGGAATCCAGAAAAATATTCTGCTGTTCCCACTGGAGGCACTGAGCATCATCTCCTACTTAATTCTATTAGAGCCAAGAGCATCTGCTTTGGGTAACTGGAATAATATACCAAATTTGACTAAAAAGGACTTGCATGATGAATTGTAAGGCTTATAAAATCCTAGTCAACATTACAGGAAGTGTCTGGATGATAGACAGAGAGACTAAATATAATCCCCATGCTACCCTGATGAAACATACTCGGAGGTTTAGCTTAATCCCCGAAGGAATGACAGCAAAAATAAGGTGAAAGAGCAATTAGCCTTCTCCCACACTAATCCCAGGTAAATCAGTTTTTCCTTTTCTTACTTCTGGCACTGTTCTGAACACCCTGGAAAATTGAGAGGTGAGGAGATACACCTCTTCTGCAGAGGGATTTGATTATAATTAAGTGACGAGTGCCATTTTTAAATGGCTGGCTACAGCCGAAATGGAATCGCTTTGAGTTCTGTTTGACGGGGTGCATGGGTGCATTAAACAATGGCGCATACAGTCATACTTGGTTGGGTTAATGGTCCATTTGGCCTTTTGCTTGTTTCTCACAGGGATAAAGAATTGGGCAGGATTTGCAAATGATTTAGTCTGCAATGGAGACTAGCAAAGGTGTAGATAGGTGGCCGTTTCCACTCATGGATTTTTGGATGTGATGAAGAGCAGCAGGCCAGAGGTGAAAGAGGACTTCCTCTGTTTGTTTTTCAGAGGCATCTGCCTGGGGATGATTGGAAATTGGAACAGTAGGCCTTTGCCTGGTGCAGCAAGGCAGATCTGAAGATTACTTCAGAAGGTGGTGGACTCAGCTTCATTGGAGTTCTTTGCATGGCATTTAGATGGCCTTCTGTCAGGGATTCTTTAGCCGCAATTCCTGCATTGCAGCGCACTGGACTAGATGTCCTTTGGAATCCCTTCCAACTCAACAATTCTATTGCAATATGAAGTTAATAAGAAAATTCTGTAACTGGAACATCTCCTGTAGAAGCGTCCAGAAAGTAACAGAAGACAGGTATGGAAGAAAGCAATGGATTGCT
This sequence comes from Podarcis pityusensis, assembly GCF_964106645.2. NCBI lineage: Eukaryota > Metazoa > Chordata > Lepidosauria > Squamata > Lacertidae > Podarcis > Podarcis pityusensis. The sequence continues at coordinate 4,963,244 of NC_138036.1, read as the reverse complement.
CCTCATGCTTCTTAGTGGGAGAGGGTTCCATGTGTATTTCCTGTCTCAGGCACTGAAGTATATTATATGATGGTGAACCCCTAAGCTGCAACTCTAGACAACCATAGCAGGAGCCAGAGGGAAGGGTGGGTGTTTGAAATTTCTTTTTCAGGCCATTCTCTCAGCAGAATGGATTGGCTGCTCCTCTATTGACAATCTGCTTCCATCAGCCAGGATAAAACTCATGAAAACTCTCTAGGTGCATCCTTAACTCATAGATCCATTACAGCCCTCTTCCTCATTCCAGATGGGTAGCCATGCTAGTCTGCTGTAGCAAAAATCCGTCTGAAACCCTGAGATCCACTTCCAGTCAATACAAGTAACACTGATTGGCTCTGATAGGGCAGCTACCTATATTCCTGAGTTTGGAGATAGACCCACATTCAGTCTCCAACCTGGGAATGCCTCCTGCCAGAGGTTCTAGCAAACTGCTACCAGCCAGTGTAAGCAAAACTGAGCTGGACAGACACATAGACTGGTTCGGTATAAAGCATCTTCCTATGTTAACTTCTGCCCTGAGTTGGCGAAGCATCAGGGAGGTGAGCTGGGATGCTGCTTTCACAGATCTGTGGCCAAGCTCTGAGATCCTTGGGTTGCTTTTCTCCCAGGGAAGATCTCATTCCAAAGACTTGTTGGGGGAAGATGCTCCCTCCGTGGACACAGTGGGATCTCTGGACCCTTAGAAGATGTTTTCTATTGTGTTTCACTATTCAAAGGTGATGGAAGAGACTCAGTGTGGTGTAGTGGTTAGAGTGATAGACCAGGACCTGGGAGACCAGAGTTCAAATTCCCATTCAGCTATGAAGCTCGGATCAGTCAAATGGATCTCTTAGCTTAGCATACCTCACAGGGGTGTTGTGAGGATAAAAACGGGGAGGGGGAAAACCTTGGATACCACCTTGAGCTTTGTGTAGGAAAAGTGGGGTATATGATAATGACAATAATAATAATAATAATTTGGAGTAGTAGAAGAAGAAGCATAAAACAGCCTTTGATACACCCAAGAAACACTGGTGGAGAAATATGTACAATGTTCCCAAAAACTCCTTTATTATTATTATTTTTTTAAAAAAAGAGAGAGGAAAAAAACAGAATCTGTGCAATTTCATTACAGCCAGGTAGTGTTTCAACCCAAGGGACCACCTTCCTCTGACAATTATTATAATTTATAAAAGAAAATATCCCGCATCTGACACTAGTCAATTTACCCTGATATAAAATAGGCCGTGTGTTTTCCTTCATTTATATTTTTATGGTACGTAATGTCTTTATAATTTCTACCACTCCACATCAAAGCTGCCAACCGCTGAGCGTCTAAATAAGTAGCATGTGTAGAAAATGAATGAATTGCTAAATGTCCCATTACGTCCATGGAGAATATTCTCGCACTCTGAGTCTGGCATCTTAAAAAATTGAGACAGCAAATGAATGGTTTTCACTCCAGTGGACTGAAGGGTTTGGCAGTGGCGATTCCATTATATTCCGTGCATGGAAAAAGGAGGGAGGGTTTTCAGGCAGAGGGGCAGGTGGAAATGAGAAGGAAAATACATTTCGGAAATGTACATATAAGACTTTGTCATATCCAAGCAGTTGAGCTGAATGCCCCTCCCAGGAAGCAGAGGGTGAAGGCTGATTCAGAAGACCAAAGCACTGCACGGTGAATGGGAGTTTGAATGGATAGAGGACAAGGTAAGAGCTGCTTTGCTGAATCAAGTCAAGGTTCATGCAATCCAGCATACATTTCATTATAATAAACAGTCTCTCCGAATCAGGAACCTGTGTGTTCCTGTCTTGCAGCTCCCTTCATTCCTGACCATGGGCAACAATGGCTGATGGGAGCTGGGCTAAGAACATCTAAAGGGTCACAGGCAATCTCCACTACTGCTCTAGAAGATTGCAATTCATTCATGAAGGTGATGGCAAACCATTCTCGCTTTCCCTCGGGATCTGATATTCAGTGCTACACTGCACCTGCATGTGGAGGTTCCATAAGAACGTAATTTGCATAATCTTTCAAAATCTTTAAGTGGTATGCAAAGTGCAGCATGAAAGCAATAAACTTGTGCCTCTACAAAAGCCTGCTAAAGTCTAAAGATGTGTGGGACCACACTACCTAACCCAAGATATTTCCCTAATTCTTCTGAAGACCCCTTTGGCTTCCCTTGAAATTCCTCAGATGTTTGGTCTGGTGAGGATCCCCCAGAAATTTTGAGAAAAACTCTAAGTAGGATCCAATTCATCCAGCACAAGAATATTCTCCATCAGTCTATGGATGCATATAGCTCAGTAATGTCTGCATTGACTGGAAGTGGCTCTCCAGTCAGAAATCTTTCTCAGTCCTACCTAGGGATGCTGGGGATCAAACCCAAGACCTTCTGCAAGCTCTACCTCTGAGTTATGGCTCTTCCTTACAGCCATCAGGTTAAAAACAATGCAACTTTCCAAAATGGACCAATTTGGGCGTTGAGATTTCTGAGGTTATTTGCTCTCATAACTGCTGTTAATTTCCAGAATGTGCAGCCTGCAGCACGTGAAGATTTCACCAACCAGCCAGATTCTGTTTTTCAGACTCCCCCCACCCCCCAGCACCTAGCAATTTGACTGTCATGATCAGCACTACACCAAAAAATTACAATATCCATTTGCTGCCTTGTTTGGATGACATATTTTTGGCTTAACTTTCCACCCAAAAATACAAAAAAGAAGAAGAAGAAAGAAGACATTTACCATTAAAAGAAAAGAAAAAAAAGTCCAGGAATGTGTTCTTAGTAATTGATGGCCCAAGGATCAGATGAAGCTCTGTGTCATTTAATTATTTAACTAAAATATTTCATATGCAATAATAAAATGGTGTAACCTTCTTCCGCCCCGGCAAAAAAAAGAACAATAAAATGACAACACAGAGCAAATTGGCAGCAGTTTGGTCAAGTGGCAAATAAGTTACAAAGGAACCAAGTAATATTAACAGGTAGGAGGAACCTCAGGAAATACAGAGGTACCTTGGTTCTTGAACTTAATCCATTCTATGAGTTCATTCGACTTCTGAAATTGTTCAAAAATGAAGGTGTGGCTTCCGATCGGCTGCAGGAGCTTCCTGAACTCAAGCGGAAGTCGCGTCCGAAAGTTGGCTTCTGAAAAACTTTCGCAAACCGGAACACTTACTTCCGGGTTTGTGGCATTTGGGAGGCGATGTGTTCGACAAGTAAGCCGTTCGAGAACCAAGGTACCACTGTAAATGGGTTCCCCAGAGGTGGAAAAAAATTGCATTAATTGTGGCTTGACCCAGAGAGCTTTGTCCAACAATCTTAGTGACTGGGCAGGTTGATATGAGGACAAGTGTTAAGGTGTCTTAAGGTTTTGGAGGTCAAAACTAAAACCTTAGGCCAAGCCTGTAGCATATTGGCTGCAAGAGAGACATAATGTGTCCAGAGTAGGATGTCCTAATCCACATCCTAGACACCTTGTTTTCTGTTTCTTGTGGCTTCTGGATCATTCCTAAGGACAGCCCCACAAAAAGAGCATTGCAGTAGAACAGTATTGAAATTATGAGTTTGAGAGTCACCTTAGTGAGATCGTCCCAGTCCAGGAACAGTCATAGCTGGTACCCCAGCCAATGTGCTCCTGGGCTAGTCTTTGTAAGCCCTTGGATCTCCAGTGATAAGTGAATTTCCAAATTCCCAGATCTGGGAAGGACCCACCCATTCTTGTCCAGATTCAGCTTCAGCATGTCTCACCCAGTCCATCACTGCATCAAACCACCAGTTCAGGTCTTGCATAGTCTCACCTCGTTCAGCTGAAACATAAAAGCGGAGCTGGGTGTTGCCAGCATATGGATGACACTGTACTCAGAATTCCTTAATGGCTTCTCCCAAAGATTTCAAGGCAACTTGAAGCAACACTGGAGACAAGATGGTACCCTGTGGCCTTCCATCGCCAGGGGGCAAGACATAATGACCCAATGCCACTCCCCCCAATCAGTCATATACATTGGTATGGAACCACTGTAATTCCAATTCCGAAGTCACAGAGACTGTCATGGAAGGTTATATTATATACTGATGGGAGATTATTTCTTCTTTTCATTGTTCTGGCTTTATTAATATTTATATGATTTCTCTTTATTTTGTTTTACTTATTTTTTTAATGTATAAATTGAACAAATGCTTATACATTTTCTGGCCCGGGGATTTTCAGGTGAAGGTTAGAGTATAAAAATTCTAAATAAGTGAAGGCAACTGGGAGTCAGAGCAAGACAGACTGGGCTTCTCCTTCCCTGTCCTTCTGTCAATAAAGGTGATTCATCAGGGTATGACCATTCGGAAACCAGCCCTGAATCTAGACTGAAATGGGTCCAAATAATCCGTTCCCTCCAAGTGTGTTTGGTTAGCATCAAATGCTCCTTGCACTGAGCTTGAGTCAGTGAGATCTGAAGCCCTTTAAGCAATTTGTATCTGTTTACAAAGTAAGATGCTCATTAAGTCCAAAAAACCCCCCACCAAAAACCAACGCACCAAACTTGGGGGGGGGGGGTGTCTCATAACGCTTCAAGAGTCTTTTTATTTATTTAGATATAATGTGACTTTTCCCCTTCCATATCTCTAAGACTCCAGCTTCTCTGTCTTCTGATGAAGGCTTGACTCTTCCGAATGGATTTGGATAGAATATAAATGAAAGGGAACCTTCTGAGGTCCCTGGAAGTATTCGTTTTCAAGCAGTAATGATCAAGATCAAGCTGGTTCCTGGGGATTAATGAGGGGTTTGGAGGAGTTGATGGCCCAATGTACAACAGAGGGCTATTAACAACAGCTACTCATTAATCCCAACAGATGCCCCACTTTGAGGCTGTCATTACTGGATCACACTGAACAAAACAAACCCAATACAGATGTTCTGTGAACTTGAGGAGTTTTCAATTAGGGAAGGATACTTGGAGGAAAGACTTTTGAGGGGTTTTTTTTGAGAAAGGGGCATGCAAGGGAAAAAAAGCAATCCATTCATCTGATGATTCCACATCTAAAATGAACACAATTCAAAGTGTTGGTGTTGACCTTTAAAGCCCTCAACGGCCTCGGCCCAGTAAACCTGAAGGAACATCTCCACCCCCATCATTCTGCCCGGACACTGAGGTCCAGCGCCGAGGGCCTTCTGGCGGTTCCCTCACTGTGAGAAGCTAAGCTGCAGGGAACCAGGCAGAGGGCCTTCTCGGTAGTGGTGCCTGCCCTGTGGAACGTCCTCCCATCAGATGTCCAAGAGATAAACAACTACCTGACATTTAGAAGACATCTGAAGGCAGCCCTGTTCAGGGAAGTTTTTAATGTGTGACATTTTAACGTATTTTTAATCTTTGTTGGAAGCTGCCCAGAGTGGCTGGGGAAACCCAGCCAGATGGGCTGGGTACAAATAATAAATTACTATTACTATTACATGCAAATCAGAAGCCCGTTTCCTTCACTGAGGTGGACAGCCTGTTTCTGGGTACCACTTAAACTGAAGGGGAAGACTTTCATGTATTAACTTAGATGGACTTTAGAGGAGAATGTGTTTTCCTTCCTCCATCGTTGTTGCTCTGTAGTGCTGTTGTGTTGGTTTTGTTAGAGGTTGGTTTTGTGGTTTTAATTTTACGAGGTTAGAGATAGTGCATCTTGTTTCCTACTGTGATATTCTTCCAACCTGCCCTGGGGTTATTTATTTATTTCATACAATAATAATAAAAATCCAAAGAATAAAAATCAAAATGGAGGAGGAGAAAAAGAAAACTGTTACCAAGCTAAATATCTTCCAAGACAGCACTATTGCCCAAAATAACCTTAAGACTATTGTCTGCTATCTGTGCTGAGCAAATGACAAGGGAGTCCAAGTAAATGTGAAGGAAGCTCTGAGGCAAAGGAATACAAAGACCATAGTATCCACAACCTCAAGGTGGAGATTTGTCTTGTACGGTAAATAAAGTCAAACCACAAGGCAAAGGAAGAGCCCTCCTTTCTGTGTCCTCCCCTAGGAGGAAAGGTTGCCGTATTTAGTTTAGAGAAAATGAGAGCAAGAGGTGACATGATCAAAGGGTATGAAATTATGTATGGCATGAAGAATGTGACTAAAGAAAAGTTTCACTCCCTCTCACGTGACGCTAGAGAACTCGTGGACATCCAAGGAAGCTAAGTGTTGGAACATTCAGAACAGATAAAGGTGGCTTTTCATGTAGCACATAAACTATGGAACTCACTCCCACAACAGGCAATGATGGCTGCCAACTTGGATGGCTTTAATAATAATAATAATAATAATAATAATAATAATAATAATTTATTTATACCCTGCCCTCCCCGGCCAGAGCCGGGCTCAGGGCAGCTAACGCCAATAAAATCACAGTAAAAAAATAATAGTGGAAAAAAATTAAAATACAGGTTAAAATGCAGCCTCATTTTAAAAGTAGCCGATAAATCAAGACCATAAGGGGAGGGAAACATAAGGGTCAGACTGAATCCAAACCAAAGGCCAGGCGGAACAGCTCTGTCTTGCAGGCCCTGCGGAAAGATGTCAAGTCCCACAGGGCTCTAGTCTCTTGTGACCAAGTTGGGGCCAGTACTGAAAAGGCCCTGGCCCTAGTTGAGACCAATCTAACCACTTTGTGACCTGGGACCTCCAAAATGTTATCATTTGTGGACTTTAGGTCCTCCGTGGGGCATACCAGGAGATGCAGTCCCGTAGGTACGTGGGTCCTAGGCCGCATAGGGCTTTAAAGGTCAAAACCAGCACCTTGAACCTGACCCTGTACTCCACCGGGAGCCAGTGCAGTTGGTAAAGCACTGGATGAAAGTGTTCCCATGGCAAGGACCCCGTAAGGAGCCTCACCACGGCATTCTGCACACGCTGGAGTAAAAAGAGTAGAAGAGGATTAGCGGGGGGAAATCATGGAAGGCATGGCTATCAACAGCTAGCAACTGTCATGGCTATGCTCTGCCTACAAAGTCTGATGCAGCAATGCTTCTGAATGCCAGTTTTTGCGAGTCACAGATGAAGCAGAGTGCTGTTGCACTCATGTCCAACTTGCAGGTTTCCACAGGCATCTGGTTGGCCACTGTGAGAACAGGAGGCTAGACTAGATGGGCCACTGGCCTGGTCCAGCAGGTTATTCTTACGTTCATGTGTCCTCTCAATGCTTCTAGTTCTCCATCCGTGCAAGCTGCCACATACTCCCAAGCCATCTTTCCAAAGAAGCATCCTTCAGCATCTTCCACTCTCCAGCAATGACAGCCCTTCAGCAGCTAGTAGAAATTGTATCAGATCCTTGGATCTGAGTTCCCTGTTTGGCCAAGCAATGCCTGCTCCAGAGGCCTGTCAATGACCTGTTCAGAATGACCGCTCCCCACATTAAATGGGTGTGTGCCCTTTGCGTGGTTGTGCGCAGTCCCCTGGACTCTATGTGGAACCATTAGCACAGGCTTGGCTTCACCTTCCCCAGGTGGGATACCTGGAGGTCTCTGCCTACCTCAGCCAGTTGCCCAATCCCGCCTGGGGAGGCGTTGCCAAGGTGCCAGGTAGGGGGAGGGACCACCTGCCCACACAATAGGGGGAGGATCTTACCTGGGAATCGTCAGTTGGCTCCAGAGCTTCTCCCACCTTACCCACCCTCAGTTAAGACTTCTTTTGCAGCTTAATCTTTTCTCCACAGGTACACGAGCACTGCTACGTCAAGGTCACTGTTGAAGGGCCGGAAAGGAATTCTCCTGCATTGGCAGGTTTGCCTTTCCTGTAGCAAAACGTCACAACTTTGGCGGTATCAGGCCTTTGGCGGAATCCTTTAGTCTATCTTCCCTAAATGGGAGTGGGCATGTAGCGGTGACCCATGCCCTCCCTTCTCTTTGTGGTGGAGATACCAGGGTTCCCCGTTTAAAGGGGTTGTTTTGAGGGGAGGCTTTGGCCGTACACCTAGAGGTTGTCATTGCTCTCCCCTGTGACGGCGGTGTAATGGGGGCAGGCTCTCTCTGCTTGAACATATGTTCTCCAGAGCCAGTCCATCCCCCACACACATTGGATAACCCTGAAGTTCCCCAGATCCCCGGCAGGGGACTGGGATGGATAAACGCCCAATGCCTGAGCCAAGGTCTACATGCATCTGAAACATAATAAAGTTGTGGCCAATTTCAATCCCATAGCACGTTGTCTTGAGTCGTGATTCCACACGGGGGCCGCCCAGGGTTTGGGGGCCTCTGTCTGTCCATGCAAATATTCTCTTGTCTCAGAAAAGGTGGTGTTTCAAAAAATCTTCTTTCTTTCACACACCCAACAATATACTGTGGTTAAGTCCCAGCAACACTGCAACCCTACCACCAGAGATAGCAAAAAGTGATTGACCAATATGAGAAAGGTGACTAGGAGTGAAACTGGGGTTTTTCCCAGCCCTACCTAGAGACACTGGGCCTTCTGCAAGTTCTATTCATGCGCTCTCCTTTTATTACCTCTCACTGCAGTGATAGACACCAAAAATGTGGTGCAGCATCTCTTGTTGAGATATCAAACTTTTCTCATCAGCACGCTTTAGAAAATAATTATGGTAAACTATAGTTTTATTACTCCGGAAATATATTAAAAATGTAGATCTTTTATAATTCCTTCAATTAACAGTAGACACTTCTTGATTACTTTCTAATTAAATCATTTCACTCCAAGACTTGGTAATTACAACAAGAAGTTATTAAAATTAGAAAACATTTGCTAACTCAGGACTTTTGATTATTAAGCCTTTGTCGCTTAATATCACGAAACCGTCTATGAAGATATATGGGCTTGCAAAGTGACTTTAATGTATTCAGAGGCAATAATTAACCACAGGTGTCCCGCAAACAATGGAAGACTTCGCTCTTGTCAGACAGTTTTCTTTCAAATCTATTGTGCATGTCATTAAACATATTTCCCTATTACATTATCTATAGCTATAAGATACAGATATAGCTATATAATTGTTCAAAAATAAACCACAGTCCCAATCTTCAGGTGGGAATAGCTCCTAGTAGTTCAGCATGCTCAGAGAGAAAGGGGAGGAGGGAGAGAAAGAGAAGATACAGATGGGTAGATTTGATTATTTCCATTATTTTCTCATGAAATATATCAAAAGTTCAATTCATCTCTGATCTGCATTAACCTGTGATTTTATTTTATTTTTAATCAAGCAAACATCCATACAAAAGGTACGGATTGCTATGTATTCTATTTCAATCTACTCATTTCTAAAATAATAATAATCTTCATGTAAGCATTTTTTAAAAAATAACCCACATATTTGGGTACCTTTTGTTTTGTTTTGTTTTGTTAACAAAGAACTGGTTTTTTTTCCTCCCCGGCAAATTGTGTTTGAAATCTGCAGGACAATTCTGATCTGATCTGTTTAAAGGCAAGGATCATAACACAGTGTTGGAGCCGCTCCATTGTGTACAAGAGATCTCAGGTTCAATCCTCAGCATCCATAGGTACTCCAGCCTGAAACACTGGAGCGCTGTTGCTAGTCAGTGTAGGCAGCGCTGAGCTAGGTGGATCAATGGTCTGACCCAGTGCAAGGCAACCCCATGCATTCCTACATGGTATTCATCCAGGAAGTGTGAGTTAAGTAAGTTATCTTAAAAATATTCACAAAATGAAATTGTCCTCCATCTCTAATTTTCCTCCAAGGTCTTGATCTATGATGGCAAGAGGAAGAGAATAGTAGGCTGTCAAGAGAAGAAACTGATGGTAGAATCATAGAATTGTAGTGTTGGAAGGGAACCCCAGGGGTCTTGTTCAACCCCCTGCAATGCAGGAATCACAGCTAAAGAATCCCTCACAGATGACCATCCAAGCTCTGCTTAAAAACCTCCAAGGAGGTTAAAAATGCTTAAAAACCTACACCACCTGCAAGGGTAGTCTGTTCCACTGCCAAACAGCTCTTAGCATCAGAAAGTTATTCCTAATGTTTAGTCAAAATCTCATTTCTTGTAATTTCTGTCCATTGGTCCACCCTCTGGAGGAAAACTGTCTTGCTGCATCTTCCATGCGACAGGCCTTCAGATATTTGAATGTGGCTATCATATCACCTATCTTCCTTCTCTTCTCCAGGCTAAACACATCCAATTCCCTCAACTGTTCCTCATAAGGCTTGGTTTCCAGACCCTTTATCATATTGGCTGCCTTCCTCTGCACGCATTCCAGCTTGTTAATACCTTTCTTAAATTGTGGTGTCCAGAACTGCACTCCAGGTGGGATCTGAACACAGCAGAATAGAGTGGTACTATTACTTTTCTTGATCTGGACACTGATGGTGCTTATTTTGTACTCCAGCAGATTGAGGGATCAGAATAATTTTGTAGTCTCCATAGACTTTGCTAGTTATGCTCCTTTCCCCATGCTCCCTTTCTGCTTCATCTATGGCACCGGACACACTCTTCTATGCACTGATCAGATGCCATTCTCTCCCCCAAGCAAGCACCACTTGGCCCCACCCATTGCAATAGGTCCCACCCCCTGATGTATCTGTTGTAATTCTGCCTGGGTCAGAGGAATGTGCCACAAGCGTAGGCACCGGCAGACCAAGATGTCAGGAAAAAGCACCAAGGCAAAAGCCAGCTCCAGATGGCTGGAATGCAAAACAGTGCAGATGTACTGTTGGAGAAAAGGTGGAGCCTATTCTCTGTACTGAGCACCGGATGTTAGCTCAGTGTGTTATATGACCTGTACTGGAAGTACAGGGGAGGAGTGTGTGACTCTTCTGATGGAGTCTGAAGGGAACAGTCACATTTTATGTACTGTTGAATGACAGGAATAAAACATGTAGAAAGGACTCCTGTCTGTCTTTCTTCCCCTCCCTGGGGGAGTGCAGGGAGGGAGAGAAAGAAGAGGGTGTGTCCTGCTCACGTTTGAGGAGGATCGCCGGTTTGTTTACCTAGCCTGCCGGAGGTCGCAGACGGACGGTAAACATCCAGTATCTCGCTCAATTGCCTCGGGGGAGGCCAGGTACCTCTGCCTGTTGAGCTGAAGATACTGACATATGGCAGCCTTCGGATGGTTGCGATTCATCGGACATCTGCATCAGAGGCTGGTGGATTGTCCTCCTCTGCTCCAAGGAGGAAGAGAAGCATCTGAGAACAGCCAGAGGCTCAACAGACGGCTGGTGGAAAGAAGAGGTGTTTTCCAAGCAACGGAGCTCAAGGTATGCTGCATTTCGGGCTAAAAGTGTGAACGCAGTCGAATTAATTCACTGCTTCACGGAGCTGCGTCTTGGAAAAATACAGCTCCGGGAGAAGAGGCCTGCATTCCACAAATTTTTTGTGGTAGAGATAAGAAGTCCTATTGGAATGCATTGTTGCTAAGTAACGGTCCTGGAAAGTTACTAGCAGAGAGGCTGGACTGTGATTATGAAGCTTGAGAAAAGCGAAACAAAACAAGAGAATGTTTTGGCTACAAGTTTACGTGCCCTTGGAAGGGACTGTCAATAGCAGCCTGAGTTTAGCTGCCAGGTGCAAAGAGCGTAAACAACTTGCAGTTTTGCCTGCCTGAGAAAGGAAAAAACAACTGTTGGATTTTACAGCTTGTTTGAGAGTGAGAGAGGCTTGGATTCAAAATGGATGCCAAGAAGGGGGAGACTTGCCTAACTCATCTCCCCTGACCAGAGACAGTTATTCATCAGGGTCTGGATGGATAACTACCCCAGAAGGGGTGAGCCAAGATGATGCTGGCCAAGTTCCTAAGAGCTCAATGAAAGCTGTGGAGAGCTTTGACCCCAGAGGGGAGAGTGCAGGAACTGTGGCTGTTGGAACTGTTGGTGCTCCTGAACAAGGTGCAATGGGTGTTCCTGACAGGGGGAGGGAAGAACAGAGTTCAAATCTCCCCACTGCTGATGCTACCGGGAAGCATGGAGTAGCATTGAGTGCTGTCCGATGCTACAATTGTGGACAGACTGGGCATCTACAGCGAAACTGTAAGAAGCCGCGCCAGTCAAGAGGAGCAAAGAGCAGCTCTACGAAGCCTGAGGCGTCAGGCAAAAGCCGTACCAAGTGCCAGGTGAAACCTGCAAAGGCTATGATGGCGAAAGGAACCACGCCAGATGTTGGGAACTCGTTCATAATCGACACGGGCACGACCGTCCATATGTGCCCACACAGAGGATTATTTTCGACGTTGAAGAAGCAAAGCTTCGCTGTGAAACAGGCCAATGGTCAAGAGTTGGAAGCGACTGGAATTGGGACTGTGTATCTTGAGAGTCTGAACTTGACTATAAGTGATGTTTACCTGGTTCCAGAACTGAGATTTAATCTGCTGAGCGTGTCGCAGATTGCGAAGAAAGGACTGAAACTGTCCTATGATGCTAAAAGCTGCAAGATCTACAAAGATGGAGAACTGTTTCTTACTGCCAAAGAGAAAGATGGACTGTATTTGTTGACTTTTGATCAAAGTGATTACATGAAATGTAATTCTTCTGATTCTAACGAAATCTCTCTTGCAGGTATGACCAGTGTGAGCACCAGGAAGGTGACTAAGACCAAGAAGGTCGACAGGGCATTTCAGCGGGTGTATGCTGATGTGATTGGTCCTCTAGAACCATCTAGAGGCGGTGCACGATTTTACCTTGTGTGTGTGGATTGTTTCACTAATTATTCTTGGGTTTATATGATGGAGAAACCGCAAGAAACTTTAGAAAAGTTTCAGGAGTTTTGTGACAAGGTTAAAAATATGCATGATGCTAACATTGATTGTCTTTTCACAGATGAGAAGCAAATTTTTCTGTTACAGAAGTTTCAGAAGTTCCTGGATGGAAAAGGGATAGACCACAAAGTTGCAGTTTCGCAAGAAGCGTGGAACAGGGGGGTCTGTATGAGGGTGAACAAAGAATTGCAAAAGGGGATGAATGCGCAATTGCTGAGTTCACATTTGCCACATGAATATTGGGCCGAATCGCTAGCGTCCTATCTTCATGTGTGGCTGAGAAAAGTCTCAACAGAGTTGGGATGTTCTCCTTTTGAGAAGCTGTTCAATAGAAAACCTTCTGTTGCCTATTTTAAGGTTTTCGGGTCTCATGTGAGAACAGAAGCTCCAGGTGGAGTAAAGAATGCCAGAGGCATTTTTGTGGGTTATGAAAAAGGTCTCTACAGAGTAATTTTGTCTGAATCTGGTCAGGTGATTCTCACAAAGTTCCTAGAGAGTGCTCCAAAGCAAGAGCGGATAGTACAGACATTTCCCACAGGAAACGATTCAGATGATGATGATGATTTTTCTGATGTCACAGATTACAGTGGTACTGATGATGATGACAGTGATAGCTCAGAGAGTTCAGTTGTAACAGTCATTGAGAGGAAATCTCACACAATGGATAGACCTTCACAGGTGAAGGAAGAACCACTGATTGCTACTGGTTCTCAACAGAGTTCAAAGGTTGAACCAGTGAGCAGAGAGGATCAGAACCTCATACGCAGGTCTGAGAGAGTCACAAAGGGTGTACCACCAAAGAGGTACTCAAAAGAGTTTGCTAACTTAGCTGTTGCATGTGTTGCTATTGTTAACAACTCAAAGCAGGTTGAAGCAGTGTCTAAGTCAGAGACAAAGACACAACAGAGGGTAGCAAGCCAAGGTAATGCAGTAGCACTCATTCCTTGGAAGCCAGACAACCAGAGAGGAACACTGGTGAAACCAGTGGTGGGGAGTTCCAAGGGTGGAACTGAAACAACAGGGGACTGTTATATGTATAACAACTGTTTGTTCTCTTCTCTGGATCATGTTTTGCCAATTGATGCTTTTGGGGGAGGATGTCAGGAAAAAGCACCAAGGCAAAAGCCAGCTCCAGATGGCTGGAATGCAAAACAGTGCAGATGTACTGTTGGAGAAAAGGTGGAGCCTATTCTCTGTACTGAGCACCGGATGTTAGCTCAGTGTGTCATCTGACCTGTACTGGAAGTACAGGGGAGGAGTGTGTGACTCTTCTGATGGAGTCTGAAGGGAACAGTCACATTTTATGTACTGTTGAATGACAGGAATAAAACATGTAGAAAGGACTCCTGTCTGTCTTTCTTCCCCTCCCTGGGGGAGTGCAGGGAGGGAGAGAAAGAAGAGGGTGTGTCCTGCTCACGTTTGAGGAGGATCGCCGGTTTGTTTACCTAGCCTGCCGGAGGTCGCAGACGGACGGTAAACATCCAGTATCTCGCTCAATTGCCTCGGGGGAGGCCAGGTACCTCTGCCTGTTGAGCTGAAGATACTGACAGTATCAGGTGCTACCCGTTTGTTCCCAAGCTCCACCCCCTGAGCCTTAGGAAACCTGGGATATCTACATGCTCCCTAATGAACAACAGTCTCACCCAAAAAGTGAAACAATAAACCTTGGATGCTGATTAATCAGAATTATAATACCACACGTATGCATTAGTTCCAGGAAAATAAAGAGAGACTGCATGTCATGGATGGAATAAAAAGCAGAGGAAGAGAAAGTGAGGGAAATCAGTGCTTTGTTTACTTACAATGTTGCTCCTGACGCATGAAGACACACCAAAATAACTGCTGTTTATTTTACAAGATGGAAAAAATATTGAGCGCCCTCTGGTCATAGAAGGCATTTTCTTTTGGGATTACAAGTGCAGAGATGAATTAGGTACACTTAGGATCAATATCTGTTTCTCTTCTCAGTTCAAGATGGGATTTGTCAAAAATTCGAGAGCGGCTTCTATTGAGTGTCAGCTACAAATCCTCGCAGCCCCGAGTCACATACTCACTGGAAGTTGAAATATAAATGGCAAAGGCCTTTTTCAGCCACAATATCTGAGGTCAGAATGCTAGATCACCCCTCTTCTTTCCTTTTAATGAGCTTCAGTTTGATGAAGTGACTTTGCGGGTCTGGAATCGAGGAGAGGAACGGGGTCTTTTCAAACCGTAAGCCACGCCAGGTTCGTTCAGAAGAGCAGATTGTTCAGAATGGGGGCTCTCAGAATAGGAAGAGACAGCTGCCGTAAGAGGGTTTTCAGGACCTGGTCATTATACTGGATCGGCAGGAGATAACGGTGAACGGTGAGCAGGAGATTTGTAATTAGAGCTTGGATGTGGCTTGAATGCAGGAGGAGGAATTAGTGACTGACGCACAGCTCCTGTGTGGCCAACTGATGTTAATCAATCGTATGCCTCTTCCCGGATGCAGTTTATGAAAAATGAAGCAGAAGGACAATGGTCATGAATGTTAATGCCCAATGAACAAACCCAACTTCCAACAAACAGAGACTCATTTCTCAGCATTGTGAGGACACTAAGAGATGAAACTAAGGTTGCCATACGCCCGGAATTTCCTGGACATAGCTGGGATTCGGCCATCGGAAACAGTGTCCAGGCAGAAATCACTGAAATGTCCAGGGAAATCCAGACGTACGGCAACCCATGTTGAAAGTGTAGATTTTGGTGAATTTCCTTAAAAATAGCTCAAAAACTTCTCTCTTTTTTTTTTGAGGTTTTGCAAAAAAAGGGGGGGTCAAGAACTTTTGTGTCTGGATTTTCACTTTTTGAAATATGGAAACCCTAGATGAAACAGGTAGACTACCTGGAAAAGACCCTGATGTTTGGAAAGATTAAGGGCACGAGGAGAAGGGGACAACAGAGATGGTTGGACAATGTTCTCAAAGCTACCAACATGAGTTTGACCAAACTGCAGGAGGCAGTGGAAGACAGGAGTGCCTGGCGTGCTCTGGTCCATGGGGTCACGAAGAGTCAGACATGACTAAATGACTAAGCAACAACAGATGAAACACTTGATCAGAATCTACAGCCAATGTATCTGTTCCTGATCTGTTCTAGATGGTGGTGGGGAGTTTGAACACCCAACATAATAAAAGGGGGGGGGCTCATTAGAGGCAAAGACAAGAAGGAACGCTACATGGAGAAAGTACTCTCTGATGTGCTAGTGTTCTGCAGGTAGAACCGAGGCTCTGAAACACTACAGCATGGAAACGTAAACTTCTAACACTGTCCCACATAAAAGAACGGGGAGACATTTTAAGCCCAAGACCCACATTTCCTCATGAGCAACCTTCTGAGCATCATATGTCCATGGTGGGTGGGCCCAAAAGCAAAAAGTTTGGTGGGGCGGCTTTTATAGAAGACATTCCAGCAAAATCAGGGGTGTTCTGTACAGCTGGAGCTACTTAGCCAGAATCCTGAGGGCCAGACAAAGAGATTCAGAGGTCTGCATTTGGCTCCCTAGCCTGAGTATCCCCACAATTCTAGCAGAGGGCTGTACTCCAGCAGACTTAAAGCAATTGGGCTGATAACCATCATGAACAAATGGATTTTGTTAATGCACTGGTATAAGATCAGGTCATAAGGAACCCTTCAAATTTATGAAGAAATTCAGATGAAGAGGTTTTTAGTGGTATCATAAATACATAGAAAGTGGTTTTACTTTGGACCATACAACTCAATACTGTCTACAGTGAAGAGCAGTGGTTCTCCAGGATCTTAGGCAGAGTTTTCTCCCAACCCTACCTGGAGATGACAGGGATTGAATATGGGACCTTCTGCTTGCAAGGCAGAAGGAGAAATTCAGTTGTACCAAATTAAGTACCAATTAAGTACCAAAATTGCACTTTACAAAGCCGAAACACAGCCATCCGTTCATGTTTCTTTGAATTTTGCAGTGCCATTATCCAACCAAGCAATGTGTATGAAAATGCACAATCAAGGGTAAAAGCATGCATACAAATGGAAATAGTGAAAATAACACACACAACTACATTATTTTTTGCATTTCAGAAATGTGTACGTGACAAGAAAATCGTGCCAAAATGCTGATCAACTTTCACGAAGACTTAAAATTTACCAGCTAATGTTGAAATTTGGATAACTGAATTTAAGATGGGGGGGGGGTGAGAAACTGAAATTGACCAATATGTTCATCCTTAGTCCTGAACCACTGTCCTGGCCCACCCCAGCTAAGGAAGGCGCTCGTCTGAAGCACTTGCAGCAACTCCCAGATGCTCTGAATGCACATTCTCACACAACGCTTCAAGCCATTAGGCAGTTGTCCCCCTGATCTGTTCCCTGAGGAGCAGCTGCAGCAACAGTGAGACCTCGCTCCTCTGCAGGCATATATACCCTCCCCTGACAGATTTCGCATCCACAACCTGAGATTTCTGCATGAAAGGTGCCACTGCTCTTCCCACTTCAAACCTCTCCTGGTTCTAGGGAACAACAGGGCAAGGGAAGGTGGAGAGTCTATTGATGCATCTGCCACAGGAACAGATTCCTCTTCTTCTGACTCATCCTGCATGCCTTTGTCCATCTTGGACTGCCCTGATTTCCCCTCCTCCCCTTGCCCTGGGTTCTGCCTTGAGGGCAGTGCCAAGCCCCATACATCACTGATCCATTCTCCCAGTTCACTCCCCTGATCCCCTGCCTCCACCCCACACTCTTTGGAGTCCTGTGAGTCTCTGACAACCACTCAAACTTCCATGTGAAATGCCTTCAGATGCCTTTTTGCCAGCATGCCTCATCTTGTGTGCCACGTTCCAGTCCCGGCAATTTAACGGTTGTGGTACCTGCACATGTCTGGCCTGTGTATGTTTACGGTACTTCCATTATAAAAACAACGCTCTCATTTCCCCTTTCCAGGTCAGGAAATATCGCTTGATTCATGCCAGCGGGCCATTGGATGCTCCGCATTTCACACCCCCAAGAGGCTTCTAAATCGTCTCCAAGTAGGTGACATCTCTCTAATTAGCAAATGCATTGCATTGCGATGCCATGTGTATACAGAAATTAACAGGGGAATTTGGACTGAAGAAGCTGAGTCCTTCTGTTAAGTGGGAAAAATACTGTATAATTAATATTGAAGGCAGTAACAATGCACAATGCTTCTTATCCTTGAAATTTCACTGACTGGAGAAATTAGCCTTCTGTTTCCGTGGCGTTCCCCCCTTTTTAATTATAACTTGCAGAGGCACTAGATAATACCCCTTAATCTCTTTTAATAACTACGCTATCCTAGATTTCTCTAAGAATCCCCTTTGCACTGTATCCACAAATCCAAGAATGAATTGCTCTTAAGATTGACTGACTGGTTGATCTCTCTGAGCTTCACTGATTTACTGATCCATGGCTCATTCCTTCAGCTCCAGAGATTCAGGATAAAGTTCTGAAGTGGGGAGGGTGAGAGCAAAGATCTTATCCTTTGGACCAGCCTGATGCAGGCTGCAAAAGTGCCTCCAGAATCGGCCACGTGTCGGGTAGCACTTGAGGCTGTCAACTAAGAGGAGAAGGAGGAGGATCTCAGAATGCACAACAGAACTATGAATGACATTCATTTCTATGCTGAGAATAATGGCATTTTAAGCATAAATAAACCTGTAATACAGGAATGAGGTACCTCACACCAGCCAGCGATGCAGCCTTCCAGACTTTTTATTAAAAATGCTTTTTAGTTGAGATCCTGCATTGCAGAGGATTGCACTAGATGACCCTTGGAGTCCCTTCCAACTCTACAAATCTATGATTCGGTGACTTCTCCCCCGACCACATCCCTCATTGCTCCTGCTTCATGTTCTGATGGTTTTTTTGTTTTTTAGTTTAATAGAACCACAGAATTGGAAAGGACCTTATGAATCCTCTAGTCCAGCAGTTCTCAACCTGTGGGTCCCCAGATGTTGTTGGGCTACAACTCCCATCATCCCCGAGCTCTGGCCTTGCTAGCTAGGGGTGATCAGATGTTGTGGTTCAACAACAACTGGGGACCCACAGGTTGAGAAAGGCTGCTCTAGTCCAACCCTCTGCAATGCACCCATACGGAGATTAAACCATGCCAGGCTAGAATGTGTCCTTGAACTCCAACAACGCTTCTTGCTTCTCTTGGTGGGCAATGGTGATGGTTGTGCATGCATGTGTAGAAACTAGCCTACTGTACGAAGCTAGAATGTCCATTTGTTTCTCCACCCACATTGCCTCTGGCCTGACCACTGCTCCCATGTGGCCCAGAATTGAATGCTGATGGCACCCATGGAATGGGTCCCCCCCCCCGCTTTCTTCCAGGTGGGGGAGAGAGAGATGTTGTGCTTAGGTCCTGCTTGTGAGTTTCCGACAGGCACCTGGAGAACTGTTTGAACAGAATGATAGACTAGATGGGCCTTTGATCTCATCCAGCTGAAGGGCTCTTCTTGTGTTCTTACCCGACTTTTCAGCAGAAAGGGGTTTGCAGAGCACCATACGAAGATCAATAAGAAGACTGTTCCTGCCTTCAGGCATACAATTCTTTTAAAAAAAAAAAAAAATGACACAAAAGTGGGCGGGGGGGGGGCAAGGATTGTGATACAGGAGGGGAAGTGGAAAATTTAGGAGTGAAATCCTTATAATAGCCAGCTGGAACATAAAATAGTTTTGGTAGAGGAAGAGCCAAATCTTGGCTGCATCTCCACTGAGCCAAGGGCATGGTCCTGCTTACCTAATCAGCCTGATGGAATAGCTGCTGTCAGCTGCCAGTTGATAGATGGGGGGGGGGGCTCTTAGCAGAACCAATAGGAAAAGGATGTAGTTGTGGCTGTAGGTGCTTACCAGGGAAGAAGAAGAAGAAGAAGAAGAAGAAGAAGAAGAAGAAGAAGAAGGAGGAGGAGGAGGAGGAGGAGGAGGAGGAGGAGGAGGAGGAGGAGGAGGAGGAGGAGAGTTTGGATTTGATATCCCGCTTTATCACTACCTGGAGGAGTCTCAAAGTGGCTAACAATCTCCTATCCCTTCCTCCCCACAACAAACACTCTGTGCGGTTAGTGTGGCTGAGAGACTTCAGAAAAGTGTGACTAGCCCAAGGTCACCCAGCAGCTGCAAGTGGAGGAGCAGGGAATCGAACCCAGTTCACCAGATTACGAGTCCACTGCTCTTAACCACACTGACCAGCTACTTCAATTACCAGCAAACAAAATCTAAGCAGGGACCCACACATTTGTTCAGGTTGTAGCTCAGTGATAAAGTCACTTATGACAACAGAGACAGTTCCAAGCTTGATACCCAACGGTTCTGGAAAGTCCTCTCACTGGGCCTTTGGATAAACACTAGTGAGTTAGCTACACCAGTGGTATTGCTTGCTTTAAAGCAGCTGCTGATATGTTTTGCTGTCTTCTTTTTGTATTAGTATTACATGCAGGTCTCGCAATCTGATCCCAGTGTGTCCTCAGGAAAGTGTTTGTTGGCAATTTCCATTGGCAATTTCCAATTGATTGAAAGTTGACAATTTCCATTGATTCCTATGGGAAATTTTCTAATGTGTTCCTGACCCCAAAATGATGCAGCTGCCCCTTCCCACATATTTCAGCAACATCTGGAGTGATAAGAAGTTTCCAACTCCTGCCCTAGACAAGTTGGGAAAGGGCTATTTGCATAGCACAAGAAATGCTTGGCCTTTTCTCCAAATCAGTACTGGTCAATGTTTTCTAGTCTGCATTTACCTGGGTCATTTATTCATTAATCCAAATATGAGTTTAGGATTTTGTCCACAGCAGAGAGAGAGAGAGAGAGAGAGAGAGAGAGCAGGAGAGAGATATGAATATGCCCTCAAATATCAAAATGGACTTGGCAAAGGCAGGGTTTTCTGCCGTTGTTGTTTTTACAGCACAATGCTTGAGCGCTTTATTATTAATTAACAAACAGTAACATGGGCACCACTGTTTGCTTTCCCTCTCCCTGATAGGAGTTTCACAATCAAATGAGCTCCTACCAACTTCAGTTTTTAATTTCATGGTATAAATTGGGGGTTTCACGCTAGTTAGCAATAAATAAACAAAGGCTTTTCCCCCCAGAATGATTGAAATGGCATTTCTGAAGGAACGAGCAATAAATAATTAGATGGCTCTATTGCTAATTATTATTAGAACTTGCTGGAGAATTACATTTCTGATCTGTGGGAAGTTCAAAGTTACAAAGTCAAAGTATCGTCACGCGGTGCCTTGGAGCGATTTTCTCCCAGGTCTCTCGCTATGAACCGCAAGGTAATGTTTCAGGTTTTAAGGCTGCAGGAAGTGAGAGGTGGTTGGGTGTGTACAATCAGGACCTCTCCCCCAAGAATTTGGTTGCAATGAATGGAAATAGCCACTGAACTTGGGATTTTGTGGGGTGGGGTTTGGCATTTCATTTCAATGGAGTTGCAATGGACACCTTCCTAGTGGAGTATAGAGTATAGAGACAGCACAACAGCAGAGCAAGAGCAAAAAAGGACACTATACTTATGTTGGTGTAGCCTATGGTTACCAGATGTCCCCTTTTCCAGGGGACAGTCCCCGGATTTAAAAATCTGTTCCCGGACAAAATCTGTCCCCGGAATGCCCCCGGATTTCATTTAAAGTCCCCAGATTTATATTTTCAGCGTTGTAGATTTATTCATAGGGAATGAATGTTGTGTGATTGGTTCAACGGCACAAGACACATCATATGGGGAGTTCCGGCAAGGCAAAATGGCAGGTGCCAGGGCAGTGAGCAGCTTCTGAAGTCAGCCAGAACCAACTGCACTACCAGGCTGGCTCTGGGCTGCTGAGACTGCCACTCCGGCTGCCGCTGCCAAGGGGGAACCAGGGTGCCCGGTGCATCAACTGGGGGAACTGCCGACCCCCCGTGACCCTTTTAAACATTTTTTTAAAAATACCTTTTTCCCTCCCTTTTCAAAAAAAAAAAAAAAAAAAAAAGTATCCCCAGATTCTTTGAAAAAAATCTGGTAACCTTGTTGTTGTTTAGTCGTTTAGTCGTGTCTGACTCTTCATGATGCCATGGACCAGAGCACGCCAGGCACTTCTGTCTTCCACTGCCTCCCGCAGTTTGGTCAAACTGGTAACCTTAGTGTAGCCTAAAATAGCATTAGCTTTTTGTTGTCCCTGCTGCTGCATCACACTCTTGACTCATGTTAATCTTGTGGTCCACTAAGACCCCAGGATCCTTTTCACATGTACAACTAGTTGTAGCCTAAAACATTTGGAGTTCACCACATTGGATACTTCTGCTGTGTCTAAATGTTAATTCTCCTTTACCTCCCCCGGGAATATTGGAGATGTTGTCAGAATTCAAAGTGCTGGTGCTGACCTTTAAAGGCCTAAATGGCCTTGGCCCAGTATACCTGAAGGAGCATCTCCACCCCCATCATTCTGCCCGGACACTGAGGTCCAGTGCCGAGGGCCTTCTGGGAACCAGGCAGAGGGCTTTCTCGGTAGTGGCACCCACCCTGTGGAACACCGTCCCACCAGATGTCAAAGAGAAAAAATAAAATAAAAGACTTTTAGAAGAAATTTGAAGGCAGCCCTGTTTAGGGAAGCTTTTAATGTTTAATAGAATATTTTCTTTTAAAGAAAATATCCCCAGAAAGAAAAATATTCTTTTAAAGAAAATTTCCCCAGAGTGGCTGGGGAAACCCAGTCAGATGGGCGGGGTATAAATAAATTATTATTATTATTATTATTATTATTATTATTATTATTATTATTAAATTATTATTACAAGCTGATCTGGTCATGGTTAGGAATTCTTTGGGATTAGCCAATGGGGAATTAATGGAATCATAATAAAATAACCTGGTCTGCTACTTGTTGGGGTGCTGGCAAATGGTATCAAGCTAATCTCCTCCCAATGGCTGTGCTACTAAGCTCTGCTGTTTGCTAAACAAGGGCAGGAGGTAACAAATCACAGTGGTGTTGGTGTCAGGCCAACTCCGCTAAATCAAGTTGTCATTTATTTTTGACGCGTTTTTGCCCCCGGAGCAGCAACTCTTTCGTTCAAGAGGTGAACGGAGCAATCAGGGGAGCTCAAAAGTCTATTAGGAAAAAATGGCAGGGAGGGTTAGTTATAGCTCCGGTGGTTGCACTTTGTCATGTGTCGTTAACTTTCCCATCCCAGGGCTTGAGAAAATGTCTGCATGGTTCACGGATTCCAGGGCAAGCTTGCAGTACTGGGATGCAGAGAAGAGGGCCTGGCAATGGATGGGTGGGTGGTATTGCCCCATGCTAGTCTGGACATAGGCTGGGAATGTGGATTCAACCCATACCATACAGAGAGTGCCTTAGCAGTGGCTCACACCTGTCTGTATACCAGTCAATAGCTGCAGCATCAATCAAATCTTGGGTGGGTGCTGAGGACTCTTCATGTATGCCTTGCCTTCTCCCTCTCTGTAGTTGGTTTTGCCCAAGACCGAATGCTGATGAGCTAGTGTTCAGTCACAAAGAAGTGGAACTCTGATCTCAGGAAAGAGCCATAACTCAGTGGGAAAGCATCTTCTTGGGATGCAGGTTCAATTCCCAGCATCTGCAGGTAGGGCTGGGAGACATTCCTGTCCAAAACTGGGGAGAGATGCTGCAGGTCAATCTAGGCAGTACAGAGCTAGATGGACCAGTTGTCAGCACCGCTTCTCCCCCCGCTGCCGTTCCGGAGCCTTTAAAAAGGCTCCCTTGCAATTTCGGGGGGGCGCGATGGTGCCCACCGAGCCTCCTTGTTCACAGGCTTCCGCGCCTGTAATTTTTGAGGGTCCTCTCTTCGCCGTAGCGACAGGACCCGAACTTGTAAAGCAGACCCCCTCCGGAGCTCGGAGGGAAATCCGCCATTAACCGATGGCGCCGACCGAGGTTTGGAGAAAGAAAAGGAGATTACAGCGACATAAGATTAAGCTGAAGAAAAGAATAAGAAAAAATATATTTGATAAAATTATTTAGAATTTGCTGAAATAATTTTGGAAATTGGGATGTAGGAAGGGGAGGTTTGGGGGAGTCCGAGAAGAGAGGGATATGAAAAAAAGGTTATGAAATTATACATGTTTGTATGTCTTTTTATTTGTTTGTATTGTTTAAAACTTTTCTGTAAAATCAATTAAAAAAAAAATTAAAAAAAAAAAAATAGATGGACCAGTTGTCTGGTTCAGTATGAGACAGCTTGCTATGTTCTTGTTCCTATGCTGGGTTGATCCAGAAGAGCTCTGCTCAGAGAGGGCATCGCTCAGTGGTAGGGCATATGCTTTGAGTGCAGATTCCCCAGTAGACTGGGCTGGGAATGCCCCGTCTGAAATCCTGGAGATCTACAGGTGCTGTAACTCTCCAATGGTTTGACTTCACCCTTGAAGGCACGCTCTTCCATTGTCTCCCAAAACAGATGTATGCCAACAACAACTTCTGGTCAGTGATGACGATACTGAGCTAAGTGGACTGGTGGGGTCACTGGTGCTTGTCAAGAGGAAGAAGGGAAGGACAAGACATGGGAAGCTTGGCCCAAGGTAGTGCAATGGCTCAGCTCTGTTAATATGCACCATGTATAGCTAAGCTCCTTGTACCTTGCAACTCCCCTCTCTATAAGCACCAGAGACTTTCTGTCTTTGGGAAGTGTCAGGAGAGCAAGGATGCCCTATCAGCACCACCTCGCTGCTATTGCCAAGGTGTGTATGCCTCCCATTCTCTATTCAACCACTGCTAAGAGCAGCAAAAAACTTAGTAATGACTGGGTGGGAAGGAAGGAGGTGCTGTTTAAGGTTTTATCAGATTCTGGCAAGATCCAAACTAGGTCCAGAATTAGTCTCAGAACCAAGCTATCTACTCTATCATCTACCTACCTACCTACCTACCTACCTACCTGTCTCGGGAAAATAATTTGGCTTCTAAGTGGGCATAATCTATACTGAGGGCATAATCTACACCACTAGACGCTATCTCATAGAGTTGCCACCAAAAATTTGCTTGAAGCAACATTTGAAGGATCTCACAGTGTCCCTGAATCCAAATTTCTCGCAGGGGGTTGAGAGTTCTGGTGAGGTTATACAACTTCTCAGAGAAGCTCCCCCTCATAAGTCACTAGATTTTTAACTATGACTATTTGAAATGAATGCAGGGGTTCCTTTTGTAAGGATTATTTTATTTTATTTTATTGCAGGGAGGGGGTGAGAGATGAAAAATGGGTGTTGGATAAACTCGTGAGATTTTTGTTGTTGCTGCTGCTGCTCTCCAGAGAAATTTCACACATCCCCTGCTCTTGGGGGAATTTTCCTACTCTCTGGACTTTGAGAATGTGGCATTGCGAAGGAAAGTGCAGGTGACATTAATTCATGTGTTTATGTAAGAGGTAAGTGAAAATCCAAGGGCATGACGGGGCCAGGCTGCGCTTGGATACTCAGCGGTGTGCAAAATAATTTAGTTGGTCTGTCGACCATCTCAGACTGGCCTTATTCTCTGTGGGTTGACACTTGACAGTCATTCGGCATGATTTTCTGCATGTTGCCGCAGTGGGAACTATCCCATTTCATTACGTTCCTTGCGGTGAGTCACTCACCATATGTGCGAGTCATTTTATCAGGTAGATGCGTCCATGAAACAGAGTCACCGCAGCATCAGCAACAATACTGGGATGGCTGAAGGGAGGTTCAAGGTTGGATGATTCGCTTCTGACTCACTGCTGAACGAGACCGCTCTCTTCCGTTTAATGCAATTCTCCAGACTTCTCTTACATTTCTTTTTTTAATGCTTAAAACACACAAACACCTTGATTCTGAGTGATGCGTGCTAGTTCTTCATTTCCTAGGCCCAAAGTGAAAATCATTTTTTCAATTAAAAATTCTTTACCGTCAGATGGCCATAAACGTGACTCTCGATAAGGATCTTAAAAGTCCCATCAATGGAAACTAACTAAGCAACAAGAACACAAAATGGAACAGCCAACGGATGAGAAGGAATAATGATCCATTAATCTGGCACAAAGACTTGTTAAAAGCATGATCTGCCTTCCCAACCAATGTACTTCAAAGGGTGAGGATGCACCTATCTCAACACCTATGCCAAGGGAGCTGCCCTGGTTGTTGATTGGGTACAAGGCAACACTCATGATATAATAATAATAATAATAAATAAATTTTATTTATATCCCGCCCTCCCCAGCCGAAGCCGGGCTCAGGGCGGCTAACAACAATCAAAAAATCAAAAAATCAAATAATCACACAATCTTAAAATATTTCATTATAAAAATTAATTAAATCAAATTGATGGCAACCAATTAAGCAAAGTTCTGTGCAGGTTGCCAGAGGAGGGAGTCAGGCTGCGCCCCGATCAAAGGCCTGGCGGAACAACTCTGTCTTGCAGGCCCTGCGGAAAGATGTCAAGTCCCGCAGGGCCCTAGTCTCTTGTGACAGAGCATTCCACCAGATTGGAGCCGCAGCCGAGAAGGCCCTGGCTCTAGTTGAGGCCAGCCTAACCTCTCTGAGGCCTGGGACCTTGAGGATGTTATTATTTGCAGACCGTAGGTTTCTCTGTGGGGCATACCAGGAGAGGCGGTCCCGTAGGTACGAGGGTCCTAGGCCGTATAGGGCTTTAAAGGTTAAAACCAGCACCTTAAACCTGATCCTGTACTCCACCGGGAGCCAGTGCAGCTGGTATAGTACCGGATGAATGTGATCTCGCAGCGAAGACCCCATAAGGAGTCTCGCCGCGGCATTCTGCACCCGCTGGAGTTTCTGGGTCAGTCTCAAGGGCAGCCCCACGTAGAGCGAGTTACAATAATCCAGTCTGGAGGTGACCGTCGCATGGATCACAGTGGCTAGGTCAGGGCGAGAGAGATAAGGGGCCAACTGCTTAGCTTGGCGGAGATGAAAAAATGCCGCCTTTGTTATAGCTGTAATCTGCGCCTCCATAGAAAGGGAGGTATCGAAGATTACACCCAAACTCTTAACGGACGGTGCTGGCACTAATTGCACCCCCGCAAGAGATGGGATATAACTCAGGGCCAGCTTGCCAGACATACGATCAGTTAGATCATCTGGGGAAATGGATAACAGGGTAGTTTCTCCTTTTGTTGGTTGCCATGTCACATGTGGAGGCTGCCATAACAATGTGCCCCCTAGGGATGCCAGGGAATTGGGTTGAGAGAATTTGATTCATTCCAAAATGAATGATGAACTTATCTAATACACACTTTCTGAAACAATCTGAGAACTGAAACCACCCAATCCTTGAAAATTTGCACTTCTCTGAATTTTGCAGTCTGATTCTCTAGCCAAGTAATGGGCACCAAAATGCAAATGCAGTGGTACCTCGAGTTACATACGCTTCAGGTTACATACGCTTCAGGTTACAGATTCCGTTAACCCAGAAATATTGCTTCAGGTTAAGAACTTTGCTTCAGGTCAGGATGAGAACAGAAATTGTGCTCCGGCAGCACAGCAGCAGCAGGAGGCCCCAGTAGCTAAAGTGGTGCTTCAGGTTAAGAACAGTTTCAGGTTAAGTACAGCCCTCCGGAATGAATTAAGTACTTAACCCAAGGTACCACTGTACCAGGAACCTTGTAGGAGGAGACCAGAGGATGTTAGGCAGTGTGTTTTGTGGTATTTTGGCAACTGCAGCACATATCCACCATCTCTCAACTTAGTAACAAGTAATCTCCAAGGCTGGTCTTATTTATTTAATTCTCTTGTTTACTTGTATCTGTGGTGCCCTTGATTATTGTTAGGTTGCTTTTCTGCATTATATAAATTTGTTTTGGCTTTTAAATTGATGCTTTGAGAAGGTTCACACCTTAAGGTCACCTCAAAATATTTACCGGTATTTCTCTAGCGATAGTAAATCTATATACTAATAAGGGCAGGTTTTGTGAAGATGTGATGCAAGGACTCTTAACTGGGGCCAACGGGCCTGGTGATGAAGCTTTATAAAGCTTTAATGAAACTGCACAAGCTATAGATGTGCAGAAAAATAAAAGGTGGGACAGAAACCTGTTGTTGCATGGTGTTAAACAGTTGTAGTTCTCTGGTCCCATTTCCTTATAATTAGGGATGGGTGAGTCTGTCAATTTCAGTTCCTCTCCACAGTGAACAAGCTGTCTCTCCACATGTACAGATGTTTTTGTGAAAGAGAATACACGTGTTCACTCATAGGGCTCAACGACTGTATACATAGGTACATCGGCAATACACTGATTGAACATTACCCGTGAATGACTGCACAAGTGTACAGCTCAACTATTTGTGTCCACAGGTATGCAAATTGTACACTCGTTGCATATTAACATCTGAACACCCCTTCACTTTTTTCATTTTCTCCATTTATACTCCCCATCTCCACATTTCCATATCTTAGACTCATAGAACTGTAGGGACTTTGAGTGCCATCTAGTCCAATACCCTGCAATGCAGTTTGATATTTTTTTAAAAAAAAAAGAAAAAAAAAATCCTCATTAAAATTCATTGGCATTTAAGTTTGAATTTCCCCTAATAAACACAATTTTGCAAAGCAATTTTCCCTAATACGATGCATTCCTTAAATATGATTTTCACTAATATATGCATTTGTGTGCATGCTTCACCCTAGTAGCCTGAGCACTGCAGTGCATGGATTGGTAAAACTGAGGCTGGATTACTACAGTGCTCCCTATGGGGGACTGCCCTTGGGTCAGGAGCTCCAGCTGCTGCACAATGAGGCCGCATTACCTGTGATTCTTGCATTGCAGAGGACTAGATTGTTAGGATATAGTTCCGTTCCACCTTTAGAACAGGCATGTGGAGTTGTTGTATGTCACATGTCTGTTTTCTTCCAGCACAGTCTGCTGGGAACTTCCGTTGTATATAGCTTTTGCCTATGCTGTTTGCTTGGACACGAAGGGAAGCATACAAGTTTTTTTCCTTTGTCCTGATGCTGAATAAATGCTTGTAAATATGCTTACATATGCCTCTGTCCGCTACTTCCGTTGCAAAGAGTTCTTATCTCTGCTGGCTTGCGTGCTCAGTCTCTAAAGGTCTCTGAGGATTGAGTCACATTCTTGATGCTATTCCGAGAACTGGAGTTTGCCCGGCTGCCGGCCGGTGGGCTGGAGCCAGCTGGGGGCCTGCCAATTGCCCCCGTCTCCCTGGACACAACCCAACATAATGACCCTTTGGACTAGATGACCTTTGGATCCCTCCTAACTCTACAGTTCTATGATTCTATATCACATATACCTCTGAATAGCAGTCACTAGAGATCATGAGTGAGAGATGGATATTGCAGTTATACTATGTTTGTGAGTTCCCCAGAGGCATCTGATTCTCTATTGTGACAAGACAATGCTCAACTACATGAGTCTGATCCAACAGGCCTCTTAGGTTCTGCCAGTTCATGGTGCTAGTAGAGAGGCCATTTTTATCCCATCCCCCAAATGTGGACTTGCTGATGGAGAATATGAATTTAGATATGCTCATTGCCTTGTTTCTTTGTCTTGATTTAGTAGTACATTTCTCTAAATCGAGTTGTTTTTCTCCCGAAGTTATTGTTCAGTGTAGGAACAACAACAAAATCTCTCTGTTAAGAAATCTAATTATATGTTTGAATTATTGAACTTTTTTTGTAAACAAATTCCTTTTTTCTCCCCACAAGAATCTGATCGTTAAGAGTCTTTTGTCAACAAAGCAAATATGGGTTTTATATTTCTAAGCCCTAGAACCACCAAATTCTAATTGCCAGCTTCATTACACAGAAAAGTATAAGTGTAACAATCAAGGGCCTTATTACACATTCATAATTGAGTTTCATTGCGACTTATGAAAACATAAACTGTCTTAAACACACTTGCAGAAAATGTCACATCATCAAATCTACACTTTTATTATACAGAAGTAATTGTGTTTCAAGACACCCGACATATGTTGGTTGTACAATCAAACCACAACAAAATCCATTGAGTTCGAATATGATTGAGAGGTCTTGGCAGCCCTAGAGTGGCAGAAAGTTTCTGTAACAATTTGCATGAAATGTGAAGCACGAGAGATGTTCTCCATAGCAGTGGAAACCAAACTCACTACCAGTGAAGCACCAAGGAAAACCACTTCACTCTCACATAGAAGTTAGATTTGCCTCCTAATGTGACGATGTAATAAGCTTTCCTCTTATCCTCAAAGCTCTTCAAACTACCAACTCTACTTCTATCTTCCTCATGGCCCTTCCTGCTCTCCCTTCTTATGCTCCTTCCTATTTTTATTTATTTTTCGTATACCACCCTTCATTTGTAGACCTCAGGGCAGTCCACAACTGTGAGGTAAGTTAAAATGAGAGGCGGTGGCAGGCCCAAGGTCACTGAGTGAGCTTCATGACTGAGTGGGGACTGAACTCTGGCTTCCTAGGTCTGATATTCTGACCACTATAACACGCAGGCTCACAATGTATGTGTGTGTGTACATGCATGCACATGTGGGTATGGAAGTTTAGGACTGATCACTGTTTCATTCCCAGAATGTTATATGAGAACAATTTCCAGGAACTGACATTTGAAGGCACTTGGAGCTACCTTGTGTTTGAATATAAGCTGGTCCAGATAGGTCTGGTGTGTGGCTTGGAATGATGGCTGTCTGGAATCCTCATGTACACTACTTTTGGTTCCATGCCAGAAGAAATGCAGGATATAAATGCAAGAACATAAATAAACAAATCTTCCTAAGTGTCCTTCCTAAAACTTGGATCACATCTTCATCAACATGAAAAGTTCCCCATTGCAGCTGGAAGCCAAAACAGAACAGGGAATTCATGATGATATTCTTTCATATCCCAAGGAGTGAATCTTGTGTCATCGGATCTCACATTCTGAATCATCTCAGCCTATAACGTGGTCCTGAGATATAGAAATATGTGGCCGTTTTGTGGGGGGGGGGGGTGTTAAAGAGAAAACCTCCATGGCTGGCATGTGGCTCCATCACTTATGCATTATAGACTTTCTACTCAATTGCAGTCTAATCTCGCAGGAATTTATTATGCATCCTTTATATAAAATAGTGTGTACCCTCTACAGAGAACATCAAAAGGCGGTTAATAGAGATGTTAAATTATTATTGGTTGAAAGAAGCCCAATGCCCTAGAGTAATCAAGTTCTCCTTTTCCCCTGCATGCTCTGTACACCGTATATAATATATACAATTAATAGCACACATGCATCAATCTCTAAGAATATCTCAGTGAAGTCTGCTTTGGATGTTCAAGGGACTGATGTATAAAACATGTGGGGACAAGCAAAAATGTCACGCCAGGGCAAATTGTAAACACTGGCAAAGAGCGGATAGATAAGTAGAAGAGGTACTCTGCTTCCCTCAGAACTGGCATCTAGACTAGGCTTTAAAGTTCAAAGAGGAATCTTCACAGAGTTGTATTATTCTACACCAGAGGGGGAAAGCCTGAAATTAATTTTGGGTGGAAATTCTCCAGCAAATCATCTTCATTGCTAGGTCCAGGTTAGAAGTGTGGATGACCTCACTGGAATCTAGTGTCAAAGCCACTGAGGTCAGTGGCCTGGATTGGAGGAGATGGTGAGGAGGAACATGCACTATCCTGTTGACCAGGCAAAGGCAAAAGTCCAAAGTCTTAGCATTTATATCAGTCCAGCCCAGCCTTGGACAGAGTCTGCATAGCATCTGTCAGTTGCAGGGGCTGGTGTTGCGGAGCATAGGTATATCACACCCCTCAACCATGCTGCATTAAGTGGGGCATACCAGAATTACAGAAGCCATCTGAGCTTCTGATTGAATCCTGGCTCCTGCGAGATCACAGCCCTGAAAGACGTACGGTTTTTGGCAACCCACAGAGCCAGTTGCAGCCTTGTTGGCACCGGCAGCACGGGCACAGCAGGACCCCTTTGGCACCATCTTTGGCTCCACAGCAGGTACAGGGGTGCAGCACATGTGCCAAGTGAGGCAGGGAAGGAGGGAGATGGAGCTAGCAAACTCCACAGGACACCACCATCAGGTGCCTGTGTCCCTTTGCACCCCTGAGAGTTGCAGCGCACCAGCATGGTGGAGGTGTTGCACTGAGTGTGAGGCAGCGAGCAAAGAGGAGCGCCCTGCAGGGGTGCAAACACCACTCGGCTGCAACATGTGCCCCATCCTGGCTGGGAGCTGAGCCTCCAAGGGGGCAACCGCAGTCCCCGAGTGTCAGTGGTGGTACTGCCTAGAGAGCTGCTACATTTGTTCAGTGCTGGAGGAGAAGGCAGTCTCTGGCTCCAGCTTCCTCCACACCAGGGGCGGAGTTACCTGCCCCGGCTCCCGCAGGTCGAGCGTGGGGCAGGGCGCTGCTTGCTGCCCACACGGTGAGCTCCCCTAGCTGCCTGCCACCCACACAGTGAACGCCAGGATGGGTGCCGCTAGCCACCCGCAGCAGCATTGACCCTTGTGGCTTGCCACCCACGCAGTGAGCGGGGGTGGGTGGCGTGGCGATGTCGCCTGCCCTCATGGCTTACACCTGGTGCGCACTGCACCTCCCACACCTAGCTTCCTCCGCCAGTCCTCCACACCTTCTCTCCTCCTCCCAACTGGCTATGTTCCCCACTGGTATCGGTCTTTAAGGAGAGTGTGTGTGCTGTCAGCTTCTGGGGAACCTACCCTGACAGGGTGAGTTGGAGATTCCGGCCTGCCAGAGGATCAGGCTGGATGACCATTGGGAGCCTATCAAACTCTGTGGTTCCATGAATCTGTGATTCTCTTAGCACAGCCATGAACATGGCCCAGGAGAGGGAGGTGGGTGCTGGAATAGGCGGTGGTGTTATTTGAGTGTGTGTCCATAGGGCAGCTTGGTGAAATATGTGTGTGGGGGTTTTTTTGGGGGGGGGACACATGAGTCACGTGACACATGCAGGAGCGCTTCCCTGAAAGACATGCATCCTGATTTTCCTCAGCAGCAGATTGGATGGTATGACATTATAGCAGGGTTTCCCATGGGCAGCTGAGTGGCCAGTGTGAGAGTAGGATGCTAGACTAGATGGGCAATTGGCCTGATCCAGCAGCCTCCGCTTATGTTCTTATGTTAAGCAGATGAGAGCCAGCGTGGTGTAGTGGTTAAGAGCAGTAGTCTCGTAATCTGGTGAACCGGGTTCGCTTCCCTGCTCCTCCACATGCAGCTGCTGGGTGACCTTGGGCCAGTCACACTTCTCTGAAGTCTCTCAGCCTCACTCACCTCACAGAGTGTTTGTTGTGGGGGAGGAAGGGAAAGGAGAATGTTAGCCGCTTTGAGACTCCTTCGGGTAGTGATAAAGCGGGATATCAAATCCAAACTCTTCTTCAAACTCTTCTATGAGAGCATTTGCCCACCTACTCAGTTAATACTGAGACACTTCTATGTGCATTCCCACATGTCAGGTGGCATTTCTCTAAGAAAGAGTCACCCAGGTGTATGTTTCTTGCACCCCTGTTGTGACGTGTCCTTTACGAAGCTGCAAAACATTTGATTCCGTGGGGATCTCAAAAAGTAGAGCGGATCATCACTTAATTCTAGCTCACATGCATGGCAGTCTCCCTGCTCCACTTCACCCAAAAAGCTCCCTTTGGATCCTTGCAACAGGGTGGCCTTCCCTGCAAAAAAGAAAAGAAATCTCACTTTCCCTTTCCACCTTCATGGTGCTAGGAGATCAAACGATTACCTGGGGGAAAGTTTTCCATTTACCGACACGCTCAACATTCTAAGCACCTTTCCCCCAAAGAAATGTATAAAAGGCCTTATGGGAGGTAAAAGGGAGGAAAGTGGGGGGGGGGGGGAGGAAGAGGGAAAATGGGTTTCTTGTGGTTTCCCACTCCCACCCCCCATCCCAGTGTACCCCAGCAACACACTGCCTGCAAATCAAGTTAAACAATTATGCCCCGTTATAAATAAACAAATAAATAAACTGTCTTTCCAAATCTTATTATCACAAGTGGCAGTCTCATTAAGAAAAGGCCAAGCGCTCCTGAAGGAATCGTTTTAGGTAAGGCTGTGTCACATCATATGTGTTTTATCACTTTACCCATTAGCTGATATTACGGTGGGGTGGTGGTATTGTGGGGGAGGGGGGCACACAGGAGAGGAGGTGGTTTGTGCTTTGAACTTCGCGTTTCATCAGTTTTCTGTCTTAAGAACATAAAGGCCCTCTGGGCGCTGAATTTCATTGTTAAACCATCAGCGTGACAAAGTGGCGCAGAGGCATCATTCCAAAAGACACTTTGCGGTGCTCCTAGCTTACATTGTCTCGGAATCTCGCCATTTGTCTGCTGACATCCTGCCTGGTCCTCACTTGGAGGGGATGCCAATGTTTTCCTGGGTCTGGAGGACTGGTTTGCGTCATCAGAGCTGGCTCTTCCATGAAGCAGCATCAGGTGAACACCTCTAAGAGCAGGTACTAGTGACAGGGAGGCATGGCAACTGCATTTATATGTTGCTCCTCTTCAGCCAGCATGAGAGCCAATGTGGTGTAGTGGTTAAGAGCAGTGGACTCATAATCTGGTGAACCGGGTTCGATTCCCTGCTCCTCCACATGCAGCTGCTGGGTGACCTTGGGCTAGTCACACTTCTTTGAAGTCTCTCAGCCCCACTCACCTCACAGAGTGTTTCTTGTGGGGGAGGAAGGGAAAGGAGATTGTTAGCCGCTTTGAGACGCCTTAGGGTAGTGATAAAGCAGGATATTAAATCCAAACTCCTCCTCCAAACGCCTCTTCAGCCGTCTTCACAACTGGGTCATTTCTTCTAAGGTAGCTTTTCAAGAGGATGATCTGCTTAACTTTTTGAGACCCTGTGGACTCAAACCTTTCACCGTTTCGTATCATTGGTTGGGAATCACAGGTGGAGAGAGGTCAGTAGCGCTCAGGTCTTGCTTGAGTTTTCCCCACAGGCCTCTGGTTGGCCACTGCGAGCACCACAATGCTGGACTAGATGGGCCATTGGCCTGATCTGTAATGGTTTTTTCTGTGTTCCTATGAGCCATTCCCTTCATCTTGACAGGGTGCCCCAGAATTGGCAGTGCTTTCTTGACCCTGCCCTGAATGTCTTGTTTGACACCATTAGAAAATGCCTACAACTGAGCTGGCGTGTATCCAGTCTAAGCTATTCACTCTGCAACAGGCATTACCTATACCCATGTGACATACTTTGCAATGTATAATAAAGCATAATAAAGCATCAAACATTAAAAACTTACCTATACAGGGCTACCTTCAGATGTCCTCTAAAGGTTGTATAGTTATTTATCTACTTGACATCTGAGGGAAGGGCATTCCACAGGGTGGGCACCATTACCTAGAAGACCCTCTGCCTGGCTCCCTGTAACTTCATTTCTTTCAGTGAGGGAACTACCAGAAGGACCTCAGAGCTGGACGTTCGTGTCCTGGCTGAATGACAGTGGTGGAGATGCTCCTTCAGCTTTGAATGGGTTGTGTGCCATGATGTTTAATGGTGCCCAAAATAATAATAATATAATAATTTATTATTTATACCCCGCCGATCTGGCTGGGTTTCCCCAGCCACTCTGGGCGGCTTCCAACCGAATATTAAAAACAACACAGTCAGACATTTAAAACTTCCCTAAACAGGGCCGCCTTCAGTTGTCTTTTAAAAGTAAAACAGTTGTTTATTGCCTTGAAATCTGTTGGGAGGGCATTCCACAGGGCAGGTGCCACTACCGAGAAGGCCCTCTTCCTGGTTCCCTGTAACCTCACTTCTCACAGCAAGGGAACCACCAGAAGGCCCTCGGCACTGGACCTCAGTGTCCGGGCTGGATGATGGGGGTGGAGATGCTCCTTCAGGTATACAGGACTGAGGCCATTTAGGGCACTCCTGCTGTTGTGCTTCCACCACAACAACCTCATCTCCACCTCCCCCCACTTCATGGTAAGTCTCAGCAACTCCAGTGATGGGAGGCCACGTAAGCTCAAGTACCCCTCCAACTACCACCAAAACCCATACTAACTTCCAGGTGTGGAAATATGCTAGCCTGTATGCTATATGCTGTGTGTTTCTGAAATTAGTGCTGATCGACCCACAACATATATTGCTAGGGTTTTGCATCACTGCACGTATGTGTGCATCTCCATGCCAGCCTTTCCCGAGTCACATTTTTCAATTAACATCCTTACTTTGAAAAATGTTGCATTTACGAAGAAGTTACTTTTTAGTATTTTTGAAAGAGTGGGGATGGAGATGACAATGAACCCAAGAGCTGTGTGGCTGGGAAGACTAACAGACCCAAATTACCATGAGCCATGCTTGTCCAAAATGTCCGGGAGGAGTATTGCTTTATAATTATTTCAGACTAATGGCAATATTTAAATGTTACTGTTTTAATGGGAGCACTTGATCCCGGAAGGCTCGTGAAATTGCATGTCGCTTTTAAGCTGCATTGCTAAAGCAGCTCACATCCAGCCTGTATACAGGCCAATCATCCTCAGCTGGGCTTCAGGAGTGGAACAAATTATTAATGCTTTTCATGCATGCAAAGGTTAAGGCCCCAATCCCACGTACACTTTACCTGGGAGCAAGCCCTGCTGAACCTAATGCAGCTTAGTTCTGAGTAGATTGCACTGTGACTCATACCCATAACATCCCTGAAGGTTCCCTCCCTCTCCCCTGTGTGATTTTTCTACACTATCAAGAGTACTGTGGTGGGAACTCCTGAATGTCAAGAGACGTCTCTTGGCGATGACTCAATCACATGTTTCTGGACTTCTGCTGGGCGCAAAAGGCGAAGGGCCGTGGCTCAGTGGCAAAGCATCTGCTTTGCATCCAGAAGGTCCCAGGTTCAATCCCTGGCATCTTCCGGTAGTGAGAGGCTCCTGCCTGGAACCCTAGAAAGCCACTGCCAGGCAGTGAAGAAAACATTAAGCAAAATAGACCAATGGTCTGATGCAGTATAAATAATAATAATAATAATAATAAAAATTTATTTATATCCCGCCCTCCCCAGCCAAAGCCGGGCTCAGAGCAGCTAACAACAGTAAAAATATCACAGTTTACATAAAATCACAGTCAATTAATTGAAATACATTCTAAAATCAATTCTTTCTAAAATCAATTCAAAATCAATTTAATGGCAACCATTGGGCTAGAGTTCTATGAGGATTACAGGAGGAGGGGGTCAGACTGTGCCTTTGCCAAAGGCCTGGCGGAACAGCTCTGTCTTGCAGGCCCTACAGAAACATGTCAAGTCCCACAGGGCCCTAGTCTCTTGTGACAGAGCGTTCCACCAGATCAGGGCCATGGCCAAAAACGCCCGGGCTCTGGTTGAGGCCAACCTAACCTCCCTGTGGCCTGGGATCTCCAAGATGTTTTTAAGGTCCTCTGTGGGACATTCCAAGAGAGGCGGTCCCATAGGTACGAGGGTCCTAGGCCTTAAAGCAGCTCCCCATGTTCCTAACAGGTGTCCTGTGTCTAGATTTTGCTTGTAGTTCCCCACCCCACAGTGCTGAAGTGTTAACGTCCAATGTATTTCTCGATGATGCCAGTTGTGACTATCTAGAATGATCCAGTCAAGCTGAAGGAGGAGGCTGGAAGGTCAGTAAGATGCCACTGTGGGGGAGGGTGTTGGCTCCACAGGCCAGATCCCTTATTGGATCTTTGTCTCATGGGCCAAATGTGACAGGTGACTGGGGCTGCCAGCCTGGTCACACCTGGTGACTGGGTGCTTTGATGGCCCAACGTTGGAACTTCAGAGCACCAATACAGGACTCGCAAAGAGTCCTGTGCAGTGCATGAAGTGGCTGGGGATGTGGCTTGACTAAACAGCCTCGTTGCTGTATACATGAAGGAGCATCTCCACCCCCATCATCAAGCCCAGACATTGAGGTCCAGCGCTGAGGGCCTTCTGGCGGTTCCCTCCCTTCAAGAAGTGAGGTTATAGGGAACCAGGTGGAGGGCCTTCTTGGTAGTGGCGCCTGCCCTGTGGAATGCCCTCCCAGCAGACGTCAAGGCAATAAACAACTATTTTACTTTTAAAAGACAACTGAAGGCAGACCTGTTTAGGGAAGTTTTTAATGTCTGATGCTGTATGGTTTTTAATATTTTGTTGGAAGCCACCCAGAGTGGCTGGGGAAACCCAGCCAGATGGGTGGGGTATAAATAATACATTATAATAATATTATTATTGACTGCCAGCGAGCTGGAGGGCAGTGAAGCTGAATCCGGCTCTCTGCAAGCATTGACTGTGAAAGTGAGTTCTCCACAATTATCCTGATTGTGCTTTGGTGGCTGTCTCTCCACCTGCCCTACGCCTGATGTCACATAGGATGTCAGGCCTGGAGCAGGTGAGGAAACAGCCTCAGAAGCTGAATTTGAAGCCCTGGTAGGACAAGTCTGGCCCACAGGCTTGAGGTGGTCATACTTGATACAGGTCCCTAAGACTCCTCCAGATCAAAGGTGAATTTAGGACAGCAGAACCACTGGTGCTGCAGGGTGTCTCAACTATGATGCAGTGCACATGCAGAATGGAAGGCAAGAGGTGGAGGTTCCAAATTTGGGGCTTTCACAAGGCGCCACTGAAATTTGGAAGACCAAAGACCACCCCTATCCAAATTACTGAGGCAGGTACTGGGCAGTGTTAAAAAACTGGGTGGTCAACAAAAGAGGTTTAAAGACTGTCTCAAGGCAAATCCCCCCCCCCCCAAAAAATGTAGCATAAACACTGACAATTGGGAAACACTGGCCTGTGAGCTCTCCAGTTGGAGAGCAGCCATTATCAAAGGTGTCATGGGCTTTGAAGAAACTCAAACTCAGGACGCAAGGGAGAAACGTGCTAAGAGGAAGGCATGCTTGGCAAATCCACACCTTGATCAGCTCCCACCCAGAAACCAATGTCCCCACTGTGGAAGGACGTGTGGGTCCAGAATTGGCCTCCACATCCACTTACGGACTCATTGTTAAAACCGTGTTTATGGAAGACAA
Source organism: Podarcis pityusensis (assembly GCF_964106645.2). Lineage (NCBI taxonomy): Eukaryota > Metazoa > Chordata > Lepidosauria > Squamata > Lacertidae > Podarcis > Podarcis pityusensis. The sequence continues at coordinate 4,924,608 of NC_138036.1, read as the reverse complement.
TCTTACTCGGCTATGAGGGATTGCCAAAGAAGAAGAAGACTGGGCAGTGTACAGTTTAGCAGAACAACAAATGAAAATATTACCTTTGTAATGTAGGCTCTTTCTAGGCACACACACACATTGCTCTTTGTTCTCCATCCAACATCCTAAAGAAGAGGTATTGCCAGAGTTCAATGGCATGTGCCAGCCTGAAAAAATCACTGAAGGAAAGTGCAAAGGAACGTTTGCAGATAACACCCTTCTGAACAAGAAGCAGAAGAAAGTGCATGAGTCTTTGAGACTATGGTAAATGTGCACAATGTCCAGTTATTATGCACATAAACCTTTCCCTCCACACAAGAGAGAGAGAGAGAGAGAGAGAGAGAGAGAGAGAGAGAGACTTAGACTTATTCCCTTTCTGAAAATGGCTGCACGACTCAAACTTGGGTTTACTGTTAAAAAGCAGAATGTTTCTCTGAACATTAAAAAAAAAAAAAAGTCCAAGTCCCCTTTAAAAACTAAAATGAAAATGAAAAAATGCCCAAGTATAGGGGTCAAGCTGTTATTCAAACTTGAAATGCAGAATTGGGGGCAGAAGGTACATTCCAAATGTCATCCCAGAATCTCGCCATTCAACAGTTATTGTGTTACAAATCAACCAACAAATGGAATGTCGAACGATCAAATCAAATCAAAGGTCTCGCTTTGCTCGGCAAAAAATCCAAGAAATAGATAAAACTTTGCAGGGTGCAATATCTCTGTTGCTTGCAATGTGTAGTGCTGTGTTTTTTGTTTCTTTGTTCCTTCTTTTTTTAAAAAAAGGTTTTTGTTATATATTTTTCATCATATGAAGATAAAAGGTGAGCTGAAAAAGTTTTCTTACAAGCGAAACTGGAGGCAAAGGGTTGGATTCCAAAGTTGCCCTTCTCTAAACAGAATGGGCTTGAATTCAGTTGGGGCACCTGCCAGTCAAAGTGAGCAAATAGCTTCTGATTGCTCCTTCTCTCTTTATTCTCCCATGCTACATCCCATGCTATTCTATTGGGCCTCCCAACCCTCTGGAAAATATTTTAGGGAGCCACAGAAGAAAGGTGAAGCTGAGACACATGTATGCTCTATTGCAACACTCTACTCATAGAATTCTGTGTTAGGGGTGTGCATTTGGTTAGTGGGAGTTCCATATTCTGAGCTGAAGCAGGAAGCTGTGGAGAGTTTTTTGGCTTGTCAAAGGTGAATCAGGATCTGTACAAGTGCTTCGTGGTGCCTCAGCAATGCAGACATAAAAATAAAAGCAGCAGGCAGGTATCTGCTGAAACAGAAAGGAACGTCTCTAAGCTGTTGTGGAAACCAAACCACACATGACAAAAGTGCCTTATCCCTTTATTCAGGTACCTGGTGAGGATCTCAGATTTCATGAGTGATAGAGAGTCCTCTGAGGAGGAACAGAATAAGTAATATCTATACATTGTTTGTCGCATAAAGCACAAGATCTACATCCTCAAATATAAAATGGAAAGTTCAAAGCAATGTTTCAACGTCTTCCAAAACACAGTAGTTGTTTACCCTTTAAATTCAGCTTGCATAGCAATTATTTTGCCATTACTGGCAGTCTACAATTACTTGTGTCTGAATATTTTGACACAACTTTGTTCTTTGTAGCTAAGCAATATGTGAATCATCAGATGTAACCCTCACCCTTCAGGTCACCTCCTGTATTAACTAGGGTAAAGCTGAATACAGTGGTACCTCAGGTTAAGTACTTAATTCATTCCGAAGGTCCGTTCTTAACCTGAAACTGTTCTTAACCTGAAGCACCACTTTAGCTAATGGGGCCTCCTGCTGCTGCCACACAGCCAGAGCACAATTTCTGTTCTCATCCTGAAGCAAAGTTCTTAACCTGAAGCACTATTTCTGGGTTAGCAGAGTCTGTAACCTGAAGTGTATGTAACCTGAGGTACCACTGTATCTCTAATCCTTAATGCTCAACCAAAATTTGTGGATTTTGCTAACAAAGTTTACATAATATCGCAAGAGCATGGCACCCAAAAACACACCAGATCACAGTCAGACATGCATCTCTTGTGAGATCTTGGTGCCAAAAAATGCACGTTTGGGGGCACCATGCTCTCAGAGGGGTGACTTGATTAATTCAGGAGCACAGCCTGGAAGACATGTGTCCTGGTTTTGCTCTGGAACATTTTGGAAAGTATGGTGGCACCTGTCACATAAAAAACCACCACAGAGGTGTCAACATTTTCAAAAGTAGGGGGACCATGGCTTGCCTTTTGAAAAGTAGGTGGTCCTCCATATTTAGCTAATTGGGAACCACTGGACTAGAGATTATAGTATGCATTTGTTCTAAGTAGTGGCCCCAACTTTAAGCAGCCATTTTTTAATTGTATTTTAAATTATATGTGCAAAAGCAACAAAAAGCAGGAGAGCACTTTCAATGATTACTGGCCATTATGGCAATATTCTGCCTCCACAGTTGGGAGCACCATTGTTTCTGAATTTTAGTTGCTGGAAAACACAGAAGGGGAGAGTTGAATCCTTCTTGTGTGTTTCTCAAAGAGGCATCTGGTCCTCTGCTGTGAGAAAAGGATGCTGGACTAGATGGGCCATTGGTCTGATCCAGCAGGACTCTTCTTATGTTCTTAAACATTGGCTCAGAATTGGACTCCACGGTCACTTACAGACTCACTGTTAAGACCGTGTTCATGGAAGACAATCTTACTCAGCTACAAGTGATCACCAAAGAAGCAGAAAGAACGTCAACTAGCTAGTTCCAACATAGCATCCCTCCTCTTTGCTATCTCACTTCTTTTTCTCCCCCACCCACCATGATTTTTATTCCTGTTCTGCACTAGCCCAGCTGTGCTACGAAACCCGCAAGTTCAGCTGCAAAACTTTGCTGACCGAGCGGCTCGTTTTAGGCACTGAACTCTTTGCGTCTCTGCCTTATTAAGGTACATATTTGCAACCGTGGAAACTCCAGATGCTTTGGTTGTGGCTGCCTGAGCTTATGCACTAAGCTGTTGACAATCTGTTGAGGATATCGTTTTGTTTTAAGACCATTAAAGTGTGATTCTCTCTAGTCTTTTTTAACTTTGGCTTGAGATGCTCAGATAAAAGAAAATAAAGATGCAATCAGCTCCTTTGTAAACCTCGCCTGCTTTGCATCTATCAATGTGGCAGAGGCTCTCCAGAATCGGAGGCCACAATCTCTGTTCTTCCCGCTTCTTGAGAAGGAAGCCTAAGATTCCCCCCCCCCTTTTTTCTTTTATCTACCATTCTGAAGACGCAGCAGGTTAAGGGGAAAAAAATATCCTAATTCTTGCTCAATTTACTTTGCATAATATATTGGTGCTGGGGAGGGGAAGAATATGCCAGGAAGACTGGACTCGCAGCAACTGCAAAGTGGAATAGTGCGATGTGCAGTGATAAGAGGAAGCCTGATCAGCAACAATGCACCATGATTATGTATAAAATCCCAACCACCCAAGTTCACGGCATGATCCAAATTAACATAGACTAATCAACACATCGGAGAATTGCACTAGCAATCATTGTGCCCTGGAAACTGTGTGAAGTGAATCCAAAATATTCTACCAGATCAGAACACTGTTGGATACATGATTTATTTATTTTTTACAGGGAAAGGGAGAAAGCTTCCTCTCTCTTTTGCTACTTTCTAAAGTAGAAATACGTAACATGTCAACAAACCATATTTATGTCAAGCCCCCTTGGTCTCAAATCAGAAGCCCTGTGGTCAGAACCAGATTCCTTGCTCCTTGAGGCCCCAGAACTAATTTTTAAATGGGATTAAGGATATCATTTATAACTGTGCTCCCAACTGACGTAGCGTTCTTCAACTAAAAGATGGGAGAATATAATCCCAAGATCCCTCCTTGGGAATCAATTGATACAAGAAAGCCAATTTCACATTACTTGAAGGGTCATAGATCAGTGGCAGAGCTCTTGCCTTGCATGCAGAAGGTCTTGGGTTCAAAACCCAGCATCAAACACAAGGCTGGGAGAGAACCCTTCTGGAAATCTTGGAGGCCCACTGCCAATCAGTGTAAACAACATTGAGCTATATGGACGAATGACCCAACTCAGCATAAGGAAGTTTCCTAGCTCCCTACTGTCTGCTGTAAATGTGCTGTTGTCTCTCAAGTCTGACCACAACTAGCCCTGAACATCAGTTGCATAGGAATAGAATCAGAATTGTGGAGTTGGAAGGGACCCAAGTGTCAGCTAGTCCAACCCTCTGCAATGCAGGGATCTCAACTAAAGCATCCATGACAAATGTTCATCCAACCTCTGTTAGGCAGCTAATGTACATCAAGTCAAATCAATGCTGCCTGGCAATAACTTAAGCAGGCAGTAGCGCACCTAGTCCTGGAGAAACCCACCCTGGATCTGTCCATCACAAATACAACCTTTTTGTGCAAGGTTGTGAAGAGTGTTGGAAGATAGGAATTTCCTGGCTCCATTTATTTCAGTCTGGGTTCAAATCTGTTCATACCCTCCAACATTTCTCCAATGAAAATAGGCATGTCCTGTTCCATGATGACGATGATGATAAATTTGTTATTTATACCCCACCCATCTGACTGGGTTGCCCCAGCCACCCTGAGCAGCTTCAAACATATATAAAAACACAATAAAACATTGAACATTAAAAAACTTCGCTATACAGGGCTGTCTAAAAGTTGCATAGTTACTTACCTTCTTGGCTTGGGGCTCACATAACTCCATATCTCTGATGAAAATAGGGAAGTCCTACCTTAAAGGTAAAGGTAAAGGTACCCCTGCCCGTACGGGCCAGTCTTGACAGACTCTAGGGTTGTGCACTCATCTCACTCTAGAGGCCGGGAGCCAGCGCTGTCCGCAGACACTTCCGGGTCACATGGCCAGTGTGACAAGCTGCATCTGGCGAGCCAGCGCAGCACACGGAACGCCGTTTACCTTCCCGCTAGTAAGCGGTCCCTATTTATCTACTTGCACCCGGGGGTGCTTTCGAACTGCTAGGTTGGCAGGCGCTGGGACCGAGCGACGGGAGTGCACCCCGCCGCAGGGATTCGAACCGCTGACCTTTCAATCGGCAATTCCTAGGCGCTGAGGCTTTTACCCACGGCGCCACCCGGGTCCCTTACCCTCCATCATTTTTCCAATGAAAATAGGGACGTCCTAAGGAAAAGGAGGACATTCCAGGATCAAATCAGAAACCGTGACGGCTTCTGTAAATCCGGGACTGTCCCTGGGAAATAGGGACACTCGGAGGGTCTGTTCTGTTTGCGCATGAACCCACATTGGGAGTCAGATGGGAACAAAAGGAGTGGTTAGCCGACTTCCCCTGTAGGACCCTTTGGGAGTAATCCTGTGCAGAAGAAGATGGTGTAAAGCCAGTGAAGAGTTAAATCAAATCCGAAATCCATTCAGGAGAGGAGGTACTGCTGTCTGAGCTGGCCTAATTGTGGCGGAGGGGGAAAAAGTCTTTAAAATAAGGATTCTAGAATAATGAGTAGCACCACCCCTTTAATTAGTTTAACTTATGTCGTATGACTTAGCTAAAGGGGCTTAGGATCTTGCCTAAGTCCTCCCTCTCTTGTACCAGCCCCTGCCATCCCCCTAGACTGTCCCCTTTCAGGGCTTATGCTTGCTTAAGATCAGTTGGTCTTGATGTGGCCCTGGATGAGCTGAGATGGGGGACGGACATTGGTGCTAAGCCAATGTAGCCCAGTTCTGACAGAAACCTCCTGGCTCAGCTGAAGACTCTCTGGTTTCCTAATCCACTCATCTGGGCAGCTCTTTCTATAGGATTGCTTTCTTCGTCTGCAAGTGGCATGTTTGCGAACAGTACTTAAAAATGCAACAGGGATGAATTTCCTGGTTCTTCCTAATGAGAAAATCGTTCCGATATTAAGCCTGAAGGAGAGGTGCTTAGTCTTTGGCTCCTTGTGGAGTGTGGTAAACACAGGTCTTGAAGACCTGGAGAAGAAAATATCTGCAATTTGGGAAATTCTTTTAGCATTGGTGGAAAACCACTCACTGTGGGCCATTGAGGACCAATCACCTGTTCATTTTTTTCCTTTGTCCTAATTAAATTAATTAAGTTAACTTCCAAAGTGGTGTTAAGAAGCATTGCCCTAGGTGATTAACTGTTCCCATATCAAAGTGTTTTCACAAACACATTTACTCTGATTAGTGTACACATTATTATGTAATTAAATACCTCACACCGAGGAATTTATTAGGGCCTCTTTGTCTCCAAACAAATAAAGCAGCCCTCAGATTCTTGGGGAAAAACACACAACAAGACCCTTCTTCTGGCCACAGGGAATGAGAAAGTTGGTTGCTGAGTCATATAACATTTGCATGCACGCAGCGATGGTTGAGATGTTTACTTCTCCAGGTAACTTATCAAAGGGATGAAGAAATGCAATGTTAAAAAAATAAAAGAAACCCCACCAAAAAATAAGAGTGAAGGGAAATGCAATACTCTACTAGCTTGCTCCAGGTTAGATTACTGCAATGTGTCGAATATAGGGCTGCCCTGGAAGGTCATTGGGAACCTAGAGCTAGTGCAGAATTCAGCAGCCAAAGGACAGACTGGGGCCAAAAGATTTGAGCATATTGCACTGATTCTGGTCTCATTTCCCTGGCTAGTTTCCAGATTTGATTCAGCGCTGGTTTCGACTTTATGGGGCTCAGGACTTCAATACTTCAAGGACAGCCTCTCCCAACACTAAAAGGCTGAGGCCCAATGGTCTCCATCACTGTCAGCTTTTAGGTGCCGGATGAAGACATTTTTATATACCTAAGTCTTTGGAAGCAAGGTTCGCCTCATCCATGGTGCCCATCTTTTGGCATGGTTGAAGAAGAAGAAGAGTTTGGATTTGATATCCCGTTTTATCACTATCTGAAGGAGTCTCAAAGCGACTAACATTCTCCTTTCCCTTCCTCCCCCACAACAAACACTCTGTGAGGTGAGTGGGGCTGAGAGACTTCAGAGAAGTGTGACTAGCCAAAGGTTACCCAGCAGCTGCATGTGGAGGAGTGGGGAAGTGAACCCGGTTGAGTCTACGAGTCTACCACTCTTAACCACTACACCACACTGTTTGGATAGACTCTTCCCTTCTTATCATATTGTTGGATGAGCAATTTAGGAATCGGGCATTGCTTGTATGGAATTTATCTTTCTGCATTTTACTTTGTTCTTAAGTCACTTGGAGCCATCTGTCTTTGTAGAGAGTCAATAACAAATGTAACAGCAGCAGCAGCAGCAGCAAAAGCAACAACACACCACTTGCAAGTCAGCTTGGAAGAGTTTATTTATTTATTGCATTTATATTTTTCCACCAAGGAGATGAATGTGGCATGCATTATTTAATAATAAAATGATTACTATTTTGGAAGATGTCCAGAGTAGCAACTCAGTGAGATGGGTGGGGAATAATAATAATAATAATAATAATAATAATAATAATAGATGTGGCACATGGTCCTCCTCATTTCACTAGCACAAGAACCCTGTAAGGTTAGCCTGAGAGAATGAGGCTGGCCCTAGGTCAACCACTGAGCTTCATAGGTGAGTGGCAATTTGGACCATGAGCTCCTACACCACACTGACACCCCCCGCATCACCTTTGAATAGTAAAACTCTGAGTGTTTCAAACATAAACAACAATAGCCAGAAAGGTTATCATCTTTATTGGATGAGATGGTGGAGGAAGCATTTTTGGTTTTGCAGTTAGTTACTGGCCAGTGTAGGGTTGCCATATTTCAGAAAGTGAATATTCAGACACAAAAGTTTTGGGCAAAGTTGTTGAGATTTTTGCAACCCCCCCCCCCAAAAAAAGTTTTCCAGCACCTTTTAAGGGGGGGGACCACATGGGCTTTCCCCAGACAATTTTTTTTGGGCGGGGGCGATTTTTGGAAATTCCACCCTGACACTATTTGTGATGGACGAATCCTGTATATGTCTGGGGAAACCCAGATGTATGGCAGCCCAAACCCAGCAGGATTCCAAGTTCACATGTTGGAGTAACAGAGAGACAGGGAGACTATCAGAGGGCCTGGTGACTTCTGTTACTTAAGATACAGTAGCACTGGTTCAGAAGAGAATACTTGCAGTAGAACAAACACCCCCCCCCTCCACCGCAGAAGAACTCTTGCAGAAGATCAATCTTTTCAAAATGGACTTGCAACAAATGCAACATTCTGGGGCCTCCCTGGCTCATTTTTATGGGTCCTGAGCAGCAACACATCTGTGAGTGCCCCTGGTCTTTAGCTCAGCTTTTGTGATGCCACAGAATGTTCACGGACATTCACATTTCTCTGGGTGAAAAGTTCATTATGGCATGTTTTACTTATGTAAAGATGCTCTCAGGGAAGCAAAAGATTTTGCTGAGTCTTAGAGTTGTAAGGTACCCAAGGGCCATCTAGTCCACCCCCTTGAAATGCAGGAATCTCAGCTAAAGCATCCATGACAGATGGCCATCCAACAGCTCTTACCGCCAGAAGGTTTTTCCGAATGTTTAGTCAGAATCCCTTTTCTTGTAACTTGAAGCCATTGCCTCAAGTCCTACTACCTAGAGCAGAAGCATGCTTCCTCTTCCATGTGACAGTCCTTAAGATATTTGAAGATGGCTATCATATCTCCTATCAGTCTATGATTTTGATGATCGTAACAAGAAGGGGCCTAATCTGAGGAACTAACCATTGAGAAAGGCCATGGGGTAAATCTCACATAAAGCCTTTGCTGATCACAAATGCACAGCAGTGAGGAGAAATAAATATTGCATATTGCAGGCGGTGTCCATTTTGTGTTGGGGTTCCATTGCTGGCCTCCACACATGTCTGCGGAGGATGCATAAGCCCAGTCCACCCTCTTACACCCAGATCCCATTATGCTCCATTCTGCCCCCATTCCTCCCCCTTCCAGGTGCAAGAGAACCCATGACTTGGCAGCTGTGCATCAGTTGGACACACCTAAAATGGTCGCCACCTGTAAAATATCCAGATATTTAACTGTAGGTCTTTCACTTATTTCTGAATTTGCTTGGCTTAATGTGGAATATGTCAAAGACATTCCTAAGAGTTTCGTGGAAGAGAGCCAAGCTCATCTCCACAAAACCAAGAGTACAGACTGGACCATCACTAGACTGTACCTGGTATTTTATTAGGCATGACCACCGTATTTCAGCATTCTTTGCTGGCTCTGATAGTAGGTCATAAATTGCAGTCACCATCTGATGAAGCAATGAGATTTGCTTTATGCCTCATTGGCTCTTCTCTTTCTCTCTTCCCCCACCCCATTCTCTCTTGCATTACAGGCTGGACTGAGCAAATAGTTGAAGTTTCATTTGGGATACTTACCCAAAATTCATATAAAATTGATGCAGTGATCCTTGTCCCTATGAACGCTTCCCCCCCCCCAGGGTCAGTGTTAATATTATAGCCATCCTTGTAACTATTGGCACCGCCAGAGAGTTCTGATCATTTCTGGAACAGAAGAGTTTCACATAAGCATTGAACGCCTCCAATTTGCAGGGTTCTCTCTTGCATCTTTCCATCACCTTTCCTTCTACAGTAGGGATTGATGATTCTGTCAGTTTCAGTTCTCTCTGTTATTCCTTTTTCCACCTCCTAAACCCAGCTCTCCATATTTCTGCATCAATTTGTTGTTTGTTTTAAAATCCCCGTGAAAATTCACCCACATTTTAGTGCAAGTTTCCCCTAATAAACATTTTCTCTGTGTGTGCAGTTTTCGTAACTATACTCATTTTTGCAAGTACTTTTATCTAACACAATGCACTTGCGTTTGCTATTTTTTCACTAATATGTACATTTTTGTGCAAATTACTTGGCTGGGAAATTGCACTACAAAATTCAGAGAAATCTAGATTTCAAAGAATGGCTGTGTTTCTGTTCACATATTGTTTCACAATGCGCAGATTAGCAGGTTTGCTTTTAAATGCAAACTGAGCTGAATTTCTCCCCCATCTCCGTTCTACACTGCTCAGATTTTTGAGCACTCTAGTCAACGTACCTACAAAACCCTAAAGCACAATCCCTTTATCACTTTCCTGCTATCATGAAACTATATAAAACAACAACACCCTGATCAGTTATTACACAGATAATCCTCCTTCACCTACTTACATAGCTTGGGGAAAAATAATACCTAAAGGAGGATGCTAGATATTTAGGGGAAGAGCTATAACTGTGGGGAAACAGCTGTAATTCAATGGTAGAGCATCTGCTTTGAATGCAGAAGGCCTTTGCTTCAAACTTCCACATCTCAAGATAGGGCTGAAAAAAGTACCCACTTGAAGCTCTGGAGAGATGCTTACAGTAAGTGTAGATAATTCTGAACTAGGTGGACCATTGGTCTGTCTCAGTATAAGGTTACTTCATATGTTCATGTGTCACCAGGATTCTGTCTTATATATAATGAGTATGTGTTGCTCGTGCGTAAGTTGCCGCCTCTCCAGGCTTTGTTGCCTTGCTAAACCTTTCAGTCTGGGCAGCCCTTCACTTCGTGGCTGCCTCAGTCGCTAGCAGAATCCGTCAGTGGGCGTTTCTTAAATCTTTTCCAACATAAAAGTTGTTTGACACCCAGTCTCCTCCTACTCTCTCTGCGCGGAAGTCTTCTGCGCAGGGTGGGCGTGGGTAGCGGGGGACCAGTGCTCTCCCTGCTGGTGTCCAGTGAAGAGTCCTGGAGCCCTCTCGCCGATTCCCCCATCAGCCCCTCCTTATCCCTGGTGTAGCGCTGATTTGCTTCCCCATCTGCGGAGCTGCCTCTCTCCCTGCTGGGCCCTTCTCCAGCATCATTTGAGAGCCTTCCCTCCGCCTCTAGCTCCGATGTCAGTTCCCTGACATTATAGATGCCTCAGCTGTTTGATATTGATGCACCATCCTGGCTATTTTGCATTACTGCAATAGTTGCAGGAGACTTTAATGTTCTGAAGCTACAGAGAAGGAACCAAGCCAGGGAAGAACAAAAGCTCAGAAGTAGAGCACACGCATTCCATGCAGAAGGTCCTGGGTTCAATCTTTGGGTAAAATCTTGATGAGCTTTTGCCAGTCATTGTAGACAATAGATAGACCAATGGTCAGAGATAGTCTAAGACAGCTTCCTATGTGCTGGGACACAGGTGGCACTGTGCTCTAAACCACTGAGCCTCTTGGGCTTGCTAAGAGGAAGGTCGGCAATTCGAATCTGCATAATGGTGGTGAGCTCCCATTACTCTGTCCCAGCTTCTGCCAACCTATCAGTTTGAAAGCACATCAGTGCAAGTAGACAAATGGGTACCGCTGCGGCAGGAAGGTAAATGGTGTTTCTGTGTGCTCTGGCTTTTGTCAGAGTGTTCCATTGTGCCAGAAAAGGTTTAGTCATGTTGGCCACATGATTCGGAAAGCTGTCTCTGGACAAACGCTGGCTCCCTCAGCCTGAAGTGAGATGAGCGCCGCACCCCATAGGCACCTTTCACTGGACTTAACCATCCAGGGGTTGTTTACCTTTACCTTTACCTTGTGTTCCTATGAATTTGCAGAAGGAACTCAGATTTGGACTATTATCTATCTATCATCTATCTATCATCTATATCAGGGATGTCCAACCGGTCGACCGCAATTGACTGGTCGATCCCTACATGATCACTAGAAAAGAATATGGAGTTTTTGCTCTGAGGCTGATTGTTTCCTGAGCGTTCTTTTGGTGAGTGACTCCCCCCCCCCCAAAAAAAAATGTTCAACAACTTTGACTTGAACCCCCTCCCAAAAAAGGTCAACAATTTTAACTTTCCTCCCTAAAGAAAGCTCAACAACTTTGACCTGAACCCCCCCCACCCAAGGTAGATCACTGCCAGTTTTTTATTCTGTGAGTAGATTGCAGTCTCTTGGGAGTTGGATGTCACTGATCTATATTATCCATCATCTATATCTATCTATATCAGGAGTCAGCAAGGTTTACCTCACCTGGGCCGGTTCACATCAGTCGAGATCACTCTGTGGGCCAGATTGTGCGCCTGCCCACGATTTCCGGCGTCTGCGCAGACACGATTTCTGGCACTGCGGAAGCAAGTTCCTGCGCCACACTGTGCCGGTTTAGCACAGCGCACGGGGACTTGCTGAGTGGGTGGCTCAGTTCGGGAGCAGCTCATGGGGCGGTTAAACGATCCCCTGGGCCTCTTGTGGCCCATGGGGCTTAGGATGCCGACCCATGAGCTATATCATGGGTAGGCAAACTAAGGCCTGGGGGCCAGATACGGCCCAATCGCCTTCTAAATCCGGCCCATGGACTGTCCAGGAATCAGAATGTTTTTACATGAGTAGAATGTGTCCTTTTCATTAAAGTGCATCTCTGGGTTATTTGTGGGGCCTGTCTGGTGTTTTTACATGAGTAGAATGTGGGGTTATTTGTGGGGCATAGGAATTTGTTCTTCTTTTTTCAAAATATAGTCCAGCCCCCCAGAAGGGCCAAGGGACAGTGGACCAGCCCCCTGTTGAAAAATTTGCTGACTCCTGATCTATATCTATCTATCATCTATCTATCTATCTATCTATCTATCTATCTATCTATCTGAACTGGTCCAAATCTTGTAGAAGTCGTATGCAACAACAGCAGCAAGAATACTCATCGCAAAGTATTGGAAGACACAAGAACTTCCCACGCTGGAGGAATGGCAGATGAAACTTATGGACTATATGGAATTGGCGGAAATGACTGGCAGAATCCGTGACCAGGGAGATGAGTCGATGGAGGAAGACTGGAAGAAATTCAAAGACTATCTTCAGAAACACTGCAAAATTAAGGAATGTTAGAGTGATGTTGGATTGAAAATAAGTGGTTTCCAGCTGTACAGGTTAAAGATAAGGATAGGTTAAGATTAAGATTAAGATTAAAGATGTTTAAAGAAATGGAAATTTGATAATAAAAGGGAAAAACTTAAAGTTATATGACACTAAGAGCAAGGATTAGGTTTAAAAAAAGTTGAAGTTATATATTTTAACATTTTATTAAATTAAAGATTGGGATTAAAAAAGTGGAAAAGAAACTGCTGAACTAATAATGTGGATTGGAATACAAAAGAGGGGGGTATGAGGAAGTCTAGAAAATAAGTAATTTAAAATTGGGAATGGAAAAGAGAGTTTTTCTAATTGTTATGTTTTGTGTTTTTATTGTTAAGTTTTGTATCGTTTTTTTGTGTGTGCTGTTTTTCTTTTTTCTTTGTTTAAAACTTTAATAAAAAAATTATCAAAAAAACAAAAAAAAACCAAATCTTGTAGAAGTCTTTCTCTTTTTTTTGGAGAGGGACAATGCTTCATTAACAAGACACAATCTGAGACCATAGGGATTTGCAGGATATCGGAAGCACAGTCCATCAGCCATCTTGATTCCTCTACATCTCTGGCCTTCCTTTCCATCCTGGGTGGAGCAGCACCTTCCTTTCTGTTGCTGCTGACTTTTCTCTTTGTTTCAAAAGAGTTGAGTTTAGGCTGCATTCTTCAGGCAATCTGGAGAACACCCCTGAGTGAATCAATGTTGAAATAAGAACAAATGCAGTCCCTACAAATGGGACAAGAGCGATCAGGTCTGTGGCAGCAGAGACAGAATTATGTTTGCCTACGGCTAACTCCTTGGGGAGGGAGGATTGATTCTTCGTGATTGATGAGTCGGCACCTGAATGCCGAGTCATCAATTCCCCCAAGTTAATGGCCTTGACAGCATCAAGATAACTTTTCCCTCATGCTTACACTCAGAGATAGCCCTCGTCGGTACCCCAGCCCCCACAGACGCAGGTGGGGAAAAAACCCCTGAATCAGTCTCTTTAAATAAGGCAGACATCAAAAGTTGAATTATAAATGGATGTGGTTCCATCCTGAGACAGAAGAAGAAACAGCACCACAAACAGAGAGACTGGAAGAGAAAGATGATGCTTAAAACCCCAACTTGTTCTTCATTCAAAATCACTGGTCATCAGCAACGTGGATAGGTCAAGTTGTGACTCTCATGTGGACTTACTTATTCAGCCATTCTGCGCTGGTGTTCCTTGACCTCTGGGGAGATGATATGCAGATGAGGAGTGTTGTAGTCTGTTGACAGTTCTGTAGGTCAGATGGAGAGGACTGGAGGACCCCATCTGACCACTGGACCTGAGGTTCCCTGCCCTTGAGTGCTAGATCAACTCATCAGTAGCATTACACTGCAATCCTGTTGTCCCTGGGATGGTAACTCAGGCCATCAGAAGCAGTGGATCGCCTTCTCTGAAGGTGGAGAGAGTGCTATAGTCTCAGAAATGGGGGATTTGTAGTTCCCTTCTCTAGTGCTGCATCCTTAATCCCACCAATATTGGACAGTAAGGTGTGCCGGGGGGGGGGTAGGCAAGAGAAAAACTTGGTTCTCTATTCCCCTGGGATTAAATTATGCCAGCCCTAGAGCTGATGTAGTACATTCTCATTTGTTCTTCCTATTATTTGCAATGGGAGGTGAATGGTTAAAAAAAACACAAGAACAGGGAAATGGCAGAGGCGAGACCAGCAGGGTGTTGGATATGGTGGACTAAGCACCTTTGGTTCCTCCCCATTAGAACTTTAAGATTGCAGTCTAAATAGACTACCTCATTATTCATTGGACAGCAGTACATAAAATAGCCAGCACTGTCTTCAAAGAGGCTGCTCCTCCAATTCTCTCACATAACTTACACAATACTGCAACTAGATTTTTCTCTGTTTCTCTTGTTTTAGCCTTCATTCTTAACCTTTCTACATCTGACCCAATCATGTTCTCTCTCACCCTCTCCCTTTTGTGTCTTGACTTATAGTTTTAACAGTTACACTGTTTCTTCATCTTCTAATCTGGATTGCTAGTTATTTTTCTGGATGGCCATTTGTTCAGAAATGTGGCCAAAAATATTTCTCTCATATACACATTTACACACACACACACACACACACACACCCCCATTTAGCATCCTACAATCTTCTATTGAGGCACACATGTACGCAAACACACACACACACACACACACACACACACACACACACTATGAGGCTTGGGGTCCTTATGACAAATTGCACCATAAATAATAATAATAATAATAATAATAATAATAATAATAATAATATTTATTTATATCCCACCCTCCCCAGCCGAAGCCGGCCTCAGGGCGGCTAACAACGATAAAACAGTACAAAAGTACAGCACAAACAACACTCTAAAATCATTCATTATAAAATTAATTCAAATCAAGCCACTGGCAACCATTGGGCCAGAGCTCCGCGAAGATTGCCGAGGGAGGGAGTCAGGCTGTGCCCTGGCCAAAGGCCTGGTGGAACACCTCTGTCTTGCAGGCCCTGCAGAAATATGTTAAGTCACGCAGGGCCCTAGTCTCTTGTGACAGAGTGTTCCACCAAATACAGGTAAAGACATCCTAATTCTTAAAGATTCAAAGCTACCACAATTTCTCAACCTATGCAGCCCATTTAGGGGCTCAGTGAGATAGTTCCTACCGGCATTTGGATTAGGAGACCTGTGTTGGCAGTAAAACATAATAGATGCCTTTGTGCCAATCATTTCATCTCTCAATCTAGCCCACCTCACATGGTTGTGAGGAACACAAAATGGCGCAAAGCAGACACATGTCCATGAGGAGGCTATATTAGTAGGACCACACACACACAAACACTTTGTAGCCTGAAAAAAGTGTGGCAAAGTGCCAAAGATAGGTAAAGGTAAAGGGACCCCTGACCATTAGGTCCAGTTGTGGAAGACTCTGGGGTTGTGGCGCTCATCTCGCTTTATTGGCCGAGGGAGCTGGCATACAGCTTCCGAGTCATGTAGCCAGCATGACTAAGCTGCTTCTGGCGAACCAGAGCAGCGCACGGAAACGCCGTTTACCTTCCCACCGGAGTGGTACCTATTTATCTACTTGCACTTTGACGTGCTTTCGAACTGCTAGGTTGGCAGGAACAGGGACCGAGCAACGGGAGCTCATCCCACCGCGGGGATTCGAACTGCCAACCTTCTGATTGGCAAGTCCTAGGCTCTGTGGTTTAACCCACAGCACCACCCGCATCCCAAAGATAGTGAGCTGCAAATCAGAAAATGCTTGGGTAGCATCCTGCCTCTGCAATGTGTTCGCAAGATGCCCTCAGTTGCTCATGTAGAATGTGAGGGTGATAGTCCTGCCCTACCCTACAGGGCAGTTGTAACGATCACAAGCAATATAATGTATGAGAAGTGCCTTTAGCATGCTAGACATACAAGAGAAATAGTGAGCCTTGTTTAAAAAGGGGGCAATTCCAGAGCTCAACTTCATATTCCTAACTCAAAGGAAATAAGTGCCTTTCCTCAAGCTTTTTGTCTGGAAACAGGGGATGGCAATTTAATGCTCATTCCACTGTAGCATTGTAAGCTGTCCGACTCTATTACACAAAGTGAGGGAGAACAGGAGTCAATTTACGCTATAATTTTGATTTAGATGCCTGTTTATACCTATCTGTCAGAAACATAAAATAGTATGGCTTGTCCCCCTGTCACTAGGTGCCTCTGAGGCATTTTTCCTTTTTCTTCTTTTTAAAATCCTGCATCATTGTCCTTAAGTATCAGAATTGTAACTTGCAGCCATTGAAAAGAGGACAGATAGAGGAGATGGAGGAACCTCAGTCTTACAGCCCAAATACAGCCTTCTAGACCACACCCCTCCCCAAGCCACACCCTCTCTGAGTACGCCACGCCCCTTCTCAGACCACACCCCTTTCTCAGGCCACACCCTCTCTTCCCAGCCAACCCCCCATCAAGCTTGCTTCACACATTCCTGCAATGCTTCTGCCTGTCTGGAATGGGTCCTTCAACTCTGATAGTGCCCTCTGCTTGCCCAGATGAAGGATAGACAGGGAGACTGTGTGAAGAAGAAACTAGCCTGCTGCAAAAAGGTAAAATTCGCATCCTTCACTCTGCCAACTTCCCCCCCTCTGGCAATATATCACTGGCATATAGCCTAGAAGAAGGGTTGCCATATGTCCTCTTTTTCCAGGACATGTCCTCTTTTTCATGGGTATGTAAATTGAGAGCCATCATAGTGATCCATAGTTTAAAGCAGAAGTCAGCTAATGTGTCCTCTTTTTGGATCTTCAAAATATGGCAAACCTACCAGAAGATTCATATAATGAGTCTAGTACAGATGTCATGAAGTTTAGTACAGATGTCATGAAGTGGATGGTTGAATGACATGGAGAAACAAGAGGAGCCAGTGGTGTAGCGTGGGGTGCCAGCGCCTGGGGCCGCATGGAGAGGGGTGGGTTGGGAGGGAGTTAAATGGACGGAGTACACATGCATATTCAACTGCCTAACGGCATCTGCATCACCCAGGAAATTGAAGGCGCAGAGATAAGAAGAGTTGTTTTTGTCTGGAGAGGTCACTTCCTGGATGGCATGGAGAAGCTGTTTTCAGTGGGGCCGAGTGACCGAAGTGTGTAGCTGAATTGAGGCAGCACCAGGTGCTGAATTTTTGCAACCCTAACAATTTTGCACCCAGGGCAACCACCCCTGTGCTCCCCTACACCACTGAGAGAATCTCAGAGAGTTGAAAGAGGCTGACATAAGTCCCAGTAGCTTGGGAGCTGGAAATCTGGAGCTGTGGGGCACCTTTTTCAGCTTGAGGACCACGTTCCTTCTTGAACAGCCTTCCTAGTGCTACAAGCTGGTGGAAGGTCAAGCGAGAGGCAAGTGGGGCGGATTTAGTAAAGTGACTTTGTACAACAAGCTACAGCCTAGCTATGGGAGTCAGATATTTTGGACACACATTCCACATCCTCTCTCCTGGAGGGCCACATTTGGCTCTTGGGTCTGAGATTACTAACCCATCAGTCAACAAATGTTAGAGTGCATTCAGCCATGGAGATTACTGTGTTAGTTTTCCTGGTTTTACACTAGTTTCTGGTTACAAACATTGCTTTTACACTGCATTACCTGTTGCATTATGGATCTGTGTTGGATCAATATTTCACCTTGCTGTGCTCAATTTCAATCACCTGAGTGGGTGTGGAACAACAGCAGATGACATTGGCCATCCTGCCACTTTTTAAGCACATGTGTGCTCATGTTCCCCCATGATTCACCCATGAAAATGGCAGGAAATAACTTTATACTGGAAGAATACCCCAAATTACATCATATGGCATGAACCATGAAAACCACAGGAAAATTACAGTGCAAAACTTGGGTGGTTTTCTGGGTTAATGGGGTTGCAAAAGGATTTTCCAATTAACATGGAAATTAGCATTAAACTTCTACAAGACCCTTCTCGTTTTCTACAATTGGCTGTTAGGTTGCGTGAAAATCGCAAAAGAAGAAGAAGAAATTGCCAGGTAAGGAAACATCGGAAAAATGGAATAAAGTGTTTTCTGCATGCAGCCTTCATTTCTTCCTACACTAGATCTGTTTTTCCTCCCCGATCTGATATATTTTGCACTGCTACATAAGCACAGGAGTTCCGTTGTTTATTCTGAACCATATCCGTCCTTCCTAATATAATATTACACCTTCCCTTGCTTGAGCCAACATCAAAAGTTCATAAAAAATCATTAGTGATGTTTTCATACTCTTCAAAAGGTATCACCCCTTTTATTTCTTTGTGGAAGGAAATTCGGCAATGAACCTCCGTGCCTTTCATCCAGAGCTTTCCCCACTTAAAAACAAAACCCGAGCCCAACAGCAACCTTAAATGTATAAAACCTCATAAAGTGCAAAGATAAATCAAATTGAACTGTGGGCTGGATAACCTGGAAAATATTACGGTGTACAGACATCTGACTGGATCACACCTCACTGTGGAAGACCAAGGAGGTGTGTGTGAGAGCGTGCCTCGCCTTTGAGCTGGAGAAACGCAATGAGTTGTGATTAAAAGGATGATTGTAATAGTGATATTTCCCCTGGCATTAATAAAAACACCATTAGAAATGTTCCCAGGTAACCGTTTGTGACATCAGCATTATTAAATGATAATCAGGGAAGGGGCATTGCCAGATAAACATTAAGCAATAATGATCCCAGGCAGTTGGCAAACACAGAGATGAGCAAACATTTATTTACACCAGGATCTGAGAGACGGAGATGGCTGGTCACGTTTTATGCCTTTCTGCCTTCAGTGGAAATGAACAAAGGGACATAGAAAGCATACTTATACTGAGTTCAGACCAGTGATCCATCTATGGCAGCGGTTAAAAAATGCAGCATAAACACTGACAACTGGGAAACACTGGCCTGTGAGCGCTCCAGTTGGAGAACAGCCTTTACCAAAGGTGTCATGGGCTTTGAAGACACTCGAACTCAGGACGCAAGGGAGAAACATGCTAAGAGGAAGGCACGCTTGGCAAATCCACACTGTGATCAAACCCTGCCCAGAAACCAATGTCCCCACTGTGGAGGGACGTATGGAGCCAAAATTGGCCTCCACAGTCATTTACGGACTCATTGTTAAAACCGTGTTTATGGAAGACAATCTTACTCGGCTATGAGTAATCGCCGAAGAAGAAGAAGAAGAAGAAGAAGAAGAAGAAGAAGAAGAAGAAGAAGAAGAAGAAAAGAAGAGCCTGATATTTTGAGCCAATAGATCCTAAAATCCAGCATCCTATTCTCACAATGAGCAACCAGATACCTTCTTGCTGGCGGACATTCTTCAGTAACTGGAATACAGTACAGAGGCATATTGCCTCTGGTCTTAGATGCAAAGGCAAATCTTGGGGAGTATGACCACTGTAGTCACAACCAGGCGCAGAGCTTTTAGGGCACCGCAGTAGTTGCCACAACTATTAAGTCTAATGGAAGGCAAGAGGCGGGTGCTGGGTTTTGCCGTAATACAGGGCCACTGAAATTTGAGACCTCAAGGTCCACCGCAGGCTGTAGAATACAGCCATCAGGAGCAGTAGCCACTGAGAACCTTTTAACGAAGGGTGTTGTTGTTTAGTCGTTTAGTCATGTCCGACTCTTCGTGACCCCATGGACCAGAGCACACCAGGCACTCCTGTCTTCCACTGCCTCCCACAGTTTGGTCAAACTCATTTTACTAGCTTCGAAAACACTGTCCAACCATCTTGTCCTCTGTCGTCCCCTTCTCCTAGTGCCCTCCATCTTTCCCAACATCAGGGTCTTTTCCAGGGAGTCTTCTCTTCTCATGAGGTGGCCAAAGTATTGG
Organism: Podarcis pityusensis; assembly: GCF_964106645.2. NCBI lineage: Eukaryota > Metazoa > Chordata > Lepidosauria > Squamata > Lacertidae > Podarcis > Podarcis pityusensis. The sequence goes on along the minus strand of NC_138036.1, from coordinate 4,904,422 downwards.
AGCCTCAGCTTCAGGATCTGTCCTTCCAGTGAGCACTCAGGGCTAATTTCCTTCAGAATGGATAGGTTTGATCTTGCAGTCCATGGGACTCTCAAGAGTCTCCTCCAGCACCATAATTCAAAAGCATAAATTCTTCGGCGATCAGCCTTCTTTATGGTCCAGCTCTCACTTCCATACATCACTACTGGGAAAACCATAGCTTTAACTATACGGACCTTTGTTGGCAAGGTAGTATATTAATTATCTACACCTCCCAAAGAATAAATGCAACCCAATGTCACTGGAGAGAACTGGTAGGCATTCACACAGTTCAAAGATGGAGTTAATTCTATTAGCATAAACATGATCTCCACAGACTTGTTTGAGTGTCATGCCTAATGTGCAGAGCAGCTCATTCTTGGTTGTCTTCCCTCGTGAAAATCAGTTGCCAAGACTGAAAGTCCTTCCTCCTCACAGCCGTCTAAGTCCCCTTTCTAAGGCTTTTTCCAAGCAATCAAAGACGGCACCTTTGTGCAGCCAAATCCTCCTCCCTTTTCATGCCTCTTCTGGTTCTGGGAGACAATGGGGCAAGGGAGCTTGTCAAAGCAGGAGTGTGAGACACCTGTGACTCTTCACCAGCCAAACTCATCTCTGCTTCTTGCGTTCCCTCATTCCACTCTCCTCTTTCAACTTCTGCCTGTTTCTGGACTTCTCTTTGCCACAGACATCTCCCTGTTACATCTTCAGCTTCATCATCTTCCCACACTTCTCCCTCTTCTCCTTCTGACCACTCATTGTTGTCCCACCAACACTCCCCAAGCTCTGAGCCTTCTTGCCTTGGGGGTTCCCCAGTTGATTCCTACCACCATTTATCTGTGTCAACCAGTCCATGACACCCAAGATGCTAGATGTGAAAGTAGCAAGGCTGATTACCACCAAAACCTCCCAAACCAGAAGTACCTGCCTTTTGGACATCTTTTGGACATCTTCTCTAATATGAAGCCGCTTTTAATGTTGATGGTGATACCAATTACTGAATTGCTGGAAACCACAGGAGGGGAGAGTGTTCTTTCACTCAAATCCTACTAATGGGTTTCCTCAAGTTATCTAGCTCACCCCTGTGAGAACGGGATTCTGGACAAGGAGGGACATTGGCCTGATCCAGCACAGCTCGTCTCATGTTCTTATGTGATCTACATCAGGAATTTTCAGAAAACACCTCCAAAAGGACCCAGGTTAGGATGCCTAGGATGGTCTTGCCTTGCTGATTTTTCCTAGGTCATTTTTCCTGCGCCAATCACTTAGTGCCGTTGCCAATTTGTTGATCATTTTAATTACAACAAAGCCTGATTATGGAACTACTTTGCTTACACCAGCCAGGGCTCCTTTCTATTAAAGTCTTATCAATTCTATAATTGCAAGCAAGAGGGAACTCTTGGTGCTCCCAACCTTGCTTGCTTAGAGGCTCTCTCTGGTTAGCCATGCATGACAAATCTCTTCCTATTTCCTTTCAGATCTCTTTTAACAAAGGGCCCAACTATGCAGGATGCTAAATGACTGCCACTTGAAGCTGAGCATATCTTTATATTATGATTATAACTCTAAATAGCAGCTACCAGGGTGGGGAGATTTCACTCAGGACTGGGACCACGTTGAGTGCTGGTGGAGAATTCACATTTTTTTCTTATACACTGTTGTAATGAGTATGTGTTGCTCGTGCGTAAGTTGCCGCCTCTCCAGGCTTTGTTGCCTTGCTAAACCTTTCAGTCTGGGCAGCCCTTCACTTCGTGGCTGCCTCAGTCGCTAGCAGAATCCGTCAGTGGGCGTTTCTTAAATCTTTTCCAACATAAAAGTTGTTTGACACCCAGTCTCCTCCTACTCTCTCTGCGCGGAAGTCTTCTGCGCAGGGTGGGCGTGGGTAGCGAGGAACCCGTGCTCTCCCCGCTGGTGTCCGGTGAAGAGTCTTGGAGCCCTCTCGCCGATTCCCCCATCAGCCCCTCCTTATCCCTGGTGTAGCGCTGATTTGCTTCCCCATCTGCGGAGCTGCCTCTCTCCCTGCTGGGCCCTTCTCCAGCATCATTTGAGAGCCTTCCCTCCACCTCTAGCTCCGATGTCAGTTCCCTGACATCCATGATTCCGATTTGGGGTGGGGTGGGGTGGGGCATTTATTTATTTAGATGGGGTATCTTTTTAAGGCTCTGCACCAGAGCTGTCAAAACCTAAATCCTGAACTGAATCGGTATGGGGAAGAGGATCTGGGCTTCAGCTGAGTCAGGTGGTGACAGCCCTGGATTGTCTTGGATCAGGATGCCAAGAGTGATCTGGGGCTCTTGGTAGGTGGGGTATTGGCTGGGAATGTTGCCTGCTTCACTGGCATGACCGCCCAGGGAATGTGCTGAAGAAGCAGATCCCAGGGGATTGAACCTTCCTGTTTACCAGCTCTGCACAGCCCAATTTTTTTACTCCAAGCTGTTGTCTGAAGCTGAATGTTGGAAGATTCAGGACAGATTAAAAGCAATCCTTCTTCATGCAGTGGATAGTTAAACTATGGAACGTGCCTTCAAAAGAGGCAGTAGATGGCCATTGACTTGGATGACTTCTAACACCTCCCAACTTGTCAGTTCCCCAGTGTCCCACCACCACAATCTGGGGTCTAAGTCTTCTTCTTCTTCTTCTTCTTCTTCTTCTTCTTCTTCTTCTTCTTCTTCTTCTTCTTCTTCTTCTTCTGGCTTTTGGGCAGGCAACACCCACCACTCTTCCTCATCCCTGACACATTGACATGATCCAAAAGTCTCTTTTATGTTCTTATGTCATATCCCCAGGGCACCTTCCAAAGCTGCTATTTGGCGTGCTCTCTCTCTCTCTCTCTCTCTCTCTCTCTCTCTCTCTCTCTGTGTTGCAGTTGATCTTTCATTCAACATTCCATTCAACATTTCATTCAACATTCAACATTCAACATTGAAGAATATTCTTCAAATATTCCTATAGCTTCCCAGGACGCAAATGGAACCCCTGGCAGCACCACAGCAGCCACAGTTCCACTGGGGTAAGCCTCAACACTTAAGGCTGCTTAGATCTGTGGAGTAGACATGGCTTGAGACAATCCACTTTATTTGTCGAGCCACCTTTCAACGGCCAGCTCTTCTGACCCCAAGAACAATTGCCTTGAATTGGCCCTGTGGCTCCCACTCCCTTTCGCAGCTCCTTTGATCACTACAAATTCTTTCCATTTGCCGTTCCATGGATAAAAAAAGGGGGGAGATGAAGTAAATAAATCAGAGCTTTGAAAACCCTTTTTAGAAAGCTTTAAGGTGTGCATCACCCCTCCTTCACCCCTTCCAGCTCACAGCAAGTGGGAAGGTAAGAAAACATGCCTTTCAAGATATCCCGGCGGGGCGGGGGTGTTTGCTCTTCCTATTCAAGGCATCTGCGCATAGAAAGAAAAATATAAGTCAAAAGGAAGAGAGAGATAGAGAGGAGGAGAAGAGGAAGAAAAGGAAGAGGAGAGTCGACTTAGCAAATGCTCTCTAAAAGCCCCTTAAAATGATGTAAGGAGCTCCCGTCTTCAACTCCTTCATTTTAACACAAAGGTACAACAAAGTCATTGATGTCTTTAATCACACCACCTTAATCACACGCCGGGTAGGTTTGCTCAGCCTGTAATGTACCACTTGACAGTTATTTACATAATGGATAACTTTACTCACATCCTTCACATGCAGCAGCTTCCCAATAACATTAAACAAGAAATGTACATCTTCAGAACTCTCCGGCATGAGACAACCTGGAGGAGAAGAAAGAGTAGTGTGGTGCTTTTTTTAAAAAAAAAAGTTTCACAGTGTGGAAAGGCCATAGCTCTGTCGTAGAGCATCTGCTTTGCTTGCGGAAGGTCCCAGTTTCAGTTTCCAGCATCTCCAGTTAAGACTGGGAGAGAACCATGTCTGGAACACTAGAGAGCTGCTTACAGCCCATGTAGGCAATGCTGAGGTAGATGGAGCAATGGTCTGACTAGGTATGTTCTTGAGAACCAGTTTAACATCTGAAGACCGTCTATCAAGGGTTGCCTTGCAAAGGCAGGAGGAATTGGCAGGGGAGCAGGAAGGGGAGCAAAAATGTGCACTCAGACTTTAATAAAGTCTGCCAGTCACTATCAGGGGAAGCATGTTAATTCAGTGGTAGAGCATCTGCTGGGCATGCAGAAGGTCCCAAGTTCAATCCCTGAATGCATTTCTGTGTAGGGCTGGGAAAGAAGCCTGTCTAAAGTCCTGGAAAGCCACTGCCTGTCAGTATAAACAATACTGAGGAAGATGGGGCCAATTGTCCAACTTAGAATAACATAGTTCCCTGTCTTTCTATGTAGGGTAGGATGGATGGATGATAGATAGATAGATAGATGATAGCTAGATAGATATAGATAGATGATAGATAGATAGATGATAGATAGAGATAGATAGATAGATAGATGATAGATAGATAGATAGATAGATAGATAGATGATAGATAGATAGATGAGAGATAGATAGATAGATAGACAGACGATCTAGATAGATAGATAGATAGATAGATAGATAGATAAATAAATAGAAAGATGATAGATAGATAGATAGATAGATAGATAGATAGATAGATAGATAGATATAGATAGATGATAGATAGATGATAGATGATAGATGATAGATGATAGATGATAGATGATAGATGATAGATGAATAGATAGATAGATAGATAGATAGATAGATAGATAGATAGATAGATGATATAGGTATAGATGATAAAGTTACAGTCACACAGAAACACGTGTCTCAAAGGCCTTTGATGTGTGTCTTCATGATGGGAGCTGCATCATGAAGATGCCAGATGAACTTCTTTGGAAAGGAGAGGGCTTTGCATGGAGGAGAGGGCTATTGATGGCTACGAGCCATAATGGCTCTGCTCTGTCTCCACAGCTGGAGACAGCAATGCTTCTGAATTCCAGCTGGCTGCTGGAAATGACAGGAGAGGAGAGTTGCTCTTGTGCTTTGGTCTTGCTTCTGGGTTTCCCACAGGCATCTGGTTGGCACCTGTGAAAACATGATGCTTCACTAGATGGCTCCCCTTGACTTGATCCAGCAAGCTCTTCTTATGCCCTTATGAGGGAATTCCACAAGTTGGGGTTGGGACAGAAAATGCCCTTTCCCAGGTTGCCACCATCCTATACCTCTTAGGGTGGTAGAACTATTGTCATTGATCTTAACATACTGAGGTGGACTGTGGGGGAAAAGATGGTCTTTAAGATATTTGCTCAGCCTGCATTGCACCACTTGGCATTGAGGAAGCACTGGCTTTACATTGGCTACTTTTTGATTGGTTGCTAAAATCGAACAGCTGTTGACATGATCAGAAAGCAGTCAATGCAAAATCAATGTTTGGTCAATGTCAAGTTGTGCATAGCAAGCTGTGCAAATATAGAAAAGAGCGCATCATGTATATTAGTTAAAATATTAACAACTTCACATGTGAGTCGTCTTAAAGATGTCATTAAATATATATATATATATATAACTCCAAGACATGGACAGGGAAAAGGATCATTGGCCTCATCATCACCCCATTTAATGGGGTTGCAAATTGAGCCATCAGCCAGATCTCTTGCAGAAGTATCGCTCCCTTTGGCAACCTTACACAACTGTGCTTCTCTTGGTTAGCGTTCTTTAATGCACTGCAATGTACCCACACACATTAATTGCAGGGTGTATGTGCTGGACTTCAATAGACAGCTGCACAGAACAGTTGGTCCATAACCACATCCATCTCTCTCAGTTCTTTGGCAGGAAAATTCCTTGGTTCCCCAAAATAATGTGAACAACAGGCGCTTTCTAGTTCCTGTAATTGAAGTGTGCATAGACACAGAGTCAGCTGTTTGACACAACTGGAAATAGACTTCTTTACTGTACTCAGTAATTTGAGTTTATTTTTAAGACACCATACTCGTGGGGTTAACCCCTTCCTTCTGAAGAGGGCTGAGCTGCAATAACACCACACATTTTGTGCTTGATTCTATGCATGTCCTGCAGGTTAACATGTAGCTCTTCTTCCAGGCATTTGAGGGAATACAATTGTCATGTGTATGTCACTCCTGCTCTTTATTTGAGGGGTGGGTGGGGGGTGTTTGCCTCAACCCCTGCTTTGTACAGTGGTATTGCTATTTTGATTGGCTTCTGGAAGAGGTTTGGTCTGTTTCTTTGACATTCAGCACAGACAGGTGAGGAGGTTAGGAACTAAACATTAAGTATCATAACAAATTATTGGGTTATGGGCACCCTCCAATCCTTGGCCAAGGAAGCTACAGAACACAGCTATTTCCATGCCTAGATGACTGGAAGGATGCTTCCCCTTCAGAATTAGAAAAAAAAAAAATCATTTTCTGCCTTTGCTTTCTGAATTCACTTAGTTGCTTCTGCAGCTCTTGTTGAAGTATCTTAGCCAGAACCTGTTGAATATAGCAGAGCATACGCAGACTGTCCAGAAGCAGTCAGTTGCAGGCAGGATGAAGCAGGAACAAGACACTGCTACCAGTAACTTGGTTATTTATAGGTTTATTATTTACAGCAGACTCACAAGTTACTATATACAGGATACAGACACGGATCTTAACTCTCTCAATGAACAAACTCCAATGAGCTCTCAGAGCACACACTGACCAACCAACTAACCAACAAGGAAGGTCATGCGTCATCATGCCTATGTGTGTAACCTTGACCAATAGCAGAGTTGTATCCAAGGTCCCACATCTCTAGGCAGAATAACTCCCTCTGCTCAGTCTTCTTGGCCTACAGCCAACTCCTTAATTGCTTCTGTGGGAAGCTGCCTCAAATAGCACGTAGTCAAAAACCCCAACAGTTCTTCCTATTGTTACATTAATAAATATGACCTTTCCTACCAGTGCTTGGAATGTTGGAGAAGTTTCTTGAAAACTGAACTGCAGCCACACAGAAACAGTTCTGCAGGTGATGAACATAGGGCAGAATGGAAATCAAGGTCTTCTTGCACCCCGAGTCAGACCAATGGTCCACCCAGTTCAGTGCTTCCTACATTTGACTGGCAGCAGCTCTCCAGGATCTCAGACAGGTCCTCTCTACACCCTGTGTGGAGATGCTGTTGATTGCATCTGGGAGCTTCTGCATCCAAAACAGGTGTCCTAACACTGAGATACTGCCCTTCCCCTTAACTCCTTGAGCCATTGCATCAACATCGCATCAACATTTGTGGACCATGTTACCTTAAATTTGCAGTCAATGAACCAACATCATTCTAATTAAAGAGGGAAATGAACAGCCAGTTCCTTCTGTTGCTTAAATTTGTCTATGTTTACTTCTTTTCTTTAAAAATTCCCTCAATTGTGTGCTTTGTGCAAATTAAAGGGGGGGGGGGGGAGATTGGATCTACCAGGTCTTCAGTTTCTAAATTGTTTCCATTTATGTTCTGTTCTGAAATATAATGAGAGGCGCATTTGGAGTTTGAAAGGTTCCGCTTTTAAATGCAATACTTCAGGCCTGTAATCAGAGACTATTTTGAATATGTGGCACCTAGCATACATATGAATATGCTAATCAGCTAAACTTAATAGTTCTCATTTGTATTAATGCAAATGAGGGAAATGTACTTTCTGCCCAATATTTTCCTTGATATTTATGGAGGAAACCGGGGGACGCAAAGCTTCCGCCATTGCTTTGGCGCAATACGGTCTTAACATTTCATCCGAATGCCTTAAAAGGGCGTGTTTGATTTTAGCTTAATCTAATTTCATCAAACAGAATTGCATCTAAAGGCGATATAAAGTTACAATTTGTTCCATGTCAAATAATAAAAATGGCCTTTAAATTTTACATGAATTTGACCTTTTGGATTTTGTGTTCAATTAAAACCCGACTCATAGCAGGGGAACATAAAGAACTCGGTATTAGCTCGGTCCTGCGCGCAGGTGCTTAATCGAGAGAGTTATTCCTTCTGCCTGTTTTGTATTTATGATTATTATTGTTATGTAGGGTTTTCTTTTTCAATATTGCCATATCCTTAAGACTCTGGGAAGGTCATAGCACAAAATTAAAAAGTGGGAAATCAGGAAGGGAACGTTGAAATTAAAGCTACGGGAAGGCGGAGGGAGTTCAGTTGCAGAGTCTCCTATGCATGCAAAAGAATCGAAGAACTGTAGAGACGGCAGGGACCCTGAGGGTCATCTAGTCCAACCCCCTGCAATACAGAAATAGAAGACCATGTAGCCTCTGATTAGAAACCTCCAATGAAGGAGAGTCCACTACTTTCCGAGGAAATCCGCTCCACTGTCTAACAGCTCTTACTGTCAGAAAGTTCTTCCGGGTGTTTAATCTCCTTCTCTCACCACTCTTACTGAATATTAATAATATTATTATTATTATTATTATTATTATTAATAATAATAATAATAATAATAATAATTTATACCCTGCCCTTCCCAGCTCAGGGCAGCTAACACCCAATATAAAAACAAATTAATTGAAATACAACTTAAAAACAAGATTAAAACACAAGATTAAAACATTAAGATATTAAAATACAGCATCATTTCAATGGAAACTCAAATCAAAAACTTTTGGGGGAGATGAAAACGTCCAGTCTACACCAAGGCTAACTTTCCAGACTGGTCCTACATGGGCCAGAAAAAAGCCAGGGAAGTCCCCAAATAGGAGTTCCAACACTCCACGAGAAAGGAAAAATGAAGGGGGGGGGTGATATTGATTCCAAGCTGAAGGCCGGGCGGAACAACTCTGTCTTACAGGCCCTGCGGAAAGAAATCAGATCCTGCAGGGCCCTGGTCTCATGAGACAGAGCATTCCACCAGGCTGGAGCCAGTGTTGAAAAGGCCCTGGCTCTGGTTGAGGCTAATCTGACTTCCTTAGGGCCCGGGATCTCTAGGGTGTTGCTATTTATGGACCTTAAGGTCCTCTGTGGGGCATATCGGGAGAGGCGGTCCCATAGGTACAAGGGTCCTAGGCCATGGATGTTTAATCAGGGTTTTAAACACAAATCAAACATGTTGCAATGGGGAGAGGAAGATGAACACAGGACACCTACACCTCTGCTCCCATTGCTTCACACCAGAGTCCCCAACTCTGACAGCCCCAGATTATGCCATATGACTGCGATCCAGGCCTGCTGAATCAGATCTGGTAAAATCCCGAGTCAACTCAAATCAGATGGATTTGGTCCAGGATCTGGGATTCAGCTGGTTCCTGGGTTTAGACCTGATACCAGAGATCGTGTAAGGTCAGCTGCCCCAACTCAGATACATAAATATAGGTGCAACTGCTGCAGTCACTTCACCTAACATTGCTGTTGAGTCCTGAGTTGGAAAAGAAAGTTATTTGAAAGTGAAAATGAAAAGAGATGTTGGTGTCAGCCCTGATGGGACCGTGGGCTGTGATATGTGCTGATGTCAAGTAAGGCTGGTTTTCAACATTGCAATATATTACCAGCTAAACACTGATATATACTGATATATCACAATGTCTGAAATAAGGATGGAGCTGGTGTTCAACTTTGTTGTACATCACCAGCTAAACATAGTGATATACTGAAATATCTCAATGTCTGAAATAAGGGTGGCTATGTGGAGACATTGCCTGGCTTCACAGTTTTCCCCACATTGTGATTTTTGCATAGCTCTCTCTCACTCACTCACACACACACACAGACACACACACACAGACACACACATCATGATTTGCGATATATTGACAGGTCAAAAATTATGAAATCAGTATCCTGATATGTACTTGAAACAGGTTTTGGACAATATTTCCCCCAGCCCTAACACATATCATGATTCAATATATATTGGCAAGTCAAAAACTCTGAAACCGTTATTACAATAAGGACTTCAAACTGTTTTGGGACGATATATTGATATATCACGCAACCCTAATGTCAAGTTTGATGTCAATAAAATTGGTTGGTTTATTATTTGTAGCAGTGTTAAAAAGCTTGGAAGCTGGAGCTATCCCTTCTATTCGTGTTCTGTTCTGTCTCATTTATACATCACTAGCATCAAAATTGTCATATTTGCCCATCTCTGATATCAAGACATAAACATCCTTCCCCACCCAGACATACGTAACTTCAAGAACTGTCTGTTGTTACGAAATTACACAATTTATGTAATTATGTAAATTACATTGTCATTATATTATTCCACCTAATTCATTTCAGTGCAAAGGAAATGAAACAAAATGGGGGGGGGGGTGGCCACAATCAATTACTTTTTGTTTGCAGATTGAAAGCAACAATTGCAAACACTGACCATATTCGCTGGATTGATTTTCTTTCTGGACACGGGATGTCATTCAGCTAAACTTACTCAGATTAGATGCATTGAAATTAGTGTATGTGACTAAACTGAAACAGCTGTGCTGGCTGCCCATCCAAGCCAAACCAGCTTCAAGGTTCTTGGATGAATCTACAAAGCTCTGAATAATTTAGGGTCTAGGGTACCCTGATACTGCAAGCAGTTCAGTCACTGAGGTTGTCTCTAGGAGTACCTCTGCTCTTTCCCCAAGACGGTGAGGACCATTTGACAACAGCAAAACAACTGAGCCTTTGGCCCAATGCCATGGAACTCTATGCCACTAGAGATTCAATAGGCACCTTCTGTTCCAACTTTTAAATGCCTGTTGAAAACTTTTCTATTCTGCCAGGTCTGTGTAGGCAATTGAGATCTTTCCACAATGCTTAATCGATGTCTGATTTTAACTTTTTATATGGTTTTCATTGTATGGCTTTTCATACTTTTGTTGTAAACCACTTTGAATAATAATAATAATTATTATTTATGATTTATACCCCACCCATCTGGCTGGGTTTCTCCAGCCAATCTGGGCGGCTTCCAACAAAATATTAAAATACAATAACCTACTAAACATTAAAAGCTTCCCTAAACAGGGCTGCCTTCAGATGTCTTCTAAAAGTCGAGAAGTTGTTGTTCTCTTTGACATCTGGTGGGAGGGCGTTCCACAGTGCGGGTGCCACCACCGAGAAGGCCCTCTGCCTGGTTCCCTGTAACTTGGCTTCTCGCAGCGAGGGAACCGCCAGAAGGCCCTCGGCACTGGACCTCAGTCTGCTGTGAGTAAAATTTATTTCATGCCACCCATGGGATGAAGAAGCAAACAACATCAGTTTTCACTCCTGTTTCCATTTTCATCATCAGCTGCTTCCATTCCTGCAATCCCACCACCCTGGGAGTCTTTTGAGAAAGGGTGGTTTATAAATTGAATAAATGAATAAATAAAATTCCAGGGTCACAGGTTTCCTATCTCTGATCTAGAGTTCAAAAAGAGAGGTCTGAAAGATGAAAAACTCAGCATATATATATATATATATATATATATATATATATATATATATATGGTATCTCAAGGATCTCTTCAAATGTCAAAACAGGGACAGCATTTTACCTGGGGAAAGTATCAGAAATCAGGACCGTTTCAGTCTCTGCATCCATTGTGTGGAACAAGAGCAAAAGGATTTTTCTCCACACAACCAAGCACCCAGCAGAAACCTTATTTTTGGCTTCGAGCGACAGAGGTTGGCATTATAAAGGGAGCATGTGAACATGTGGGGGTAGGGTAGGGGTTGCTTGGAAGAATCTGTCAGAGCAGCTCCGCAGCACCATTAGAATTCAGAGAGCTCCAAAGTAATTACAAAACAGCTGTAATGGAAAATTGGTAGTCAAACCCATTTTCCACCAACTAGAACGGTGAATGGGCTCCATTATGCTCCTAATTCTCATTAACTTAATTTGCATAGGAAACAATGAAGGAATACCTAATGAGGTGCAGGCAGACGGCAGCAGATCGATACCTCGTGAGCAAAGGTTCGACCCCCTAATTGCAGGACAAGTTGCAAAGGACAGGAAGGTGTGTGTTTGTGTATGTGTGTGTGCATGCTTTGTATAGTGCATGTATAGCATTTGGAGATGGGGACTGGGCCAGGTTGAAGATGACCCAGGCACTCTGTTGCGTGCATGTTTCAGTGCTGGGTATGCACTGAATATTGTTGGCACTGAGCTGGTATAGTTTGGTTTTTCAAACACAAATTGAATCCAATGTGATTTATTTATGCATTTATATCACATCACGAAGTCCAAGGTGGATTCCATCATGGGTGGAATCCATAAGGTTGCCAAACAACTTCCCAACCAGGCACGGAGCAGACTCAAATCTCCAACAAGGGTATGATATCACATGGCTAGAGGCATGTTCATATGTGGGTTTACTGCCTAAGAGATGCAGCATCAAATCAGGAGTTCTTGAACTGCAAATCCTGCAATGCAGAGGGTTGGACCAGATGATCCTTGAGTACCTACCAACTCTACACTTCTATGAAATGGAGACTTTGCATGTGTGAATGAACCAAAACAGTTTCAGTGTCACAGATGGAATAGAATGCATTGCTGTCGTTTTCGGCAGAGATGCTTTGCACATTTGGCAACCCATCGCTGAGAGTTGAGAAAACAAGTGGTTGCATATTTATGTGTGAACCAAATAAATGAATGAATAAATGGTCAACTTTAAAGCATTAGTGTGTTAAATCAGGAACAAACAAAACCCAAAGCCAGAGAGAATACTAACTGTAAATCAATAATACTTTATAGAAGATTCCAGACTCCAGTCTCTCCTCCAAGAATTTAAGAACGGCTCTCCTGGATTAGGGTAAAAAAGGCCCATTTGGTACAGGATCTTGCTCTCACAGTGGCCAACCAATTGCTCCAGTGGGAAGCTGATGAGCCTAATCTGGTGTTTGGATTAACTGGACATCTAGGAAATTAGTCCGTTTACTCAGGGAAGGTCACAAACAGAACCTGAGTGTGACAGTCCTTTTCACCTCATAGCACTAAGATGACTCCATATGCACAAGAGTTTCCGCTTGCCTGATTGAACAATCTCCCCTTTCCTCCCCCTGCATGTTGTTCCGGGAGTTCTCCTGTCAATGGGGAGCTGCGGAGAAGGGGAGAGCACTGCTACACTAGTGGAAGCCCTTGTTGAAGCTTCTGCTAGCGGATACAGTTAGCTGAATCCAGACCTTAGTCCACTGTCTTCACCAACAGGACATCTGCAATGCCTTTCCTATGTTTTTGTGGGCAGTTTGTATGAACATGGCATATACCATACCAGCATTGCTAAGTATGTTGGCTACAACATTTCAGAAAGATGGGTACAAGGATTACAGTTAGGAATTAAAAGCAACTGTGTGTACTTTTGTACTCGCACTCTGAAGTCATTGTTTCTACATCCTTTTTTTAAAAAAAATAATATTTATTAATTTTCAACCGTTTAAACACAACAAAATAGGAAAAAAAGCATAACAAAATAAGACACAAACCATTTAAAACACAAAACCATTTCAAAATCTTATCTTTCATTCCCTTATTTCCACGACCTCCTCACACCTCCCTTTTTGTATTCCACTTCTGTTAATTGTTTCAGCAATTCCTTTCCATCTTCCTCTGTTTTCTATCCTATAATTACCTTAACATATTCTAACCTTATTTTTCCCTTTAATACTCTATTAATCTATTTATACTTAATTCCTTATAGCATTTCTACTAGAGCCATATAACTTCATTCCAACATTTTTCTTACATTCATTATTTTTACAGTATTTCTATAAATAGTCTTAAACTTTTTCCAGTCTTCTTCCCCCGACTCTTCTCCCTGGTCTCAGATTTCTGCCAGTCGTTTCCGCCAATTCCATATAGTCCATCAACTTCATCTGCCATTCTTCCCGAATAGATAAATCTTGTGTCTTCCAGTACTTCACAATGAGTATTCTTGCTGCTATTGTTGCATACGTGAAAAAAGTTCTATCCTTCTTTAACACCAATTGGCCAACCATGCCCAGGAGAAAGGCCTCTGGCTTCTTCAAAAGGGTATATTTAAATACCTTTTTCATTTCGTTATGAATCATCTCCCAAAGTGTCTTAATCCTTGGGCATGTCCACCAAAGGTGAACTCTAATCCTCAAATTCGTCTGTTTTTCTTTAAGCTCAGTCATAGCAAGCGTCAACTTATGTTCATCAAATTGCCTCTGTAGGGCTGGGGCTCTGTTTCTCTTTCTCTCCAGTTGTGTTACTTTACATTCAGCAACAACAGCTTTTTCCCTGGCTTCCTCCGCAGTTTGCCGTATCAAAGTAGGTTCCTGTATCAATTTCTGGGTGGTTTCTGTATTGGTATTATTTATACTTTCTGTATTTAGGTTAATTTTAGTAATTGAAACATCCACTTTTGCATTTATCGTGTCCATTTTCCTGTTAAGCTGATCCAATGAGTCATTTATCTTATATAATGCAGCCACTAAAGCCTCTTCTGTCGACATTCCTCTTGGTTTTAAATATACTGGAACAAAGGCAGCAACAGGGTACAAAGGAGCCCCCAAAACCGGGGTTCCCCGCGAGTGGGGGAGGCACAAAAGGATGCCCCCCAAATCCCACGCTCACAGGCTTCTCCTGCCTGTGATTTTAACGGGTCTCTGCCTTCGCCGTGGCGGCCAGACCCAGATTCCCACGGAGCAGATTCCTCCCGGTCAGAGGAATTCCGCCATTACCGGAGGCACCTCCCCGGAAGTCCCTTGTTTCTACATCCTGTTCAGCCTTGGTAAAGTCAAATCCTGATTGAGAAGATTAGTCACATAATTACAACCCTCCACTATCTCCCCTACCTCTCTGCATTTTTTGCATTTGTAGGTATGCTTGTGAGAAGATACAGAAAGATATACACACACACACACAAACTCTAGAAACTCTCCTGAGGCTCTGAAGTATCTTGGACAACTTGCAGACAGTTTGCATAGCCTCAGACCACCTTGGATTCCGAGGAGGTCAAAATATCTCCACAGTGAGGATCCTGACCTCAGGTGTTGTACTTCAGCCAAGGCAAAACTTCAGGTTTACTGGTGAGCAGAAGATGGCAACCATGGCTGGAAGCAGCAATGCTTCTGAATACCAGTTGCTGGAAGCTGCAGGAGGGAAGAACGCTCTTGTGCTCGAATCCTGCTTGCGGGTTTCTTGCAGGCATCTAGTTGGCCACTATGGGAACAGAATGCTGGACTGGAATGGGCTGACCCAGCAGGGTTCTTATGTTCATTGCATCACTAGATATTCAGCCTGCACTGCAGTTTTCTGTGGGTTCCAAGTAGGAATATCTGCACATCAACTCAATGTGTTTCTCTCTTTTGCGTGGACAGGCGGAGTCCCCCAGATCCCGAGCGCGCCCCCCCCCCGTCATGTGGAATAACAACTCAAGACAATGTGCTATGGGATTAAATTGGCCACAACTTTATTAAATTTCAAATGTGGGTAGACCTTGGCTCAGGCATTGGGCGTTATCCCTCCCCAGTCCCCAGCCGGGGACCTAGGGAGCATCAGGGTTATCCAGTGGGGGGGGGGGGAGATAGGCCGGCTCTGGAGAACATATGTTCAAGCAGAGATAGCCGCCCCCGTTATGCCGCCGCCACAGGGGAGGGCAATGACAACCTTTCGGCGTACGGTCAAAGCCTCCCTTCAGAAACCCCTTTAATGGGGAACCCTGGTATCCCCACTGCAAAGAGGAAGATAGACTAAAGGATTCCGCCCAAGGCCTGATACCGCCAAAGTTGTGACGTTTTGCTACGGGAAAGGCAAAACCTGCCAATGCAGGGGAATTCCTTTCTGGCCCTTTAACAGCGACCTTAACGTAGCAGCGCCCGCATACCTGTGAAGAAAAGTTAACTTGCAAAACCTGTGAAGAATAGTTAACCTGCAAAATAAGACATTAACTGAGGGTGGGTAGGGTGGGAGAAGCTCTGGAGCCAAGTGAGGATTCCCAGGTAAGATCCTCCCTCTATTGTGTGGGCAGGTAGTCCCTCCCCTACCTTGTCTCCGCTTACCCCAGGTGGGATTGGACAGCTGACTGAGGTAGGCGGAGACCTCCAGGTATCCCACCTGAGGGAAGGCGAAGCCAAGCCTATGCTGATGGAGCCACTCCAGATCCAGGGGTTGCACGCGTCCACGCAAAGGGCGCCCCCCGTTTTTATGCGGGGAGCGGTCATTCCTTCCCTGGAAAATCTCCTCCAAATCCCACTTTAAATTAGACTTTAGGGAAAAGCTAGGTGACCACTGTGGTCAGTGGGTTTATATCACAAGGTTGTTGAGTCAAATATTTAGGAAAGTATTTTCAAGAATCAGGAGAGCCGTGGAAGAGGATGCTAAAAGCAGTGCTGGAATCTCCTCCCTCCCGAGTCCTCAATAGAGGGTGATAGAACATGTCTCTGGGGCCACATAGGTGATGGGTATCCTGAAACAGGACTCAGTAATATTCTGGCTTGGTATTTCTCTGGTTGTATAACTGCCTGTTGCCTTTGAAAGAGAATATCCAGAGCATCTTGTGTTTGAAAATGACATCTCTCTGTATATTTTGGCCTAGCCAAATGCCATCCCGTGAAGCTAATCATATTTGTTTAATTAAAGTAACACATCTGTGTAGTAAATAGCCTGTGAGCGGTCAGTAACATAATGCTGTACAAGTACAGCAATAATTGGATAATGTAATGAAATGCATGGGAGGATTTTTATTTATTTATTTTTTAAAGGAAAATATAATGAGATTTCATCGTTTTATACACACAGGTAATTAGTTCTTAGAAATATGAGGAGAGCGAATGATCTGCAGATTTGAGCTATCAGCAATTAATTCAGACAATCCAAGTGAAGAAACAAACAAAAAGTGATGTGGTTGAAGAATTCAAAAGAAAGAAAGTTATGGTTGGAATTCAAATAAATGAATGTACTGGAGGTGGGGGAGCTGTTGAATGAATGGTATCACCTCTGTTAAGGAGGTGAGGTGAGTTACTAGAAAAAGAGCCTGCTCCCCCAGAAAAACAGAATCAGGAAATTATATAATTGTAGAGTTGGAAGGGAGTACAGGGGTCATATAGTCTAGCTACCTTCAATGCAGAAATCTCAACTAATGGACATCCAATTGCTGCTTTAAAATTTCAAGTGAAGGATAGTCCACAACCTCCTGAGGGAGCCTGTTCCACTATTAAACTGCTGTTCCTGTCACAAAGTTATTCCTGATGTTTAGTCAGAATCTCCTTTCTTCTAGTTATTGGTTCAAGTCCTAACTTCTACAGTAGGAGAAAACAAGCTTGTTCCATCTCCCATGTGAAAGCCCTTCAGATATTTGAAGATGGCTCTCCTATCTCCTCTCAGCCTCCTCTTCCCCAGGCTAAACATACCCAGGTCCTTCAACCATTCCTCATAAGGCTTGACTTCTAGGCCCTTAACCATATTGGTCACCCTCCTGTGGCTGCAGTCAATCTTGTCAATATCCTTCTTAAGTGTGAAGCCCAGAACTGAACACAATATTCCAGGTGTAGTATGAACAAGGCAGAATATAGTGCTACTATTATTTCCCTTGATCTGGACACTATACTTCTAGTGATGAAGCCTAGATAAGCATTAGCCTTTTTTTGCTGCTGCATCACACTGTTGACTCACGTTAAGCTTGTGGCCCACCAAGACCCCTAGATCCTTTTCACATGTAATACTAGTAAGCCAGGTGTCCTCCATCTTATATTTGTGCAGCTGGTTCTTCCTGCCTAAGTGCAGAACTTTACTTTTGAGATTCATTTTGTTAGTTTGGGCCCCGTTCTCCAATCTGTTAAGGTAATCTTGAATCCTGATTCTGTCTTCTGTGGCATTAGCTACAACTCCCAGTTTGATGTCATCTGCAAATTGAATAAGCACCCCCTCGATTCCTTCATTCAAGTCGTTCAGAAACTACAACTAATCCAAAATGCGGCAGCTAGACTGGTGACTGGGAGTGGCCACCGAGACCATATAACACCAGTCTTGAAAGACCTGCACTGGCTCCCAGTACATTTCCAAGCACAATTCAAAGTATTGGTACTGACTTTTAAAGCCCTAAATGGCCTCAGCCCAGTATACCTGAAGGACACTGAGGTCCTCCTCCGAGGGTCCCTCACTACGGAAGTAAAGTTACAGCGAACCAGGCAGAGGGCCTTCTCGGCAGTGGTGCCCTCCTGTGGACCTCAGATCTCAGAGAGATAAAGAACACAGCTTTTAGGGGAAAAAATCTGAAGGCAGCCCTGTTCAGGGAAGTTTTTAATGTCTGACATTTTATTATTTTTTATATTTTGCTGAAGCCGCCCAGAGTGGCTGAGGAAACCCAGCCAGATGGGCGGGGTATAAACAGGTATAAACAATATTCTTATTCTTATTGATGCTGAACCTGTGGCAACTCGCTTGTCACTTTTTTCTAGGATGATGACAGACCATTAGTAAGTACTCTTTGGGTTTGGTCAGTCAACCAGCTACAAATCCAATCCATTTTAGTTGATGCTTTAAATGATTTGCTAATATTTTTTTTCTGATTTTATTATCACTTGTCCTTATATATTTTTAATAAAAGTGTGGGTTGTAAATAAATAAATAAATATCACTATCTTTCATTTGGTTCTGAATCTGGCCATCAGAACTCCATTACGTTAAAATGATAATAATAGAAAGCAGTGTTGAATGATAGAGCAGTAGGAAGAACAAATGCAGGAAATCTACTCCTCCAGCTTCTCTGATAGGTTGGTTGTTCAGTTTCTGCTTAAATGTTTCTGATGAAGGTGATTCAAGCATCTTCTGAGGCAACAGATAATTCCTTCAGGACATTCAACTTAACATTTAGTCCTTATTTGAACCCATTCATTTGGGTCCTACCCTCTGAAGTAATCAACCAATGGAGAAACTCGATAAAGTTTTAATCTCTGAAGAAGAAAAGGAGAAAGAAACACATCAGCCATGGAACACTTTAAAGCAAAGTTGCATGCTTTATAGCTAAGCATTTTGGAGCAGTGGAAGGTGGCCATTTCACTGCAGGACACGGCGTATATTCAGTAACCTACAATTAAGCCAGGAAGAATGAGGGAAATGTAAAATACCAATATAGAAACACGTAGCTAAAATGGTATAATTTCCACATGTGAAAATAGAACATAATGAGAAATTCAAAGCATTTCTGACAGGTGATCTGAGACACGTCTCAAATGATTACACCTGCCACGGCAATACTTATTTGCTTATTTATTCATACAGTTAAAAAACAATCAACGTAAAAGGAAAAGAAATAGAAGACTGCAAAAGGAAACCTAAATATGTGGACTTCCTGAAACTCAGGGATGAAGGATGTAGTCATAGAATCATATAACTGAAGAGTTAGAAAGGTACCCAAGGGCCATCCAGATCAAACCCATGCGCAGCAACAATCTCAACTAAAGAATCTCTGATAGATGGCTACCCAACCTCTGCTTAAAAACCTCCAATGAAGGAGAACTTGCCACCTTCTGAGGGAGTCAGTTACACAGTCAGCCAGCTCTTTAGCCGGAATCTCCTTTCTTACAACTGGAATCCATTGGTTTGGGTCCTACTCTATGGAACAGCAGAAAACAAGCTTGCTCCATCTTCCACACGACAGCCCTTTCCATATTGGAAGATGGCTATCATAACACATATCCGTTTTCTCTTCTCCGGGTGTAACTTTTGTAAGTCTTTCAACTGTTCCTCAGAAGGCTTGGTTTACAGACCCTTGGTCACCCTTGGTCTCTGCACACATTCCACTCCCCCAGGGCCTGTGGTCCTTTGGAGAGTTGAAACACAGTGGAGGCTGTCATAGCGCTAAGAAATCTGGTTTATTCACCTCTTTGCACCTCCAGTCTGCATGGAGGGAGTCCAGATCTGACAGCATTGTCATTTCAAGAGGGGCTTTCAACAGTGCAGCCATGAAGTTCAAGGTATCTCTCCCAGACAGCTTGCCCATGGTGGACCCCAGTCCTTCTTCCTCCTTTCTTCTTCCCAGAACTGCTTGCTATCAGACTCTTTTTTCCTGTCACCTTAAATACCCAGCTCCCCTGACAACCTTCCAAACCCCTAGTCTCTGTCGACACCTCAGGGCAAGGGAGGGAGGACAGTTCTCTTACATAGCAGATGGCTCCCAATGACCCTGTATTGCTTCTTGATGGCCCTAGCTTGGCCTGGTCATTATGCATTGGCTAGTCCAGGAATTCCTCTACAGCTTGCATTTCTCCCTTCACATACCAAGTAATCAAGACCCTACCATTTATAAATTTCAAGGGTTTAGTGGGTCCCCCCAAAATCCATAACAATATTTTGGGTTGGGGAATGTAACCAAGGGGTCATCCAGACTTTCTTTTGTGCTGTGCTTCTATGCACTGTGTCATTTCCAATTGCTCCTCCGTCGCTAACACTTTACTGCTGAATTAGAGCCAATGGCAATCCAGAATAGCCATTTGTTACAATTCAGTGGTTTTCCACAGGGAAAATACGGAGCCAAACAAAACAAAACAAAAAGTACAGGGCTAAAGGTGGATGAACCTCAAGTTAGGACAGCAAGAAGACTATTGTTATTTCTCTTCCTGGTTTTTTTTTTTTTTTTTTTTTTTTTTGCTGCAGAGAGGGTTGCTTTTTGCCTTCAGAATGCAGTGACATGAGACATCCTCATTGGATCATGAGAAAACAAAAATAAAAGAAAACCCCCAACCACACACCTGTAAGGTTGTTTCAAGGACCACGTTCCTGATGTTTGGATGATGCACAGCCATCGCTCCGACTGACGTGACAAAGGCCGCTTGCTGGGAAATGTGCAATGGCATGCATGCCCGGGTGTAAAACTTGAGAGGCTCTCTTTGTGGCCGTGGTTGTCTTGAAAGCTCTTCCACCTGCTCCTTATCTTTCCTCTTCAAGCCGGTTCTTCGCACAGTGGGCGGCCTGCCACTGCGTCAACCAGGTGGCCCTGCCGGCGGTGTGCTGCGATAAACGTCTTCCACGGAAATTTGCATTGCTTTTGTTCTGCCTCTCTGTCTCTCTGCTTCTCCCCGAATTCACACAAACAATGCCAATTTGAAAACTGCAAACAAACAAACAAACAAACAGAAAGGAGATCTGAAACTTTCTCTGAAGGCTGCCTCACCCCCTTGAAGATGGTCCCCCTGGAGCCGAGCTTTCTTGTTATTTTTGCTTAACGCTTTGGCTCGCTATTTTCCCCTTCCCTTTGTACTTTGATGTTCCTTTGGGGACTCGGAGAAAGGAACAATAAGAAAACACTAAGGCATTTGCTGAAGTTTTCTTCTTTTTGCTTTTGCGTGGAGGAAGCCTGTCGAAACAGTCAGGGGGAAGGAAAGAAGAGAGGGTGAGTAAGAAAAGCTAGGAGATGCTCATTCAAGGAATCGGTGTCCTTTGCTACAGATCCCAACGGGCTTCAAAACCCATCCACCGAGAGAATGTCATCCTGCCCTGCAAAATGTCTCAAGTTGCATCTGGATACGAAATATACGTTGGAAGACTAAGAATAATGAGTGCAGCTGTTATCAAGGTACACACCTATTGCCATCACATCAGAAAGAAGACTAAAGACAAACTATAATTTGGGTAAATAGGATGTGTTTATTAAAATATTACTAAATATATAATAACTAGAGGATCTGCAAA
This sequence comes from Podarcis pityusensis, assembly GCF_964106645.2. Classification (NCBI taxonomy): domain Eukaryota; kingdom Metazoa; phylum Chordata; class Lepidosauria; order Squamata; family Lacertidae; genus Podarcis; species Podarcis pityusensis. The sequence continues at coordinate 4,882,881 of NC_138036.1, read as the reverse complement.
TCAATAAAAAGGAACCAATTAAGCCAAACAGGTGTGGGCAGGTGAGTTGGAATAATTGGGAAATTATAATCACTGCTTTATAGGGACTTGGATGGCGCTGTGGTCTAAAACTACTGAGCCTAGGGCTTGTCAATCAAGAAGATCAGTGGTTCGAATCCCCGCGACGGAGTGAGCTCCTGTTGCTCAGTCCCAGCTCCTGCCAACCTAGCGGTTCAAAAGCACTTCAAAGTGCAAGTAGATAAATAGGGACCGCTCTGGCAGGAAGGTAAATGGCGTTTCCATGCGCTGCTCTGGTTTGCCAGAAGTGGCTTAGTCATGCTGGCCACATGACTCGGAAGCTGTACCTGGCTTGGCCAGTAAAGTGAGATGAGTGCCCCAGAGTCGTCCGCGACTGGACCTAATGGTCAGGGGTCAGCACCTTTACCTTTACCTTGCTAGCCATTAACAGTAGGGGGCAATAATGCCTCTGAATACCAGTTGCTGGAAACCACAGATGGGGAGAGTGCTATTGGGCTCACGTCCTGCTTGTGGGTTTCCCATTGAAGCTTCTGGGTGTCCATTGTGAGAACAGGATGCTGGACTAGATAGGCCATTCACCTATCCCAGCAGGCTTCTATCATGCTCTTATTCAGCCCAGACACTGAGGTCCACTTCCCTGTTCAGGGAAGCTTTTGACATTATTATTATTATTATTATTATTATTATTATTATTATTTGCTGGAAGCTGCCCAGAGTGGCTGGGGAAACCCAGCCAGATGGGCAGGGTATAAACAATAAAATTATTATTATTATTATTATTATTATTATTATTAGGGAGCAGAATGGGGTGAAAGTGGTATCAGTTGGCTCTGCCTGTCGTTAGCTCTGACTCCACTAACAGCTGGCTTTTCTGAATTCCACGTCATCAGTCTAAGCGGGCACCAGCCACCACTGGTAGGGTGCAGCCCTGTGGCAGGTCTGTGATGTTGGCCCTGGCTGATAATAACCTGGCATCCTGCTTTTGTTGTGCAGCCACAACAATGCACATTGCCACAATTGTCAGCGGAGGCACGCCTCTGTTCTTTCTTTGAGAATTCGCCTTCAAAGTCCCGTTCTGTCTCTGTGTGTGCACGCACGTGTGTCTAAAGAAAAGAAGTAATAAACAGCGAGTGATTTATTTGTGTGGACAAAATGATTTGATGTTGTTCCTTGTTGACAGAATGATCTGTCCAGAATTACATTCTATTGATAAAACTGTGAAGAAATGCCATTCATCGACCGCACAAAGTTAGGGACTGGCAAAAATGCATTTGTCCAGAGAATATGGGATTCCCCCCCTCCCGAGCTGTCAATTGTTTCTAGAGAGTTGAGCAACCTCATGTTCATAACTGGAGTCTCATCTACTGAGTTTTTTTTTCCCCTTCCCTTTCCCTTGCTTTTAACCTTTTGGAGCATTTCCTTAGATTCTTTTTGTAGACAGCAATAAGAGAGGTGATTTGGGGGTGTACTGAAGACTCCATAATTGCATCCAGCGCACTGATGGTGAACCAAATATTGATGGCTTTCCAGAGGTGTGGGGGCAGTTTATCAGGCAGGAAGATACCCAGAGCAAGTGAATAGGTGACTTTAGCCTGTTGGGAGAGGGAGCAGATCAAATATGAGGGAAAGAACCTTCTCTGCTTATCTGTGTAAATAATTCAGGGCTAGCCTGAACATACAGTCAGGAGAGAGGCAGGAGGAGAAGCTGGGTCTCTTCCCCACCCTTCCACACACACAAAAGCAGGAGGGTCTGGTCTTGCAAGGTCCTGATTCATAATGGGCATAGGCTTCAATCCTCTGCTTACCAGCTGGTGAATAAAAAATTGCATCCTGCACAGTACAGGGTGCTGCAGGGAAGTCGCTTGTGAAGGAACAGGACACTATTGTTGTGAATTTCTATTCCACCTTAAGGAGAAGACATGTAGCGTGTCACATGTCTGTTTACATTCCAGCACAGACTTCCGGGTTGGCGCCTCCGGCAATGGCAGAGCTCCTCCATTCGGGAGGAACTTGCTCCGTGAAAAACAGGGTCTGACCGCCACGGCGAAGGTGGAGACCCATTGAAATCACAAGTGGGAGAAGCTTGTGAACCTGGGATTCGGCTGGCACCTTTTGCGCCTCCCCTACTCGTGGGGAAACCCTGTTTTGGGGATCCGGAGTGACGTGGGGTGAGTGGCGCGGTGCTTTGAATCGACTGCTTTTTTCACGGAGTGAAGCCGCATTGCTGTTGCCAGAGAGCGCTGACTTTTTCCTGTGGACAATTGGATTTTAAACAACTACTCATGAGTAAATCGGAAAATTGGATTTCTAAATACTTTAATTTGGCACTGAAGCGGGAGGTCATAAACAGGAAGTCCGCCTTCCGTTTTTGTAAATAGAGTGAAGCAAAGACGTTACAAGTTAAGCTTTTGGCAAAGGATTAAATTTCCATCAGTTTAAAATACAAAACCCCCCTTGGAAGCAGGAGAAGAGGGGGAAATTTTGGATCTAGTGAGCCTGCAGGAGAGAGTGAAAAATCAAATTACCACTGCTCTGAACCTGGGAACGGGCTGCCAGATGACGTTTGGAGAGAGTGCATTTGGCAGAACGGATTTGACAGCTAGCTAAATAAGAGTAAGATACTGTTTTCATTGTCCTCCTCTGTGTTTAAAAAAGAGGAAAAGTAACTGAAATTTTATCTTTAATGCTTGAGTTGTGCCTGAAAGAACTGATACAAGTGGAGACTGTTTCCCTCTAGAGGGAGCTTTTGAAACTGTTACAGGAGTGTAACTGGGGGATTTCCAGCTGCAGATAAGGATTCTGAGAACCAGAGAGTGACCTTGGACCATTTAAAAATGTTGACAGGAGAGGCCATTGTGACTGTTTTATGTAAGATAAGCTGTTCGCTGGGACAGCTTCACAAGAAGATGGATGACATGACTTTTAAAGTTGATAATTTGGAACAGAAAGTGACTAATTTGAGTCAAAAAGCGAACACCAACACAGAAATAATTCAGGACTTGGTACAGGAATCCATTTTGGCAGGACAAATGGTGGCGGAGAAGGAGGAGAAGGAGAATGCTGCTGTTGTTGAACATAAAGTAATACAAGTGAGATCCGTGGCTTTACAGAAGCAAATTGAGGACTATAAGTTGAGGCCTTTTATGATTGAATCTAGGAAAAGTCAGACTCTGAGGAATGGATCCCGGCTTGGACTAAAGAAGGAAAGTTGGAAAGATCCCTCTATGCAGGGATTAACTGACTTTTGGGACATGGACTCGGGCCTGGAGGAGATTGAAGTTTTGGGGGCCTTTGGACTTGGAGGAATCTTGAAATATGCCCTGAAATACTTTATGGACTGTAGCTTTAACTATGGAAATTTGGCTGATCTGTTCAGAAGGAAGAAAAGGATTGACAGGTTGGAGCTTCCCCGAGATTTGCTCTTTAGCATTAAAGGAAATGAAGAAGACCTGCAGAAGGGACTTGGAAAAGAGTTAAGAGCCTCGGACACAAGATCACCAGGTTGATGGACTTTATGGAGTTGACGGAAAGGACTGGCAGAATCCGAAACCAGGGAGAGGAGATGGTGGAAGAAGACTGGAAAATTTAAAGTTTATATATAGACTTATGGTAAAACTAATGAGTGATAGAAAAATGGTGGAATGATTTTTTATGGGCTTAGCAGAAATGTTATAAGGAGTTAAGCATATATAAGTATTTTAGTTTTAATGGAAAATAAGGTTAAAAAATACGTTATTTACAATATGATAGAAAATGGAGAAAGATGGAAAGGATTTGCTGAAACAATTAATAGAAGTGGAATACAAAAAGGGAGGTGAGAGGAGGTCGAGGAAACAAGGGAATGAAAGATAGAGTACGGAAAAGAGATGATGTATGTTTTTAAATTGTTTTTGTCTTGTTTCATTTAGGGTTAAGGTTAGGGAGTGGGGTTTGTTTAGTTTAGTTTAATGTGTTTAGTTTTGAGTTTAGGTTGTGTTTTGCATTGTTTATATATTGTATTCTATTGTTTTTTTCTTTTTGCTTTCCTCCTTTTTCTTTTTTTCTGTTTTTTTTTCTTTTTTCTCTTTTTGTAATCTATAAAAGTAATAAATACTATTTTTTAAAAAAAATACATTCCAGCACAGCTTGCGGGGAACTTCCCTTGTGTATAGCTTTTGCTTTTCTGGTTCTCTCTGAGAAGACGAGAGAGACAACATATTTCTTTGTCCTGATTTATGATTAATAAATCTGTAGTTGCCGTATGCTTCCACAAGCCTCACGCCTATTCTGTGTGTGCGCAGATCACTCTGCTGATAGTGTGCCGTAACTTTGTTTTTTTTTAAATGATATTTATTAAAGTTACAAAAAATAAAAGAAATACAAAATACAGAAAAAAAGAGTAAAATTTTTAAAATATAACAAAAAAGTAAAGGATAAAAAAGAAACATACAAAATAAAACAGTTAAAAAGACATTAATTTTCTAAACCTATCTTCTCTAGACTTATTTCCCCGGACCTCCTCATACCTCCCTTCTTTGTATTCCAGTTCAGTTTGTTAGTTCAGCAAATCCTTACCATTAAACTTTTGCCCAATTGTGAGCCTTTTTTCATATCTCTTAAAGCATTACAGCTAAAAAGCTCTTAGTTTCTATCCAACATCCTTCTAAGATTCCTTAATTTTACAATATTTCTGTAAATAGTCTTTAAATTTCTTCCAGTCTTCTTTCACCGACTCTTCTCCCTGGTCTCGGATTCTGCCAGTCATTTCCGCCAGTTCCATGTAGTCAGTCACCTAACTTTGAAGCCCTGGTCATTGATTTACATTGGGCAGAGGCCGATGGTCTTTGCAGCGGGACGACTGGAAGGGAACGGCTCAGCTGGGCATAGCCAGCTGGCCTCCTGGCCCTCTGCATGCTGACAACTATAACCTGCAAGGTCAAATTCTAGGATCCCATCTTGCATGGTGCTGCTTCAGGGGGGAGGTATCAGGCAGAGAGGGGACACTGAGCAGGAATTCCGACCTTTACCTGCAGCCAGTCAGTTACACCCCTCTTGGCCGTGTCACAGTTTCCCACCTAATGCCTATCTCTCATTCCTGCTTCACATCCCAGGTCCAGGCAGCTCCGTGTCACTCTGGGCCACCCAACCCCAGCAACCTGGGGCTGTCTTGATCCGATTCAGCCCATGTCCCAAGGTTAGAGAAGGTGCCAGCCCTCCAAGGAAAGGGAGAAAGTTCTTGGCTGGTGTCAGAGGGAATTGGATATGAAGCCTAGAAGTGACTGCACAAAACGATCTTAGGGAACATGCTGTTTTCTGAAGAAGTGCCTGAGCTCCTTCCGCTGGGCTCTGTTTGTAAAGAAAGCAAACGTTGCAAAGACATCAGAAGCACCCAGGCTCAACAAAATGTATCAGGATGACACCAAACTGCAAAAGGCAGCTTTGGTCTCACTGAAGTCAGGAAGCTGCAGCTATGCATTTTGTCTCTCTGTGTGTGTGTGTGTGTGTGTGTGTGTGTGTGCGCGCGCGCGCGCGTGCGTGTGTGTTTACACTGAAAACCACCCTGTGATCCTTGGATGAAGGGTGGTATATAAATTGAATTAATAAATTAATAGAACAATAAATTAATAAATAAACTAAGCCCTGCTCCACTGCTCATGAAACTTCTCAGTTGGAGAACCTGAGAAACACATAGCAATATTCACAGTTCTCTCTTATGTTAGTATGTTTCATGTTAGACCACTTGTTATCTCCTGTTAGTCCAACCTCTTTGCATGCAAACCATCTTCATTGTGACAAGCAAACTACATTCTGCTCAAGTTAAACATCTGCTTTGTAGCATGAGCTTTATTTTATTTTATTATTTTATTTTGTTTTAAATTTAGCAGAGAACACAAATGAAACATGCATGGGCAAAAACAGGTGAAAACTTTACAGGCGAGCAAATATCGCAATTACCAAAATTGGAAGAAAACCTCTGAGTCGTTAACAAAAATGCAAAACAAAACATTAAAATTATGGACTAAAAAGAAAACAAGTGGTAGAGCTGGAGGAAGAGCAAAAGACATAGGTAGGGTACGTTAAGATGAGAGAACAGAGAGAGGAACGATTGGGGAAGCCCATGGAAGGCTTTGAAGGCAGTTGTTCTGGACTTCAGGAACAGGCAGGAAGGCAATGTAGGGATTTAAAGAAGAGTCTTCACAAGCGAGTGCTGTTTCAGGTTTCCCATGGGCATCTGGTTGGCCACTGTGCAAACCTAGAGGTGAGCTAGATGGGCTTATAGCAAGATCCAGCAGGGCTCTTACTATGCCCACAAGGGAGCTGCTTCTGGAAGTGCAACAGAAGAGGGAATGAACTCTGGGTGTGCCTTTAGGAGATGGCTCATTCCTCCTGCCTTGCTCATTCAGTAGCCCTGAGAGCTTCCATAATGGAGCTGCTTCCAAAAGAACTCTATGGGGATTTCCCAACCTTTTGGGTTGAAGGAGTAAAGGGGGGGGGGGGTTAAGTACTAATGTCACTAGCTTTGTTGCTCTTTTTTGATGCGATGTGGTTTGATATTTTCATAAGCTTTCTGTTTATTGGAACGTTGGTGTTAATAGTTTATCACATTTAGTGTTATGCTGTAGTGGTGTTACACTTTTTAATTATGTATTGTCACAGTACTGTTGTAGTTTGACTATGGTTTGCTTCCAATGTCAAGTGACTTGAGTGCTGTTGGTTCTGCTTCTGGGCTACACTAGTTGTGTGGGAACAGGATACTGGACCAGATGAACATTTGGCCTGACCCCGCAGGGCTCTTCTTGTAGAATTATAAAATAATAGGATTGAAATTGGAAGGGACCCAAGGATCCCTTCCATCCTTGGAGTAAAAGGATTGTCTACTCCAATCTTCTGCAGTGCAGGACTCACAGCTACATAATTTTTGACAGAGGGCCATCAACCTCTACAGGAGTCCAGCACCTTCTAAGGGAGTCCATCCAACAGCTCCCACTGTCAGAAAGTTCTCCCTATGGGGTGGTGGTTAGGATTATGTTCTTATATTTGTGAGGGAAATGGAATATTAAAAAAATATATATCTATAACTAGGAGTGTCACAACATCAGAACAACAGGAGAGGTGGATAACAATGGCAGCATGGTGCTGAACCTTGTTCTCTAATCCAAAGATACACACTTCTTCCAACTGACTATCAATATGACATCATTTCAGCTTGGTTTTTTTAGAGGGGGGAAAAACATCTTCCAATAAAAGGACTCATGTTCTTGGTAATTTTCTTGGTATTGAAATACATAATTTTTATTCTGTTTCGTTCTGCATTAACTCCGACGCAATGATGCCAACACACTGCAGAGATTCATGGCGAATAAAGGTAGCTGAGGTTCTCTCCTAAGCAGGAACCCCTCCTCTCCCCTCCGCCCCAAAGCTTGGTTAATAAGAAGCTCCCAGAGTTTAATTCCCATCTTTTCTTCCCTCTTCCCCCACAATCCTCCACCCTCCTTGCATTTCATACCCAATCAATATTATTTGACAACACACAGGTCAGCAACGATGGAAGCATGGAAATTACAAAAGAAACTATTGTTTGGCTTGAAATTAAGGGCTAGTGGGATCAATAGTACATTTGAAAATTGATATCGATCATGGGATGTGTGTGTATGGGGGTGGGAGAAGATACTGGGGGCAATGTCCCTTCCCAGCGACACGACTTCTGTCTCATTCTAACAAATCCAATGAAATCAACCTAAAAATTATACATGGACAAATCTTTTTGAAACAATTGGAGTGGTGGTGGGGAAAGGGGGAAAAGTATTGACATCTCATAATTGGATTTCCCCACTTACAGCAGTAATGGGGAATTTTTGTTTTGTTTTGTTTTTTTACCCTCTTATTATTTTGCAAGGTTTGGACACCAGACAATTGTTTTTGAAGCCCGTGTTATTTACTTAAAGGTTTCTAACTCAACGTGCATTTGGAGGGGGGGGGAGGAAGGGGGCAAGAGTGGAGTCAGCAGAACACCACTCGCTTCAAAACAAGCTGGGAATCACAATCGTCAATGTTTAGCCCGCTGGAGAACTATTGTGTGACAAATTGATTTGGAGTCATCATTTGCTTAAAAAGGCAGTAAATGAAACTTTATGAGATGGGGACGAAATAACGACATGAAATTGTCCATCCAGAACTCCTGATGGTGATCAGTAAAATGAAATAGATTAACTGCTTTCATTCTTTTTTTTTATCTCCCCCCCCCCCCACTGCATGTCTCCACTATGACAGCATAATAGGCAAGAGGGTGGGACATGGGTGCTTTGCCCTTGACCGGGTGTGAACTGATGGGTTGCCCACTGTTGGCTTCTGATTGCCAAACCTGGTGGTTAGCAAGAACTTCCAGTCCATGTCCGTGTGTTTCCAACTTATTATCTGCTTTACTAGAAAGAATATATGGACCTGTCTGACCCATATTGTTTTTTTCTTCTTCTCATAACTCATACTGCCTCCTACTGTCAGACCTTTTCGTTTGTCTAGCTTAGAATTGTCCACACTGACTGGAAATGCCCGGGATTGAATCAAGAAGCTTCTGCATTCCAAGCATATGCTCTAGCACTGAGCTACAGTCCTTCCCTGATTCATAACTTTTGGTAGATCCAAAATGAAGAAATACAAGAGAGACAAGCGGATCTGCCTACCAAATAGAGAAGCATGTGTAGATAGCACAGTCCTCTCACTTCTGCTGCTAACACCACTCAACAGTGGAAGATGGGGCAAACTTGCACACTCCCCACTCCTGGAGATCTACTCTCACCAGAAAGCACTCACAATCCTCCTTCAACACATACAATGCTCATAAAGTCAAAAACCACCCCACAAATGAGTGGTGTCATTGCCCTTGATGTGACCCAAAATGGTGATCTGCAGTGGCACTGAACACTGTAGAATCATGGGTGAGGAACCTGCGGCCCTTCAGATGTTGTTATATTCCATTTTCCACATTGTTTACTTACTTATTTTATTACATTTATATACCACCTTTTCTTCCAAGAAGCTCAAGGTGGTGTACATGATTCTCCCTCTCCCCATTTCATCCTCACAACAACTCTGTGAGGTAGGTTAGGCTAAGAGATGGTGACTGGCTCAAGGTCACCCAATGAGCTACATGGCCGAGTGGGGATTTGAACCTTGGTTTCCCAGGTCAAAGTCCAGCACTCTGACCATTATGCCACAGTGCCTTCATCCTCCCTGACCATTGAACTTGCTGGATGCAGACTGTTGGGGGTTGTAGCCCAGCAATGCCTAGAAGGCCACCATGTTTCCCATCCCTGCTCTAATTTTTATGGATTCATTTGACCTACCAGATTTCTCCTTCTGGTTTAATGCAAGGGGAACAACTGGGAGGAAATAAGCCAGCAGGAGAGGCACTACAAAGATGCCACATAAACAAAGATTTCTTTTGGGTTTGCATTCTCTCTCTCTCTCTCTCTCTCTCTCTCTCATCTCTTCTCTGGTCTGTCTAGAAGCAGCAAGAGTGACATTTGTAATATCCTCTCTCTCAAACTGTCTGCCGGTCGGGGAGTAATGAAGGGAGCTCGGCTCGTTTCTCGACTTCCTCAGGAGAGATCAAGATTTCTAATGGGAAAGTGGTGATGGAGATTGTCTGATCGCTTGTGCCCTCAGCAGAGACGACTTAGTCAATGTCACAATGCAAACCATCACTCACGAACCCTCGCTAAGCTGCCTTGACTACAGAGGCTTCCTATCCGGAGAAAGCATTGTCTAGCTCTGCTTTATTTCTTAATGGGATACTTGGCTCTTGGAAACAAAAACAGCGAAGGCTGCTACCCTCAAGGATAGTTTCTTTCTTACTTGGGAGAAGTATTCTTGGAAGGAGCAGCTCTTTCATTGAAGCCTCCACAAAACAAGATACTCAGGAGTAACTATATGGCAGTAACTATACACCCCTTCATGGATCACTGCCTTGCTGTGGTGAAGGGGCTTGAATAACTCAGAGAAACTATGAACTATGCCCAGCAGGGCACCCAAGATGAACAGGTCATAGTGGAGAGTTTTGACCAAACGTGATCCACCTGGAGGAGGAACCGGCAAGCCAATCCAGTATCCCTGCCAAGAAAACTCCATGGACAAAGACAACAGGCATATAAAAGTTATGATGCTGGAAGATGAGCCCCTCAGGATGGAAGGCGTCCAACATGCTACTGAGGAAAAGCGGAGGACAAGTACAAGTAGCTTCAGAGCTGATGAAGCGGCTGGGCCAAAGCTGAAAGGACGCTCAGTTGCGGATATGCCTGGAAGCGAAAGGAAAGTCCAGCGCTGTAAAGAAAAATATTGCATAGGAACCTGGAATATAAGAACCATGAACCTGGGTAAGTTGGATGTGTTCAAAGTGGAAGACAGAAGTGCCTGGTGTGCTCTGGTCCATGGGGTCACGAAGAGTCGGACACGACTAAACGACTAAACAACAACAACGACAGTAGCTAAACAACTATACGACAGTAGCTGAGCGATAGAGCAGCTGTTTGACGTGTAGAATGAACCAGGGTTAATCCCTGCCATCTTCAAGTAGGGTTGGGAATGCCTGAGAATGTCCAGTCAGAGTGGACATGACATGACATGCTGCCCTCACAAAACAGTTTATAACATTCTAAAACAGCCTTTCTCAACCTGTGGGTCCCCAGATGTCGTTGAACTACAACTCCCATCACCCCTAGCTAGCAAGGCCAGAGCTCAGGGATGATGGGAGTTGTAGTCCAACAACATCTGGGGACCCACAGGTTGAGAACCACTGCTCTAAAACTCAGGAAAACACAATTAATAAACTCAAATTCTTCTTCTTTTTTCAAGATTGAAAGACTCCGCAGAGTTCAACCCACTGAATAAACTTGAATCAAAGTATATTCAAAGGGTTTGCATTGTTTAGAATCAGCAATGATGTGGCTGTACATATTTTCAACAGTGGAAGATTCTGCCCTGGAAAGCAGCGAACTGACCTTTCCAATAAGTTGATTGATCTAATTTGATTTATTATATTTCTGTGCCATTTTTCATTCGAATTAATCCCAAAGCGGCTTACAAACAATAAATAGCAATAACATGATAGAACAGAATGGAACATCAAAAATGCAGCATAAATCATATAGAAGAATGAACGAACAATCAGTGAAAACAATACAATCTATAAAACACTGCTCATAAGCAGTGACCGGATGACCACCCACCAGGAATGCTGTGTGAGTGACTTGCTTGTATTGATAAGAGGCTGGTCTAGAATCATTTGAGAATCATAGAATTGTAGAGTTAGAAGGGGCCGTGAGGGCCATCTAGCCCGACCTGCTACAATTCAGGAATCTCAACTAAAGCATCTTTGACAGGTGGCCATCCAACCTCTGCTTAAAAACCTCCAAGGAAGGAGAGTCCACCATCTTCCGAGGGAGTCATTCCCACTGTCAAACAGCTGTAACCATCAGATAATCCTTCCTAATGTTTGATCAGAAACTCGTTAGTTTTCATTGGAATCCATTGGTTCGAGTTCTACCCTCTTGTGATGTACTAAGCTTGGATCCTAGAACAATAGGCAAATAGGATCCTAGAATGCAACAACTGATTGGCCTGCAGGAAAAGACCAATCAGGCTCCAGGAGGAAGTTAATCAGCCTATTAGGCTGGTAGGATCCTAGAATGCAACAACTGATTGGCCTGCAGGAGGGAAGCAGAATCAGCCAATCAGACGGGACCCATTGTGTAAATAATGTATATAAAAGCCTGAGGTTTGGGGGGCAATTCAATCACTGTTTTACAAGCTGCAATAAAGAGCATGAAATCACTACAGGACTACAATATATTTCACCTCTGGATCTGCAGAAACAGATTTGCTCCATCTTCCATGTGACAGCCCTTTGGGTATTTGAAAATGGCCATTCTATTCCCCTCTCAGTCTTCTCGCCCACAACCATTCCTCATAAGTCTTGGTTTCCAGACCCTTGATCATCTTGGCTGCCCTCCTCTGCTAATGTTCCATCTTGGCAACATGTTCCTTAAGGTGTGGCACCCACAACTGGACACAGCACCATGGGGCCCAGTGCTTTGGATGGGCCTCCCTGTGGAAAGTTGAATACTTTTCAGCCTTATGGTTCTTTGAATTAACCATGAACACCACCCCATTGTTGCTTGTCAACTGTCACAGTTTTGGATATCCAGGCTGCTGATCCCAGGTCTTTTGATCCAGATTCAGAACCTTTATCTCTTCCTTCCCCCAAGGCAGCCAGGTTCCATTGCATTATCAAGTTCACATCCGCGGCAAGCGAGTGATTCCACCCCGGGCAGACTGTCAGGTTCCCCATGGCCGGCAAAGGTTTTTATGAAATCAGATGTATTTGTCTTGATGTTTAGTAGAGAGCATGAAATTCAAATCTGGGCATTTGGCAGTCGGTGGACCAGCCCTTTAATATTCAATGACATAACTTCATTGCGGTTTTGACAACGCGCTCTAGGAGTTTGTGCTTACCACTGGAAATTAAAGCCACTGAAAGAGTCGACAACAGCAGAATTGCGAAGACTCCCTAGCTCCTGAGGTGTTTGTTATTCTCATTTGTCGAAGGTTGTTATTGTGTTTGTAAGACCGTCACATTCTATTTAGAGGCCCACCTGAAGTCGATGCAATACAGGTATATACTGGGGAGGAGGGGAACCTTTTGACATGTTTTTCCACAACATTTCTGCTCTAGCTACTGGTCTGCAGTTTCATTTACTCACGACCCAATTGATTAGATCATTGTCAAGAGCCCCTTGGGAGGAAGACTCAGTGTGTGGGAGCACGTGAATAAGAAAGCTCTTTAGAAGCCTGCTTGTTTTCTTTCTGCTTCCCCCTGAAAAAAACCATATTCATAGGGGTGCTGTGTGTCTTCAAAGGGGAGCACAAGGGAGACACATCTCCTTGAGCTGGAGCTCATGCTTGAATCACAAATAAAGACTTTGAACATGTCCAGAGTGCATTCAAGGGAACGCTGGTGGCGCTGTGGGTTAAACCACAGAGCCTAGGACTTGCCGACCAGAAGGTCGGCAGTTTGAATCCCCACGACGGGGTGAGCTCCCGTTGCTCGGTCCCTGCTCCTGCCCACCTAGCAGTTCGAAAGCACGTCAATGTGCAAGTAGATAAATAGGTACCGCTCCGGAAGGAAGGTAAACGGCATTTCCGTGCGCTGCTCTGGTTTGCCAGAAGCAGCTTAGTCATGCTGGCCACATGACCCGGAAGCTGTACGCCGGCTCCCTCAGCCAATAAAGCAAGATAAGCACTGCAACCCCAGAGTCGGCCACGACTGGACCTAATGGTCAGGGGTCTCTTTACCTTTACCTAGAGTGCATTCAGCTCCATGATATGGGTGGGTTGAGCTGCTAATTCTATCCCATTTTGGCCGCACTATAAAATTGAAGCATTGGAAGGGACCCTAAGGGTCATCTAGTCCAATCCTCAACTCCCTGAGATTGAGAACTCAGTCGTCACTTCTATTCTGTTTCATGCTACTGTGCTCTGTTTCATCCCTTTGAGTGATTTTATGTAGAAAGAGCCGGCTGGGTCAGGCCAATAGTCAATCTAGTCCAGAATCCTGTTCTCACAGTGGCCAACTAGATGCCTGTAGGAAACCTGCAAGCAGGATTCAAGCATAGGAGCATTTTTCCCTCCTGGTATTCAGAAATGCACTGCTTCTTATTGTGGAGACCCAGCATAGCTGTCATAGCTAGTAGGCAATGATAGCTTTCTTTCCTATGAATTTGTCCAGTGCATTTTTAAAGTCATCCAAATTAGTGGTCATCACTGCCTCCTGGGGGAGCGACCTGTTACATGCATTTTGTGTGCAATTTTAAAACACCCACATTTTATGTAAAAGATTAGTTTCCAATGCATTTACCAGCATAGGTAAAAAAAGAAAAGAAAAAGGTAAAGGATCCCTGGATGGTTAAGTCCAGTCAAACGTGACTATGGGGTTGCAGTGCTCATCTCACTTTCAGGCCAAGGGAGCATGCGTTTGTCCACAGACAGTTTTCCAGGTCATGTGGCCAGCATGACTAAACCGCTTCTGGCACAATGGGACACCGTGACAGAAACCAGAGTGCACGGAAACATTGTTTGCCTTCCCACCACAGTGGTATCTATTTATCTATTTGCACTGGCGTGCTTTCGAACTGCTAGATTGGCAGGAGCTGGGACAGAGCAACGGGAGCTCACACCATCGCAGAGATTCAAACTGCCGACCTTCCGATTGGCAAGCCCAAGAGGGTCAGTGGTTTAGATCACAGCGCCACTCATGTCACTTTTTACCAGCGTATTGCACATTTTGTGGGTGCCTTTTAGATGAAAAATACATACTTTGTGTGCACATCACAAAATTCAGAGAAATGTGTTATCTAACAGGGAACTGTGCTCTGCCCTGCAAGCAAGTTTGGGAGCATCACATGAGGTCAAGTCACTGCAAACCTCCCAGTAAGGAGTTGCTACATGGGGAGAGAGAAAGAACTAAAATTTGGGTGACACTTTCAGCAGTATGGTGGGTAATGATGCCGTTCTACTGGTAGTCAGGCTCCTGCAATTGGCCACTGACTTCTGAAGAACCTAGGCAGGCAGAACTCATGCATCTGGTATGTGGGTACCAAAGTATCACCTTTGCAGCCATCCTGGGATAATGCACAGGGTTCACTCAGGGAGGCTACAATCACCAGATTTCAGAGCCCGTTTGAAACGAAGACATAGTAGATCCCAATCACTTCAAGGGAGCTTGCAGCAGAAAAATTCCCAATGCATTGAAACAGTAGTCGACAGTCATATCCAATTGCTCTGAGTTGTCAATCAACACTTGGAGGTTGTATTCCTTTTCCTCCCCAGTCTTCCTGATGAATTCCAAGAAAGATGAGGAAAATAAGGCTGCCAGGCTGTGAGGAGGTGACGGGTGTTTGGGAGAGGAGAGGTATTTTGGCATTAACAAGGTGTCCTCACTTATCGCTTACAACTGGAAGTGGAGATTGCTGTTAGAAATGTACCATTAGTGCAAAAGCTCATTAGCATGCTCTAATCCTTGTAAGCATTTGCAAATGACACTCATGAAGCAGGTGTCATGTTTTCTTTTCTTATGTGGCTCTGAATGGAAACCAGGCTACTGAAGCATTCGCTGGAAGGATCCCAAGTGCAGATGTCTGCTACATGTCCCTTTGCAAAGGGTCTTTGAACCAGGGCTGAATCAAAGCAACCTAGCTTGCTGAGGCTCGTTTTAAAGACTGCTGAAAAGTGCATCCCATTTTGGGTTGTTGTCGACACTCATTGTTGTCTTCTCCATTGTGTTCTTACCACCATTTCCTCCCTCATTTGCCCTCACTGGATTTGCCCTTGTTTTTCCCCCTCCTGCCCTTCAGTCTGATCAGCTGTGATGATGCCACTTTGTTTGTCTCTGTGTTCATGAAGCTCTGTCTGGCATCACAGAAGCTCAGTAATAAAATAGACTCGTTTGCCCTAGCCAATCAGATGAAAATGGAGTGACTCCCCTTTGAAGAAAGGTTGCAGCATTTGGGCCTTTTTAATTTAGAGAAAAGATGTGTAAGAGGTGGCATGAACAGTGGTGTATCATAGGCTGAGCGGACAGCAGGGCTGTGAGGCAGGGAAACAGTTAGTAGCATTCAACTGCCTAACTGTAACTGCGTCATCCAGGAGTTCACAGCCACAGCTAAGAAAAGAAGAGCCGTTCCATTGTCTGGAGAGGTCACTTCCTGGTTCGCACAGAGGAGCTGTTTTCAATGGAGCCCAGCAACGGAAGTGCACAGTTGTATTGAGGCAGCAACAGGTGTTGAAATTTTGCACAGCTAACAATTTTGCACCCAGGGCAACTGCCCCTGTACCTCTTCCATGCTACACCACTGGGAATGAGAGAGGTTTATAAATTTCTTCACGGCATGGAGAAAGCAGACCATACTTTTCTCCCTCATAATGCTACAGCTTGTGAACACCCAATGAAGCCAACTTCACTGGACAGACAAAGAAAATACTTCTTTGAACAGTCCATAGTTGAATTATAGAATTTGATCCTGCAATAGGCAGGGCTAGACACCAACTTGGATTGCTTTAAAACAATATTGGACAATTTAATTTTTTTTGCAGAGGATAAGGCAATTGGTGGCTACCAGCCACAGTTGTACTCTGGCTTCATGTTTAGAGGTAAGCTGTTTCTGAATACCAGTTGCTGGAAACCATAGGAGAGAAGAGTGCTGCTGTGCTCAGTGTCAGGATTTCAGCCTACACTCGAGAAGGACTCTGGCAGAGACACATGTCCAACTGGCATGTTCCCTCCCTCCTAGTCAATTGTTTGGGAGCTTCATAAGCTTTCTTCTGCCTGAACATCACAGCAACCAATGCCAACCGACACCGGCACACTTAGGGATCCGCAGAGTTTGTGCATCATGCGTGTGGCAGACCTCAGCAACTCAGCAATTTGGCTAATCTACTTTATTTACATATCAACACACACAGAGGACTGCAACATGGCTCCCTCTCTCTCTAGCATCAGACAGCAAAGAGAAAAAGGACAATAGTCCCACTTCATGGAACACAGGAACACAAACATCCTGTCTCCATTACTTCCCACTCTGTGGAGTCAAAACATATACCGTCATGTGAAAGACAAAAATCCCATGACTGCAGTCATAGATCAGGGATTCTAACACTCAGATCTTGCTCGCGGATTTCCCAAATAATAAAATTATTATTCAGTTGGCGACTACGGGAATAGGATTCCGGACCAAATGGGCCAAATGTTAGCAGAGCTATATTTATGTTCTTAGCTGAGAAGGTCTTCTGTCAAACCAAGGGGTGTCCCACTTTTTCTAGTGCAGTTCCCCCATCACTTTCCTTATCGCATTTTTTTTTTTTAGGGAAGTGTGCACAAGACCTCCAAGTAACTGTAATTGTGCAACCCGAATGGCCACTTTGTGATCTGAATCCTGAGAACTGTGACAGTCTGGAAGCGCGCTAGGTTAGCAGAGTTGTAAGCATCTACGATTTTCCACACTCTCCTGCAGATGCAGATAAGTGTGCTGAATGGACTGGAGGGGTCCAAAGTTTGTCGGAGTGGGGGGCGAGCCCACACTGGCAACCTAATTGCAAAAAGTTGGAGAATACTGCAAAAGTCGGAGACTAATTCACACGGCTCCACTTTTTAACATCCAGACTTTTCTGAAATAACAGGAACGTATATGTTCATCTTCCCTAAAATATCTAGATATTTTTAAAAGAAATTAATTGAGAGAAATCCTGCAGTGTCTCTCTTCCCCCATCCCACCAAACCGCATGGCTTCCCCTTTCTCGTCTCCGACTTCTTATCGCTCAGCACTGATGTTCACATTATAATATTCCCCTTACAAGGCCACTTTTTTTTCATCCCATAGAATGATTCATGTTGAAGTTGGAAGGATTAAACAATATGTTATCTCAAACACCGGTAATAGCTTCAGGTTAAAATCGTGCCGTTTGCGAGAGGCACCTTGTTGCTTAAGTTATGCAAGGACCAGAGGCTGTAGAGCAAGTGAAATCTCCCCCACAGCCTTTTATCATGCCCACTCCTCTAATGTATTATAAATCATTAGCTTCTCAGCTAGTATCCCAGAGCCACTGATACTCCAAAGTGCGCTTTTCCTTCCCCCAGACATATTTTGAGGGAAATGTGCCACTCAGGAATGGGGTGGAAAGGGGCTGGTAATGAAGTGAATGCAGGGGGTTCGAGAAGGAAGGCGGCGAGGAGATTGGCCATGCACCATGGCTGAAAACATCTCCAGCCGTATCCAAATATATTTCTAGCATAAGCAAGACCAGCGTCTCAGTGAGCTGGTTCTTATTAATTTCATGACGACGAATTGAATGGAATGGGGTCTATTTGGTTCACCTGTTCTGATGTGCATTTATTTATTGGGTTCCATCTATGACTTCCCATGAAATATCTTGAAGAGATTTATGACAATAGCATCAATAATTAAGACATAAAAATAAAATTGATTGCATATGTAAAAATAAATAAAAACGCTGATTCCAATATGCAGATGCAAACAGGGATAAAGATCTCCTTTCTCCCAAAGGAAGGTCTTCAAAAGGTGCCAAAGAAGACAATGGAAATAGCGTCTCTAGGATATGTAATGGGAGGGAGTTTGAGAGGGTAGGTACATTCACACTAAAGGCCAGATTCCTATAGCGTATGGAATAGACCACCTGATAATAGGGTATCAGCTGTCAGGAGCTCAGCCTACACTCGAGTAGGACCCTAGTTGAGACACATGCCCGACTGGCATGTTCTCTCCCTCCTGGTCAATCGCTTCAAAAGCTTTCTTCTGCCTGAACATCACAGTGACCAATGCCAACTGACACCAGCACACTTAGGGATCCACAGAGTTTGCGCAGTTGTGTAACAGACCTCAGCAACGCAGCATTTTGGCTAATCTACTTTATTTACATATAAACCCACATGGAACACTGCAACATGGCTCCCTCTCTCTCTAACATCAGACAGCAAAGAGAGAAAGAACAAAGGACAATAGTCCCACTTCATGGAACACAGTAACACAAACATCCTGTCCCCACTCTGTGAAGTCATGTGAAAGACAAAAATCCCATGGCTGCAATCATGGAGCAGCAATTCTAACATCAGCATCAGTCCCACATGCACTCTGTCTCATACTGATTTGATTTATTACTCATGATTCATGGAAGATGGAGCAAGCTTGTTTTCTCCTGCTCTGGAGGGTAGGACCCGAACCAATGAATTCAATTTACAAGAAAAGAGATTCCGACTAAACATCAGGAAGCACTTCCTGATAGTAAGCCCATGGGGGCTTCAGCCTTCACAATAAAATAATTGAGGGGGCTGGGGCCCCACAAAGTTGATGGGCATTCCCATTCAAATGGTGTGTGTGCACTGCGTCAAGTGATCGATTATGCAGGCAGGGTATACAAGTACCTGGGCCCCCACAATATTTTATTCAAGTTGGCACCCCTGGTAAGAGCTATTTGATAGTGGAATGTACTTTCTCAG
This sequence comes from Podarcis pityusensis, assembly GCF_964106645.2. Lineage (NCBI taxonomy): Eukaryota > Metazoa > Chordata > Lepidosauria > Squamata > Lacertidae > Podarcis > Podarcis pityusensis. Next base: position 4,863,821 of record NC_138036.1, on the reverse strand, counting down.
GAGGTTGTGGAGTGTCCTTCAGATATATGAAGGCCTGTCACATGCATGATGAAGCAAGTTTGTTTTCCCCTGCTCTGGAGGGTAGGACCCAAACCAATGGATTCAAGTTGCAAGAACAAATATTGCAACTATACTTTCTGAAGATACAAGCTGTTTGACAGTGTAATAGACTCCCTTTGAAGGTGAAGGACCCTCCGTCATTGGAGGTGTTTAAGCAGAGGTTGGAAAGCCATCTGTCATGGATGCTTCAGTTGATGATAATAATAATAATAATAATAATAATAATAATAATAATAATAATACGCCCATCTGACTGGGTTGCCCCAGCGACTCTGGGTTGCTTCCAGCAATATATAAAAAACACAATAAAGCACTCCTGCACTGCAGGGCTCTGGACTAGATGATGCTCAAAGTCCCTTCCGACTCTACAATTCTACGATTCTATGATTATGCAGATCAGAATCTGATCTGTTAAATCCCAATCCCTATTTCACCTACATTCGCTATAATGGGCAACCAAAAATGGCTATTATATTTTTTCTCCTTTTTCACATAAGTCAATGGAATTTGCAGGCAGGGAGCAGGTCAAAAGTGAATTAAGCTGGCCAAATTTTGGGTAGATGTATCTGGGGGTTTAGGAGAGCTGCCAAAGTTCAAAGAAATAGGTCCAGGGAGTATCACATTAGGTGATTGTACCTTTGTGGCTACCTGCCCCCCCAAAACCCACTATTAAAAGTCAGATTCTTTTTACTTTGCCATCCATTCCATGAAGAAAATAATCAGAGAGCTCCGATTATTTTGCTTACGTAAAGGAACAGTTGGAAAAATGAAGACCACATTATTATTCCAACTCCACCACTGATATGCTGCTCTCACAGCCCAACTGAAAGGAGAATAATGACCTATGTGAAGAAAAAATATGTTAATAGATTAATGTTTTCAATTTCCAGTTCAACAGTTTTCTACCAGCATCCAGTCAGATGCCTATGGGAAGGTTATATGCAGGACCTGAGTGCAAAATCACTCTCCCCATTTGTGATCCCCAGCGTACTGCCTCCGACCGTAGAGTTGGAACATAGCCACCATGGCTAGTAGCCACTGAGAGCCCTATAACCCACAGATTTGTCTAAACCCCTTTTATAAGGAAAATGCTATCAACTACTTGAATCTCAGTTGCCATCATATTATTCCCACTCGATATCCTGGGCCTGACATGTTGACTTAATGACAAATGGTGTCTTGGTTGAATGTTTGTTACTTTTTAAATGCAATTAACCATAAGCCTCCTAAAACCACATTAGTTGCTGATTTCCCCCCTCCGTAATAAGCAGTGTCCTTTCACACAAGTAAGGAAAACTGACGCTCTTGTGCCTTTTAATGGATGTTTGCTTTAAACAGGTCAATTTTTTTCTGAAGATGCTTCCTTGACCTTTCTTCTAATTAACGAATTGTTCATCTGACAACCACAACTGCATTCTGTTAAGTGAATGGTTGTTTCCTGCTGAAACTGAAATAGAGATCTGCTTGCGTTGGTGGAAATGAGAGACACTTCTAAGCTGCACAAACTTAATGGATAACCACAAACACGGATGTTGTAGAGTTGGCCTCCGCCATTTGTAACAGTAAACCTTCTATAAATACTCTGGTTAGGGGATCTTGCTCCATTTCATTCAACACTGCATGCCAAATAAAAACTCCAAACCACATGTTCGCCAGACAAAGTTGGGTTGGTTCATTCTAGCAGGGCTGCACCAAAATTTGTCCTACAGTTTCTCATAGGTTTTCTTCCCTTGGCAAAGAGGCGGCAATTTTTCTGCCTTCTTCTCAGGTCCCTAGAATGGTTTTTTTGTTTGTTTAGAATTCTATTCAGTACATAGGAATACTGGAAGATGCCTTACACTGAATCAGACCATTGGACCCATCTTGCTCAATATTGTCTACACTGACTGACAGCAGCTCTCCAAGATTTCAGGTAGTGTTTTCTCCCAGCCCTACCTGGAGATGTCAGGGAATGAACCTGGGTCCTTCTGCACGCAAAACAGATGCTCTACCATTGGGCTACAGGCCTTCGCCCTCCTGGGGAAGGAATGCACTACACGTCACATGAACCTGTCCAGTGACTTCACCTCCTTCTCTAGATACTTCACAGACCGTCTGTAGTGGTCTCCCACAGTCTGAGGACCCTTGACTGGGTAACAAATTGATCATGCATGATTGTTCCCTTCTACTCTAAGGAAGCAAAATCTTTCTCAGCCAGGTGAAGACCAAGCCTAAAGGTAAAGGACCACTGGATGGTTAAGTTCAGTCAAGCTTGACTATGGGGTGTCGCACCCATCAGGGCCATCTTACCCATAGGCACTAACGGTGCGGGGCACCCAGGTGCCAGGCTCTCAGGGGTGCCAGGCTGAAAGTCCAGGGCCTGAGAGTAGAGTCCAGGAAAGAGCCTGCCTGTTGGTTGGAGCGCTGCGGCGGCTCTGTGCTGCAAGTTTGGGGGTGACCAGGTAAGCAAGATGCTGAGGCAGCCAGCCTCCTGCACGCCTGGGATTAGGCAACTGGGGGTGGGGTGCCGGGCGGATCTTTGCACCCTGGCACCACATATGCTTAAGACAGCCCTGGCACCCATCTTGCTTTAGGCTGAGTGAGCTGACTTTTGCCCGCAGACAGCTTTCCAGGTCATGTGGCCCATGACTAAACTGCAATGGGACACCATGATGAGGGCCAGAGCACATGGAAACAGTGTTTACCTGTGCTGGTCCCGGGGGTAAGGTACCTTGGGTGTAGCAGAGTCCACACGAAGAGGGGCAAGGTCCGAGGCAGAGAGCCGGGCGGGGAACAGGAACGCTGGAACAGGAGGCTGTGCAGGGAACAGGAACACCGGATGGTCGGGAACAGGAGGCCGAGCAGGGAACAGGAGTACCGGATAGTCAGGAACAGGAAGCCGAGCAGGGAACAGGAGTACCGGATAGTCAGGAACAGGAGGCCGAGCAGGGATCAGGAACACAGGAAGGTCCGAAGCCAACAACGACGTTGCTCCCGCAACCTGGGGCCGGGCTGACTGGGCTTTTATCCTCTTCTAAGGCCAGGGGCGGTCCCGGTCCCCAGGAGCCCCGCCTCCTCTGGCCTTAAGGCGAGCACTCCTCCTGGGGGCAACCAGTTCCCTTCGCCTCTCTGCCCTAAGCCTCTGCAGATCAGGAGAGGCCGAAGGGTTACTGGGCCCTGGAGGAGGCTCACCTGTGGCCACTGAGTCATCAAGCCCCTCTGGGGCCAGAAGGGCTTCACCTGGGGCCAGCTCCTGATGCACTGCCACAGGTGCAGGCTCTTCAGCATCTAGGCCTTGCCCCAGTTCAGCCGGCCCTGGAGGCGGGGACTCCTGTGCAGGCTGGGATTCCTCTGTTTCATCCTCCGAATCGGAATCCCAGGCCATCACACCATCCCCCCTCCCAGGCCCCCCCCTCAACCGAGGGTCCGGACCCGGCTTGCCGGGGTACGTCGCATGGAACTCTCGGAGGCAGGCAGGTGCGTGGACATTGGCCGCTGGTTCCCAGGAACGGTCCTCCGGTCCGTACCCCTTCCAGTCAATGAGATACTGCAGCTTTCCCCTGCGGTATCGGGAGTCCAGGATGCGTTCCACCTCGTACTCAGGCTCTCCCCGAACCAACACTGGCTGCGGTCGGGGACGGTTCGGGTGGAACTCGTCGGGTGGGGCCACCGGACTCAAAAGGGACCTGTGGAAGACCGGGTGAACCTTCAGGGTTGCGGGTAACCGGAGACGGAATGCCACAGGAGAGATTTGGTCTACGATAGGGAACGGGCCGGTGAAGCGGGCGTCCAACTTCCGCGAAGGTCGAGAGGGGTGGAGGTGGCGAGTGGAGAGCCAAACCAGGTCACCGACGCGAAGTTCCGGCCCCACCTGGCGGTGGCGGTCGGCCTGGGCTTTGTACGCTTCCTTGGCCTGGTGCAGTTGCTCCACCAAAAGCTGTTGCTGGGACTGGAGCTCTTGAAGCCACTCCGTCACCGCCGGGACCGCGGATGCCGGCAGCACCTCTGGAAACAGCCGTGGATGATAACCATAACTGGCCTGGAACGGGGTCTGCTGGGTGGACACATTCACCGCGTTATTGTAGGCGAACTCCGCCAATGCCAGGTGGTCGACCCAGTCATCCTGCTGGTAGCTGCAGTAACACCGGAGGTACTGCTCCAGCACCGCGTTCGCCCGTTCCGTCTGGCCATCGGTCTGTGGGTGGTAGGCTGACGAGAGGCAGACCTCTGTCCCGAGGGTCTGGTGTAGTGCTCGCCAGAACCGGGATGTGAACTGAACGCCCCGGTCGGACACCACGCGCTCAGGTAGGCCATGCAGGCGGAAGACATGCTGAAGGTACAGCTGAGCAGTTTCCTTGGCTGTGGGTACAGATGGACAGGGAGCGCAGTGCACCATCTTGGTGAAATGGTCGGAGAAAACCAGAAGGCAGGTACAGCCACGAGACGAGGGTAAGTCCACTACAAAGTCCAACGAAACCGTGTGCCAAGGGCGCGGTGGAACTGGCAATGGCTGAAGTAGGCCGGGGGGTCGCCCGGTAGGTCCCTTGGCGCGCCGGCAGACATCACAACCAGCAACGTAGCGAGCCACGTCAGCCTTCAGGCGGGGCCACCAAAACTCTCGACTGACCAGATGGGTGGTCCGATACCGTCCAAAGTGCCCCGCTGCTGGGGCATCATGGGCCATCCGGAGAACCTCCAGCCGTAGTGGCCCTGGCGGGATGTACAGATGACCGTGGTGCAGCAGAAGGCCCTGATGCAGGACCAGCCCCGGATACTGTGGGCTGGACCCTTCAGCCAGCTCCCGGAGTCGTTCCTGGGCCCAAGCGTCGACCCGCTGCTGTTCCCGCACCCGAACCTGCAGTGGCTGCGCCTCCTGGGTGGCCAGGAATGCAGCCGGAGGTAGGATCGTGGTGGGTTCTGCTTGCTGTACCGTGTCTGTGTTGTCTTCAGGTTTCCGGGACAGGGCATCCGCCTTCTGATTCTGAGAGCTAGGGATGTAGCGGATCCGGAACTGGAACCGGGAAAAGAACAACGCCCACCGGATCTGTCTTTGGTTCAGCTTGCGGGTGGTCTGGAGGTACTCCAGGTTCCGGTGGTCGGTTCTCACCTCCACCGGATGTCGTGCCCCCTCAAGATGGTGGCGCCAGACCTCAAAGGCTACCTTGATGGCCAGTAGTTCCCGCTCCCACACAGTATAGTTACGCTCCGCTGGTAGGAGCTGGCGAGAATAGAAGGCACAGGGTAAGAGTGGCGCTTCAGGACCAATCTGTTGAGACAAGACGGCACCGAGAGCCGTACTGGAAGCGTCGGTCTCCACCACAAAGGGTCGAGAGGGGTCAGGATGTTGTAAGATTGGTGCCCTCTGGAAACAGGCCTTCAACCCCTGAAACGCCTCCTCTGCCTCCTTGTCCCAGGAAAACGGCGTCTTTGGGCGCAGTAGCCGGGTCAACGGGGTGGTGCGATGAGCATAATCAGCGATGAAGGTCCGGTAGTAATTGGCGAACCCCAGGAAACGCTGCAGGTCCTTGCGGTTCCGGGGTGCCGCCCATTCTTGAACCGCTGTCACCTTCCCCGGGTCCATTTGCACCCCATCTGGAGAGAGCCGGTGACCAAGGAAGTCCACAGTCCGCTGATGGAACTCGCACTTGCTGAGCTTTGCGTACAAACGGTGCTCACGCAAGCGCTGCAGCACGGTCCGGACATGTCCCTCATGGCAAGCCGGGTCACGGGAGTAAATCAGTATGTCATCCAAATACACCACCACGTACTTGTCTAACAAGTCCTGAAACACGTGGTTGATGTAGCGTTGAAACACAGCAGGCGCGTTGCACAAACCGAAAGGCATAACCAAATATTCGAACTGCCCGTACCGGGTCCCAAACGCTGTCTTCCACTCATCCCCGGCTCGGATCCGAATCAAGTTGTAGGCCCCCCGGAGGTCCAGCTTGGTGAACACCTGTGCCCCTTGCACCCGCTCCAGCAGCTCCGAGATAAGGGGCAAGGGGTACCGGTCTGGGACGGTAATTTTGTTCAGGGCTCGGTAATCATGGCAAGGGCGGAGTTCCCCACATTTCTTCTTAACGAAAAGCACTGGTGCCGCGGTAGGCGAGGTGGAAGGCCTAATGAACCCACGCTCCAGGTTCTTGCGCAAGAAGTCCTGCAAAGCCTCGCGCTCTGGCTCTGTTAGGGAATATAAGCGACTCACTGGTAAAGGCGCTCCGGGTTGGAGGTCTATGCCGCAGTCAAAAGGCCGATGTGGCGGCAGCTGGTCTGCCCCCCGTTCCTCGAACACGTCCTGGTAGTCCTGGTACACGGCTGGGAGCGTGGGTGCTGCCTCCTCTGAGGGCGCGGCCGCCAGCGTTCCGGATTGAACATGGGAACATGGGTCTGGGAAGTGCACGGTCCGTTTGACCCAGTCAATCTGAACGTTGTGGGCTTCCAGCCAGTCCATCCCGAGCACCAGGGGGAAGCGGGGCATAGAGGCAATGTCCAAAGTTCGCAACTCCCGGTGCTGCTGGAGACACAGGACCAGGGGCTGGGTCTCCTGAGTAACGGCACCTGAACGCAGAAGTCGTCCGTCAATCGCTTCCACCTGGACCGGTACTGGCTTGTTCCGAAGTGGCACCTGATGATGGGCGGCAAAAGCAGCGTCCATATAGGAGCGGGTTGCCCCTGAATCTACCAAAGCATGGGTGAGGATCCAGGGCCCACCTGGAGGGTATAAACGTACCGAAACCATAAGATGTTGCAAGTCCATTGGTGCGGGCCCATTCTGTACGGTTTGGGACCCCCGGTAGCTAGGGCCATCAGCTACTGGGGTTGGCGGTTTCCCTGCGGCTGGCGTTTCTCAGGGCAGGACAGAGCGAAGTGTCCACTTCCGCCACAGTAAAGACAGAGATTTCCCTCCCGACGCCGCGCCTTCTCTGCGGGGGAAAGGCGTGGCCGCACTGCCCCGAGCTGCATAGGCTCCTCCGTTAAATCAGTTGTGACCGTGGGGCTGCCGGAAAAAGCTGGTGCCGTGAACTGGAAGTGTCGGCGACCCCGGGCCTGACGACGATCCTCCAACCGGTCGTCTATTTGTAGACTCCGTTGAATGAGAGTGTCCAGCGTGGTGGGGCGTTCCATTGTGGCCAACTGGTCCAGTACCTCGTCCGAAAGCCCTTCGAGATACTGGTCCCGCAGTGCCGAGTCATTCCAGGTCAAGTCCTGTGCCAACAGCCGAAACTCCGTGGTATATGTGGCCACCGTGGACTTGCCCTGTTTCAAACGCCGAATCGCCCGGTTGGCTTGACTCTCTTTCTGGGGGTTGCCGAACGCGGCCTCCAAACGATTGCAAAACCCCGTATAGTCTGCCAGCAAGGGGGAGTCTTGCCTGAGTAGCGGCAACGCCCACTTGGCCGCCTGGTCCTTTAACAAACTAATCAAAAAGTGCACCTTGGTGCGGTCGTCAGGAAAGTTCCGGGCTCGCCCCTGAATATACAGCTTGGCCTGGGCCAGGAACATGGGAAAGCTGGCCGGGGCTCCATCAAATTTCTCAGGCAAAGCCACTGGGTACTTGCCCGGAGCCGGGGCGTCGGCCCCAGGAGCCGGTAGGGCTTCCAAGCGTTGCTGAAGTGCCACAACCGCGTCGCTGAGCTGCTGCACGGTGTGAGTCAAGGCCTGGTTCTCCTGGGCCAAAGCCACCAGTGCAGCCGCCTGTTCAGCCATGGCCTCTGGCTCTTCCCGAACGCACCCCTACGAAGGGGAAGTGCGGGTGTGGCGGGAGCAAACTGTGCTGGTCCCGGGGGTAAGGTACCTTGGGTGTAGCAGAGTCCACACGAAGAGGGGCAAGGTCCGAGGCAGAGAGCCGGGCGGGGAACAGGAACGCTGGAACAGGAGGCTGTGCAGGGAACAGGAACACCGGATGGTCGGGAACAGGAGGCCGAGCAGGGAACAGGAGTACCGGATAGTCAGGAACAGGAAGCCGAGCAGGGAACAGGAGTACCGGATAGTCAGGAACAGGAGGCCGAGCAGGGATCAGGAACACAGGAAGGTCCGAAGCCAACAACGACGTTGCTCCCGCAACCTGGGGCCGGGCTGACTGGGCTTTTATCCTCTTCTAAGGCCAGGGGCGGTCCCGGTCCCCAGGAGCCCCGCCTCCTCTGGCCTTAAGGCGAGCACTCCTCCTGGGGGCAACCAGTTCCCTTCGCCTCTCTGCCCTAAGCCTCTGCAGATCAGGAGAGGCCGAAGGGTTACTGGGCCCTGGAGGAGGCTCACCTGTGGCCACTGAGTCATCAAGCCCCTCTGGGGCCAGAAGGGCTTCACCTGGGGCCAGCTCCTGATGCACTGCCACAGGTGCAGGCTCTTCAGCATCTAGGCCTTGCCCCAGTTCAGCCGGCCCTGGAGGCGGGGACTCCTGTGCAGGCTGGGATTCCTCTGTTTCATCCTCCGAATCGGAATCCCAGGCCATCACATTACCTTCCCACCGCAAAGGTACCTATTTATCTATTCGCGTTGGTATGCTTTCAAACTGCTAGGTTGGTAGGAGCTGGGGCTGAGGAATGGGAGCTCACCCTGGCACAGGGATTTGAAACACCGACCTTCCAATCGGCAAGCCCAAGAAGCTCAGTCGTTTAGACCACAGTGCTAGCTGCTCCCGTTAGACCTTAGACCCAGCCTACCATGAGCACTGTGATGATCAGGCACATTGCAGAAATGCATCCTTGGAAGATACCCCTTGGGTCACCAAATCCAACCACCTGTCAGAGGCAGCCAAGCATTAAGAGGAGAATCTGCCCTCGGAGATTTGTGTCAAAGGGGATAATCTGATTGTTGTGTTTCCTCGAGATGGTAGCTGAAGAGGCAGCTGCAGCTTCATCCTCCCGAAATGGCTGCTGACATGCAACGAGGAGCTTCGAGGCAAACCGATTACGCTCCTGCTCCATTAGGACGAAAGCGTCAGGCCTATGTGTTGAATCTGTTCTGGCACCACTATTATCCTCACTAATGATGTTTCCATGAAAACATAAAGATCAAGGAAAGAAAAGGGAATAACAACATCTTTCATTGTGTTGCTGTATGTCTGATAAAGTCATTAGGGAAAACAAGAAAATGGCTTTTTGATGCTGATGTTGCATAAACATGTTTTCCGAGGGAAAATGTTTTCACATTATCTTAAGAGATGAAAGAGGGCGGGGGAGAGAATAAGCTCTCGGGCTCTCCACACCAAAGGCTGGAGAGAATCAGAGAGGTTCTCTCTGCCACTTGCTATGGCCCAGAAGGTTGGATTTCCACCCTGTTTTGCCAAGAGAGAAAGGTCAAGGTGAATGTTGAGGTTCCCAGTTGAACGAAACATCTACAAGTTGAGGGAAGCCACCAAATTTTCTCAGGAGGAAGTTTGCCGCACATTTCTGCACAGTTTTGGGGTGAACCAACAGCACTGGTGGTCAACTGCTGGACCATGGTCGAAATCCACATATTTATTTATTATTTATTTCATAACGTTTATGTACCTCTTGATTGGAAAAAAAGAACCAGAGAGTGGTTCACAAAAAAACCAATCCAGTCTGTGTCTTAGAGGCCTGTAATCCAGTCATGATGCAAAAAATGAAAGAGGCACTGGGTAAACATTAAATCATAAGAAGAGCCTGTTGGGTGCAGCACCTTGTTATCACAGAGGTCAACCAGATGCCTGCAAAATTTGTTTCATATGCCCAGGTTGCATTTTGTATGTTTTCGGGAGTATTGACATAAATGGTTTTTTTGCTTGCTTGCTAACACGCATATAAAATATCTATGAAATGCGTTTGAGTTGGAAAAGTATAAATGAAATGATGATGATGATGATGATGATGATAAATGGATATTTTTGGCAAGTGGTGTGTGTCACATAAAGCTGCATTTTAGGCACACCGTTCCTGCATTAAACACATTTTGCACTTCTTCTTTTTGCCTGCAGAGTTGCTTAAAAAAACTCCGAGGACTTCAGATATCAAAGGATAGCTGTGATCTGGTTTGCCCATTGTTTCAGGAAGTGAAGAAAAGGATGTTCACAATAAAATGCAAACTGAACTGAAATTTCCCCCTGTCATAAGTACTGCTCAAGCAGGACCCTGAAAATACATATTTAATTCAATTTGGGTCCCATTCAGCGGCAACTATAGCTGTAGTGTGATACAGTTAGCATACCTACTGGAGTAGCCTTAGACTCAGCTGAAGAGGCTGGTGACGTGAAGAAGCTTTATATGGATAGTCTTTGGGTATTGTTGGAGGGACAGGGCTGGATAAAAGTTTTTGAAAGCAGAAATTGAGATTTAGAGGAGGAGAAGCAGTTTAAGGGCCATTTGAAACATGGTTGCTGAAATAGACCCATTTGCCTCACAAGAAGCATCCGAAATGTGTCTCATATTTTGCTTTAGGGGAAATGTGTGTTTTTTTCTTTTTCTTTTGCACATTCACACCTTAAAGAATGTGGATAGGCAACGAATTTCTGATCTCCATGTTTCCTTTCTAAGAAGGTGTCTGGACTGTTCTATACTTTCCCCCCTTCTTTCCATGGAAATTACATTAGGGATGTAAGAAAGCAGTGATTTATTATCTGACCTGCATTCTTCACAATCATTACTGCTTCCATTCTACTGCAGGTTGGTTTCTACCAAAGACTCTGCTATTTGTCTTGCTTTCTATTATTTAACATAAATAGGTACCGCTGTGGTAGGAAGGTAAACAGTGTTTACATGCACTCTGGTTTCTATCACGGTGTCCTGTTGTGCCAGAAATGGTTTAGTCATGCTGGCCACATGACCCGGAAAGCCGTCTGTGGACAAACGCCAGCTCCCTTGGCCTGAAAGCCAGATGAGCGCCACAACCCCATAGTCACCTTTGACTGGACTTAACTGTCCTGGGGTCCTTTACCTTTTTACCTTTATAACTGTTTATACAACTTACATCAATTTCAACGTAAAGGAACCATCAATACAATGAAAAACAAAATAATCAATTGTGTATTGTTGGCAGATTTAAAACTAGTGAACAATGTGAACAAATAAAGATCATATTTACTAGACTTTGTTCCATTCCTGATGACAGATGAACTCAAGGCCTCCTTCCTTTTGCATTTCCATTGGAATTCTCTGACATTCCTACCCACAAGATCCCATTCCATGAACCAAACCTATTTATTCTGTGTGTTGATATAGAAAGGAATGGTCCTTGCTCTGTGATAGAACATCTGCATTACATGCATCAAGTTGAGTCCCTGGCATCATCTTCAAGTATAGCTGTCTGAAATCCTGAAGGGCTACTGCCAAATGATAGAAAATACTAAACTAGATGGACCAATTTGTTTGACTTGGGTTCAGCAGCTTTTTATGTTTCTCAGAGTGCTTTTCCCATCAATTTCTATGTGAAAGCAAAATGTTGGCGTTAGGATGAAATCAAAGCACTCCCCCCCTCCCATTCTTTAGAAATGTTCATTGTTTATATTCATTGTTTCAGCTGAGCACTCAAAAGTACTTATTATATCCCAGATAGGCAGGAAAGGACACGGACACATAGGTGAAAGTATTCCCTTTTCTATTGTGTTTTTCCAGGCTGGAGGGATCCATGCCTGCAACAACCCTCTCGAAAGAGACTAATTGGATGCCCCTCCCCCCATCTGAAGGTTTAGGAGGTGCGGGCTGAAACAATGTTCAATCAATGACAAAGCAAACCTGTTAATTTCAGATTCACAGGTTTTAATTATTATCACTATAGAAGAGGTCCCAATTTGGTCTAGGGTGCAGAGTGGATAACCCAACATGGAAATGATTGTAATTATTTAACAGAATCAGACTTTCCCCCCCTTTTTCTTTTAAAGCAGGATGCAAAATGGCACCTATTCATTAAAACTGAAAAGAATGAAAGGTTATTAATCACTGTAGTGGAAGGCAGCACAAAAAATAGGAAAAGACTTCATAGGAACTGAGTCCTCGCAAATACCATCCTTCTCATAGGGCCCAGCTTTGGAACAGCCTTCAACCCTTCCAGGTTAAACATCCCCAACTCCCTCAGACATTCCTCATAAGGCTTAGTTTCCAGAGCCTTCCTCTGCACATGTTCTAGCTTACCAATATCCTTTTTAAAATTGTGGTGCCCAGAACTGAACACAGGACTCCAGGTGGGGCCTGACCAAGGCAGAATAGAGTTGTACTGTTGTTACTTCCCTTGATCTGGGCCAACAGATCATGGAGTGACTTCTTTGCATGATGGGTTTCTTTAGGGCTGTCCACAGGATTTGGCCAAGGATCACTGTGGATCTGGTTGGATGACGCAGAGGGATCCAGGGCATGTCAAGGGTAGGACAACATGCAAGAAGGCATGCATTGGGTTTCCCATGAAAAACTGAGACCTGCCTGACCATCGGCTGTACCTTCCCATGAGAAATGTGCACCACACCAGTGCAAAGGCTCTTCCCTTCCCCTTCCTCCTGGATTCTCTCCCACTCATGACACACATAGGGGCCACCCAATATTTGTGGATGGAAACTCTCACCCTTCCTCAGTGTGGAATCACATCTGTATTAGCTGTCATGAAATCCTCTTGAGTATGTCACTAAATTAAGTGGCAGTTGCACAAATGCATAATGTTGTTGTTGTTGCTGCTGCTGCTGCTGTTAATATCCCCCCATTTCCCCAGACTGAGACTCAAGGCGGGTTACACAAATTAAAACAATACAAATAAAACAGAAGCAGCTAAAAACATGTAAAAATGAATTAAACACTAATCAAACCTCTCTCTCTCTCTCTCTCTCTCTCTCTCTCTCACACACACACACACACAGAGCCAACTCAAGGGGACTTGTGCAGGAGGAGTTCCCAGTGCCAGAAGTTGTGGCGAGGGTCCAACAATAATCCTTATTTGCAAAACCAAGGCTGCCGTCTCTCTTCCCATCCCAGAGCCATCTGCACTTGACTGCAAAAGGTGCGTTTGATATCTTCCCCACTCTACAGTTTGCAACCTGCTTTGGAAACCCTTCAGATGAGAAAAGGGGATGGCTTCTACTGCAACCACATTAGCTTGTAAAGTAAACATGGAGGAATGGGTTACTGATCATAAACAAGCTGTTTGCCATTTGTCATTTGCAGTATATGCGCTGGATCTCATTCAGAAGAGCAAGATGCCGGGGTTTGTTTTCATAATGGTGCTCACCGTTGCCAGGGACTCGTTACGATCCCGAACATAAATAAACCCAGTAATATACACTGTATGCCATTCTGTTCACTCAATCTTCCGTATTAGATCCTGAAAAGTATTATGCCTATACCTTATGTCCTATATAGCTGAATGGTAACATTCCTGCTACTCTAACTGACAAAGGGTGGGTTGGTAGAAACTCAGAACGATGAACCTTTTGGCATGAACAGAGGGCCAGTTCACACAAACACACACCCCACAGATTCACAGCAGAATGTAGATTGCAATAATAGTAACATCTGCCCTCCTAAGTATTGCTGTGATTGATTGATTGATTGATTGATTGATTGATTGATTGATTGATTACCCATACTTTACCCTAAGGTCTCAGGGTGGGTTGCAATATTAAAACATCTTTAAAAATTGTTCAAAACTACTTACAATAATAAAAATAAGGTGGATCCAACATACAACTCAAGTGTGTGTGTGCGTGTATTTGTTTAATCATTTTTTCAATACAAACATCAACCACAAAAGACACATACAACTCAAGTATCAAGAGGTGTGCCTTCACCAGAAGCTATACAATGAAGGTGCACACCCTCCAAAATTCTCCAGCCCAAGATTCAGGATGTGTGGCTTTTGATGCTGCACTGCCGTGTGAGTCAGCTGGCTCACGCAGAAGCACAGGCACCAAAAGATGCGCAGGTCAGCTGGCTGCCTCCCCTGCTACAACCTCCACCTGACAACTGCTTGCTCTCTTCCTCCACCCGGGGCAGAGGAAGGGGTGTGCAGTGGGTGCGGTCTGCCCCGGGTGTCACCACTGAGGGGGGTGATAAAATGCTGAGCAGCACTCACTGCGAGGCCTGCAGTGTGCCCGAGTCACACATCTCTCCTGGGAGAGACACGGTGGCTTGGGCGTGCGCAGGCTCCGTGCTGCCCAAATGGTCTGCCCGCTGCCTCTCCCCCCCCAGCTGTAGGGCAGCTGAGTGGGAGGAGGCAGGCAGACTTTGGAGGCCCCGCGGTGTGCCTGCCCTCGCCCCGCCCCTATGGATGGCTCATGCTGTCCCTGGGCGTGCCAAGCGGCTTCCTCCATAGCTGCCTCCACCCCCACCCCACCTAATGCCACCATGACAGTGGAAGTAACTTGGGCAGTGCCAGAGAGAGGCGAACAACCGTGTCACACGCATCTGCCACCTCTGCTCCGGTGGGGAAATGCCTGCCCTGGGCACAAGGGTTCCACTTGAGGAAGGTCCCCCTGCTGAGTGCAAGCACTGGCTGCAAGCACCGGCTCATCCTCCGCCCATGTTCGGTGGTTGTGGTGCTGGAGAGGAAAAATGGGACAGTCACAGATGAAATCAGAACTCAGGATTGCCAGCGTGGCGTAGTGGTTAAGAGCGGTGGACTTTTAATCTGGTGAACCGGGTTCGCTTCCCTGCTCCTCCACATGCAGCTGCTGGATGACCTTGAGCTAGTCACACTTCTCTGAAGTCTCTCAGACTCACTCACCTCACAGAGTGTTTGTTGTGGGGGAGGAAGGGAAAGAGATTGTTAGCCGCTTTGAGACTCCTTAAGGGGAGTGAAAGGCAGGGTATCAAGTCCAAACTCTTCTTCTTCTTCTTCTTCTTCTTCTTCTTCTTCTTCTTCTTCTTCTTCTTCTTCTATTCCATGAATGTCCCAGCTAAATAGGGATGCTTGATGGGTATGAAGGGGACAGATGTAACTCTGTGGGGAGAGACGGTTTACGGGCCACCACAGAGAATGCCCTTTCCCAGGTGACCCACCCACGCCGATCCCCTCTGACAATCTCAGTGCATGAAAGGGTCTTTCAGGTATTTGGGGCCTGAGTCATTTGGGGCTAGAAACATGAGCCTGAGCACCTTAAATTGGGCCCAGAAAGGAATTGACAACTGGTGGAGCTGTTTTAAAACAGGGACTAAATGAAATATAAATGCGACCCCGGCCAGTAATCTGTCTGCTGCATTTTGGACTAGCTGAAGTTCCTCAGCCATCTTCAAGGACAGTTCCACATACAGTGGTACCTCGGGTTAAGAACTTAATTCATTCTGGAGGACCGTTCTTAACCTGAAACTGTACTTAACCTGAGGTCCCACTTTAGCTAATGGGGTCTCCTGTCACTGCTGCCACTGCTGCACAATTTCTGTTCTCATCCTGAAGCAAAGTTCTTAACCCGAGGTACTATTTCTGGGTTAGCGGAGTCTGTAACCTGAAGCGTCTGTAACCTGAAGCATCTATAACCCGAGGTACTGCTGTACGGTGCATTGCAGTAATCCAGTAATCCAAGTAGTCTGTGATAATATTAAGAATATAAAGAATCCTCCTTATGGCTATTGGGAATTTTGGCTATCCTCTGCCTCCAGTGTCAGATGTGGTGCAGCTCTGAATACCAGCTGCTAGGGCTCACAAGTGGAGAGAGTGCTGTTGTACCCAAGTCTTGGTTCCAGGCTTCCCCTAGGCACCTGGATGGCCAACGTATAAACAGGATGCTCAGCTAGGTGGCCTGATTCAGCAGGGCTGTTTTGATGTTCTCCCCAACTGCTCTTCCAGCATTCCAATTTCTCCACCTGCCTATGTCTACTATCTTCCTCCAACGTGCTTCTGAATACCAGTCCCTGGTAACCACAGGAGGGAAGAGAGCTCCTGCACTCCGGTCCTTGCTTGTGGGTTTGCCACAGGTGTCTGGTTGTGAAAACAGGATCCTAGACTAGTTGGGCCATTGGCCTGATCCAACGGACTCTTCTCATATACTTATTTCCTCCCTGCTTCCCTTCCTCCTCTCAGTCCCCATCACATCTCTCTCCTCCCTCATGTCTGTTGTTTCCCTCCCTTTCCCCACAGACAAATGCTCAATGCTCATGTAACAGGCAGCGGTGGCAGCAACTTGGGTGAATGAAGCCCAGTTGCCTTTTTCATACCTCTTTCTCCAAATTCTCGCTTTTCAGAATGAAAAGCCTTAAGAAGATGCTGGTAGCTGATCTGGAGCATCACAAAAGAGCTGCCATTTGTTACTCACTTAACTGATGATATGTGGGTGGGTGTTTTGGTCAAGGAGGCAGAGAGGTACTGTAGCTCAATGGCATTCTGCTTTGAATGCAGAAGGCTCCGGCTTCAATCCCAGGTAGATATGGGAGAAACACCTCCTAAAATCCTGGTTGGGTATTACCAGCCAGTACTGTTGTTGTTGTTGTTGTTTAGTCGTTTAGTCATGTCTGACTCTTCATGACCCCATGGACCAGAGCATGCCAGGCACTCCTGTCTTCCACTGCCGCCTGCGGTTTGGTCAAACTCATGCTGGTAGCTTCGAGAACACTATCCAACCATCTCGTCCTCTGTGGTCCCCTTCTCCTTGCACCCTCCATCTTTCACAACATCAGGGTCTTTTCCAGGGTCTTTCTCTTCTCATGAGGTGGCCAAAGTATTAGAGTCTCAGCTTCAGGATCTGTCCTTCCAGTGAGCACTCAGGGCTGATTTCCTTCAGAATGGAGAGGTTTGATCTTCTTGCAGTCCATGGGACTCTCAAGAGTCTCCTCCAGCACCATAATTCAAAAGCATCAATTCTTCGGCGATCAGCCTTCTTTATGGCCCAGCTCTCACTTCCATACATCACTACTGGGAAAACCATAGCTTTAACTATACGGAGCTTTGTTGGCAAGGTGATGTCTCTGCTTTTTAAGATGCTGTCTAGGTTTGTCATTGCTTTTCTCCCAAGAAGCAGGCGTCTTTTAATTTCGTGGCTGCTGTCACCATCTGCAGTGATCATGGAGCCCAAGAAAGTAAAATCTCTCACTGCCTCCATTTCTTCCCCTTCTATTTGCCAGGAGGTGATGGGACCAGTGGCCAGACAGCTACTAAGCTAGCTGGACCAATGGCATCATGCAGCTTCCTAGGTCCCTCCAGGCATATAAATGAGAGCAGCAGATGTATCACATGAGTGTAAGGCTCCACGATATGGAGGGTAGAGATCCCCACCTCCTTTAATTCAGCGCTGCCTTCATATATTTTGGACCATGCCACAGAATCCCTCAGGAGGGATACAAACCTTCAGAATCGAAGGTTTATGACTCTTAGGTTTTATGTTCCTTCCCCATGAGGTTAATATAGGTGCAACAATGGCTTGAAAGTTGTTTTGCAGTGGTGTGCAATTAAAGGCCTGGCAGGTATATAATTTAGTGTGGCATTAATTGGCTGGAGATGGAGCATAAACGAGGAGCACAGCGCGTGAGAGTGCAAGTCTTGCCTAGTTTACTTCAGGAAGGACAAGCCGCTAATATGATCCCAACAATTCAGCTGTGAAAACCAGTTGACTCTCATTCATCTGGGCTGCCATTTTTCTTCAACGAGCTGTTGGATCAGACAGTTTCCTTTCCTTTCCTCTTTTTGTTTTTATTTGCTGGGAGTAAATCAACAGAGATCCATTTCAGGAACCACATTGATGTTTTAAATTTTTTTTTTATAAATACGGGCAAGGGTTAGTCAGCTATTCCCTCCAGGAATCAATGCAGAGTTTTGTTTTTTTAAAGGAGAACAATGTCTGGATCATACCCTCATAAAGCCACTTTATAAAATCTGAAACATGTCCTTACAGGATGGGGTGGGAAGATCCATGGTAGTTGTCTCTGCATAGTCATTCAGCAGCAAATGGTCCTACTAGGAACCACCATGTTTCTATCTAACATGTATTTTAGTATTGCTATGAAGGGTTGGAAACAACATTTATGGTACCCTGAGTTCCTTGGAGACAGTGTAAAGAAAGATTCATTCCAATAGGCATATGTATGTATGTATGTATGTATGTATGCATCAAAAATTCATCCAGTCATTTCAATGAGGCCCAGATCAGCACCATTGTGTTTGACCACAAAATAAAAATATGCAGAGTAATTATGTATTTCTCAGAGTGATCCCTAATTGGCTGGGTTGCTCCTTGGGTTGGGTGTTTTTGCTATGCTCCAAGGAGGCCATTGTTGTTTACTGGGAGGAAAAGGAAGAGGCGCAAGAAGGTCCCTGAAGTAATGGAAGTTTTTTCCGCAGAGGATGATTTGGATTGATTTCAGCATCAGATGATTATTAGACGATAGATGATAGATAGATGATAGATAGATAGATAGATAGATAGATAGATAGATAGATAATAGATATAGATGATAGATATAAATCTGGACTTCCTACACAGTTATAAACTCCCTGTAACATCTCCCATTCAAGCTTTGAACTGGGTGGCGTTTGGCATGCATAGTTCGAAAAGAATGATGTTAATTTCTGCAAAACATCAGCTACCTCATAACTCTAGTGATTAATAACAATCTCCGAAGGCTCCATCTTCCCGTGATACTTTCATTTGTGCAGTAATAAAGCTCCCCTTTTCTTCCTTAATAAAAACAATGAGGAAACAAATGAATGTGCAAACAGTGGAACTTTTGAGGAATTAATTCCATGGCACGGAGGAAAGTTTTTTATCATGCTGCAAGCACCCGAAAGGTGCACATTACTCTTCCCTGGAACTGCTCACCATGCATGTGTTATACTGAGACAGCACCAGGTTCAGAGCCAGATGCTCTTAGGAATACAAACCCCTCAAGGGATTATATATGTAATATGGCCCCTTGCAACCTGAATGAGTTTGTAGGCACCAAACAGAGCTGGGCTGAAGCCGACAGGGGAGACACAGATTCTGACCACTCGTGAATGTGAAAATGCTGTTCAGATGCCAGTGGACATAAGATTATAAGCACTGGCCTTTTGGATCAGGCCAATGGCTCGTCTAGTCCAGCATCCTGTTATCACAACTGCCTGCCAGATGCCCCAAACCCACAAGCAGGATTTGAGCATGCAAGCATTCTCCCATCCCATGCATTCTCCCATCCCATGGTTTCTAGCAACAGGCATACAGAAGCGTTGCTGCCTCCAACTGTGGAGGCAGAGCCTAGGCATAATGTAAAGTAGCCATCAACAGCCCTCTCCTCCATGAATTTGTCTAATCCTCTTTAAAGCCATCTACAGTGGTGGACTTCGCTAACACCTGTGCAAGCAACTTGCATTGTTTATGTAGTGCATGAACTGTCAGTCCTACATTTGAGTAGGACCCTGGCAGAGACACATGCCCGACTGCCATGTTCCCTCCCTCCTGGTCAATCGTTCATGAGCTTCAAAAGCTTTCTTCAGCCCGAACATCACAGCGACCGATGCCAACAGACACCGGCACACCTAGGGATCCACAGAGTCTTCGCAGCTTGCGTAACAGACCTCAGAAACTCAGCATTTTGGCTAATCTACTTTATTTACATATAAACACACACGGAGCACTGCAACATGGCTCCCTCTCTCTCTAGCATCAGACAGCAAAGAGAAAAAAGAACAAAGGACAATAGTCCCACTTCACAGAACACAGTAACACAAACATCCTGTCTCCGTCACTTGCCAATCTGTGGAGTCAAAACATGTACCGTCATGTGAAAGGCAAAAATCCCATGACTGCAATCATGGAGCAGGAATTCTAACATGAACAAGTGCTTTCTCTTCATAGAATTATCAAGCTGGAAAGGGGCCTAAGGGTCATCTAGTCCAACCCTCTGCAATGCAGGAATTCCAGTTAAAGCATCCATGACAGATAACCATCCAAGCTCTGCTTAAAAACTTCAAATGAAGGAGAGTCCACAACCACCCAAGCGAGACTATTCCACTGTCCAAAAGCTCTTCCTGCCAGATAGTTCTTCCTAATTTCTAGCTGGAATTTCTTTCCTTGTCGCTTGAAGCCATTCATTTGGGACCTGCCCTCCGGAGCAGGAGAAAACAAGCTTGCTCCATCTTTCCTGTGACAGCCCCTAAGATATTTGAAAATGCCTATCATATCTCCCTCTTTGTCTCCTCTTCTTCAGGCTAAACATACCCTGCTCCTTCAATCATGGTTTCCAGACCCTTGATCATCTTGGTTGCTCTGTACAGCACATGTTCCAGCTCAAACTGTGGCTCACAGAATTGGACATAGTACTCCAGATGTGGTATGACCAAGGCAGAATGGAGTGGTACTATTACTTTCCTTGACCTGGACACTGGAGAGGTTGTCCTAAATTTTCCAACGTTCAGCTTTATTGGATATCTATGAGTTCTAATATCATAAGAGAGGGGAAGACATTTTTTCCATACAGTTTGTCCATGCCATGCATAATTTTACAGAGTTCCATCACATCAAGAAATGGGACGCAGGTGGCGCTGTGATGTAAACCACTGAGCCGAGGACTTGCCAATCGGAAGGTCAACGGTTCGAATCCCCGCAACGGGGTGAGCTCCCGTTGCTCGGTCCCTGTTCCTGCAAACCTAGCAGTTCGAAAGCACGTCACAGTGCAAGTAGATAAAAAGGCACCGCTCCGGCGGGAAGGTAAACGGCATTTCCGTGCGCTGATCTGGTTCGCCAGAAGCAGCTTAGTCATGCTGGCCACATGACCCAGAAGCTGTACGCTGGCTCCCTCGGCCAATAAAGTGAGATGAGCGCTGCAACTCCAGAGTCGTACGTGACTGGGCCTAACGGTCAGGGATCCCTTTATATTTACGTTTTTATCACATCAAGAAGGATTATTTCACTGGATCTAACAGATGAAAAATGAAGAACAGCACCCAGAATCAATCCCAGCAGCATCCTAGTTCTGTATGTATATGTGCTGGTCCCGGGGGGGGGGGTTACTGTGAGGCATGGTCAAAGTCCGATCCTGGGCCGAGGGTCTGGAGACTGTCCACCAAGGGGGAAGTGGGGTCCAAAGCAAGAAGCCGGGCGTGGTCGGGAACTCCAGAAAAACCGGTCTGGGTGCTGGCAGAAACAGGTTTCCAACGTTGTTGCTCCCGCAACCTGGGACTGGGCTGACTGGCCTTTATCTCCTCTGGGGCCTAGGGCGGTCCCGGCCCACAGGTGACCCGCCTCTCCTGGCCTTAAGGCGAGCACTCCTCCTGAGAGAACTTAGTTCCTTCCGCCTCTCTGCCCTGAGCCTCTGCAGCTCAGGAGAGGCTAGAGGGTTACTGGACCCAGGGGCAGCTTCACCTTCCCCTGCCAGGGCTGAGAGAGGAGCACCTGCAGGCAACGGGTCCTCAATCACCTCCGGAGCCAGAGTGGATACATCTGGTGTCTGCTCCTGAGGATCCAGCACAGGTGCAGGCCCTTCAGATTCAAGCCCCTGCCCCGGCTCAGCCAGCCCTGGAGGCGGGGATTCCTGTGCAGGCTGGGACTCCTCAGATTCAGCTTCTGAATCAGATTCCCAAGCCATCACAGTATATTTTAGGAGAAATTTGTACAAAGCTTAAAAAAGAAAAGGGGGGGGGAGTGCAAGGAACTTTTTCTTTTCTTTTGGAGGTGTTCTGAGGGCTGCCTTTCTGCTTGCTTTTACAAAGGTAATTACAGCTGCCAACAAGCAGCTAGCTGGCGCATGAAGCTCCTGCCACGGCATGTATGGAAAGCAATGAAAATGTAGAGCAAGTTCCCGTGGGAGTGACGAGACCTGTCATGGGGGCAGCCCTGCTTCTTCCCAAGCAATTCTCCTTGACAGAGGCATCACGTCATCGAACCCAAATCCCCACATTCAAAGGAAGCGAATTGACCAGTTGGGGCTAAGGAATGTAACTCGGTGGTAGAGCATATGCTTGGCATGCAGAAGGTCCCACGTTCAATCCTTGGAATATCTAGGCTGGGAGGGACCCTGTCTGAAACTTAAGAGAGACCCTGAGAGTTGATGTAGACAGTGATTTGCTAGTTGGAGAAGGGTTCGACTCAATACAGCTTCCGAAGTTACTTCATCCCTCTACATGAACTAATGGCAGAGTTTCATCCAGCATTAAGTGAGCCAAAAATTTATCAGAGCAGATTTTTTTAGAAGAAATACCCCAAGGGCCATCTAGTCCAACCTCCTGCAATACAGAAATCTCAACTGAAGCACCCATGACAGATGGCCATCCAAGCTCTGCTTAAATACAGCCAAGTAAGGAGACTCCACAACCTCCTGAGGGAGTCCATTCCTCAATCGGACAGCTCTTACTGTCAGAAAGTTCTTCCTGGTGTTTTGTTGGAATCTCCTTTCTTATAACGTGAAGCCATTTGTTTGAGCCCTACCCTCCAGAGCAGGAGAAAACAAAATTGTTCCCTCTTCCACATGATAGCATTTAAGATATTGGAAGATGGCTCTCATATCTGCTCTCTCTCTCCTCTTTTCCAAGCTAAACATCCCCAGCTCCTTCAAGCGCTCCTCATAAGGCTTAGTTTCCAGACCCTTACTCATCTTGGTCGCCCTCCTCTGCACACGTTCCAGCTTGTCAGCATCCTTCTTAAATTGTGGCACCCAGAACGGGACACAGGACTCCAAGCGTGGTCTGACCAAGGCAGGATAGGGTGCCCTGATCTGGACATTAATTCAGTGCCTTGATGTTTCCTTTAGACACTATACTTCTCCTGATGCAGCCCAGAAAATATTAGCTATAATGCTATAAATGAATAAAAGCATGAGTGACAATGTGCACATGACTCCCCCATTTATATGTGAAGGACCATAGCATGCTTTGCAGAAGGTTTTACATGCGGAAAATCCCAGCTCCAATCCCAGACATCACCAGGTAGAGCTGGGGACAGAAGTTGGGTGGCCATCTGTCAGGAATTCGTTAGCTGTGATTTATGGTTACCAGATGTCCCCGTTTCCTGGGGGCAGTCCCCAGATTTTAAAATCTGTCCACGGACAAAATCCGTCCCTGGAATGTCCCCGGATTTCATTTCATGTCCCCGGATTTGCATGAGCTTGCAGTGCAGCAGTTGAAGAAGGAGCAAAAAGGGTTTTCTTGTGTGTGTGTGTTTCTTTGTGGCTGATTAGCTGCTCTCCCTGTGCAAAGGTCAGAGGGGGCAGGGTTTCTGTTGAGGCAGGTGATTAGCTGTGGGAGGAGCTTATCAGAGCTTGCAGTTTGATCCATCTTTTAGATTTAGGGGAGCTAGTCTCAAACGTTTGTTGGGGGAGACCTAGGTTTTTTTTGTGGGGGGAGTTATTTGTCCTGTCTTCACGCTTTTTATGATGGAGGACCGCTGTAGCCACCCCCAACGACATGTTCTCAAGATGGAGGGGGAGGGAACAGCTGCAGTCGGCTGCGGTTCCTGCGCAATGTTTGCCATTTTGCCAAAGGTTGCAGGCAGCTTTACCTGCAGCAATTGCATGTTGATTGCCCTCTTAAAAGACAAAGTCCAGCAACTGGAGGAACGTGTAAGCTACGCTCCAAAGAATTAGCAAGTTCCTTTACTTAGCAGAGTGCATTCCCCTTTATATGGCAGAAAACTTGTTGAAAACTCATGTGAGTTTCTTAAGAAAATACGCAATTCAATCTGAATACGCAATTCAAAGTGGGACATTCCATGATCAAATCAGAAACCAGGACGACTTCCCTAAATCAGTGCTGTCCCTGGAAAATAGAGACGCTTGGAGGGTCAGTTATTGTTGTTATTGTTATTTCCTGCCTTTTCTTCAGATGGAGACTCAGGAGGGCTTGCACATCTTAAAGCAAGACATATAAAATAAAGAAGACAAAGTCCAGCAATTGAAGGAACGTGTAGTTATGCTCCAAAGAATTAGAGAGCTGGAGCTCTTCTTGGAAGCAACAGAGCACACCGTCTCCACCAAGGAGGAGACAAGGGACTCCCCTGAGAAGGAGGCTAGTTCACCAACACAGGAGCCAGATATATGGAGAAACGTGACTCAAAGAAGTAGGAGGCCCAGGGTTCGCTCTGATTGTTTAGAAATACACAATCGCTTTGAGGTCCTCTCCCCTAGCATGGAAGACAAAGAGCAGACTCCATTTCAGGATCTCTCCCTCATTACAGTCGATCAGGTATATGAAGACGAGCAGCAAAGTCAGTCCTCAGGGAATGTGCAGGCGACCTTGGAACGGACAGCTCACGGAAGAACCCCGACCAAACCTAAGAGGAGGCGTGTAGTGGTGATAGGGGATTCCCTACTGAGGGGAACAGAAGCAGTGATCTGTGGGCCTGACAAGATGTCTCGGGAAGTGTGCTGTCTCCCCGGGGCTAAGATCCAAGATGTAACTGAACGACAGCAAGGAATCATAAAACCCACTGACAAATACCCCTTCCTCTTGGTTCATGTGGGAACCAATGACACTGCAAGCAATAGCCTCCAGGAGATCAAAAGAGACTACGAGGCTCTGGGCAGGAAATTGAAGCAATTAAATGCACAAATTGTCATCTCATCTGTCCTCCCAGTTGAACGACGTGGCCCAGGGAGAGAGGGAAAAATAGTGGAAGTGAACAGCTGGCTTCGCAAATGGTGTAAACAGGAACGGTTTGGATACTTAGATCACAGACTGCAGTTTCTTGAAGATGGACTTCTGGCAAGCGATGGGCTGCACCTCACAACGGTTGGGAGGAATGTTTTTGCCAAAAATCTCAGAAACCTCATCAGGAGGGCTTTAAACTGACTAATGTGGGGGAGGGAGACAGTGCTCCTGAAGGTAGGAGTCTATCAATTGATGAAGATGATCATCCAAATGTCATAGACCAAATGGAGCAAACAGCACACAGACCTAGTGGTGGGAGGAAAAAATCCTTAAATAAGAGACACGGGGGAATGATTAATGGACTTCAATGTCTGTACACTAATGCGCAAAGCATGGGAAATAAACAAGATGAGCTTGAGCTCTTGGTACAGCAAACTAAATATGACATAATAGGCATCACTGAAACCTGGTGGGATAAGTCCCACGATTGGAATGTAATAATGGGGGGATACAATCTATTTCAGAGAAACAGACCAGACCAGAAAGGAGGAGGAGTGGCGTTATATGTCAGGGATGTGTATACCTGTGAAGAGATCCAAGATTTAGAACCTCAAAGCCAAAGTGAGAGCATTTGGGTCAAAATTAAGGGAGAGAAGAATAACAGTGACCTCATTGTGGGAGTTTACTATAGATCCCCAAGCCAAAGGGAGGACATAGATGATGCCTTCCTGGAACCGATGGCCAAGCATGTAAAGGGAAGGGAGATAGTAGTAATGGGGGACTTCAATTACCCGGATATTTGTTGGATGTCAAACTCAGCCAAGAGCATAAGGTCAAACAGATTCCTCACTGGCCTTGCAGACAACTTCATTGTCCAGAAAGTGGGAGAAGCAACAAGAGGAACAGCCATTTTAGATCTGGTCCTAACCAATGTTGATGACCTGGTTAGTGGGGTAGAAGTGGAAGGATCATTAGGCGCGAGTGATCATGCCCTTCTGAAGTTTACTATACAGTGGAAAGGAGCAGCCAAGCATACTAGGACTCAATTTCTTGACTTTAAGAAAGCCGACTTCATAAAACTTAGGGAAGTGCTGGGTGAGATCCCATGGACAGTAAGACTAAAAGGAAAGGGAGTTCATGATGGCTGGGAGTTTGTTAAGAGGGAGATAGTAAAAGCACAACGTCAGGCAATACCAATGAGACGGAAACATGGAAGGTGCCTAAAGAAGCCAGGGTGGCTATCTAAAGAACTTTTAACTGAGTTAAGATTAAAAGAGTATGTGTACAAAAAATGGAAAAGGGGGGAAACCACCAAAGAGGAATTTAAACAAATAGCCAGCACGTGTAGACACAAAGTCAGAAAAGCTAAAGCACAGAATGAACTCAGGCTTGCTAGAGAGGTTAAAAGCAAGAAAAAAGGCTTTTATGGGTATGTTCGTAGCAAAAGGAAGAACAAAGAAACAGTGGGGTCACTCAGAGGAGAAGATGGTGAAATGCAAACAGGGGACACAGAAAGGGCTGAACTCCTCAATGCCTTCTTTGTCTTCTCCGATAAAGAAAACAATGCCCGACCTGAAGAATTTGGAGCAAATGATTCAGCAGAGGAAACACAGCCCAGAATAACTAAGGAGATAGTACAAGAATACTTGGCTAGTCTAGATGTATTCAAGTCTCCAGGGCCAGATGAACTGCATCCAAGAGTATTAAAAGAACTGGCAGATGTGATCTCAGAACCACTGGCAGTCATCTTTGAGAATTCCTGGAGAACAGGCAAAGTCCCGGCAGACTGGAGGAGGGCAAATGTTGTCCCTATTTTCAAAAAGGGGAAAAGAGAGGACCCAAATAATTACCGCCCAGTCAGTCTGACATCAATACCAGGGAAGATTCTGGAGCAGATCATTAAGCAAACAGTCTGTGAACACCTAGAAAGGAATGCTGTGATCACCAATAGTCAGCATGGATTTCTGAAAAATAAGTCATGTCAGACTAACCTGATCTCATTTTTTGACAGAATTACAAGCCTGGTAGATGAAGGGAACACAGTGGATGTAGCCTACCTTGATTTCAGCAAGGCATTTGACAAGGTGCCCCATGATATTCTTGTAAAGAAGCTGGTAAAATGCGGTCTTGACTATGCTACCACTCAGTGGATTTGTAACTGGCTGACTGACCGAACCCAAAGGGTGCTCATCAATGGTTCCTCTTCATCCTGGAGAAGAGTGACTAGTGGGGTGCCACAGGGTTCTGTCTCGGGCCCGGTCTTATTCAACATCTTTATCAACGACTTGGATGATGGACTCAAGGGCATCCTGATCAAATTTGCAGATGACACCAAACTGGGAGGGGTGGCTAACACCCCAGAGGACAGGATCACACTTCAAAACGACCTTGACAGATTAGAGAACTGGGCCAAAACAAACAAGATGAATTTTAACAGGGAGAAATGTAAAGTATTGCACTTGGGCAAAAAAAATGAGAGGCACAAATACAAGATGGGTGACACCTGGCTTGAGAGCAGTACATGTGAAAAGGATCTAGGAGTCTTGGTTGACCACAAACTTGACATGAGCCAACAGTGTGACGCGGCAGCTAAAAAAGCCAATGCAATTCTGGGCTGCATCAATAGGAGTATAGCATCTAGATCAAGGGAAGTAATAGTGCTACTGTATTCTGCTCTGGTCAGACCTCACCTGGAGTACTGTGTCCAGTTCTGGGCACCACAGTTCAAGAAGGACACTGACAAACTGGAACGGGTCCAGAGGAGGGCAACCAAAATGGTCAAAGGCCTGGAAACGATGCCTTATGAGGAACGGCTAAGGGAGCTGGGCATGTTTAGCCTGGAGAAGAGGAGGTTAAGGGGTGATATGATAGCCATGTTCAAATATATAAAAGGATGTCACATAGAGGAGGGAGAAAGGTTGTTTTCTGCTGCTCCAGAGAAGCGGACACGGAGCAATGGATCCAAACTACAAGAAAGAAGATTCCACCTAAACATTAGGAAGAACTTCCTGACAGTAAGAGCTGTTCGACAGTGGAATTTGCTGCCAAGGAGTGTGGTGGAGTCTCCTTCTTTGGAGGTCTTTAAGCAGAGGCTTGACAACCATATGTCAGGAGTGCTCTGATGGTGTTTCCTGCTTGGCAGGGGGTTGGACTCGATGGCCCTTGTGGTCTCTTCCAACTCTATGATTCTATGATTCTATGATTTATATTTTAAGTATTGTAGATTTATTAGTAGGGAATGAATGTTGAGCAATTGCTTCAACGGCACAAGACACATCATATGGGGAGTTCCAGCAAGGCAAAATGGCGGGCGCCACGGCAGAGAGCAGCTCCTGAAGCCAGCCAGAGCCAACTGCGCTACTAGGCTGGCTCCGGGCTGCTGAGACTGCTGCTACCACTGCTGCTGCCCAGGGGGAACCAGGGACGCCTGGAGCGTCAACTGGGGAAACCGCTGACACACACCTCCGTGACCCAAACTGAGCCAGGAGTGAGAGCACCCGGCCGAGTGCCCAGTGGCACTCCAGGGCCAGTAAAAACCCCGGAGCCGACGCAGGGAGAAGGAGGAGAGAAGAAGGAGAAGGGAGGGAGAGAAAGAAAGAAAGAGGAAGGAGAAAAAAGAGGGGAGCCCCGACCTTGCCGTGCTGCTGCTGCTGCCGCCGCTAAGGAAGAGAGGTAGGAGAGCACCCGAAGGGTAAGGACACGTGGCCAAGCCCAGCCCCAGCCCAAGCCTACTCCACAGTGGATAGCACTCCAAGAGATCAGGCCAGGGCCCAGAGGATGGCCGCGCAACAGAGGAGACAACAGAATAATAATAATAATTTATTATTTATACCCCGCTCATCTGGCTGGGTTTCCCCAGCCACTCTGGGCGGCTTCCAACTGAACACTAAAATACCATAGCCTATTAAGCATTAAAAGCTTCCCTAAACAGGCTGCCTTCAGATGTCTTCTAAAATTCTGGTAGTTGTTGTTCTCTTTGACATCTGGTGGGAGGGTGTTCCACAGGGCGGTTGCCACTACTGAGAAGACCCTCTGCCTGGTTCACTGTAACTTGGCTTCTCGCAGCGAGGGAACCACCAGAAGGCCCTCGGAGCTGGACCTCAGTGTCCGGGCAGAACGATGGAGGTGGAGACGCTCCTTCAGATATACTGGACCGAGGCCGTTTATGGCTTTAAAGGTCAGCATCAACACTTTGAATTGTGCTCAGAAACGTACTGGGAGCCAGTGTAGGGTTAGGGTTAGGGTTAGGGTTAGATATTACTTCTTAATTTTTAAAAAATAATAATTTTAAAAAATAACTTTTTTTCTCATTTTTTTTTTTTAAGTGTCCCCGGATTCTTTGAAAAAAATATGGTAACCTTATTTTAGGTGGTTAGACTAGATGGCATTTCGTCTCCTTCCCATCTCTACAATTCTAGGATTCTACAGTCAGCTGCCAGCACCTGATCATCTTTGATGTGCACACTCTGCCTCAGCCCCTCCTCGAAACTGTATCCGTCCAGGCGGACGATGCCCATGCCCTAACATTAAGGCAATTTGGAAGAAGACTTAGTGCAGGCGGAAGTCTTGCTCAGCTTCACCCGATTTTCTGGGAACTGCCTTCCTGCTTAACTAATAGGCACGGCAGCCACATCTGTGGCGACATTACAGTCACAAGTTTCCAGTTTCTCCCCACTTCGTCAGGCCCTGTGCTAACCTTCACTTAATAAAAATGTGTTTTAGCCACAGGCTGTGAGTACTTCAGAGACATCCTGACTAGCAAAGTCAGAGACCTTTGTAATGTAATAAAAAAAAATATGGGAGAGCGAGAGAGGAAATATTGTGATAAATTGTTCACCCTGTGATCTTTCCCTGTCTTTCTACATATATATATATATATATATATATATATATATATATATATATTCTCTCTCCTCTAAGAAAATGAGGAGTCTGTTTCATTAAATCACTGTTTCCTTAATCAAGGAGCCCTTAAAAACATGCTTAAATAAAATACTACTTTAAAAAAACGGGCTCTTTTTATACCGAGTGGAAGAGAGATAGTGTCGGAATATACAGTATATCAGCCTGAATTAGGTTTTCATGGCACAAGATGTAAACAAATCTATTTAATTAGAACACCTTGTTTGTGTCGCCTCCCGACTTATTTTTCATTAGGCGGGGGAAAGTGCTTATTGGGAAATTTCAGACAGCATTATGCAAACTATCTAACAGTTAATTGCTCTCATTTCTGCTTATTTGCTGTTATGGATGCTGCCTTGTAACCTTTGCAAGTCTCAGGCTCTCCCAGAAGCTGAGGACTACAATTCCCATCAGCCCCAGCCAGCATGGTCACACAGACAGGGTCTCATGGGAGTTGTAGTCCAATGCAGCTGGAGGGCACTCCCTTACAATGGAGGGGGAGGTAAAAGAAACATTGATAAAGCCCACCACCCCTTTCCCTAATCTTAACTGATAACGCAATAACTTAATCATGCATTGCCTCTTTTGTAGGAAATGTATACTTTTTTGTGCATTCTTCAATTTGAGATCTGCAGAAAGGTTGCGAAACAGTCTGGAATATCTGTGCTTAAAAAGGTAAAGGGACCCCTGACCATTAGGTCCAGTCGTGAACGACTCTGGGGTTGCGGCGCTCATCTCGCGTTATTGGCTGAGGGAGCTGGCGTACAGCTTCTGGGTCATGTGGCCAGCATGACTAAGCCGCTTCTGGCGAACCAGAGCAGCGCACGGAAATGCCGTTTACCTTCCCGCCAGAGCGGTACCTATTTATCTACTTGCAGTTTGACGTGCTTTTGAACTGCTAGGTTGGCAGGAGCAGGGACCAAGCAACAGGAGCTCACCCTGTTGTGGGGATTCGAACCACCGACCTTCTGATCGGCAAGTCCTAGGCTCTGTGGTTGGGTGGCACTGTGGGTAAAACCTCAGCGCCTACGACTTGCCGATCACATGGTCGGCGGTTCGAATCCCAGCGGCGGGGTGCGCTCCCGTTGCACGGTCCCAGCGCCTGCCAACCTAGCAGTTCGAAAGCACCCCCGGGTGCAAGTAGATAGATAGGGACCACTTTATAGCGGGAAGGTAAACGGCGTTCCGTGTGCTGCTCTGGTGCCGGTTCGCCGGAGCAGCTTTGTCACGCTGGCCACGTGACCCGGAAGTGTCTGCGGACAGCGCTGGCTCCCAGCCTCTAGAGTGAGATGAGCACACAACCCTAGAGTCTGTCAAGACTAGCCCGTACGGGCAGGGGTACCTTTACCACCCACGTCCCTAATCTGTGGTTAGCCCTGCCTATTATTATTATTATTATTATTATTATTATTATTATTATTATGGCTTTTTCTGCTGGAATGTGCTGGAACACAGTTTCAGCAGTTTTTCTTTTTCTTTCTTGCTTTGTTCAAGTGGTGAGGTGTGCAGGATTGTGTCCAAAGTGCCTTGAGTGGTTGAGGAGGCCAGTGGCAAAGGATGAGCCCAGCTTCTTGTCCCGTAATTTTGGTTTCAAGATGGTGTTGGCACTGGCATCCCTAGCCTGCCACTCACATTGCTAATATATGTGGAAATAGTGATGCTCTCAGTTAAAAATGTATATGAAAAAATTTAAGTGAATTTGCAGAAGAAATAATGACAACATTTCTCAAGAGTTGCTGGGGGGACGACGACAAAATATCTATTAAAAAAAAATCAAATAGTCAACTATCTCAAGGGCTGTCACACAGAAGATGGGATAAGCTTGTCAAAGAGAAAAACAACTACCAGATTTTTAGAAGACATCTGAAGGCAGCCCTGTTTAGGGAAGCTTTTAATGTATAATAGACTATTGTATTTTAATATTTTGCTGGAAATCACCCAGAGTGGCTAGGGAAACCCAGCCATATGAGCGGGGTATAAATAATAAATTATTATTATTAATTATTATTATTCTCCTGCTCTGTAGGCAGGAACCGAAACCAATGTGTTCATATTCCAAGAAAGGAGATTCTAATTGTACATCAGGAAGAACTTTCTGACAGTAAGAGCTGTTCAGCAATGGAATGGTCTCCCCCAGGAGGTTGTGAACTCTCTTTCCTTGGAGGTTTTTAAGCAGAGGTTGGATGGCCATCTGTCATGGATGCTTTAGCTGAGATTCCTTCATTGCAGGGTGTCACAGTCTGGTTCACGGGCGATCGAAGTCCCGGCAGGGGACGTCTGGACCAGGGACAAGATGGTGGGGTGGGAGCAGGAACGGGAGTCCAGAAGCCAGGAGTCAGGAAGCCAAGGGTCCGAGGGTCAGGAAGCAGGGAGTCAAGAAGTCAAGGGTTCGAGGGTCAGGAAGCAAGGAATCACAAAATCAGAGGTCCAAGGATCAAGAAGCAAGGAGTCAAGAAGTCAAGGGTCCGAGGATCAGGAAGCAAGGAGTCACGAAGTCAAGGGTTCAAGGATCAAGAACCAGGGAGTCACGAAGTCAAGGGTTCAAGGATCAAGAACCAGGGAGTCACGAATTCAAGGGTTTGAGGATCAGGAAGCAAGGGGTCATGAAGTCAAGGGTTCAAGGATCAAGAACCAGGGAGTCAAGAAGTCAAGGGTCCGAGGATCAAGAAGCAAGGGGTCACGAAGTCAAGGGTTCGAGGATCAAGATGTCAGGAGTCAAGAAGTCAAGGGTTTGAGGATCAAGAAGCCAAAGTTCAAGGATCAGGAAGCAAGAAGCCAAATGCAGCAAGGCAGGAAACGTGTTGCTGTGGCAAAGAGCCGAAGGGAAATGCTGACCTTGTATCCCTTCCCGGCTCTTGCCACCAGGTGCAGTGAGTTATCAAGCGGCCTCACCTGTGTGGCCATGCCTTGCCTCTTCAGAACAAACCTAGGAAAGCCCTAGTCCTGCAAAGTCCTATTGGCCACAGGGCCCTGCTCCTGCACGCACACCTGACACGGGGGGTTGAACTAGATGACCCTTGGAGTTCCTGTCCAACTCCACAATTCTGCGATTCTAATTGTGAGTCCTGCATTGCTTTTTTAAAATTATTTGCTTTGCTTCTTAAATACACGCACGATCAGACAGTGGAAAACCTCCCAGATGCGAAAGAAAAATGTTTCCATCAAATTCTAGCTTAATTCTTTGTGGCACAATGGCCGCATTCAATCTAATGGAATATGACTTTCATACACCAACTGGAAATTTAACCTTGGCCACAAGTTATGGTGTACATTACAATACACTTTTATTATGTTACCCAGTATTGTTGCTGTTACTTTAATCTATCGCTAAACCCCTAACAGTATGTCTGTGTCGGTGAAACCCATCTGTCAAAGCCTCAGTGGGGACATTAGCATGCAAATGTTTCTTGTTTTTTTCTTGGAGGGGGGAGAGAAATTTAATATACTGTCCTAATATTCCAGCCAGAGGGGGGAAATGTTTATGAAAAAGTATCTCTTATTTCCTCCCTCACTCCCTTTCCTGGTAGGAGGAAAGGATTGTTGTTCTTTTTTGAAAAGGGGGGGGGGAGTCAGGTTGAAAGGCAAGTCAGATCATTCTCAAAACCCTCAGCAACAGAATCCTTTAAACCTAATGATGCAGTTTCTAATAAAAAAAATAAAGAATATACATGAGAGACTGTTCTGTAAACATTCCACAAAACATCAACGACATTAATATCGGTGTAGCTATCTTTTCTATATTACAGTCATATTTCAATAAGGGATGTTTCGTGGAAGCTGCCATCTTGGATTATTTCTTATTAGATTGTTGCAAAATATGCAGATTCCACCTCTGCTTCCTCCCTCCCCCCATCACTCAACTAGATTTATTGCAGGTTTTTAAAACCTGAACCACCAAAAAAACAATAAAAATTGGGGTGGGGGTGGGGAGGATACTATCTACACCTCTTTGCTGGAATTTTGAAACCTCCAGATTTCATAAGAAAACTAAGCGCTTGTTCAGCTTTCCCACCCAACAGATGTTTGTGTGACAGGGTGTGCACCAGTTGACTTGTGCGGCTCAATTATTTGTAAATACAAGCATGCAAATTGTACACCCCAAAAACTGCTTTTCTGTGGTCATTATAAGGTCATTGCAATATTTCTTTGGGCAAAACTTGCATCCATGGCTGGATTCACCAAGCAAGGAGATTCCACGTCTTCCTTGGGCAATCATTTGCCACTTACAGAGAGATCTTATGCTCTTCTCTAATGCTTGCCTGGGAGAGACCCACTCTTTCCCCTGGAAGAGTCACACAGGACTGTAAAGTCATGAGCATACACAGATTTCATACAGTTGATGCCCCAGATAAGATCCAGTAATCAGCTGCATGAATTCTGGCCTGTACATATTGGGTGTCTCATGTGCAAACTGTATCCAAATGTCTGGTAGGAAGTGCGGGATGTAAGAATCAGGTGCAGTCAAAGACAACACTGCTAGAGTAGACATGAAGGTTGTCTCAGTCCTCCAGCCGGAACTTCCTGCTTTCCAGGACTGAGACGAACCTTCCTATGTGTAACATGAGATGGGCATGGCCTCTCTTGAAATAAAAGAAAGAACCAGAACCACAGGCTGGCGACTATCTTGTCTCTCTTGTCTCAATGCCATCTTGACAACAGCACTACTAAGATGCACCCTTGGCTCCAGGCCAAAAGAAGAAAAGGGGGGCTTTCTCCTGTGCTATCTGCTGCCAGAAGAAAGAAGAAAAGGGGGGCTATCTGCTGTGCGTGTGTTTAAAAAAAGGGGGGATGTTAACTCTGCTGATTTTGTTGAACTTGTAAAGACAAGTTGGGACAGGATATCTTAGACAATATATCCTCCCCTGAATCCCTAAACATTCCCACAGGAAGCCGTTGTATGCTGAATCCAACCATTGGGTGTCTCTGTCACAGTATTGTCTGTACCAGTGATTCTCAAAATGTGGGTCACAGGGATGGATGGATCAGTCCATGAATTTCTGGTCACTGTTTCTTTGGAATGTGTTCATTCATAAGTCCAGTTCATCTCATTTCTACATTCATGCATTATTTTTAGAAGCAACATTAAAAAAAAAAACAACTGTATGAAAATTTACACTTAAATCTAAATTTTGAGAATATTTTCTCAGGAATTGTGAACTTCTAAATGGATTTTTTCTCATTTTCAAACTGCATTATTACTATTTTGAGAACTGCACTCCAACCTTTTGCAGGGTTTGGCAGGAATGCCATGTTCTGATCTGCACATTAGCCCAGGAAGTGAAATCTGGTCAGTTTCAATTGCAATAAGAACAAAAATATAATAAATTCCTTATTCACACCTTAATTGTGACCCACAGGTGGCTCTGAATATTTGGTACAGCAACAAAATGAGGGCTCCCCGCCCCATTCCCAGAGTGCTTTAACAAACCATCCCTCTTCCCAAGGAGCTCTGCCATCTCCTGGGAAGCAGAGACAACCTAATTCTGAGGTCAGTGGAACCACCAAGAGAGGTCCCCTCTGCTACACCTGAGAGGGCCTTCTAGGGAAGAGAGGGGTCT
The DNA here is from genome assembly GCF_964106645.2 of Podarcis pityusensis. NCBI lineage: Eukaryota > Metazoa > Chordata > Lepidosauria > Squamata > Lacertidae > Podarcis > Podarcis pityusensis. The sequence goes on along the minus strand of NC_138036.1, from coordinate 4,828,902 downwards.
TTCATATTTTTGGGGTCTGAGTAATATAGGACTTGAAAGGGGGATTATGCCTCTGAATACCAGCTGATGGGAATTGCAGGTGGTCAGAGCGCTGGTGTTCTCTTCGCCAGCTTGCAGCCTTTCTTGAGGCATCTAGTTGGCCATTGTGTGAACAGGTTGCTAGGCCACGGACCTGATCCAGCAGGTTCTTCTTACGTTCTTATGCCAAGTCTCCTTGCAAGGTGCTAACTTGGAAGCCTCCTCCCCCATTCCCTTTAAGTTGCCCTTTTAGTTTAAATTATTCCAGCCAGAACAAGACTAATCTAGTTAGTGCAGCTTCGACCAGGGTGGTGTGAACATGATGCAATACTATGGGAGTAAAGGAAAAAGGTCTGGGAAAGATGGGGCTCATCGGTCTGGGAAGATAGACTATCTAGGAGAAGGAAAGCTTTGAGCCTAAATCTCTGTTGCCTTGAGGATACACTCATTCATGAGAAACGCTATGGGAGTAAACCCTGAGGAAAAATCCATACCCACTGCCTTGAGCAGCGGTTCTCAACTTGTGGGTCCCCAGATGTTGTTGGACTACAACTCCCATCATTCCTAGCTAGCAAGGCCAGAGCTTAGAGATGATGGGAGTTGTAGTCCAACAACATCTGGGGACCCACAGGTTGAGAACCGCTGGCCTTGAGGGACATCTTCAGGAGAAGAAAAGGCTAAGGGGAAAAAAATCAAACCTACAGAAATCTGGAGTGGAGTCTCTAAGACAGTTGGATGGCAACTTGTATGTCTCCTTTAGGCAACTCCTGCAGCCAAGCTGATACCAAATGTACCTTTGGACATCAGCAAGGCCAAGAGGGGCTTTTGTCATCTGAGCAGCCCAGGACCTTCATACGCATTGCCCAGACTTGTGCCCCAGAGAGGTCACTTAGGTGCTGCTAACATAGCAAAGACAATGTGGGAAACAGCAGTAACGAGTTACATGTCCCTGCAGCCACAGCAGGTGCTGTGATTCTCCAGAGGTTTGACTTCACCCCTGGAGGCGCACTCCATTGCCTCTTGAGACAGACAGATCATAGAATCTTAGAGTTGGAAGGGACCCAAGAGTCAACCCCCTGCAATGCAGGAATATCAGCTAAAGCATCCATAAAGATGGCCATCCAACCTCTGCTTAAGAACCTACAAGGAAGGAGAGTCCACCACCTCTTGTGGGAGTCTGTTCCACTGCCGAACAGCTCTTACTGCCAGAAAGTTTTTGTTTTGCTTTTGCTTTTTTGTTTAGTTGGAATCTCCTTCCTTGTAACTTGAAGCCATTGGTTCAAGTCCTATCCTCCAGAGCAGGAGGATGCAAGCATGTTCCCTCTTCCATGTGACAGCCCTTAAGATATTTGAAGATGGCTGTCTTATCTCCTTTCAGTTTCCCCTTTTCCAGGCTACATACAGGCTCAGGACTGTCAACAATGACTGGCAGAAGCTCTCCACTGGCTCTCCCCAATGGTTTCCATACCTGATGGTGATGTTCCATCTCCGCCGTTGGAGGCAGTATGCTTCTGAATACCAGTTGCAGGGAATTGCTGGTGAGATATGGCTCTCAAATGGCAACCTGCAGTGCCAAAGGCCTCTGTGAATCACAAGTAGGGAGAGTGATGTTGCTGGGGGCTTCCCAGAAACATCTTGTTTGCCACTATGAGAGCTGGATGTTGAACTAAATGGACCTTTGTCCTGATTCAGCAGGCTTTCCTTTCTGTTCTCTGATTTCCAGATCTTATATTCAAGAACACCTGCAATCTCCTGACACATGTTCCATCATTTGGCTGTCGATCCACAATCTCCAGAAAGGTATGCAAAAGTTACAAAGGTGTGATAGAAAATGAATGAAGAATGTCTTGAACCACACTTCCCAGCGGTTTAGCGGCAGTGATTAGGAACCGATTTCAGGGACGTCGTGCCTGAGCACCATGCCTTAATTATGAAACTGTGAGTTCCCTCTCCCTTTCAGCACCTCCTCGTAAAACAATAACCAGGTACATCCCTGCCTACACCTGGATTGCCTGCTATCGACAGCACTTCACTGTTGCCTTTCCAGCTGCATTGCATATGACAGACCACATTAGAGCTCTAGTTTAGATTGATGACATGCCAAAGAGAGATTCCCCATGAAATATGCTCTCAAACTCCAGCGCTCTCTTCTCCTACGGGCTCCCGGTGAATGCTTGCAATTTCAAGCAACTGGAAACAAAAGCCTAGAGGCAAATCAAGACAAAAGCTTAACTCAGCTGTACGTATGGTGAAAGAAAAATCTCAGGTTTCCGCTCATTGCTCTCCGTGAATCTTTTGCAACAGGTATTTGAATGTCCAAAGACTCAGCCGCCATCGTTAGGATGAGTTATGTATACAGCACGTTTAGCTTGCAATGCTACACGTAAGTCTTATTGGAACGTATCAGGGCCAGACCAAGACATTTTGGCACCTGAAGAGAACCAGAATATGGCACCCACACATCCTGCCAGGGAACAAGGGCTGAGTGAAGATCAACATCAGGAATAACAGGGGGGAATAAAGATCTACATCGGTAACAAGGGTTGGAGGAGACCAGCAGTGCTGTCAGGATGCTGTCAGTGGCTCCTGGCTGGCTGCCCAGGGAAGTATAAAGACAAGGAAAAGTTTCTTACAGTCCTTTTTTATTTCAAACTTTACAGAGAGAGGCTATAGAACCCATCCTCTTGGATAATGGTATTGTCCTGAGTGAATCTCCACCCCCCTTCTCTCCCACTTCTTCATTCGTCATCATCATCATCTCCTCTATGGGTGCTGCTACGTGCCCTCTGTCTTTGAGTTCTTTGCTCTCCTACTTTTAAGGCTCGCCGGGTTCTGGGAGATGGAGGGTCTGGAATGCTTTCTAGTGGCAACGTGTCACTAAGCTGCTGCTCTGGCTCTGCCTGCTCCTCCTCTCCCATTATTTCCCAACTTTTCCTTATCTGCCTCTGAGCTGTGACCTCCCGCAAACCACTGTTGTGAATCTATACTGTCTTCCTCTTCCTCCTCCTTGGAAGGGTCTCCACCATTCCTCCTCCTCTGCCCAGCCCCTGAGAAGTGCCTCCTACCAGGGGTGCCAACTTGAATAAAATATTGGGGGGCAGATAAGTAGATTACAAGACGTGGCACACACACCACATTTGAACGGCAATGCCCATCATCTGTGGAGGTGAATCCCTCAAATATTATATTGTGTGGGCAAAGGGACCTTGGCCCCTAGGAGTTGGCTTCTATGCCTCCTATTCACCAAGAGGCCACTGTAGATGTGGCATGGTGGAGGACTACCAAGGAGGTGGCAGATCTGGTCTCCAAAGGGTGCACTGCAGCCTTTGGATACCACCATGGCAGAAGCAGTAGGTGATGCATTCCTTGGAGTCTGCATCTGCTGTCCCTGCTGCCTGAGGCAGTCGCCCCACCTTGACTCATGAGTGGGTTACCCCTGAAACTGACGCACATGGTACTCTGTTGAGAATTGCAGCTGGATACTCCAGTCTTGTGATCCGATGGATTCAAGGAGCTTCCAAGTTCTTCTTGTCTTGCTACAAGGTATGACCTTAGTGGTGGGGCGCAGTTCCTATCTAGGGAAGTTTCCTAATTTATTATCACCTGAATTCCTCCCACAAGTGGAAATTCCAAATTACCAGGCTTGTCTTTGAAGTGGAACCAATGCATTCAAGATTATTCATTGTTCCATTAAGAAGTGTACTGAACACTCTATGCACAATTTCCCATAGCTCTCAGTTCCTTTAATCCATTTAAGAACATGAAAAGAACCTGCTGGATCAGACCAATGGTCCATCTAGTCCAGCAACCTGTTCTCACAGTGGCCAACCAGATGCCTGTCTCCCTTTTCCATAGGAGACAGAGGAAGAGGAGATACAATCTTGATATGATCAAGATTCTTTTGGTGTGTTGCTTTCCCAACTGAAGCTCTGGAAGCAAAATCTTCTGAAGCAAAATCTTCTGAAATTCTGATACAGCAGGTGAGATCAGATTTTTGCAAGGCACAGTTCCTGAACAACAAGAAAAGCTCTCCGACCCTGGGTAATTAATCCAAACAGGATATTCTTGAAACAGAAGTCAAGTGAAAGTTCAGATGAGCCCTTAGTTTAAAATAAGTAAACTGCCTTGAGTCTCTCCCATAAGCCTTAGGGAGCACTCCCAGAGTTCCCAAGCTACATAAGACTATATGTCCATCAAAGTCAGTGTTGTCTACTTGGCTTGGTAATGACTCATAGAATTATATAATCATAGAACTGCTGAGTTGGAAAGACCCTGCGGGTCATTTAGTCCAATCCCCTGCAATGTAGGAATCTCAACTAAAGCATCCATGACAGGTGGGCATCCAACTTCTGCTGAAAACCTCCAAGGAAGAAGAGTCCACCACCTTCCGAAGGAGTCCACTCCACTGTCAAACAGCTCTTACCATTAGGAAGTTATTCCTTATGTTTAGTCTATTTGGAGCCTTGGGGAGAAAAGGGTCTTCTGCATCACTCCACTACAACTGACTTTCCCCCCTCACTGCGAAGCCAAGGATTGACCTGGGATTGATCCTGGGATTTTTGACATGCAGAACATGTTCTCTGCTGCTCAGGCATGGCCCCTCTCTTGCGCACAGCTGGTTAGGAACCTTTCAGCATGAGATGTCAAAGACACAGGTAGGCCACAACAGGGATGTAGCAGCAGGGGGTACTGGCATGGGGAAGGTCAGCTATGCTCTTTGACTGGCAGGCCAGCTTCTGCTAATCAATAACCACAAGAGATCATTGATCCCTTCACCAATCCTCACTCTTAATTACTGACATTTAAATGTCAGATTTTTTGAAGTGAGTTTATCATCCATGGCTATAATCGTGTCTTCCAGTTGACCCTGCCATGGTGAAACATTGTTCATCGGCCAAATCTTCCAAAGGATGGGATCCAGTTTCCACTCCTCCCATGTCAGTGTGGAGTAATTCCATTGACTTTTTTTACCTGCCCTATGGATTCACAGTATAGGAAAGCATTACCATTTTTATTTTAGTTATCGTATCATTATAAAATCATAAAATACAGCACAATCAACACTGAATCAAATTAATACTCTAAAACCGTTTGGCAAAACAAAGACAATTCAAGGATGAGATGAAACAACAGAATTCTTTACCATTGCTTCCTTCCACCCTTCTCCTTGTCACCTTACAGCTGAAATGGTTTTTAGGGTTGATTAAACTCAACTTGCACGGTGGTTTTAAAATTTAACAACAAAATCCAATGGCTTGAGTTCTACTATCACTTGAAGGAGTTGTGATTGGTTAAATGGGTGAACAAAGCCTGTATGAAACTGACAAACGTTGCATTTAGAAAGTACTTTGCTCCATTTTCCTGATCTGCAATGAAAGGTGGTTGGGAAATTGCCCTTCACTCACAAACGCAGTGGATACAGAACAGTTTTTTCTCACTCTTTCATAATGCTAGAACTCATCAACATCCCATGAATCTCAGTCTTGGAAGACTCAAGACACATAGCAGGAAGCGCTTCTTCGTGCAACTCATAGTTGATGGCCTCTAACCTGGATGGCTTGAAAGGCATCTGAACAAATTCACGGAGGAGAAGGCTATCAAAGGCTACTAGCCATTATGGCTATGCTCTGCCTCCACATTCAGAGCAGCAATGCTTCTGAATACCAGTTGCTGGAAACCACAGGAAAGGAGAGTGCTCTTGTGCTCAGGTCCTGCTTGCATCTGGTTGGCCACTAGGTTTCCGAGCACAGTTCAAAGTGTTGGTGCTGACCTTTAAAGCCCTAAACAGCCTAGCTCAGGATACCTGAAAGAGCGTCTCCACCCCCATCGTTCTGCCCAGACACTGAGGTCCAGCGCCGAGGGCCTTCTGGTGGTTCCCTCGCTGCGAGAAGCAAAGCTACAGGGAACCAGGCAGAGGGTCTTCTTGGTAGTGGCACCCGCCCTGTGGAATGCCCTCCCACCAGATGTCAAAGAGAAAAACAACTACCTGACATTTAGAAGACATCTGAAGGCAGCCCTGTTCAGGGAAGTTTTTAATGTGTGACATTTTAATGTATTTTTAATTTATGTTGGAAGGCGCCCCGAATGGCTGGGGAAACCCAGCCAGATAGGCGGGGTACAAATAATTTATTATTATTAGTAGTAGTAGTAGTAGTAGTAGTCAGGATGCTGGACTAGATGAGCCCTTATCCCGATCCATCAGGCTTATCTGATGTTCTTATGGAAGAGGCTTAAGGAGACACCACCTATGGACTCTCAGCCAGAGGTTCTCCACCCTTGCGCTAGGCTGTTCTTATGCACTATGCAAACTTGAACATGGAACTTTGCTGGAAGACTGTTGGAAGCCAATGCCATCTGCGAAGCTCTGATTTAATAAAACGTGAGTGAACCAGGCTCCGGAACAGCCCAATGCAATACAGCTACTAATAATAATGAGCAGAAAAACCTGTGAAACCAACATAAAGTAATGGAAGTGGGGGGGAGGAATGAAGTGCATTGTTTGAACTGTTTGACATCATAAAAGAAGATGCTCACTTGGGATGTTTATGCCCTAGATTGTTATTTTCTGATAATGTACCTGGTTAAAATAAAGTTTTCCCTCTGGATGCATATATAATGCTTAGATAAGAACAATTCACAAAATCCTATTATAGCTGCGCTGTACACAAACAACATTTGCGGATGCACTAGATAACATCGGGTACATATATATGTGGAGAGGGGGGTGGGTGGAAAAGGTATTTCTAGGAATATTATTACTTGCTGCCATATCTGGTTAAGTCAACACATCGGTTTAGGGGCCTCGGTTGCAGCCAAGTATTTCAAAAATCAAAAATACATTTGATTTCCTAAACTGACATTCTTAATAAAATTGCATCTGTAATTCCCCACTCCCACTCCCTCCCACTGACTACTGGAAGCATCTCGGGACAGAGTCAGTGGTGTTTATATTATACATTAAATTGGCAGGAAGGAATGCAGAAGAAAGTGTGGAGGTTTGGAACCCACCATTGCCATTTGTCAAAAAAGATGGCCTAGCCATTTTCAAATAAAACAAAATGAGTTGCCAACAGGCTTTGGGGACTGACAGGGTGGCGGGTTGTTGTTTGTTGTTTGTTGTTGTTGTTGTTGTTTTAAGGAAAGGGCTCTCAAAGAGTGCTGTGCTGCTTTTACTAACTATATTTTAATACATCTGCTTTTATATCATTTTAATTCTATTATAGTTTAATAACCTATCAACGATTATTAATATGACTTCAGCCTTAGAATCATAGAATCATAGAGTTGGAAGAGACCACAAGGGCCATCAAGTCCAACCCCCTGCCAAGCAGGAAACACCATCAGAGCACTCCTGACATATGGTTGTCAAGCCTCTGCTTAAAGACCTCCAAAGAAGGAGACTCCACCACACTCCTTGGCAGCAAATTCCACTGTCAAACAGCTCTTACTGTCAGGAAGTTCTTCCTAATGTTTAGGTGGAATCTTCTTTCTTGTAGTTTGGATCCATTGCTCCGTGTCCGCTTCTCTGGAGCAGCAGAAAGCAACCTTTCTCCCTCATCTATGTGACATCCTTTTATATATTTGAACATGGCTATCATATCACCCCTTAACCTCCTCTTCTCCAGGCTAAACATGCCCAGCTCCCTTAGCCGTTCCTCATAAGGCATCGTTTCCAGGCCTTTGACCATTTTGGTTGCCCTCCTCTGGACACGTTCCAGTTTGTCAGTGTCCTTCTTGAACTGTGGTGCCCAGAACTGGACACAGTACTCCAGGTGAGGTCTGACCAGAGCAGAATACAGTGGCACTATTACTTCCCTTGATCTAGATGCTATACTCCTATTGATGAGGCCCAGAATTGCATTGGCTTTTTTAGCTGCCGCGTCACACTGTTGGCTCATGTCAAGTTTGTGGTCAACCAAGACTCCTAGATCCTTTTCACATGTACTGCTCTCAAGCCAGGTGTCACCCATCTTGTATTTGTGCCTCTCATTTTTTTTGCCCAAGTGCAATACTTTACATTTCTCCCTGTTAAAATTCATCTTGTTTGTTTTGGCCCAGTTCTCTAATCTGTCAAGGTCGTTTTGAAGTGTGATCCTGTCCTCTGGGGTGTTAGCCACCCCTCCCAATTTTGGTGTCATCTGCAAATTTGATCAGGATGCCCTTGAGTCCATCATCCAAGTCGTTGATAAAGATGTTGAATAAGACCGGGCCCAAGACAGAACCCTGTGGCACCCCACTAGTCACTCTTCTCCAGGAAGAAGAGGAACCATTGATGAGCACCCTTTGGGTTCGGTCAGTCAGCCAGTTACAAATCCACTGAGTGGTAGCATAGTCAAGACCGCATTTTACCAGCTTCTTTACAAGAATATCATGGGGCACCTTGTCAAATGCCTTGCTGAAATCAAGGTAGGCTACATCCACTGCGTTCCCTTCATCTACCAGGCTTGTAATTCTGTCAAAAAACGAGATCAGGTTAGTCTGACATGACTTATTTTTCAGAAATCCATGCTGACTATTGGTGATCACAGCATTCCTTTCTAGGTGCTCACAGACTGTTTGCTTAATGATCTGCTCCAGAATCTTCCCTGGTATTGATGTCAGACTGACTGGGCGGTAATTATTTGGGTCCTCTCTTTTCCCCTTTTTGAAAATAGGGACAACATTTGCCCTCCTCCAGTCTGCCGGGACTTCGCCTGTTCTCCAGGAATTCTCAAAGATGACTGCCAGTGGTTCTGAGATCACATCTGCCAGTTCTTTTAATACTCTTGGATGCAGTTCATCTGGCCCTGGAGACTTGAATACATCTAGACTAGCCAAGTATTCTTGTACTATCTCCTTAGTTATTCTGGGCTGTGTTTCCTCTGCTGAATCATTTGATCCAAATTCTTCAGGTCGGGCATTGTTTTCTTTATCGGAGAAGACAAAGAAGGCATTGAGGAGTTCAGCCCTTTCTGTGTCCCCTGTTTGCATTTCACCATCTTCTCCTCTGAGTGACCCCACTGTTTCTTTGTTCTTCCTTTTGCTACGAACATACCCATAAAAGCCTTTTTTGTTGCTTTTAACCTCTCTAGCAAGCCTGAGTTCATTCTGTGCTTTAGCTTTTCTGACTTTGTGTCTACACGTGCTGGCTATTTGTTTGAATTCCTCTTTGGTGGTTTCCCCCCTTTTCCATTTTTTGTACACATCCTTTTTTAATCTTAACTCAGTTAAATGTTCTTTAGATAGCCACCCTGGCTTCTTTAGGCACCTTCCATGTTTCCGTCTCATTGGTATTGCCTGACGTTGTGCTTTTACTATCTCCCTCTTAACAAACTCCCAGCCATCATGAACTCCCTTTCCTTTTAGTATTACCGTCCATGGGATCTCACCCAGCACTTCCCTAAGTTTTATGAAGTCGGCTTTCTTAAAGTCAAGAAATTGAGTCCTAGTATGCTTGGCTGCTCCTTTCTGCTGTATAATAAACTTCAGAAGAGCATGATCACTCGCGCCTAATGATCCTTCCACTTCTACCCCACTAACCAGGTCATCAACATTGGTTAGGACCAGATCTAAAATGGCTGTTCCTCTTGTTGCTTCTCCCACTTTCTGGACAATGAAGTTGTCTGCAAGGCCAGCGAGGAATCTGTTTGACCTTATGCTCTTGGCTGAGTTTGACATCCAACAAATATCCGGGTAATTGAAGTCCCCCATTACTACTATCTCCCTTCCTTTTACATGCTTGGCCATCTGTTCCAGGAAGGCATCATCTATGTCCTCCGTTTGGCTTGGGGATCTATAGTAAACTCCCACAATGAGGTCACTGTTATTCTTCTCTCCCTTAATTTTGACCCAAATGCTCTCACTTTGGCTTTGAGGTTCTAAATCTTGGATCTCTTCACAGGTATACACATCCCTGACATATAACACCACTCCTCCTCCTTTCTGGTCTGGTCTGTTTCTCTGAAATAGATTGTATCCCCCCATTATTACATTCCAGTCATGGAACTTATCCCACCAGGTTTCAGTGATGCCTATTATGTCATATTTAGTTTGCTGTACCAAGAGCTCAAGCTCATCTTGTTTATTTCCCATGTTTTGCGCATTAGTGTACAGACATTGAAGTCCATTAATCATTCCCCAACCACTAGGTCTGCGTGCTGTTTGCTCCATTTGGTCTATGACATTTGGATGATCATCTTCATCAATTGATAGACTCCTACCTTCAGGAGCACTGTCTCCCTCCCCCACATTAGTCAGTTTAAAGCCCTCCTGATGAGGTTTCTGAGAGTTTTGGCAAAAACATTCCTCCCAACCGTTGTGAGGTGCAGCCCATCGCTTGCCAGAAGTCCATCTTCAAGAAACTGCAGTCCGTGATCTAAGAATCCAAACCGTTCCTGCTTACACCATTTGCGAAGCCAGCTGTTCACTTCCACTATTTTTCCCTCTCTCCCTGGGCCACGTCGTTCAACTGGGAGGACAGATGAGATGACAATTTGTGCATTTAATTCCTTCAATTTCCTGCCCAGAGCCTCGTAGTCTCTTTTGATCTTCTGGAGGCTATTGCTTGCAGTGTCATTGGTTCCCACATGAACCAAGAGGAAGGGGTATTTGTCAGTGGGTTTTATGATTCCTTGCAGTCGTTCAGTTACATCTTGGATCTTAGCCCCGGGGAGACAGCACACTTCCCGAGACATCTTGTCAGGCCCACAGATCACTGCTTCTGTTCCCCTCAGTAGGGAATCCCCTATCACTACTACACGCCTCCTCTTAGGTCTGGTTGGGGTTCTTCCGTGAGCTGTCCGTTCCAAGGTTGCCTGCACATTCCCTGGGGACTGACTTTGCTGCTCGTCTTCATATACCTGATCGACTGTAATGAGGGAGAGATCCTCAAATGGAGTCTGCTCTTTGTCTTCCATACTAGGGGAGAGGACCTCAAAGTGATTGTGTATTTCTAAACAATCAGAGCGAACCCTGGGCCTCCTACTTCTTTGAGTCACGTTTCTCCATATATCTGGCTCCTGTGTTGGTGAACTAGCCTCCTTCTCAGGGGAGTCCCTTGTCTCCTCCTTGGTGGAGACGGTGTGCTCTGTTGCTTCCAAGAAGAGCTCCAGCTCTCTAATTCTTTGGAGCATAACTACACGTTCCTCCAATTGCTGGACTTTGTCTTCTTTATTTTATATGTCTTGCTTTAAGATGTGCAAGCCCTCCTGAGTCTCCATCTGAAGAAAAGGCAGGAAATAACAATAACAACAATAACTGACCCTCCAAGCGTCTCTATTTTCCAGGGACATCACTGATTTAGGGAAGTCGTCCTGGTTTCTGATTTGATCCTGGAATGTCCCACTTTGAATTGCGTATTCAGATTGAATTGCGTATTTTCTTAAGAAACTCACATGAGTTTTCAACAAGTTTTCTGCCATATAAAGGGGAATGCACTCTGCTAAGTAAAGGAACTTGCTAGCGCAAGTTAGGAAGGATGTTAATAAACAATATAGCTTCTCCTGCCACCCTGAACATTTCCACATCAATAGCCATCAATGGCAGTTAACATATCCTCTTTGGAGATTTGGAAACTGCTCCGGGATCTCTCATAGAATTCTCACCCAACACACAGTGCATTCAGAGATATTAAAACCTGAACTCCCAAAGAGTCACTTTTGCCATACCGCTTGGGGAATTGGGAGAAGCAGAGAACCGCAAGGTTCAGTAACACTGAGCTTGGGAGTGCAGATTCCTTGGCCCACATTGCTGTTAAAATGTAAGCAGCGGTGAGCCAAGTGTGGCCGTTTGCACTCTGAGACCTAATGGGAAACAGATCTGCCAGGCAGCTACATCAGCTGTGATAAAATGAGGCTGCTTCTAATAGTTTTCTTTTTTTCAATGAAAATTGCAATGAAAAATACATACAATCCAAACAAGGATTATATACTTCAATTACTAAGGAGAATGCCTTGTGTTTATAATAGTCTGAGCTGGGGTTGGGGGAGGAATAGGGATATTTATGGGATTTTTTTTTAGTTTCAGCCATTTCTTTCTAGATTTTGCTGGCCTTCCTAGTTATTAGAGGAGTTACTTGCTTATTCGTTTGTTATTTCATTTCATTTATCAATCGCTTCCTGTGAAACATCCCAAATTGATTTCAACAAGTTAAAAAACCGGCAATAAAAACTGTATGTTAAAAAAAATTCAAAATCCAACACAGGCTACTCCATATTCATTTATTTGCTTGATGTCCTTGACCAGGACTCTATACTTTTGTTTATGCAGCCCAGAATTGCATTAGTTTTTATTTTTTGTTTTGCTACTGCATCACACTTTTGGCTCCTGTAAACTTTGAGTCCTTGTAAAAAGGACTTCAGCTGCTGCCAAATTTGGTGTCAAGTTGCTTACTAGATTAAGAAGGTTTGGGCATATAACACCAGTCCTGACCCAACTGCTTGGTCTGCCAATTAATTTCCGGGCCTTAAACAGTTTAGGACCGCAATACCTCAAGGACTGCCTCTCTCTTTATCTCTGGATGCTGAGTTCATCATCTGAGGCCCTTCTTCATGTGCTTCCTCCACGAGAGGCCCAGAGAATGGGCCTTTTCTGTGGTGGCTCCCTGCTCGTGGAGGTACCTTCATGACATATCTTTAGGCACCGAGCAAAACATTCCTCTCTAACCACACCTTTGGTTTTTAACAATCTGAAGCATTTTAGAAGTGAGAGGGACTTTTTTAATGCATTTCTTTTTCTGCAATACAGGTCAGGTTACCCGAAAGACCAGCTGCCACTGTGTTGACCTGTAAGATCACTTAGGTCATCTGGGAAAGTTATAATTGTGGAACCACACTCTATGGAAGACCATATGGTGATGTCCTGAAAACGGGCTTTTTCTTTCATTGCTCCTGCCCTTCCCTTTACCGAATATGAAGAGGTAGTCCTCAGTTGCTTCAAAAGTCTTGAAAAATACACCATTTCAGCCAGGCTTTTCCTGATCCAAAAGATTGGATGTTGAATTGTGCGTATGAATACTGTAAATCTGCTTTATTGGTGTTTGTGTTTCTACATTGTTTTACTGCTATGTTTCTTGTTTGGTTTTCATGGATATTGTTTTTACTGTATGCTGTACATCATGTACCCATTTTAGATATTTTAAGAAATATGAAGCACTTTAGAAATGCTTTTAGATAAATGCAATAAATTAATGTCTGTTGCTGGGGAAGACACATAGGAGAGTATGTCCCACTGCTCAGCTTCCTAGTGGTTGGTGTCTGAGGGGCACAAAAAGTCAGCCTAGGCAATCCCTTGGCTGGATGCGCAGAACTCTTCTTCAGTTCTTAACATTTCAATTCCTATTAGTCAGTCCTATTCTTTTTCCTTTTTTCCAAAAATCGTATTGGTTTTCACAAGATTATAAACAAACAAACAAACAAACACACAAGACAAACAAACATAACAAACATAAATCATAGCCTTATTGAAAATTACAGTTATTAACTTTCTTAAGTGACTTCTTCACTTCCCCTTGGTTGAATTTCATTGCATGTCCTTTTAACGGTTTTCCAAATCCCAATTTTTATGAAATTTAACTTAAACATTAACATCCTTAAATCTTTACCTTATATAATTAAACATATTAATTCATCACTTAACATAAATAAAATCCTAAGCCTCTTAAGTATCTGCAAGCTATTTCCGGTTAATTTAACTTAACAAATTTAACTAAATAATCATTAAATTTATTCATTCTTCCTGATATTCCTCCTCCTTCTGGTCACGGACTCTTCCGGTTAGGTCGGCTAGTTCCGAAAAATCCATCATCTTCATCTGCCATTCTTCTACTGTCAGTCCTATTTTTTCTAGGGGAAAAAGGTGCCGGAATTCACCGCCTCAGTCACCAACCCAGATGTCGGTGCAGACACCATCTTGAAACCAAAATCACGTGACAAGATGTATTTTATCACTCACCTTGCCCCCCACTCAGGTCACTTTGGCCACCATCTTGAACACCTCGCTGCTCAGGGACTTCCTTTGATGGGTTAGCATACTTCTTGGACAAATCAGGGCTAAAAAGGGTGCTGGGACTGTTCTCTGGCATGTTCTGGAAGAATAAAAGGTGTGCTTTTAGATAATTCCCATTTAGAAGTGGCGAATCATTGTATCTTTTCACTTCTAGCCTTTAAAACTCCCAAGCGCTTGGGATCTGGAAATCGAACAATTCACCTGCTCCTCCATGAGCTTGACTATTTGTTAATGTCATCATCAGAGGCCGGTCAGGAGGTGCCCAGGGGAGAGAAGCCCTTCCTGTGGTGGTGTCCTAACTTTGGAACACTCTCCTCAGGGAGGCTTGTCTATCACTTAGATTGATGATGCTTTTGGCATCTTTATTCTCCCAGGCTTTTGAGCGTGCAATCTTATGAACAGGGTGCTGCTTCAGACTAATGGCTTGAGAAGAAAGGAACATCAGACAAGCCCATCAAGCCCATCGTTCTCACAATGGCTAACCAAGATGCACATGGGCAGCCTGCAATCAGGATTCGAACACAAGAGCCCTCTGCCCTCCTGTAGTTTCCAGCAACTGGTCTTTAGAAGCCTCCAACTTTTAGCCATCAATCACCCTCTTCTCTGTGGACTTGTCTATTCCTCTTTGAAAGCAAAGGAAGTTGGAGACCATCACTGCCCCCCCAGGGACAAATTTCCTTGGCAGAGCCATATCCAAAGGCTGAGTAAAATGGGGAGGGGAGAGAGAGAGAGAGAGGAGACCATGGCATTAGCAGGTTTACAATTTAGTAAGACAAGGCACACAACAGAATGGAAGATAAGGAAAAGGTAGAGGAGGATGACCAGTTCTTCAAGGTCAGGACACAGTGGTGAGCTATAAGCAAACATCTTTATATCAAATTTGGCCCAGGCTGATTTTTCCATCCTTGATTAGAACTTAGTGGCTCTTGTCCTCATGGACCAATGGATGGGGTCAGAATGTCCTTCCTCTCTGGATTTTCCAGCACGCAATTGAAACTGAATTTTCTTTCAGGCAAAGTGTGGGGGAAGAGAGCGTCTTGCAGCTGATGGATGGAGCCCAAGTTGGTCTTCAGTGCTCTTCCTCATTTCCTCCACTCCATCCCAAGCTCCTATGCCCTCTTGAAATCTGTGGCCCCCACAGGACCTTTTGTGTGGCAATTCCCGCCTCCCACCAGTTGGAATAAATAAAGACACAGGACACCATTATTTTAGGTTAATGGGCAAAAATTGGCCACCACTTTATTGGTTACAGGAAAGAGCGGTATTGGCTTAGGCATTGGTCCTATCCGACTATCCGGCTTCAGCCTGTTAGCATGAAAACCGGAAAGGGTTAACACCAGCAGGGGGAGCCCTGAGATGCACATCATTAGGAACTCCCCCTGGGGTCACCGCTCGCGGGTGTCTTTAGCCCCTGGCCTCCATAGGTTTTGGACGAGGCAACGCCCCCCCGGAATCCTTTACCGGACTACCCTTAAATATTTGGGGGAGGTGATGGCGCTCCTCCCCCCCCAACACATCTACATAATAATACCCCTACCGGGGAAAGAGAGCTTCTTGCAGCTGATGGATGGAGCCCAAGTTGGTCTTCAGTGCTCTTCCTCGTTTCCTCTACTCCATCCCAAGCTCCTATGCCCTCTTGAAATCTGTGGCCCCCACAGGACCTTTTCTTCCACTTCCCCACAGGAGGCAGTGATGGCCATCAACCTAGATGCTTTTAAAAGAGATTAATTGATGGAAGAGAGGTCTATCAATGCCTACTAGCAGTGATTCTCCTGAATGCTAATTGCTGCAAACCACAGAGGGGAAGAGGGATTTGTGCTCTTATCCTGCTTGTGGGTTTCCCACAGGCATCCGGTTGGCCACTGTGAGAAGAGGATGCTGGACAAGATGGGCCATTTGGCCAGATCGAGCAGGGGTCTTCTTATGCCCCCTACCAACACCCCCTGTCACTGCTTTGATTATTTCCCCCTTTATGCATTATATAAGCAGGAGCAAACCAGGCTGCATTGCATCTGGGAGGCGAGAATTCTCTGCCGGCCGATTTGCATGTGAAGTCCCAGAATGCCCTCCTGCCTGGCAGCCCCGCTATTGGCTGAGCTCTGGGAACTGGTTGGGAGGGCTGGGGGCATTGCCCGTTAAATGCACTTAAGTTATGTTCTGCGTGCTTCATTCTGCAGAAGGCTTTTCACGCTTTTAGCCTTCAGCCTTTTATTGAGTGTGGAAACACAGTTTATAAATAACTTCTCTCCCTCTCTCTCTCTCTCTCTCTCTCTCTCTCTCTCTCTCTCTCTCCAAAAAAAAAAAAAAGATGTCATTTAGATGCAGTTTTACTAGAGTTTATAAACATGGTATATTCAGTTTTTATCACTGCAGCCTTTTTTATTGGCTCCAGAAGACAGCTGTCTGTCAGCTACACCAGTTTTAATCACATTGTTTCCTGGAAGATTGTGTTCTGAGGCCTTCTGTATATAAATAAACCTGGGCTTGGCAATCTCTTCAGAGTCTCGATCCTATGGCATGCATTAAGCCTGTCCAACCAGAAGGTTGCTTGCCCACAATTTTACAGGAAATCTTTCCTCCGGACTGGAACGAGGTGGTGTCATGTAGCAGCTAAGAGATGGAGTTATAAATCAGGAAGAAGTCCCGGGTTAGAGTCTCACCTCTTGCCCTAAGCACATGGCAAGATTTTCTCTAAGCATCGTCATTCCACCACGAACTTGGCAGCTGCAATATGAGAATCTCAGGATTACACAGGTGGAAGCTAGATAGCCCAACACCTTGATCAGTGACTTGCCACAAGGATCACAAGCTCACATATACGAAGCACACCAAACACTGCAAAGCTGTGAGGCGAGGAAGCTCATATTCACTGGCCAAACCTAGCTCTCCATATCTCCATATCTTTCTATCCAGCACTTGGAACCATTGGTGTGTGTGGTTTGTGAGCTGCACAGTCAGGGAAAAAACAATGCTGCCCAGGATTGTAACTGGGTGCACTCTTCCCACCTTGGATCAAATCTACGCTTCCAGGTGTAAGAAAGCTGCAGAGATAGCGCAGGATAGTGTGCACCCCAGAAATGATCTCTTTCAGCTTCTGCCTTCTGGAAGAAGGTACAGAGTTATAAAGACTAGGACTAGCCGCCTGAGAAACAGTTCCTATCCAAATGTGATTTTGGTTTTAAATGCAGTGTAAGGTAGTCTCTAGCGGGATGAGGGTGGCACTGTGGGTTAAACCACAGAGCCTAGGACTTGCCTATCAGAAGGTCAGCAGTTCGAATCCCTGTGATGGGGTGAGTTCCCGTTGCTCGGTCCCTGCTCCTGCCAACCTAGCAGTTTGAAAGCACGTCAAAGTGCAAGGAGATAAATAGGTACCATTCCAGCGGGAAGGTAAACGGTGTTTCTGTGTGCTGCTCTGGTTCGCCAGAAGTGGCTTAGTCCTGCTGGCCACATGACCCGGAAGCTGTACGCCGGCTCCCTCAGCCAATAAAGCGAGATGAGCGCCGTAACCCCAGAGTCGGCCACGACTGGACCTAATGGTCAGGGGTCTCTTTACCTTTACCTTTAAGGTAGTGTCTATGGCAGTATATTGTATTTAATTATGGGGTATCAGAGTTTTTAGGGGGCTAACCAGGCTGGGATAACTGGGATAGCAGGCTTGTTGGTTTTTGAATGTCTGATGTAGATTTTTTTCAATTTCGTTGTTCTGTATGGGACAATGACAATAAATGACAATAAAGATTATCGTAGGTCATAAGGGCCATGCTCCACCAACCTCTGTTCCCTCAGCCACCTGCCCACCTTCCTTCTTGTAAGCAGTCACGGGGGTGCCCCCAGCTGCCAGCTTCCTCCTCATCCTTAGTCTCAGTATTGTCTTTATAGAGCTCGGCTAAGAGGAGAATAAAGACACAACTAGACTTTGTTGGCTCTGGCAGTCATTGGCTCTGGCACCACCTACTGTTCATCTCCGCGCCTTCTGCCCTACCAGCTCCAATGGGGACCAAGCCCCCCTGCATTTCAGATGTGCTTCTCCCCTTCCATGCACCAAGAAACTGGTTCAGGAGAAGAATGAAGGCAGACAGACTTGCGGATAAGTGGAACATAAGTACAGGAGATATTTCACTGCATTTCCAATTAGTTCTCAATCTTTCTGGGTTCCTCCCCACCCCCTCAAGCTGACTCTTTCTCTCCCTCTGTTCCTCTTACACACACTTACACACACACACAAGTAATGGGCAGGAGGCAAAAAGCCATTTTCTGCCATAAGATGAACTACAATATTAAAGAAACTGAAAACTACATTTTGAAAATTGTTTCCTTCCCGGCCTCCTCCTGCCTATGGAGAATCAATACGCCAGAAGAGCATCGCCTTAAACATTAATATTAGAGAACAAAATTCATTCCTGATGGATTGACGGGCGCATTTTCTTAAGGCCAAGCCGTAATGAACACGGCAACTTCCCTCTTCCTCCCCTTCCTCCTTTCCATTCCGTCGCTCTCTTCCCTCCCCTTGCCCCCACGGAGATTGCAGTGAATAATTGGATACTGCTAGCCTGTACACAGAACCATCTATTATTAGGCAGTAAGACGCTTCACGAGGCCTGGTGCCCTCAACCTCGTAATGGCAAGGGGAAACCGGGAGAAGAGAAATGCTGCTGTTTTGCTCTAAGGCCCTGGATCCTGAGTCAATCAAGGGAAAGGTTGGCTGATGCAATGCCGGCTAATAATTCCTCTGGGGCCACGGCTGCCCTGACTGCGAAGACCCCTAACAGGCTGGGCTTAAAAGCAAATCCGTGTACCCCCATAATTTTGACATGGAGGTTTACATCATGTCACACTTGCTTTTCCTCTCCAAATCAGCAGCCTTCCAGCCCAGGCGTTGCTTCACAGGTATGCCTGCTGTCTGTCCAGGCCTGTTCCGAAGGGATAATGATCATGTGGCCCATCACCTCTGGCTATCAATCCTCTTTGGGATGTCAATTAGCAAGAGCAGAAAGCAATCCAGGGTTGTTTGTTTGTTTGTTTTTCCTGCGGTGACCACCTAGTGCTTCCTCGGGCCCAATTTAACAGCAGCACTGGGCTTGCCCAGGAAGCTTAGCTGTATATGGCTGGCATCACATTAAAATCAGGTTCTGCCCTGGAGTGCACCAGTGGCATAGATTTCTGATAGGGCAAAGACCTGAACCAGAGCCAGGTGGGCATTCATCTTCTCCTGCATCCTAAGCACAACAAGCAGGGCATGAAGGGAAAACAGGAAGTATATGAAGGTAGGCTGTCTCTGCAAATGGAGGTTCGAATCAAAGGTACCGTGGTACCTCTGGTTGTGAATGGGATCCATTCCGGAGCCCTGTTCGCAACATGAGCAGAATGCATCCCACGTCTGCAAATGTGTGGGTAGTGATTTGTCCCTTCTGCGCATGCATGTGATGTCATTTTGAGCGCCTGTGCATGCGCGAGCGGCAAAACCCAGAAGTAACCCTTTCCGGTGCTTCTGGGTCGCCACGGGACGCAACCTGAAAACACTCTACCTGAAGCAAACGCAACATGAGGTATGACTGTACAGGCTAATACCAGCATTGTGGTTGAGGTGGTTGTTATTGTTACTATTCATTACATTTGTATATCGACATTCATCCAAAGTTGCCAGGGTGCTTCACAACAGAAATGTGCAAAATGAAAATACAAAGCACATAACAAAAACAAAAACAAAAACCCATCCCCGCCCACAAACACATTTAAAAAGCCATAGAATGTGAATCAGCCCAAAGCCAGGTTTGCATGGCAAAAAAGTTCAACAAAGGTGTCAGGCATTCCACAAACAGGGAGCCACCACAGAAAGGCCCGTTCTCATGTTGCCGCCCTCTGGACCTCTCATGGAGGAGGCACGTGAATAATGATCTCAGATGATGATTGCAGGGTCCGGGTCGCTTCAGGATACAAAATGGGAAGAGCAAAGACAGACTACACACAGGAATCCCTGGAGAAGAGGAGATTTAGATGGCTACGAGGAGGCAGGAACCTTTAGCAACTGATTTCATGTAGGAGGACCTACAGGGCATGAGCTGCTGTGCTCATTAAGCCTTAAACTCAGCCAAGTCTGTGAAGATCGTGTTTCGTTAATAAAGACTTAATTCCAGCTTTGAACTGTGTGATTTACTGACTGGCTTGCTGTCAGGAGCCAGAGTCAGGAATAGGTCAGGGTTTTTTAAAAAACACACACTCTTTATTCAAGAAACCAAAACAGCATAGGCCTAGTGATCGCAGCAACTCTTCCCAGGATGTTTTGCCTCAGTGAGGCAGTTGTGAGGACTGAAGGTCCCTGCTCTCTAAGCCTCCTCCTTCAATTCCTTCCCCGGCAGCTTAAGGCAGCCTTGTCTCTCTTTATTCTTCCCTCTTCATTTGTCTGCATGTTCTGGAAGATCGGCGGGGTGTGTGGGGTGCAGCTGGTTGCAGCATAAGGGGAAGACTCCCTGGTTTCTTCAGTAACCTGTCTAATCTCTGTCTCCTGCCCCCTCCTCTCCTGCCTCTGAGTCTGGATTGCCCTCCGTCAAAGCCTCTTCCTCCTCACTAAACCCTGTTGCATCTTCAGCTTCCAACACCTTGTCCTCCCAGTCTGCTCCTTCTTCTCCCTCTGACCACTCATGGTCGTCCCATCACCAATTCCCTGGCTCTGAGCCTTCTTCCACTGGGGGTTCCCCAGCTGCTTCTTCCCACCAGATACAGCCAGATACAGGTTGATTGTTCTCCATGAAGATAGGCCTTTAGGTTTACAGGTGGAGGATGGAGTATCAGCCACAAGGATTTTTTTCCCCCAGTGGAGAAGCTGCAGAACACATCTGAGAGTTGAAACCACTTTTCAGGGCAAACAGAGGTGCAATTTTCAGCTAGGAAGACCACAGATCACAGATCAGATGCTGGGGGTGAAATCCCAGAATCTCCCACAATCTTGTCAAAACTCCTCTTTAAAAACTGAAGATATTTTTTCTGGCTCAAAGACTGCCTGGACCAATACAAAACAACAAAATTAAAAGGTGGCAACTCTAACAGACCCTCAAAGAGATGGAAGTGCAACACGAATCGAACAAGCGAATCAAAATAAACATACTTTTAATGTTCTCTCTCCTTTCTCCCCCCTTTTTTGCTATTGAACGCATCTTCGCAAACAAGTGAAGGCTGCAGGTATCACTTTATTACCACTAATTCGAAAGCTGTTCCTAATAATTTTTAAAACATTTCCATGTAATACATCTGTTCCATTCAAATTTATAATTGCATTTCATTGCAGCTGCAGAATACGGGTAATGACTATCAGATAAAAGGCACACTGTTTTGTCAGGTCGGAATTAGTTTATTTCTCGACGCATCACCCTTTGTTTAAGGCTTCTGAAACAATCTGTTCTCTGTTGTTGTTTTTCCTCTTCTTGGACAGTGTTGTCACTGAGACTCAGCCATTTGGTCTGAGGGTTATATGAGCCAGCAAGAGTAAGCTACGAACTGGGGGCATAGAGAAAATTGATTTGATTTTTAAAAATATATAAATAAATAATAATAATATTTTTTTTTTTAAAAAAAAGAAGGTCATACACAATTCTTCAAAATACATAGTTCAAAAATAATTATAGATCACTGTCAATTGAAAGCAATAAACAATGAACTGCAGTCACACAGTCAATCGATCAGTAGCTGAACTGGGTTCCACACGGTCACAAAAACAAAACGAAAAAGAGCCGCAAAAACAAAAACAAAATAAATAGCAAAAACAAACAGGCCTCAGCGTAGCACTCAAAACGAAAGCATGGCACTCATTTCGGAAGCGTAACACTCAAAATGGAGCACGTTTGACTTCCAAAAAAAGTTCACAAACCGGAACACTTACTTCCAGGTTTCAGTGTTTGGGTTCCAAGTTGTTTTGAGTACCAAGGCATTTGAGAAGGCCTCTTCTCTTCAAAGAGGGGAGGGGTTGTGAGTGGGAGCAGCTTCCCAAATATGCCTCCCTGCTTCTGATTTGCCCCGCTGACACGACCCAGCCCTTCAGTCAGCCAATAGGGCTGGCTGGTGGGCGGGGTTTGTTGCATTTAAGCAGCCACAGCAGCGCTCTGTCCCCAGTCTGCCTTGGTTTTTTTGCCTACCTCGTAGCAACTCATCACAACTTTCTGGTATTGGTGGTCAGGCATTGGAATATGTGTACTGTGTTGGAGGATTGGGTATGTATGTCCATCATCTACCCCTCCTCTTTTGGGTATTCTGTTAAAGGAATCCGGTGGCCGTGGATCCTGTCCGATGCCCTGCTGGTGGCTAGGGCCATGGCACGACCCCCGGTGACATCATGAGGAAGCTTCCAGCATCAACAAGCTCCTCCCACTGATTGCTAACCCTGAAATGAAACCCTCCTGAGTGGGGTGGAGTCATGTATTGCTGTTTTATCCAGTGCCTAAGCCAATACTACTCACATGCTGTAACCAACAAAGTTGTGGCCTTATTTTGCCCATTAACCAAAAACAATGTGTCTTTGTGTCTTATTATAATCCCAGTAGTGATGTATGGAAGTGACAGCTGGACCATAAAGAAGGATGACCGCCGAAAAATTGATGCTTTTGAATTATGGTGCTGGAGGAGACTCTTGAGAGTCCCATGGAATGCAAGAAGAACAAACCTATCCATTCTGAAGGAAATCAGTCCTGAGTGCTCACTGGAAGGACAGATCCTGAAGCTGAGGCTCCAATACTTTGGCCACCTCATGAGAAGAGAAGACTCCCTGGAAAAGACCCTGATGCTGGGAAAGATGGAGGGTGCAAGGCGCAGGGGATGACAGAGGATGAGATGGTTGGGCAGTGTTCTCGAAGCCACTAACATGAGTTTGACCAAACTGCGGGAGGCAGTGGAAGACAGGAGTGCCTGGCGTGCTCTGGTCCATGAGGTCATGAAGAGTCGGACATGACTAAACGACAAAACAACAATGACAACAGTAATCCTATGTGGGTGGCAGGTCCTCGACTCTCAACCAAGGTACCACTGTACCATAGTTGCTGGAAATCACAGGATGGG
Organism: Podarcis pityusensis; assembly: GCF_964106645.2. Lineage (NCBI taxonomy): Eukaryota > Metazoa > Chordata > Lepidosauria > Squamata > Lacertidae > Podarcis > Podarcis pityusensis. The sequence goes on along the minus strand of NC_138036.1, from coordinate 4,805,859 downwards.
CAAGTTCTCTTCTGCTCAGATCCTGCTTGCAGGTTTCCCTTGGGCATCTGGAGGCCACAGGATGCTGGAGTAGCTGAGCCATTGGCCTGATCCAGCAGGGCTCTTCTGATATTCCTTTCCAGACTCAGCCCTGCCTCTCACTATGCATGAAAGTCCTCAAAGCTTGAAGATGGAAAGAATCGTTGTACTGCTGTGGATAGGCTCCAAGGCAAGGATTTATCAGCAAACCCTGTCTCTGTTCCTTTTTAGCAGATAACATTCTCTTTGTTCCTCTATCTCTCTCTTTTCTTCTTCTTCTTTCTCCCTACCATTACACACACACAAAAACCCCAATAATGAGTATAAGCATCATTTTAAAAGCATGCCACGCTGCCGACCACGAGGCGCAATACATCACCCTCAACTCCACCGTACTCGTTTATGGTGAAACATTTGATATTAATGTTTCCATTGCTTATCACAGACACTGGCATTATAAGTGCTTAAGTCAACTTGGCTTATTTATTAGGACTGGTTTCGCTGCCATTTCCTTAAATAAAATGTCTGCTCTCCACGTTCGGGGAGATCGCTTTCCCTCCTGTCACTCATGGGCAGCTCTCTGTCTCCATCCGTCAGACAGTTACTGTGGGGGTAAAAGCTGGAAATGGATTCAATAATGAATACTATATTCCTGATTACAATTCATTATATCTCTCAAGGAGCTGGGTGCACATGACTTGGGACTTCCTCTCACAATAAACGGAGAAAAGAGGGAGTGTTTCCTTTTATTTATCCATGTGTCACATTTACCTCTCACCTTTCCCCCAGAAAACTGAAGGTTGCATGCATATTTCTTCCCCTCCACCCCCACTACGTTCCATTCTCACAACAACCTTCTGAGGTAGGTTAGCTGGAGAGACTGTGGGCTATAGCCAATATAGTGCTAAGTCAAAGTCACTGAGTGGTATGCTTGTTCCACTGGGGAAAAGTTTTGCACAAGTAGAACATTGTGGCATAAGCTGGTTGCTGGTGATATTTTTGCACGATTGATTGTGCCATCTGTTGCACAATGAGTTTCCACTAGCACAACTGTTCCATTGGATTCCTCTTTTTCACAGAATTAAAAGTCACCCATCTACAAGAGCCTTTGCACCAATGGATACAGGATGTTGTCTACAAGCAAAGGACTAGGGCAAGTGAGCTGCATGGCTGAATGCGGATTTGAACCCTTGTCTCCCAGGTCCTAATTAAGCTATCCGAACCATTATAACACACTAACTCTCTGAAAATAACAAACCATGAAGAATCTTATTGATGGAGCCAACATGGGGAAAGGTGTCCATGGGAAGCTGAAATGAAATGAAGTCTGCGGAAGCAACAGGACAGAAATTATGCTTTCTATTGAGTGTCTGGTTGAGTAAGCACAGTTTACATTATGCAAGGGCACACCTTTTAGATACAAAAATATCCAAATCTCCTCACCATCTCAAATCATTCCAGAGGTCTTGCTTCAGTTTGTGTTTTATCTGAATCTGATGCACACACCTAATGACCATCTGATGACTGGCAGCCACCATCTGAAGTCTCAGGCAAAAGGGTTTTTTTTTTCCCACTTCTGAAAGCTGAAATACTTTTCAGTGGAAATGTAGAGGCTTGGGCTTGAGTGATCCCCATGGGTCAGGTTTGGAAGCTCCAGCTGGTACAGAACAGAGCACCATTGTTAAAACAGCTGCAAGGGGAGCCCATCTATTTCTGAACCTGGTTCAAGGTCCTTGTATGAATTTACATAAGCCCTGAACAACTTAGGTCCAGTCACTGAAATAATCTGCAGGAGTGCCATTGGTCATTCGCTGAGTTGGCGAGACTCATTCAACAATAACAAGAAACCAAGCCTTTAGTGTCATTGACCTAGTCCCATGGAACTCTCTGCCACTAGAGGTTCAGCAGGTGCCTTTTTAACTCGTGAGGAAAACTTTTCTATTCCACCAGGCTTATGCAAGCAATTAAGAACACGTCCTTCCATTTTGTTTAATTGATCTCTGTTTTTAACTTTTTTCATAGATTTTATTATATGGTTTTATGTTTCTGATTGCTGTAAACACAAATATTTTTATAAAGAAATAAAGGCCATGCTATACCACTGATATCCTGCCCTCCTGCAATATACACAATTGGTATTTACAGATACTCATCATATCCAAATTATGTGTTTTATTTATATGTATTTCGAATGCATTTGTAGATGCCTTAACTTTAAAATAAATACAAACAAAGGAATTGGGGAAGATTCACAAAGTTTCTCAGTGAGCGTTTAATTAGTTCCATCTGAGAGGGGAAAGCACAGTTCAGTTTCAAGGCCAGTGGGTGAATTCTGTAGAGAGCAGGACAATATTCAATTAAATTAGGAGGTCAAGGGGTTCACCTTTGAGGATTTGAGGCTGGAAATATGAAGCTAGGATTTTGCAGGATTATCCAAGACTGATGGGTTTCCTCCCTCCTCCTCCCTGGATATGGGTTGTTTTTTCTTCCTGGCTTAGATATGTTCCCATTATCAGTTTTTCTTCGCCATCTTTCCTTTTCTTTGCATGTATCTAGAGGAGTTAAGCTTTTGAGGAGGAGGCATTGCAACTGATCAACATTGTTACTGTGTAATCTGTGTAAACTCTAGATTATGTAAGAAAATGTAATGCAGCAGATGCAAGTTTAAATTAAGGAACAAACCGAAGACAATACAGCTTTCTTCCAAAAACTGGCAAGAAAAGGGAAAAGTTGACAGCTATGCCCTTGGGGTCCCTTCCAACTCTACAATTCTATGATTTGCAGGTGATGGAATTTGGAATTTGGCGATGAGGTCACCAAAGAAGAAGAAGAAGAAGAAGAAGAAGAAGAAGAAGAAGAAGAAGAAGAAGAAGACGACGACGAAGATGACGAAGAAGTGGAGGAGGAGGAAGGGGAAGAAGAGGAAGAGGAGGAGGAGGAGGAGGAGGAGGCAGAAGAAGAAGTCTATCCTCACCTACACATGTGGTGTGTTTGCAGAGTACAGGAGCAAAGAGTAATTGGGCGTATTATCTTCATAGGCAGGGAGTTGGACTTGATGAGCCTTTGGGGTCCCTTCCACGTGCATGATTAAAATGCACTCTTGAAACTAGCCATGTGCACCAGTGAACACCAGCCTTTTAAAAGCACAGGCCGCATGTTCAGGGGATTTCGGTGTGCTGTGCGCCTGTGATATGCACGCTGCAATGATTCTGTGCAACAGGAAAAGGGCTACTGCCCCAGCAGTTAAATATATCTTTTCTGTTTGAGTGGCTGCAGTAAAATACAGTGCCTTTTGTATGTGTGCGAGGGAGGGAGGGGGGAGTGGAAGGGTGGAATTCATTGATCTTGGCAAATATTTATTCACTTGGCAATATCCGAGCTCATATGGCCATATCCATGTTCATATTCACTACAATGGGCTACAGGAGGGTGCGGGAAGAGGGGAATGGGGGAGGGGAAACAGCTTTATAGCTGGCCAAAAGGAACCATCTGCACCAGAGGTAAACAGATAGGCTGTGAATTATGGCCATGAGGGATAAAGCTCCAATGGTCTGCAGGTTTGGCTGCTGTCCGTGGTGCTGCTAATGCAAGCCTTCAGGCTTATTAAATTCTCGGGGATCCAAATCAACTGCAGCCCACGATCCTTGTAAAATTTGACTCATCAGTAGAGGCCTCTTCGATAGTCTTCCTTTAATACTCAGCACAAAAAAAAGGATATTTCTCCAATGGCTGCGTGAACTGTGCTAAGTTACCAGAAGGGCATTCAAAATACCTTCCGTTTTCTTAAGGTGTGGTTCAGGGTGATATTAGGTTGCTATGTAGAGCGTCAGGTTTAGCTAGTTGACAACTTCACAGAGGGCTCTACTGTCATGAGAGAAAGAAGAAGAAAACTTCTTTCTATCCACTTGTATCACATCATATGTAATTTTTATAGGTCTCTATAGGACTCACTTGCATTTTCTTTTCTAAACCGAATATCCCAAATGTTGTAAACATGCTTCGTAAGGGAGCAGCTTCAGCCTCATGATAATTTTCCTTGCCCCTTTCTCATGTTTTACTAGCTCCACTTTTTTGAAGTGCAGCAACCAGAACTGAACACAGTATTCAAAGTGCAGTTGCACCATAGATTTGTATAACGGCATTATGATATTGGCAGTTTCCCATTCCTAACGATCCCTAATATAGAATATGCATTTTTTTTCACAGCTTGGTTGACATTTTCATCGACCCCTCTGCCACAATTTCCAATATCTCTTTCCTGGTCCGTCATTGTCAGTTCAGTCCTCATAATGAAGCAGATTTTTAGTTATCTGGTTGCTCTAAACTTTACATATAAACATAGGGATGCAGCTGGCGCTGTGCTCTAAACCACTGAGCCTCTTGGGCTTGCCGATCAGAAGGTTGGCAGTTCAAATCTGCACAATGGGGTGAGTTCCCGTTGCTCTGCCCCAGCTCCTGTCAACCTAGCAGTTCGAAAGCATGCCAGTGCAAGTAGATAATCAGGTACCACTGGGGCTGGAAGGTAAATGGCATTTTCGTGCACTCTGGTTTCTGCCACGGTGTCCCGTTGCACCAGAAGCGGTTTATTCATGCTGGCCACATGACCCGGAAAGCTGTCCATGGACAAACGCTGGCTCCCTCGGCCTGAAAGTGAGATGAGCGCTGCAAACCCATAGTCACCTTTGACTGGACTTAACCGTCCAGGGGCCCGTTACCTTTCACCTTTAAACTTTGCATTCTGTAACATTGAATCACATTTGCTGTTTCAATATTCATTCACTGTGTATGGAGAGATTCTTTTGGAGCTCATTACAATTCTTTTTTTCTTCTTAGCAGCCAAAACAACTGGGTGTCCCCAGCAAACTGGGTCTACCTCATCGTTCAATCCTAACTCCAGGTCATTTATTAACAAATTTAAAAGCAGAGGTCCTGCTGGTAAGCTTTGTGGGACTCCACCTTTTCTAACTGTCTGTTTATTTCTACACTCTGCTTCCTTTTCTTTAAGCAGCCACTGATCCACAAGAAGACCATTACTCTTATGCATGACAGCTAATCTTACTCAGGAATCTTTGTACAAAGTATGCACATATTACATAAAATTCATACTCTAAAAACATAAAACACTATTTTCAATGCATTCATTCATTCATTCAATGCACATTTTGCAAACACCTTTAAAGTAGTGACGGCTATCATCTCGGATGGCTTTACAATGATTAGACCAATTGATGGAAGACAAGGTTATCGGCGGCTATGAGCCACAAGGGCTATGTTCTGCATCCAGTGTAAGAGACATTATACTTCTCAATACCAATTGCTAGGAATCACAGCTGGGGTTCCTTTGGGGGCATCTGGGTGGCCACTGTGAGAACACAATGCTGGACTAGATGCAGCAAGGCTCATAAGGAGAGTTATTTTATGAAAACAACATCTTTTTTGTGTTCACATTCCATGCATCACATTCCTTCTGACCCAAAGTTGCATTCCAATCCAGAAGCAACCTCAGCAGCATTTGATATGTCCACCACTCACCTGCAAAAAGAGGACGGAACAAATTTCCCCACCATTCATATTTTCCATTCCATTTGTGTAGCTGCAATCACATGGAAGTAGGTTTCCTGGATTTTCTTTTCTTTTTAATATAATTTTTATTATTTTCTTCAGTAGCCCCCCCCCCCCCAAAATATAACATTACAATAACAAATCAATTTCATTTGCTCTTCCAAGTTTGTGACTTCCCTCCCTTCCTTCAACTGGTTTCCCATTTCCTAATGAATTGTATGCTCATTTTAGCTGCCAGTTTCTGTCCTTCAACATATATCCAATCCTTTTATTATCCATGGTCAGATACTATTTTTACGTTATGTTACAGGATTCATGTCAGTCTTGCTAGTGTCTTCACATTTTTGCAATGTTCTTTCCTATACTCAATAAATTTACACGAATCTCTTTGGAATTTCTGGTCGTCTTGGTTCCGGATCCTCACAGTCAGTTTGGCCAATTCCGTATAGTCCATCATCTTCATCTGCTACTCCTCAACCGTTGGTAATTCTTGTGATTTCCACCTTTGGGCTAACAAAGTTCTTGCTGCAGTGGTAGCATATATAAATAGTCTTTGGTCTACTTTTGCAATTTCTTCTCCCATCAACCCGAGCAAAAATGCTTCCGGTTTTTTTGGGGAAGGTATATTTTAGCATCTTTTTTAGTTCATTGTAGATCAATTCCCAAAATGTTTTTACCTTGTCACAAGTCCACCCCATATGGTAAAAAATCTCCACCTTTTTCATTACACTTCCAACATAATCTGTTTTTCATTTTATACATTTTGGCCAATTTCACTGGTTTCCTGGATTTTCAACTTGCTTCTGTAGCTGTGTCAAAATCCCACTTTGAGAAGCAATCCCTCCCAGAGAAGGGGAGTTGTTCATGAAATGTTTCCAGCAGCTCCCCAGCGAAGGGGAGTTTGTAGTTTATTTTGTAGCTGCTAAGCTGTTAATAGCGTTTTATAGACTGCAATTGTTTTATTGAAGATTTGTTAATTATTTCATATGATTTGCTCTATATTTGTGATGTTCTGTTTTATTTTATAATGTTATTGTTGGTTTGTAAGCCACTTTGGGATTCATTTACATGAAAAGCAGAATAGGAATCAATCAATCCAATCCAATTTAAAAACACATGAATAAAACGGTCATTAAAAAGAAAGATCAAGTCAATGCATTTTTGTTGTATTTGCAAATCCTATTTTAAAAAATAAAAAAAAAGATATAATCAGTAAAAAGTTTAAAATCATCTACCTAAGCCATCTGTCTGGACAGGCTTACTGAAACCGAAAAGTTCTTCAGACAGCAACTAAAAACAATATAGTGAAGGTACCTGCCTAATATCAAAAGGTTCCAGAGTTCATATGCAACCATCTGAATGACTCACCCCCTGAAACTTTAGTCTGAGTCTGCCTGCTGAACGATTGAACAACGTCAAGGTTGAAGAAGAGACAGGTATAAAATGAAGAGAACCAGGGATGCTATGTGAAAAGTAATTTCCTGTTTACCGTTTCCAGGAAAGGAGAGGCTTTGTGAGGTAATGCCTTTTGCCCTCCTTCTTTTGCTTATGGAAGTTGTGGATACTGGCAGGGAGAGAGGGAGGGATAGTGGCTGAGGCATATTGTGAACCCCATTCTGAATCAAGCCCAACTTGAAGCAAGGGAGGGCAGCATCTTACCTGAAATAGGGATAGATTTTTATTGACACCCCTGCTCTGACGTCTTGTATCCTTCCTTGGAGCAAACAAGCTCCAGGTAAAAGCCAGCATCAAATTTGGGTTTCTTTGTCCCATGGATCCACCGTTCTCCCCCAAAATGAATCCATTTCTCATCCTGTCACAGCCTATTTGTACTCCAATCAAATCTAGTTGACCAAACTCATGCAAATGCAACCGCAATTTATTTCCGTTAAAAGAGAGTGCAAAGTAGGTTAATAGCCCTTACGCCGAACTGTCGCATATTAAATGTAAACTAATTCATTTCCATAGCAATGGCTTTTATTAAATACAAAAGGAACTTTGTTCCAGGGAGTTCAAAGAAAATACAATTCTCTCTTTTTTTCCCCCTTCTCCCATGCAAGCAACATGTTTTCCCTCCCTCGCCACAAAACAAAAAAACAATTACAGGCTATCATTCTCCTATGCAAATATATTTTTTTTTATCTCCTTGCTTTTGTTTACCAGATGGGATCAATACACCTTAAAAGAACTTGAGAGGCATTGCTAGGTGTTGTTCGCTTCTCTGGACACAGCTAAACAGCTTTAAAATCATAATTACTCCAACTCACCCTTGAACTGCCAACCTTTGGTAATAGCCTCTGTTTATGGCTTACAATCGGAGTCATCTCCCCCCTCTAAGAGGCAGAGGTAAACAAAGCTGAATGTTTGGAACCAAAATTATGGGTTTATAATAACCGTTACACACCAAAGTTCAGGTTTGGTGCTATTATTTGGCTGGGTTAAAAAAAAAAAAAAAGGCTTACGGGATCACACCAAAGCCCAGCGAATGCAGTATTTTGTAGTCAACAGTGATCAAGGCAGGTGCCTCTGGGACATTTACAAGCAGCTCATTCTGGTGATGGAGGGACGCGGGTGGTGCTGTGGTCTAAACCACAGAGTCTAGGGCTTGCTGATCAGAAGGTCGGCGGTTCGAATCCCCGCGACAGGGTGAGCTCCCATTGCTCAGTCCCTGCTCCTGCCAACCTAGCAGTTCAAAAGCACGTCAAAGTGCCAGTAGATAAATAGGTACCTCTCTGGCGGGAAGGTAAACTGCGTTTCCATGCTCTGCTCTGGTTCACCAGAAGTGGCTTAGTCCTGCTGGCCACATGATCCAGAAGCTGTACGCCAGCTCCCTCGGCCAATAAAGCGAGATGAGCGCCGCAACCCCAGAGTCATCCACGACTGGACCTAACGGTTTGGGGTCCCTTTACCTTTACCTTTACATTCTGGTGATAATAGACCCCTTTTTTATAGCCAGCATCTGATTTCCATGCGCATATTGCATCTGAAGAAGGGGTTAGGTCTAGATACCATGACATATAGCTATAAATATGTCTACTTAAAATAAAAAAAAAGGTAAATGTTGATTGAGCCACCTTGCATGGTCTAATTCTGGGGGAGGTAGCTCATCTTATCTTTTAGGTAAAGCCTATATGAACCAAAGGCAGGAAGTTGCTGGTAGACACTGGAGGGGAACTTAGCACATGTGCTGGTTTTCCACAGGCATCTGGTTGGCCACTGTGGAAAGAGAATGCTGGACCAGATGGGCCCTTGGCCTGATCCAAAAGGCTCTTCTTATGCTCTTAAATGGAAGGGACCCATCTCTACTGTACATTAAAAACATCAGGGTGTTCATTCTCATATGACCATGTATGGTATGGCCCATCCATGGACCATCTGTTGATCAGTTAATTAATTTTACACACCCAACGTCAGGTCCTCCAGGGGACTAGTTGTGGCCAGTGTGTGCTCCTCATCAGCTCTTCAATCCCAGGGCAAGTGAGAGTTGGAGGAGAGTATTGTTTCTGGCAGGACAGTGGGAGACAGGTTCCTTGCAGCCACACCTTCTCTGGCCAATGGGTGGGCCCACGCTAATCTTCTCTTCTGCCTGGTGCTCCTGTTTGGATAACGGTCACCAGCTCTTTTACCTCTGGCTGTTGGGTGTTCTTTCCTCATGCTTCTGCAGCCACAGGGCAACCAACAGTAGGCTCTTGGTGTTCTTTGCAGCTGCACCTTCTATGGCTGATGGGTAAGGATACACTGATCTTCCATGTTTGCTGATGGAATAGCAGTCAGTAGTTTTCGTGCCTTTGGGTCACTGTACTTTCGTCCTGCTTCTGAAGTCACAAGACTCTTGCACAACCTCCCAAGGGTCCATGGTTCCCCAGCCCCCATGGGCAGGTCCAGAATGTAGTATCGTTTTCTTCTGCTGCCCCAGGAAAATCATCCCAATGTTATAATGACTTTTAATGTGAATTAAGACCTCAAAACTGTTTCTGTGTTGATTGCAAGAAATCAACGACGGAACAGCAGTGACATTAAAAAAGAGAGATAACAGTAAAACTAAAAAGTACCAGCAGATGTAAAAGGCAGTCTGTTAAATAGAGGCATCTGAACCACAGTTTCTTGGCATGGGCAGCTAAAGAGGGAGACCCACACTTTTATACCTTTCATAATTAAACTGGAATAGATTACAGAGCAGTGCAGAGCTATTATTTATTTGTGATTTATATTGAATTTGTACATCTATAAAAACCCTGCCCTGTCTTCACAACGGACCTCTGAAGTAGAGTGTTAATATTTGCATTTCACAACCCCCACTCACTTTGTTGTTGTTGTTGTTTAGTGGCTTATTTGTGTCCGACTCTTCGTGACCCCATGGACCAGAGCGCTCCAGGATCTCCTGTCTTCCACTGTCTCCTGCTGTTTGGTCAAACCCATGCTAGTAGTTTCAAGAAAACTGTCTAAACATCTCATCCTCTGTCGTCCCCTTCTCCTTGCCCAGTCACTTTAGAGTTATGTGAACTGGGAGGTTCCATCTGAGGCAAAAGGTGATTCTGGGGAATATAGGGGCCTTACATCTACCTGTATCATGTTCTTCCAGAGAGAAGCCCGGGTTATGTTTAGTTCTGAGAATAAAAGTCTATGAAGTCATGTGATGGACATCTTCAAATATCTGAAGGGTTGTTACATGGAAGATGGAGAAAGCTTGTTGTCTGCTGATGCAGAGGGTAGGACCCAAGCCAATGGAATCAAAGGACAAGAAAGGAGTGTGGCGTTTGCCCTCCTATGTGTGTGACATCATATTGGGTTCATAGGGAAAGGGTTAACTAATTGTAAAATGACTAACCAATGGGAGTCCAGGGGGCAGAGTTAACTATGTATAAGGTTGAAGCACAGAGGTTTTTTTGGAGAGTTAGAGTTGTTGAGAAGACAGACTGGAGTTAGAAGAGACAGATAAGAAAAGTGTGTGGGTTGGGCTAGTCTGGTGGGAGAGAGTAAGAGAATTTGTTAAGAGGAGTCATTCAAACAGTTGAGATAATCTGTCAGAAGGTATTAGGAAGGTATAGGCCAGTAAAGAAACTAAAGTTAAGATACTGACAGGAATATTATCTGAGAAACCATAAACTTGTTAATCTTTGAGTCGTCAGCAGGCTCATCTCAGCTATCTGCCAATCTCCAATTCCCACCACCCTTCTGAGTAATACCCCTCCCCACCTTCTCACTATATAGAAGGATCTGGCAACTTCTGTTTCAGTGTATCTGAAGAAGTGTGCTTGCACACGAAAGCTCATACCAAGAACTAACTTAGTTGGTCTTAAAGGTGCTACTGGAAGGATTTTTTTATTTTGTTAATCTTTGTAAAATAAACTTGGTTTTTTGGTTCACTTTTAACAACTGACTGGACTCAGTGTTTTACCAGAGAGTAACTGATTGGTGGCAGTGGGGAAGCGAGCACAGTGGTGGCACAGGGATCAATAGACCGTTAAACTTCCGGGGACCCTGTGTGATCGCCACAAGGAGATTCAGACAAAACATTAGGAATAACCTTCTGATGGTAAGAGCTGTTTGATGGTGAAATAGACTCTCTCAGAAGGTGGTGGATTCTCCTTCATTGGAAGTTTTTTTTAAAAAACAACAACAACGATGACAACGATGACAACAAAGGATGGAGGGCCATCTGTCAGGATTTATTTCGCTGAGATTGCTGCATTGCAGCCAGTTGGACTGGATGACCCTTTGCAGAGTAGGAAATGAATCAGCTAAGAGCAACCAAAATAATTAAGGGGGTGGGTGGAGCAACATCCCTGTGATGAAAGTTGCAGCATTTGCGGCTTTTTCATAGGCAATATGGTGAAAGTGTCTAAAATTATGCATGGCATAGAGAAAATTAATAGAGAAATGCCCCCGATAGCATTAGAACTCATGGGCATTCAATGAAGCAGAATGTTAGAAGATTTAGGGCAGAGGAAAGAGAGTATTTCTTCACATAAGTTTATAGATTTTTATCCCACAGAAGGCAGTGATGCCCACCAACTTGGGTAGCCATAAAAGAGGATTAGACAAACTCATGGAGTAATGCTTCTGTGTCCCAGTTGCAAGAAATCTCAGGAGGGGAGAGAGGACTTGTCCTCAGGTTCTGCTTAAGGATTTCCCACAAACATCTAGGTAACAACTGTGAGAGTAGGATGCTGGACTAGGTGGGCCATTGGTCTAATCCAGCAGGTCCTTCTTACATTTTAAATAATAGCAGCCATGTCTGCTTTCACTGCATTCTCCTTTGCAAGTTCATTCAGTCTCTGTTTTTCATTTGCAAAGTGTTTTTGCCAAGATAGAGTTTTATAGCATTATAAAAGTCACATTGTCAGCCAATCAGAAACCCAGAGCTCAAAATGACGGTGACTCCTCTGCAGACACTCTTGCAAAGTTTCCCAAGCTAAGACGTTGAAGGCACTTCAAGGCACAAACACATCCTTGGGTAAATTACTTCCTATTAGAATGTCACATATTTCTTATATACGGCTGTGGTTTCACAAAGTGACAGCAGTGCTTGACAATAAAAGTTTGCACTCTTCTTTTTATTTATATATATTTTTCTTCCTGGATGGTTCTCTACCACTCTACCAATGTTTCAGAAAAGCTTGGATTTCTTAGCAATAGATGGCAAGCAAGTTGCACCACCCTGCCAATATGTACTGTCCAACCATCTCGTCCTCTGTCATCCCTTTTGCCTTGCACCCTCCATCTTTCCCAACATCAGGGTCTTTTCCAGGGAGTCTTCTCTTCTCATGAGGTGGCCAAAGTATTGGAGCCTCAGCTTCAGGATCTGTCCTTCCAGAGAGCACTCAGGGCTGATTTCCTTCAGAATGAATAGATAGCTCCTCAAATTGGCTCTGTGTGGGTCAGTAGATGCCCCAGAGCAGAACAAATTGGAGAAGATGGGGGTGTCATCCCATCATGCAAGCAAAAAAGTGCTACATTGAGTCCCTTCCCAGAACATTCAGTGTAGCCCTTACATTCAACAGGCTTAAAGTAGTCCTGCTCAGCATTAGCTGTTGCCCTGGGACTGGAGGGGAAGAGCCAGATGTAGAGAGATTGCTTTTCTCCTTCCTGCTAGAAATATGATTTCCATAAGAAGAGCCCTGCTACGTCAGGTCAAAAAGTTAATTCAGTCCAGGATCGTCTTCTCAATGGGACCAAGCAGGTTCCTGTTCGAAGTCCACAAGCAGGGCATGAATGCTTCCTAGCAACTGGTGTTCAAAGCTATGCTGCCTCCAACAGAGGAGAGAGAACTTAGCCATTTCAGCTAGTAGTAATTCACACTTTCTGAAGCAATAAATAAACTGAAACACAGCCATCCCTTTAAATTCACACTTCCTTGGATTTTGCCATGCAGTGCTTCCGCTATGTAATATGTACAAAAATGCACATCTTAGTGGGAAACGTGCATTAAAAAAAACCATTTATTGGTGAAAAGGACATGCAAAAAAGTCTTCTATTAGGGGAAATCATATGGGGGAGGGGAATATACTTGAGGAAGAAGAAGAAGAGTTTGGATTTGATATCCCGCTTTATCTCTACCCAAAGGAGTCTCAAAGCGGCTAACATTCTCCTTTCCCTTCCTCCCCCACAGCAAACACTCTGTGAGCTGAGTGTGGCTGAGAGACTTCAAAGAAGTGTGACTAGCCCAAGGTCACCCAGCAGCTGCATGTGGAGGAGCGGGAACGCGAACCCGGTTCATCAGATTATGAGTCTACCGCTCTTAACCACTACACCACACTGGATACAGACTGAAAGGGGAATTAGCAGCTTGTCGCAAAGGTTGCCTATTACACAGGTAGCCTGGTAGGTCATGCCTTGGGGTCTCAAATTTCAGTGCCACCCTGTGCAATGCCAAAATTAGGTGCACCCTGCTTCTTGCCTTCCATTATACATAATAGTTGTGGAGCTTTTAACCACTACACCACACCGGCTCCCGGTGAGGAGAAAACCATACCAAAATGCTGATGAATTTTCATGGGACTTTTTTTTCTCTTTTAATGCAAACTAATGTGGAAAATGTGGAGAAGTGACCTTAGGAGTAGAAATGGAGAGGAAGTGAAATGAACACATTCAAACATGCTTAGGTGATGCAGAAGAATCACCAGATGTGGTCTCTGAAACTTCCCCCTCTCATAACGGGACTGTCATAACGACTGCTATTCTCTAAAAGGTATGGGGGGATAGTATGTATGAATAGATATAATTCATACATAATCCTGAAATTCCTCTTTTTGCTTTGGAAAGACAAAGGTGTATATCACATCTGAAGCTCACCTCTCATTACGCCAAGGAGCATAATTGTAGAGAGGCATAAGGAACAATTTGACAAGGCAAAGACTTATCTTGGTCACCTTCATTATTACGGGGGAAATATGCAACCGACATAAAACAATAATATAAATTTGCCTTTTACAAATACATTTGCCCACACACAAAGGAAAAGAAACAAGGTAAATTTGTGCTCAATTTACGTAGATGGATAATAAGACTTTCAATTATGGCTCCCTTATTTGTTAGCACCCAGGATGAAAGATTAGGTGACAATATGCAAAATATATTTTCTGCATATTATAATATTTAGCAATGTCATTTGATTTTTTATATATTTCATTAAATTGTTTTGTGGCTTTATTATCTTCCCAGATGCACAGCGCAGAAATACAATTATTCAGATTTAGACGCCATAAACTGTGGCATGCGTTTACTTGCATTCAGAATTCCTGCATGTTAAAGAGAAATTACTGCATTCTGCCCACATAGTTTGGCTCTCACGCTCCTATCGAACCATTTGTTAGGCAGAGAACATTAGGGGAAATACGCCATTTATGTTAAAGGGGCCTTCTGATAACAAATGCATTTGTGTAAAGCAAATATTTCAATATACCACCGCCTTTTGATCACGATTGTAATAGAAGCGCAACCAGACACATTTTCCTGTAATGCATATCTGGGCTATGTGGTTATGGGATGTGGGTGAGATTGGGGGGTAGGGAATGAAGGCCATAACTCACATAATAGAAAGCAAGGCACCTGCACCCAGGCTGTCAGAAGCATTCTTAAAGCATTGCAAAGGGCAGGCCAAATTCGTGCTGCTTGGATGTGAGTGAAATACTTCTGTCAAAAGCAAAAGCCTTTCCTTACTGCCATTGGATTCTCCAGTATACTTGACAAGAGTGGAAGGAGAGACTTTCATCTAGATCAAACTCCAGCTGTTTTTGGACCACAGCTTCCATCGTCCCTAGCTAACAGGGCCAGTGGTCGGGGATGTTGGGAATTGTAGTTCAAAAACAGCTGGAGACCCAAGTTTGGGAAACACTGATTTCGATCAAGAGTAGCCAATAAAGTGTCTTCCAGATGTTGTTGGACTACCACTCCCATCATCCCTAGCGAGCATCACCAGTGGTCAAGGGAGGTGCAATCCTACAATATCTGGAGGACATGGCATTGACTATTCCAGATCTGAATCTTAGATCCTGAGAGACAATCTTTATACCACACAAGGAGCGAGAAACCTGTGGACAAACACATGGTTTTATGCCACTCCCTGAATGTAACATTATTTGTTTTTGCATCTGTTTGAGGAAAGTTCTGTTAGTAAAGCTTTGAAGCCATATTTTGGGTGTGGACAATTTTTATTCCAAGAGGAGTCAGGTTTTATTCATCCTATTCTTTCAAGCTGCACAATATTAATTTATGCAATAATCATCACTGACCTCTAAAACCATGCTGGCTCCCTTATGGGAGTTGTTGTACTACAACATCTGGGAGGCCAGAGGTGGGCCATGATCAAGAGGATGAAGGGACTCCCCTAAGAAGAAAGGTTGCAGTCTTTGGGACAATTGCCGACAAGAGTGAGAGACCAGGGGCATACTAAGATCTGCACTGGTGGCCTATTTATTGGATTGAGTTCAATGTGCTCTTGGTGTATAAAGACATTAATGGCTTGTTCCCAGTTATGAGATAATCTTACCCCATCTGCACTGATTTGATCATTTTGGTCTCCAGAACTGCTACATGTTCCATACAATGTCTATTCCACACTAAAGTCATTCCTTTAGTGTGCTGTCTATTGACACTGTCTATTGACACTGGGCAGGGAACTATCACACAGGCCCCACACATCTGAAAGACCCCCTTCTTCCCTACTGAGTCTCATGGGTGCTAAGATCGGAGGAGACCCTCTTGGTAGTTCCTCCACCCTCAGAAGCTTGGCAGGTGGCGGCTCCTAAATTGTGGAAGTCCTTTCCCACAGAGCTGGTTCTGGCATCTTCAATATACAGCTTTTGATGAATAATAGATACACATGTATTCACCCTGACATTTGACACATGTCTTCACCCTGACATTTGACACTTCATGTATATATTTTAGGACCCCCCTTGCTCTCACGGCTTCAGCAAAAGGAACCCGAAGCCTCAGGAACGTGGAGGGAGCGCTCCCTCTGCACTTCGGAGGCGTCACGTTGCTATCGCTGAAGCCAAGGAGCCTGCATTCACTCCATAGGACGCACACACATTTCCCCTTAATTTTTGGAGGGGAAGAAGTGCATCCTATAGAGTGAAAAATACAGTATTCTTTATCTGTGATCCCTGAATTACAGGGGTTTTTGACTACATGACTCTTTGGGATCCCGTCAGAATTCAGTGGTTCTATCACACAGTCTTCATTGAACCTCCAGAGAGATTGAAGGCACATCTCCACAATCCTGCAGGTGACTGATGGGCATGTATTTCCACAATACTATATTTAAGTTGAATGTTTATCTCACCCCCCCAAAAAAAAAATCACCCTAAACACATTCACAAAGGCACTTTATCTGTTCAGCATTGTTAGCCACAGATAATGCCATGTCACAGCATAACGTTTTAACAGACCACCAGAAAACAAAAGAATTTTCGACTTTCCCGACGCGAGCGTTTCATTCCAGGATATATGTTGTCCTTCCGAGACCGCAGCTGCCTTTGATTTAACTTTTCATCCACCCTATTTTATTTCCTATCAAGAAAGAAATGTTACTCATCACACTATCAGCCACATAAAAAGTGGCTAAAATAAATACAGGCCTCCGATATATATCAGTTGGCGTTTTGCTTGTTATAACTCAAAAATATAGAAGCACTCCTGAGTTTGCTGAGAGATGAGGCCAGGGCTTCTACAGCTTTGGGGGTGGGCAGGCAGGAGGGTTAAGCTGCAAAAGCTTTAATACTATGGGATTTTCAATAGAGCTACCACCAAAATTCTATCTAAAGTGAGCTTGAAGAGATTTTGGAGTTCTTCCTCATGCAAGACATCAGAGCAATTTTGAGGGTTTTGATAACATCAGCAAAAGTTGCAGTCCCTATGTGTATGCATTTCTGCGTTGGTTCCTCAAGACTACCCCTGTTTCCCAGGATATGCATTAAATTTAGAATTGGGGCTGTGGCAAAATCTATTTTGAGCTTTGGATATTTCTTTGGGGGGGGCAGGATATTGCTTCCAAATCTTATTGATTGTGAAATTATTTACACCCCCCACCAAGAAGAACCTTTTGCAAGTCAGAGGACCTTATTCACTTCTGAGCTACCTTCTGAACAGCATATGGTGGGTGGGCCCAGGAGCAAAAGTGGGTGGAGAAATGTAGGTTTTTTTATGTTTTTAAACACACTAGTTTTTACCCGAACTCAGGGGAAGGGTTATTATAGTTGGGGGGTCAATATTTACTTATGGAGATGTTAATTTTGCTGCATTTTTTTGTAGCTGTATTTCTGATCTTATGCAGGAATTAATATTTTGCTGTGCATGTTTCGCTGTGTTTTTTTCTTTATTGCTTATGAACACTTTTGTTATATTTCAGCAATTATGTCAATTGCCACCTTGAGCATGGTTTTAAGTATGGAAATTTGGCATACAAATGAACGGTGATGACGACAACAACTCGCACATATTTGAATAAGTGGTCAAACTGACCACAGGGTGCCCAAGAGGTTGCTGATTCTAGCTAATTCAACCTGGTGCAAGTGCACTTAGTACAGGAGTGGAAGAGGGAGAGAGACAAGATGTTCTGTTCAAATAGTCCTCTATGTGGACACCCACAGCAGCCAACTTTAAACAGGATCAGTGAGTAAATAGAATCACCATTAAGCAGATGGAAATATTCAGGAATCCAAGAGGGACAGCAATTTTGCCTGTCCACCGAGGCCCATTGAGGCTGAAGCTAGGAGCTATTAGCCACCTGAGCAGGGTGTACAATGTACAAAACAAAACATTCTGTTTGGAACAATAAAATATCTTGCTAAGCAGGAGTCCTAATTTGGTGTGTGTCTCTGTGTGTGTGGATCTTGGCTGGGTAATCTAACACTGAAATAGAAGTCTTCTCGTCAAAGATTTATAAGATTGCTTTAGAGAGACAGGGCAGAACATATAGACTGAGACAGGGATGGGAAAACATTCCTTACTGGAGGCATGTCACAGTTTACAGAGCAGTGGTACCATTTGCGCTGCTGAATTTTGTATCGCAGCTTTCATGAGAAGGACATACCCAGCTCTCCTTCCGTAAAGAAGGGCTGAATCAAAACTACTAGCCTCTCCCGTGTTAGTTTCCATAAATGTCAAAAAGCTCTCCTGACTTCTGGCTATTTTTAGCACTCATTGTGAACACATTCTCATTGGTTCAGTGCAGTCCTTGGTGTAATTTTGACTCCTTCTCCTTCACTTCCCATTACTGTCCTTGCCCTCATTTGCCCTCACTGCTTCTTTGTGCCATTTTCCCACTTGTTCCAGTCCCTCGTTGCTGAGATGAGCCTCAGATTTTGTCACAGCCCATAATGACACCATATCTAATGGTCAAGAAAATCACATTGGCCGCCACACAGCCAATTAAATGATAGTTTGGGCAGAAGAGATGTGAGATAACAATGTTAAAAGGAAGAGGAGGAGGAGGAGGAGGAGGAGGAGGAGGAGGAGGAGAAAGAGAAAGCTTCATGGGAACAAAATGACACCAAACAACATTGAAAAACTGCAAATGTTTGATAAGGCATTCATCACACACACAGCATACTTCTTTCAAAGAGAATATAGAAATCAGAAAATATTTGGCACAGGCTAATCTAAGCCATGACCTTCTGAACAAACAGAAATTTGGGGAAAGACCACATCTCTTTGTCATCCAGAATGTCCCAAGTTTAATTCCCAACTTCTCCAGGTAGGGCTTGGCATGTTCCCCACCTGAAATCCTGGAAAGTTGCCATCAGTCACTGTACAGAATGCTTATCTAGATGGACCACTGCTCTGACTTTGTATAAGGCTATGTTCATATGGCTTTTATATGTTAAATAGAGCTAAACAGTCCAACTAGGTAAACTGTTGAGATTACCCATGGGAGAGTGAGACTCTCTGCTTCCACCACACCTAATCCAGAGCACCACTGTGTTTGTACCAAAAACGGGGAGCGCTTTTCATGCTAGGTGGTCCTAGTTTCTCTGTCCAGTGGAACAGCCATCTCCTTTCCCCTACCGTGGATGCTATGTTGTGATCTAGTGTAGTTCTCATTAGGCCCAGAAGATTGTGGGTGAGCTGCTGCTTACAGCTCCAACACTGCTGGAAGGGAAGCAGCAAACCTTTTTGTTTGTTTGAATAGTGAAAGAGAAACTAGGGCCATCTACTAAGGGAGCCTCACCTGCTCCAAAGTAGTGGTTTCTGCCATCATCCTCAGTTGATGGAACCAGCACTGTTACAGGTGCTACATAATACCCATTCCACATTTGTAAGAACTTTCAGCGCCTACACTTTGCAACTCTCTGGAAGAGATCCAGTGTGGTGTAGTGGTTAAGAGCCGTGGATTCGTAATCTGGTGAACCAGGTTCGCTTCTCCGCTCCTCCACATGCAGCTGCTGGGTGACCTTGGGCTAGTCACACTTCTCTGAAGTCTCTCAGCCCCACTCACCTCACAGAGTGTTTGTTGTGGGGGAGGAAGGGAAAGAAGAATGTTAGCTGCTTCGAGACTCCTTCGGGTAGTGATATAGCGGGATATCAATCCAAACTCTTCTTCTTCTTCTCCTCTGCCTATTGACATCAGGCAGGTGCCTTCACTGCACTCTTTTCAGCACCTGCAGAAAACATCCTTATTTAGATTACCCTACCCAGATACAGTGTTTCCGTGCGTTGCTCTGGTTTTGGTGTTCTGTTGTGCCGGAAGCGGATTAGTCGTGCTGGCCACATGACCCGGAAAAACTGTCTGCGGACAAACGCAGGCTCCCTCGGCCTGTAAAGCGAGATGAGTGCCACAACCCCAGAGTCATTCGCGACTGGACTTAACTGTCAAGGGTCCCTTTACTTTTACCTTACCCAGATATAGGGATGCAGGTGGCGCTGTGGTCTAAACCACTGAGCCTCTTGGGCTTGCCAATCAGAAGGTCAGCGATTCAAATCCCTGTGACGGGGTGAGCTCCCGTTGCTCGGTCCCAGCTCCTGCCAACCTAGCAGTTCGAAAGCACGCCAAGGAGTGCAAGTAGATAAATAGGTACTGCTCTGACAGGAAGATAAACGGCGTTTCCATGCACTGCTCTGGTTTCAGTGTTCTGTTGCGTCAGAAGCGGCTTAGTCATGCTGGCCACATGGCCCAGAAAATGCCAGCTCCCTTGGCCTGTAAAGTTAGATGAGCGCCACAACCCCAGATTCATCTGTGACTGGACTTGACTGTCAGGGGGCCTTTACCTTTATCTTTTTTACCCAGATATGTAGAAAGTACTGTTATTTTAACTTTCTGAATCTTTTAAATTATTGCTGTTAATTTTTTCACCCCTTTGAGGTGTGTTTTTTTAACACTAAAGCAGTGTAGATTTTTTAAAACAATAAAATAAAGGAATCAAAGTTCTTCAGCCCCTCTCCCCCCAAATTGCCCCCAAATGTTGAGTTGCTATTTTGTCCCAATGCTGGTTCAAGCCTAGTCTTCTCCATTGCATGTGGATTCCCTTTTTGGAGGGTGTTTGTATCCTCCTACCCTAGGTTTTTATACATGCAGTCCTCACCTCCAACCCAAAGTGGTCAAATCTCATCTTATCATGCTGGCTGCTGCTTGTGTTGGCCACTCGTAAGTTCTTCCAGAACTTGCCCACGCAAAAAAGAAAGAAAGAAAGAAAGAAAGAAATAGCAAGCAAGAGAGAAATTCATATTGGAGTATATTCCTGATCGTTCAAATCGCAAGTGAAAATGCAGCCCAAAGAGTGATGATGTGAACATTTAATAACGGGCTGGGTAATTGTGAGTGTGCTGAATTCCTCCTCCCTCCCCCCCCCACCTCCGCACCTTTCTCAGCAGTAATTAATGTGGTAGTAAAATCAGCAGAAAGGCAACATAGAGATCTGGCACAGGCGGGGATAAAAAAGACCCGAGGGAGAGCCTAAATGGACAATAATTGCAGGTTATTATACACTCCGCTACCTTGCAGTGGAAATCTGGTCAGCTATTAGCAAACTTGCAAGGAATCATCAAGTGGACAAGGGCATAGCAGAGAAGCTTTGAGGCGAAGAGGCGGAATTGAGGTAGACAAAAAAGTTATCATCAATAGAACGACTGGTGGGGGGGAAGCCTGTGATCCTCCAGAAGTTTCTAAGCCTCACCTCCTGGTAATCCTGGTCATTTGCCAATGCTGACTGGGGCTGGAGGGAGTTGGAGTGCAACCACCACCAAAGGACCACAGATGCCCCATCCCTGGAACGTAACATGCATGGTCCACTTGGCACCTTGCGCAGGTGCAGTTGAGTTTCCTAAAGTGAAATGTCAATGGGAAATTTGGACATTCTTGCTTGCTAAAATTTCTGAGAGGTTTTGAATGAAACAAAACCATTGTTGATGAGGCTTTGCAAAATAGCGTGTCCATGCATGGTGTTCATTATGATTTTCCCCTAAAATTCAAAGCACAGCAAATATTGAATTGAAGGTTCTTGCTTTAGGGAAAATTATGCAGAAATTCCGGGAAACGGGGGGGGGGGGGGACGACAGTAAAAAAGAGGGTTGTGTCTTAGTTTAATCCCACAGGATCGTTCTTCACAGCCCTAGGTCGCCCCCATCCCTGAAATGAAATTCTATATGAATTTGGTGAAATATCTGAACAATTCAATGGGGGAAGAAGGGACAAAGGACTTTTGGCAGTGGCGATTCCTTCAACTTTATGCATAAAGACATAATATAATGCTTATTGTCCTTTACTTGCAGAAAGGGATTGTGGAATTGGGAATAAGAAATAAATGATTTTGTGGGATCAAAGGAGATGAAGAAGGATTCAGTGTCAGGGAAAGATAATGTATATCTTTGCCTTCACTATTGCTTATGTGAAGCCTGTCCGCCTGTTGCTCCCCAATCCAGAGATTTCATATCTGGTGTGCTATTTTATTTGTCTGATATTCTAAAGGAAGCTGCCATAGAATCATAAAGTTGGAAGGAACCTCAAAGGTCATCAACTCTAACCTCCTCCCAATGCAGAAAACCCGCTACTAGAGCTTTCCTTGGTAGGTGGCCATCCAGACACCCCTGGTGTCTCTGCTCCTCCACATGCAGCTGCTGGGTGACCTTGGGCCAGTCACACTTCTTTGAAGTCTCTCAGCCCCACTCACCTCACAGAGTGTTTGTTGTGGGGGAGGAAGGGAAAGGAGAAAGTTAGCCGCTTTGAGACTCCTTAAAAAGGGGTGAAAGGCGGGATATCAAATCCAAACTCTTCTTCTTCTTCTTAAAATCTTCCAGTGCAGGAGAGCCCACCAACACCAGAGGCACTCAGCTCCACTGTCAGGCATCTGGAAGTATGGGGGACAGGGCAAGGTCAATGAATGTCCAGGGTTCTTCACATTGACATCCACACTATCAAATTTCCCCCACACGGACATCCGTAAGTGGCCTTTCCTGGCTGGAGAGCAAAAGTGGTCATTTACAGGAGTTATGTGGTTAGAGCATGCTCAGTGAACACACTAGGTTTCCCACAGCCCCCACCAAACAAACAGACAAACAAAAACACACCTCCATGTGGAGGAATGCCCAGGAGATCTCTCCAAAGAAGTGATGTCCTGCATCAGCCAGCAAAAAGAATTCCAAACAAGTATTTCTTGCCAGTAGAGGGAGTAGACACTCTGCCACCAGCACTGTCAAAGTTTCAGTGGCTTCAGTGATGTGTGAACCCATCAGGATGTTTGCCTGCCTTTTGTTATCACGGCCCTCCTCAGAATGCGTTCACAGGCTGATTCCCCCACCCCTGTGTATGTGTGTGTGTGTGTTGCAATCCCAAACTGATGTCTTATGAAGTCTTCGGTGTATATATAGCCAGACTACGATATACAGCTCAGCCTGCAATACCTTTGAGAAGTGAGTCACTGATGCAGTATTTTATGCTGTAGCCTTTGATCATTCAGATTGGTTCAAAAAGCGTATGTTAGGCTGGCTCCACCTGCACTATCCATGTAAAACAGTATATCTTCTTAAACAGTCATCCCTTCCCCCAAAGAATCATGGGAACTGTAGTTTGTTAGGAGCGCTGAGAGCTGTTAAGAAACCCCTGTTCCTCTCAAAGACCTACAGTTCCCAGACTTCCCTGGGAAAAGATATTGATTTTTAAACCACTCTGGGAATTGTAGCTCCGCAAGAGAAATAGGGATCTTCTAACAACTCTCAGCACCCTTAACACACTACAGTTCCCATGACCCTTTGGTGGGGAGAGCCATGGCTATTAGAAATGGTATGTTACTGCTTTAAACATATAGTACAGATGAGACTATGGTCTCTGTCTCACAGAGGCCAAGTCAACTGAATATGCTTATATTTCTCTTCCTTACCTGCCCTATTTATTTTTTTTCATTTTTCTTCCAGTTGTAAGACACTGTTTTAAATTGTCTACCACTTTAATCAGGGGAGGGATACCCTCCAAAAACTGCAGTACAATGGCTAGATCCCCCCCCCCCGCCGTCTTCTGGGGAGGGTCTCTGTGCGATCTGGAGAGGCAATGTGGCTTTATTGAGCTGCTCGGCTGACACACAGGGAAGCAACTGCTGCTGCTGTGCTACCCCGCATATCAGCTGTTAGGCGGAGAGGCTGAGCAGCTGCATCAAAGCCCTGTTGCCCCTCCAGCTCAAACTGAGACCCTCTGCAGAGCCCGGGGGGGGGGAGACATCCTCTTTGGGCTCCTGGGAGGATCTCCTCGCAAGCCGCTAGGGCTCTGCAGGATGCTCCCCACGTACACACATATTTCACTGATGTGTGTGGAGGCCCAGAACATAACCCCGTGTAAGTGGGGAGTTGCCTGTGGTTTAAAACACACACGTTAAATACTAAAATGGGATAAAGTTCATATCAAGCATCTGCGTAGCTTTTCCTAAACACGAATATTTTTAGCTGGCACCGAAAAGAGTACAGTGAAGTTGCCTGCTTGCTCTCAATAGCCAGGGAGTTCCAAAGTGTGGGTGCTGCCACACTGAATGATCAAGCTCTTACAAATGCAAAATGAGTATTATGTGGCACGTGTTGTATTGCCAGTTCCTTTTATCGAAGAGGTCACGTGAGCATAGGTGGAGTAAGACCATGTCATAGGTAAACTGATCCCAAGTTGTTAAAGGTTTTATATCATAACAACACATTGAACTTGGCCCGGCAGCAAATTGGCAATCAGTGCAGCCTCTAGACATGTCCTTCTTGTACTGCAGCTTTGTAAACCACTTTGAGGCTCAGTATATATATAGCTTAATAAGTAAAAGCAAAGAAGTCTGGAAACCAAGCCTTATGAGGAGTGGTTGAGGGAGTTGCAGATGTTTAGCTTGGAAGAGAGGAGACTGAGAAGAGATATGATAGTCATCTTCAAGTAGTGCAGCAATAAAACTGCTGGCATGTTTGCAAAAGCTAAGCTGGGTCCAGTATGGTTTCAGCTATCTAAAGGGCTGTCACATGGAGGATGGAGCAAGCTTGTTTAGAGAGCAAGACCCAAACCAATAAATTCAAGTTACAAGAAAGGAGTCAACATCTGGAATAACTTTCTGATGGCAAGAGCTGATGGACAGTGGAATGGACTCCTATGAGAGGTGGTGGACTCTCCTTCACAGGAGGTTTTGAAGTAGAGGTTGTGTGGCCATCTGTCATGGTCTCAAGGTCTCTCACAACTGTACAGTTCTCTGATCCTATTATTCTAAGTGGGGCTAGCCTGGTATGACAGTCTTCAGTAAACAGTTCCAGTGGTCTGTCGCAATGGGAGGATTAATCAACTTCCTCTAGTCACAACGAGGCTTCGCTCTTGGCCAACACATTCTTCTTAGTCCCTCCGATGGGCACATTCAGCTTCCATGGATCTTCAGAGGAGGGAAAGGGGAGAGTTTGCAGGGCTGTGCTGGTAAGAGGAACACGATAACCAGATTATGGGAAATAGGATATAGCTGATAATGAGAGTAATTGAGCCAGTAGAGAAGCAGGTAGAGATAACAGGATTTATTGTGGAAATTAGAACGCGGAAGACAGGGAGGTTTTGGGTGGCTCAGCAAAACAGAAAGAAAGGAGCTAAGCAAAACATATGTTGATGAAAGAGGGAAGGACGAGAATAAGTGAACAGAGCACAATGGGGAAGAAAAATTACCGGGAAGGTTTGAACAGATAGAAGGATGAATGAAATTATACGCCATAAAATGACAGCAGCGTTGAGCCAGGAATGGAAACATTGCAGTGGTGTTTCTATGGGAGTGTGATTTATTTAAGCAAGAGGGTAAAAGGGTCTCTTTGGGTGATCTCACACCACTCTGAAACAAATCTTTCCTCTCTCTTTTTTCAAACAGTCTGAAGGCTTTTTGAGGCTGAACCCTGAAAACTGGAGTCAGCCACTGAATGGATTGGCTAGGTAAAGGATGGGAAGAGAAAGCACATCTTCATTGAAAGGAAAGCCAGCCTTTGCAACTCACTGCTGCAGGAAGTTTTGACAGTCTTTAATGGCTTTTCATAAGCTCAGGTAGAACCTGCAATAAAATGTTAAAGGGTATCCATCCTAAGAAGGGGTTGCTTTTTATTATTTTTAGGGCTTTAGTCAGCTTGGGCAAGAGCCTCGTTCAAGTCTCAGCAGGGGGTGGGTGGAAGCATTTCAGAATGGGGTTAATATATACCGTACATTTTCTTCTCCCATACCCCCTGAGGCCTTTTCCTGCTGCACCAGCAGGTGACCGACAGACCCTTGTGTGTGTCCCTAGAAAGGAGCTGCAAGACAAAATAAGCAATATAAAACAGTTCAGGGTACATTGCAAAAAATAAAAATAAAAAATAAAAATAAAATTTTAAAAGCTGTAAAAGGACCTTTCCAAACTGAGTGAATGGGCAATAAAATGGTGAATGCAATTTGATGTAAACAAGTGGAAAGTGATATATTTGGGGGCAAATATGTGTATAATTCCACAGACACACACACACACACACACACACGGTGTCTGAATGAGCAGTGACTGACCAGGTAAGAGACCTTGAGATAACAGTGAATAGTTCAATAAAGATGTTGACTCAGTGTGTGGCAGCTACAAAACAGACAAATTCCATGCTAGGGATCAATAGGAAAGGAATTTAAAATAAATCTGCCCGTATCACAATGCTGTTATGACATCTATGATTCAGTCAGTGAAATTTGATTCGGTTCTCATTCGAAGCCAAATCTATCCAATTCATGTTTACCCAAAACTATATGTGAACCAAAACGCAGTTATCCTTCAAAATTCGTGCCTATCCGAATTCTGCCATAGAATTCGCCAAGCAAACAATATTGACAAAAATGACTGTTAGGAGAAAGTGTGCATGCAAAATGAACATACTGGTGGAAACGAAAGACAAAACTGCGTTATATTAGGGGGAACTGCTTGCAAAACTTGTACATCAATCAAAACTGCATATTAAAAAATGTGGAGGTTTTTTTGAGAAATTCACACTAAGATGCTGTTGAATTTTCATTTTTTTAAAAAATAAACCATAAATTTACGCAAAACGTAGAGAACTGGATTTAAGATTGGAAAAATGAGAAAGGGAGAGAAACAAACCCAAACAGATCCTTTCATCGTTAGTCCAACACTCTAATCATTACACCACCACTGGAAAACTGGGATTTGCTGCAGGTTTTCAAAAAATGGCTTCATCCGTGTCGCTGATGCCTTGGTGGGTAAATGAGTGGCAATGTATAGTTTGGGGAGGCAGGTTAGATTATTCAGGAATGTGGGCCTATAGAACCCCCAACTTTTAATTCTTTATGGAGATCAACCCACTCATCATAGTAGTTCATCCAGATGTGTTCCCAGAAGTTAGTGGGCATCCTGCCTATGTGTGTGTGTGCGTAATAACCTCAGTGGGGCCCTCAAAACATCAATACAGTGTAAGGGACAAAACATTAAATTTAAACAGCATACAGTCAAGAAAGTTGGAGGAGAAAAAGAGCAGGCAAACTAGAGAGAGGAGAACTTAACAAATGCTGTTTGTCTTAGGACTCATAGCTCTTGAGTTTCTCTTATTTTTGAAATCCAGGTCCGACGGCAATCCTGCTATCAGCCAGTTGATCACCCTTTGCTGACACAGAATATCATCACAAAGTGCACACAAATCCCACAAATGGCACCTCACACACTTTTTAGATAGTTACTCACTTTGCACAGACATTGTTTCTCCCCGACTTGCACAGTTCAGTTAATTGCATTGCTAACTCCAAAGGAATCCACAATAACTCCTGCTTCTGTGCATTCCCATCTTGATAACGGCTTATCCATCTTCTCTCCAACTCAATTTGCGCCTACCTGGTTATTTAAAGAGTCACATCTGTTTGTGCTGCTTAGGCAGGTACATCCTGTTACAGTAGTCACTACTTGCTAATGGATGTAACCCTGAATGTATTCACTGGAGATGGGCGGATGTCCCAGGCCAGGCCCAATGTCCGATTCAAAGTACATCCATTTAAATCAAATTAATTTGGAGGACATCTGCTAGAAGTCCAAAATTAATTGTATTTTAAATCAGATCCATACCTAATCAGCGAAGCCTTTAGGCTCTATCATTCTTCTGATGATGTTGTGGAGAGCATGGCAGGTCGTGGGTGTCATCCTGCAGCCTCTCACCGTCCCTCCTACCTAACCAACAGGAGCTCAGGGGGCAAGGAGAATTCCTGCGGTAAAGCTTCAGACTTCATTCCCAGGATATTGACACAAACAACAAGCATTTCAGAGGCAAAAAGGGCTTTGCCAACACAGCAATGAAGAAGACTTGAGAGACAAGGAAATGGGGAAACGGTTATATTCCTTCAATATAACAACAGAAGATCTGTAAACCAATTAAGCACATTATGACAACAGGTGTGTTTTTAATTCCAGTGTATATGGGAAGCATTCCTCCAATATGCTGGGCTTGTAAACAGCCGCATTTCATGGATCCCCAGCCAAGGATTACGATAAAATTCTCCCCCCTTTGCTGGGTGAGTCTTAGGTATGAGAACTCATTGTACACACCCAAGCTTCTGCTGTCCCCAGTTTACCAAGGAAAGGAGAGCAACACCTTTGGCACCATCTTGTCTGAAGGAGCTGCAGAAAGGAGGCATACAAGGTGTCATTCAACTATCTTAGGGACTCCTCTCCTGATTTGTGTAGGGTTTATTCCTTAGCTTTTTCTTCTCCTGAAAATGTCCTACAAGGCAGTGGAGGCTTAGAACCAGAGTTTTCCTTCTCCTAG
Source organism: Podarcis pityusensis (assembly GCF_964106645.2). NCBI lineage: Eukaryota > Metazoa > Chordata > Lepidosauria > Squamata > Lacertidae > Podarcis > Podarcis pityusensis. The sequence goes on along the minus strand of NC_138036.1, from coordinate 4,777,581 downwards.
ATGGGCTACCTCCCCAGACTGCCCAGCCCAATCTGTTCCTCACTTCCCTTTACAGCAGATTGGACCCAGTATTGGTATAAATGATCCGCTTCTGACGCAACGGAACACTGAAACCAGAGCAGTGCATGGAAACGCCGTTTATCTTCCCGCCAGAGCAGTACCTATTTATCTACTTGCACTTGATGTGCTTTCGAACTGCTAAGTTGGCAGGAGCAGGGACCGAGCAACGTGAGTTCACCCCGTTGTGGGGATTCGAACCGCCAACCTTCTGACTGGCAAGTCCTAGGCTCTGTGGTTTAACCCACAGTGCCACCCGTGTCCCTATATCCAGGATAGCACCATTGAAAAGACCCTCTCCCTAGTAGTCACCTGCCACAGCTTGCCATTGTGACATGTTGAACTGTATTTGACACCACCACAAAGCAGTGGTAGCACAGGTGTTCTCCAGGGCCACCTTACTCACAATTCCTCACTCTGATGGAGGACTCTTTCTCAGAGAGACGTTGTGAGGTGACATCATGGCCCTGGAGGGTCTAGCACAGCCTACCTTTCCAAAACAATACATTAAAATGAGCAATGGCAGGCTTGTGAGGCACACTTCCTTACACCAGCCCTGCCAGGACTACTGCTTTACTCCTTTGCAAATGCAATCAATTAATGGATCCATCCATCACCAAAAAGTCATGCCAATTAATCAATGAAGATTCCTTTCATCAAGCGACTACCCTAGCTCAAATATTCATAAGGATGGGTCCAGCTGAAAAGCATTATTAATGATAATCTGCCTCCCTGTCACTTTTTAATACAAATTATGATTATTTGACCCATCTGGTTCACTTTCCCACCCCATTTCAAGGTGTTCTGAGCTGGTCAACAATAGATTAAACACCAAATTATCTGCAGTTAACATGTCCCATTGATTTTGCTATTCTTGTAATATAGCACTTCGTAGTTTTGAAAATCAGAAGTCAATAAGGTAAGGCAGGTTGAAGAGGGCAGAGGCTGCCTCTGAATGAACCAATTCATCAGTTTAACAGTCAGAGCCTATTCCCTGATAGTCTAGGAATGACCTCAAATATTCTTGTCCATATATATTGTATGTGTGTGACATAGTAAGTTAGAGTCCCTATATAATCTCCCTCAGCACAGCTAATAACGCCAATAAAGTCAAATTAGCATTCTGTAGAATCAGATACAAATACCAACACCCCCTTACACCTCTGAATCACAGCCTTAAGGTTTCTTAAACCATACCATCATAATCTCCAGAAAGAGAGAAAACAATTAAGTTTGAGACGGTCAAATACGTTGCAGATGAAAATCTGTTGCCAAATAAACAGTTGGAACATGCACAGTTCAGGACTGTAGCAGTCAGAGGGATCCTGAGAATGGAACCTTGGTGCAATTAAGGTAGTGGGAAGGATGGGTAAACAGCTAAATGAGAAATGGATGCTCCTCTTTGAAATGAATTTAATTTACAAGGAAGAACGTCGCTCAGTCAGCTTCAGACCCAGTAGCTAAACAGGGCATGGGGTGTTGATTAACCCTGTCCTTCCCCACCCAGTGCTAGAAATAAGGCAAGAACATCAGGACAGCCCTACCTGAACCCAGGGCTAATCTAGACCAGCATCCTGTTCTCACAGTGGTCAACTAGATACCCATGAGAAGCCCATAAGCAGGATCTGAGAGCAACACTCCTCTCTCCACTCATGTTCCCCAGCGACTGGTGTTCAGAGGGAACCACAACATCTCTCTTGACATTGCGCACTTTCCAAATAATAAATGGCGCCTTCAAGTATATTACTTCACAATCCATACAATAATCCTGAAGGGTAGATCCATATTCTTAATTCTGTACTGCAGATAAGGCTGCGAGAAAATGCCTGAGGTCTCCTGGCAGCTTTGCAGCAGAGATGTGGTTCGCACTGGGGATTTCCTCCTGTTGACAATGTGGTGTAGTGGTTAGCATGGGAGCTTACTAGGTGATCGTGGGCCTGTTACAATCTCAGTGAACTTCATGACTGAGTAGGGATTGGAACCTGGGTCTCCCAGGTCTTGGACTGACACTCTTAACCACTACACCAAACAAGTAGGTGTCTGGGTGATGTTGTATAAAATAAGGACTAGCCAAGATAGCTTTGTGTTGGAGATGGGGCAAGGAAAATGCCTGCCTTAAACATACGTTTGCACAGTGTTCAATAGTTACTAAGTTTTGGGAGAAAGTGCTGAACTGCATAACTAAGAAACCTTGAAACTTGGAGCCAGCTCTCTTTAAAACCCTTGCTTCTGGTCTTTGACTGGCAGGACTGAGCTGAGGAGGCGTATGGACATCTACGTAGACATCCTGCTTCTATCCTTATTCCATTTTTGACATTGTGTATCCAATGGATACAGTTTCTGATTCAACTGAGAAGCCTCTCTGACAGTAATACGATCCAGATGCAGGTAGCAACATTGGTAGCAAACAGAAGGATAAAAAAAGATCGGGCAAACACAACCAGTAGAACTGAGCTGGATTTTTTTTTTACAAAAAATAAATAAATATATTTTTGCAAATGAATCATCCCGTCAGGGCAGGCATTCAGGGTCCCTCTCAGCAAAATGAGCAGCACTGCCCCCAAATGCAGCATGCTGGGCTTGCTACATAAGCAAGAAATGGAAGCACCACACATGAACAGTGGTGGCAGAAAACCATTGCATTCTGAATCTGGGATGGCTGAACTGCAACACGGCCAGTGTTCTTGCTGTGCCCCAGTTTACTTCCTCTTCCCTCTGAATTTATACATGCTTTGCAAACAAACAAACAAACAAACAAACAAACAAACAAACAAACACAAAGCCATTTGAGTATTCGTCTACATTGTCTTCTTGTACCCAGAGGCAGAGCTAGCTGCTCCGCACATGTGGGGGCAGGGCTAATAATAATAATAATAATAATAACAATAATAATAATTTATTATTTATACCCCGCCCACCTGGCTGGGTTTCCCGAGCCACTCTGGGCGGCTTCCAACCAAATATTAAAAACAATACAGCATCATACATTAAAAACTTCCCTAAACAGGGCCGCCTTCAGTTGTCTTTTAAAAGTAAAATAGTTGTTTATTGCCTTGACATCTGCTGGGAGGGCATTCCACAGGGCAGGTGCCACCACCGAGAAGGCCCTCTGCCTGGTTCCCTGTAACTTGGCTTCTCGCAGTGAGGGAACCGCCAGAAGGCCCTTGGCGCTGGACCTCAGTGTCCGGGCAGAATGATGGAGATGGATACGCTCCTTCAGGTATACAGGACCGAGGGTGGGGTGAGCATACCAGGGGGCACCCCCCACGGCGAGCAGCCCGGTGGGGCAGGGGGCGATGCCATCCCCCCTCAGGGATGACACCCTGAGTTCTCCACATTTCCATATCAGTGTGCCTTAAAATAAAAAGAAGTCCTCATCAGCATTTCATTGTGGATTTCTCCTAAAATACACATTTTTGTGTGCATTTTTTGCAAACAGTGTACACATTTTTGCAGAGCAATTTCCCCTACTAGGGTGCATTCCCCCCCCCCCCCCGTTATTTTCACTAAGCATTTCCATGCACATTTTACCCAAGCATATGCATTGATGCACACATGACTTAGCCAGTGAGCTGCACTGCAAAAGCCAGTGAAAATTTCGAAGGGTGGTTTGGTATGTGTGCCGTTTTGGAAAGTGAGAATTCAGGTAGGTTTACCTTTCAATGCATACTGAACCAGATTTCTCCCCACCACCACACACAATCACTGTTGGAAAGGCAATAATTTGCCCAATCTGAGCATTTGCGGGAACGCATTTCTACTCCGCCAAAACAGGAGCATCAAAACAGGGGAGAGAATTTCCAGTGCAGCTCTAAAAGCAAAAAGAAAACAATACATCAGTACAAACCCCAGCTAGCTCATGCCTGGTTTCCAAAACGGCAGCCCAAATAGAATTGTTTTACAATGCTTCTGAAAGAGGCGAGGGTTTTGGCAGACTTCCAAGGGAAGATGGTTCCACAAGGGAGGGGTGGCCAGCGAGAACACCGATCAGCGTGCCCTTGGCTGAGGATGCCTCCCCCGATGTCCGAGCATGGCACACAAACAACATTGTTAAAAAAATGCTCCTGGCTCCTTTCCTTCTGCCTATTCACCCCCTTGGTAATATTGTTTGTTAGCAGTTCAATTATATCTATTTTAAAGGCTGCTGTCCTGTGCACACTTGCCTTGGAGCAAAGTCTCGTTGAACTCAGTGGAATTTACTTCTGCACAGACGTGCCTAGGATCAGGTGCCAAAATCACAAATTCTTCCATGCACATTATGCTCCTGTTGGATATAGAAAGATAATTGTGCTATATGTTTGCTTGGTTGCGGATGTATTTGAAAGAGTGCCTTATCCCCTATAGACCCATTAAGTCACTATGGTCTGCGGGACAGCTTCTGAAAGCACCAAATATACCAGAAGCCCACTTCACAGGAACTCAGAGCAGGGCTTTCTGTGTGGCTGCTCCTATTCTGTTGAACAGCATCCCTGCCAAGATATGTTAGGAGTCTGCTATTTGCACTTTCTGGAAACAGTTGCTTCCTGCCAAGATGGCTATGCTCTGCACCCACAGCTAGAGATGGATGAGAGGTGTCAGAACTGAGTTCCAGCAAGTTGTGGCTGGGGAAAAAAGCCCTGGACTCGAATGACCACTGGTCTGATCCAGCAGACACTTCTTATGTTCTTAATTGAATACATTTTTGCTCTGACAAGTTTTCCCAGCTGGAAGAACGATTCTCTGCAATGCGTGTCTATTTTGGATTGCTTTTTAAAAAACATATAGATTTGCTGCTTGCTGTGTTGTTTTAAACTGTTTTTAGCTATTGTGCATCATATTGAGATGCATGTGTGGAAGTTTCACAATTTCTCCAGGCTTTATATCATCACAAGCAATCTCAGGGTGGGTCACATAATGATACAAAGGAAATCCACACAATGTGATAAATCAATGAAACATGAACAGCGTAAAACTTTACACTCGGTGAATCTGTTTCTTTGTAAGAATAAAACCAGGTGACTCGACATCGCAAACCCCATCCACACCGTAAGGACACAAGATCAGGCCAATGACCCCTCTTGTCCAGCATCCTGTTATCACAGGAGCCAACCAGATGCTCATTATGCAAAGCCCACCAGCAGCACCCGAGGACGACAGCACTTTTTCCACCTGCGATTCCCAGCACCTGATTTTCAGAGACTATTGCCTCCATCACTGAAAGTAGAACTTAGCCCACTTTGGCTAGTAGCCAATGGGACCTAATTCATTCTGGGTTCTTCATGGAATCAGAAAAGCTTTGATTTGGGTCAAGTAACAAGGAGGTTGCAGACCCTTTATCAGTTGCTATTCTAGGGAACTACTCAGGAGCCAGGACTGCCTAGGAAGGTAAAGGACTCTCCTTCAGTGGAGGTTTTTAAACAGAGTTTGGATGGTCATCTTTCAGGAAGTCTTTAGCTGTGACCTGCATTGAAGGGGGTTGGACTAGATGACCCTGAAGAAGAAGTCCCTTCCAACACTACAATGTTGTGATTCTGTTATTCTATGTTCAGGAGCATAACTTAGGCTGGGGACCATGCTTGCGTGTCCTTCCCAGTACTTGGAAATCTTTGTGCAAATGAGGCAGGGTAAGGTAAAGGTAAAGGGACCCCTGACCATTAGCTCCAGTTGTGGCCGACTCTGGGGTTGCGGTGCTTATCTCGCTTTATTGGCCAAGGGAGCTGGCGTACAGCTTCTGGGTCATGTGGCCAGCATGACTAAGCCGCTTCTGGAGAACCAGAGCTGCGCACGGAAACGCTGTTTACCTTCCTGCTGGAGCGGTACCTATTTATCTACTTGCACTTTGACGTGCTTTCGAACTGCTAGGTTGGCAGGAGCAGGGACTGAGCAATGGGAGCGGGGATTCGAACCGCCGACCTTCTGATCGGCAAGTCCTAGGCTCTGTGGTTTAACCCACAGCGCCACAGGGATATTTCCTATATAAGTGTGGATGAGAGTTCACATCCCTATGACTTTATTCATAGATAGAAGGCTGATGAAAAATAATTTAATAAAAAAAATAATACACATAGTAATACAGTACATGGTTAAACAAGGATGGGATGAAAGTACAGGAATAACACATTTACTACACCCACTTCTAGTCCTCACTATGATTTAGCTGTGTATGGTGCTGAGCTGAAGTCATTGGCCAGCATTATTGGCCAGCTTCAGATTCTGTACCACAGCAAACTTTTGTGTGTGGTAGAAATCTGTTGAATGTGAAATATATACATTAGTTCAACTGATAGGCTCAGATAGAGGATTTTTGTTATTTTGATTTTTCAGCCTAAATCTCAATTACTAACAAGCATGGAATGGCAATATATTCAATCACAACATTTGCTGGTGTCTATTCATTGTTCAACTGCTTCAAGCATTTCTACATCTCCTGAATTCTTGGAGGGTATCACTGGATCCTTACAGAGAGCTAGACTTATAGTTCTGGCATATAAATACACAATGGATCTTTTTAAGGTTCAGAAACCTGGAGAGGTTTGGAATAGGGGATTAGAATGTCTTAAACATCCTAAACAATGAGAGTTTTCCTTGTGAAGAGAAAGTACTGGGAACTTCTTCCCTTTTTTGCATTATCTACCTGTTAACGGGCATAAAGGTTCAGCAAGCAGGACAGAAACAAACTCCCAAACAGTGTTAGCCTCAAAATAGCAGCTATCAAGCACCATTTATGAGCCATCAGAAATCACTTAGCACATGTTCTCAATTCCAGAACTCTAGAACTGTTTTCAATTTCCCAATCCAAAATTTGATTATTATTTTTTTAGCCCGAGCTTTGAAGCTTGCATGGGTGTGGCCTCTTCTAAAATGGAAAGAAGAAGAAGAAGAAGAAGAAGAAGAAGAAGAAGAAGAAGAAGAAGAAGAAATGATGCCCAGTGGGCCAATAAGTTGCCCAGAACAAAAATTACACACCATGACGCAGAATTGTGAGCAGTGAGACACCATCTAGCTGAGTTGCTCTCAACTGCTGCCCCAAGTTGCAGCCCTTCCTTGTAATAGGCTTCCTAGCCTATCGCTTCCTCCCCCTTTTGCTTTTCAACAAACCAATTAGCCAAGAAAAAGGAAAAGAAGCTTAATGCAACTGCGGCGTGGAGGCAGATGGGGACATGAGGATGGGTTTATGTCACGGAGCCCTAAAATGACACTGCAATTAGCTTTACTTCAACCTCACTGCACTGAACTGTCCTGGACAGTGCCTTGAGAGGATCATGCTCCTAGTCCTCATGAGAGAAACACCTGGAGCCAGCAGATACGATAGGATGGATAGGATGCAGAATTTGGAGCAATTAGTCAGTGGCATAAATGGATCCTAAAACCACACGACTGTACAACATGAAAGCTAATCTAACAGGAACGCTTGTCCAGGGGAAATATTTGTCCTCCCTCTAGGTACAGATATATTTCTGCTTACAGAAAGACTAGGCCAAAGGGTGACCCAAGCAGAGAGCAAGGACTTTTTGGAAAGGAGCTTGTGGAATACCGTTCTGAAACACACTTCCAGTTTTCCTCTTTGGTTCTGCAGCCTCAGTCCCTTGTTCATACATATATCTTTTTTTTTTTTTTTTTTTGGATTCACTATCTTCCTCTTCTTCCTACCCTCAACATTCCTGCCTAGCTACATAGAGCTGTGGCAAAGTATGCACTGTAGCAGGATAGGGCCCATCTGCACCTTACCTCCCTTTGGAGCTGTGGCAGGATCCACGTTTCCCACCTTAAACATCCTACGCCAGAGAGCCAGGTGCCCACAATTTAGAAAAGCAGCATTTTTAACCAATTACATGAATCGTGAAGATACTTCAATCACACAACAATGTGTCAATGGATCTTCCATCACTATCCACCCTCCTTCCAATGCCACACAGTTATTCTTGGAGGGGGGGAACACTGATATACAAACAAAGGAAGATCTATCAAAATGCATTTTGCAACTCAAAGACGCTAAGCAACTGCAAGTACATTTTCATAATTTGCTCTGCCTAGAGAATTAGATGGGGAGTGTTAAATATGTAAAAAATCAACACCACTTAAAAAACAGCATTTGAGTAAAAATGAAAATAAAAATGTCTCATTGTGTATATGCATCTGCCTGCCTTTTTGGGGGGTTAGCATAGGACCTTTGAGGGGCTAAAGTCATGGAATGCTGCTCTGATTTCATATACGCTATATATACACAACTGGATGTGCAGGTTAGCACAGAAAGCTGACTTTCTCCAGACAAACTCTGATTGCTTTGTTCCATGATAGTTGTTGGTTTTTTTTTTGGGGGGGGGGTTGTCATGTTTTAAAACAGTGGACATCCATAATTACTAGAGCTCATTTCTTTCTTCAAATGCTTCCTGACAGTGGAAAACTATTAGAACACACGGCGGAAATGATCAGAAGAGTATTTCCAGAATCAAATGACTCTTTCCATCAGTCTCCTTTTTTCCAGTTGCTGTCCAGCTAGAATAGCAGGTGCCTTGAGCACATATACAGGAGATGGAGACCTTGGGGAAAAAAGGTGTTTAGCATTCGTTCATTTTACTGGCCAATGGCTAGCTTCTAGTTTCACCAGATGTTTGTTCTCCTGAGTTTAACATCATTCATTCCAAAGGTCTCCCTTTCCTGTTCCGCATATATTTTCTTTGCACCACGGAAAACAAAGTTATTCCCTTTATTTCAGCCAGCAAAATGAACACATATTCTCCCCCTTCCTAATTTAAGTGCCTAGGATCAAACGCAGATTGATGCAGGCAACAACAACAACAACAACAAAATGACCAAACAGTAAAAGTGGAAAATCTCTGTGTGGAATGTGATTGCTACACCTGTTGTGTAGTAAAAAAATAAATAAATCCCATTATCATTTAGCAGGATATAGCAGATGACCAAATTACCCCAGAATGAATGAACATCCCCCAAGTTGGTCATGTGGGCACTCTGAGAATTTGTAACCTTTTCCATTTTCTGCAATTACTGGTCACTAGACACTTTATGTCACTGCCTTGCATTATTACAAATCACCTGCCAAAAAGGCACTTGCACACTGGAAATAATAGACACAGAGATATGTACGGACACACAATGCACAAGCCATTTGCAAAATATACAGAGATACCCCCCATATCCGGTTAAAAAGAAAAGGGAACTAATGACTCTTGCCTGGTTTACTTCCCTTCTAAAGTCCATTATTTATATCTGAGTTAACAAAAACTTTTTTTATATACTGTGGCTGCTTTGCTGCATAGATAGTTCTTGAGAGCTTTCATGCACACCTTAAACTAGTGTCCAGAATTCACCAGAGGTAAGTCATAATCTACCCAAAGGAACTGCAGCATACCCCTAGCATAACCTGGGAGTAGCTGCTAAGTATTCCCGAACAAAACCAATTTAAGCACTGCACAGAAACCAGTATGTGCACAGAAACTCCACATGTATGCTCAAAAATGCAACCTGGGTCATGAAAGGTTGGGTCCCTATAGAAATTGTGTGTTTGTGCTGTAAGCAAATTGGCCATTAAACCTCAGGGCTCCCTTACAGATACCTGCCAGATTCATGGAAAGTTATATTTTCATGCCCTGCTTGCTAGCCACAAAATTGACAAGGGTGCTAGGGTCTTTTCTCTCTGCGAGGCCCATGTGCCTGCAAACTTTCAGCGTAAATGTCACTATAAGATCAAGCTGGACTCTTCCTCTGCCTCATCACACCCCAGTTAGGTATGATTTTCAGTCCAGGATAATTTAAGGCATCATAGATTTGAAGAGACAACCTCCCCATGACTTTGTTTTCTTTTTAAAGGCAAACATATTAAAGGAACGTGCATATATCAATAGGACATTTGAAAACAAACATTTCATCAACCCACCATTGCCTAAGCAAGTTTACTTGTAAGTCCCATGGGGGTCTATGAGGCTTGCTCCCACGTAAGTGTGCAAAAGGACTATCAGCCTTAGCCTTCCACAATACTGCCCCTTCTGTTTAAAGTAATGCACTCCTAGTCCTTCTCATTAACTACCCCCCCCTCCTCATTGATATAATGTGCACTGGTGTACAAGGAACCGAGATTATATTCTTATGAAACATACGGCTGGAAAAATGAGAGTTGATTTAAATATGATTTAAAAGCAAGACCTTGTCTCTCTCTCCTAATGGATGCATCACTTTAATTAACCATCCCCCCAAACCATGTGCACACACACATACACACACACACACACACACGTATACCTGTAACTCATGCTAACGCTTCATGCCTCTGATGAAGTGGACTGTAGCCCACAGAAGCTGGTGCCACAATAAATCTGCGAGCTTTTAAGGTGTCCCAAGACTCTTTCTCGTCGTTTTTGTTGCAAGATACTGAGACAGCGACCTGTCTGGAAATTGTCACTTGAACCATTTATTTTTTTTAAAAGAAAGAAAGAAAAGAAAAGAATCCCGCCCTACCTCAAAAGCTGCAGGCAGGTACCTTAAATCAATATCCAAAATGCATTTCATGAATTCAGATAAACCCCCTGCCAATGTTCATAAATTTGTTTAGGAAAGTGGATGCTTTCTGCAGCTCGTTTATGAACGAGAAGATAATCCACTTGAAAATATTGTGTGTGCATATATATATATATATATAATCTAGAACAAAACAACTAATCAACATTTATATATAGATCTCCCTCTCTCTCTCTGTCTAAACAGAGTAACTTGCAGGCTGCAAAAGCTCTCCTTTCTCAACACACTCGTATTTTCCCTGCCTCTAGTAGAAGCTTATGCCACCAGATGTTTCTGCGAGATTTCATTTAAAGCTAAGAAAAATTGCTTTGAGCTACATGTTGTATTTTTTTTTAATCCGATGCCTGCTTCTCCCTCCCCGCCCCCCCCCCAAATAACAACAGTGAGGAAGGAGGACGGTGGGTTGGAGCGGGAGGGGGGGGAAGATCCTACTTCTTTTATTACAGTGTGACTTAATTAAGTATAATGCATTGTTCCTATAAACATTTAAGAAACCTGGTGCCTACTGCGAGAGCGGAGCGAAAATGTTTACTCGCCTATCAATGAGCAAAATAAAAAACCCCCAAGAAACTGCACCGAGACGGTTCAGGGTAGAATTTTTACCTTTTATAAGGAAAGGAGCCCCGCTCCTCCTTTCCCCCTCCCCAAATCACCCTCTTATAGCCGAGGAAAAAAATGCCAAGCTAATTTGAAGGAAAAATAATTAACAGCCCAGACAGAATTGGAAACACAGACACAAATGGAGATAGCTATGACACGGATAATAACAATCACCACTTTCACTATCATATCACCACCACAACAAGAAAAGACCTCTGATGTCCAGGTTGCCTTCATATCTGTAGTTCTTTTATTAGCAATGTTTTAGGAGAGAGAGGATATTTTTTTAAAAAAAATATATATATATTAGAGAGAGAGATTTAAATAGTTTTAAAAAACAAAAACAAAAAAATCGCCAGCACAACCTCGTTTTATTTGGGCTATTTTGTTCTCTCTCTCTCTCTCTGCTTTTCCTTCTCAAACAAAAGGCTTTCTTTTTCCTAGCCATTACTGGAAGGAAAAGTCGAGATGGTTGGGTTTGCAGAAGCTGGAAAATAAGAATAAGGATAATACATTTTTTAAAAAAATAAAAATAAAAATAAAATAAGAAATGCAAGAAGAAGGGGGAGCGGCCCTACCCCCCATAAAAAAAAATATTAAGGAAAAAAAATTACGAAAAATCGCTTGGCTTCTGCAAAATGCAACCGCTCCCCGTTTGCTCGGTTACCACAATAGACATTGACTCTCTCTCTCTCTCTCAAAGAACCATGCGCCTGACGCTATTTATAGCCAAGGCAAGGACTGGAATCTACCACTGGGCAGGCAGACGGGGGTGGGGGTGGGGTGGGGGTGAAGTGGGAGGAGGGGCGAGGGGGTTCGGTGGAACCAAAGCGAAAGAAAGTGCCCCTCCAGCCCCCACCCGCCTCCCCCCTGGTCTCCATCCCTCCCCACCCCCGCGCGCGCCTCTCCCCCTCCCTCCCGCCCCCTACCCCCCAGCCTCACTGGCATTTTGAACCGATCCAGCCTGTTTAAACGGAAAGGACAGAGATCCTGGCTGTTCAATGTATTAAAAAAAATCAGTTCAGACCTAGAGAGCGAGAGCGAGAGAGAGCGGGAGAGAGAGAGAGAGAGAGAGAGAGAGAGGGTGGAGTGAATGTGTGTGTGAGAGTGTGTGTGTGTGTGTTCCTGTGTGAGAGTGTGTATGTGTGCGAGAGAGAGAGGGAGTGTGTGTGAGAGAGAGAAAGAGGGAGCGGGAGAGAGGAACAGAGGAAGCGAGGGGGGGTGGGAAAAAAAGGAAAAGAAGATTTTTCTCTATGTATATAAAGATGGCCACGTTAGCAAACGGACAAGCAGACAATCCCAGCCTCAGTAGCAACCACACTAACCCCAACACCAACGGGCACATGAACGGATTAAATCACAGTCCAGGGAACACATCCACCATTCCCATGAAGGACCACGATGCCATCAAGCTCTTTATTGGGCAAATCCCTCGCAACCTGGACGAGAAGGACCTGAAACCTCTCTTTGAAGAGTTCGGAAAGATCTATGAACTGACGGTGCTGAAGGACAGGTTTACTGGCATGCACAAAGGTGAGGTCCTCTTCTTAACTTTCCCCCTTATTCGCAGGGGCTTGGAGGAGGGGAGAGTCCGGGGAAGGAGGTGGTGCTGGTGGGGGGCAGATCCTGCTAGGTTGGCAGCCCATAAAGAGAGGAGGTGGGGGGTGGTGGAAGGCTGATCTCTTATAGATCCGACTGATCTCCAGGGTGGGGGAAGTTTAAACACAAATGTAGCTAGCAAGAGCCCACCAGGGAAACGAAGGGAGGGACCGCAACTCTCCATTAGGGTGTATGGGAAACGATGGACGGAGCTGTCCAGCGGCTCGTGGTGCTGAAACGGGCTGCTGCTATTTGGGTTGCGCGGACTCTGCCCAAGCACAGAGGCGTTGGGTAGGTGGGTGGACGGGAAGGAAGCGGGGAAAGGGAGGTGATGGTTATTTTGCAGCCGGTCCCAGACCAGACAACGGCGGACCCTAGAAGAGAGGGGAAATTAATAAGGCGGGGGGGGGGGGAGGAAGAGAGCGAAGGAACGGGTGTTAGGATTTTCTGCTCTTTTGCTAAGAAGTCCTCACCGTGGAATCCCAAAGAAGAAAGAAATCGGCAATGTTGTGTGTCTCTGTATACTTAGCCAGCTAGATAAAGAGAGGAGAATTACTGAGAGGGGAGAAGAGGTTTTTAGCGATGCATCCGGAGCAAAGCATGTGTGGGCTGTTCAGGCATCCACTTCTGGAGACGGGGGTGTGGGGGTATACTTCATTGGGTCAGCAGCGGAGAAGGGAGCTCAGGAACTTTTTAATGACGGTGATCAGAGTTTCCTTTTTTGAGGGGAGGGATGGAGTAGGGGGAAAAACCGTGCTGTGGAACCCGTCTGCTCCCTTCTTCGGCTGAAACCTTCCTTCTTGTTTTCCTCACTCGTGGGGGTTTGGGATGGAAGTCCACTAGCGTTTCCCTTCTCCTTTCTTCCACTCGGGTTTCCCCTGCAATGCTTCGGTGTGTAGTTTAAAGACCACAAAAGGGGAGGAAGTGTATGTTTGTTTGGGGGGTGGGGAGTGAGGAGAGGGCTTGCGAAAGGCATGCCAGTGTATCGATCGCGTTGCCTGAAAAGTGGGACTGAAGTGAATAAGTTGGATGCGATTGACCTAAAGGACTGGTTTAGGCATAAGCAAGTAGATAAAGTCTGGCGGCGGAAGAACTGCTTTGCTCTACTCGGGGTTTTTTCTGTTTGCCTTTCTCTTATGGGTTTGCCTTCCTACTTCTCTGTTCAGAAGAGGTAATAATAGTAATAGTAATAGTAATAATGTAGAATACATGGGAAACTTCAATAAGGGAGAACCAAAATGTGGAAGAAGTGCATGGGGCTGGGCTGGGGATCTAGTCGCCAGATTTCCCTTCCCACTTCAAATCCCAGAAAAAATGCTTCCCAACGTGCTAAGCCAGCCGTGTGTGTCCAGCAGTAAATCTTCAAAAAGTTAATGGCACGTTTTGAATCCCCCCTCATGCCCCCAATCCGCTAGGGGATGGTTATGCAAATAGAAAGTTATTTTTAAAAGAGGAAGAGTTGATGTTGCAAAGGGGTGGGGGAAGGGGAAGGGAGAGATTATGCTGCACAGGAGAAACTCTGGGGGTGGCAACTGACAACTGCCTTTCTTTCCTTCACTACAGCCACCCCCCCCCCTTCCTCTGCAGTCACTACAAACCAGAATCTTATTTTGCCATCCATTCAAGCTTTCTGGAAGGTGGGGTTCTTGAGGCTTAATAAGAGAGGTGTAGGTTTGATGGGTAGCTTCATCCCCTTTGGGCGATGTCTGTTGTTGTTTTTTGGGTGGGGGTTGTTCTCCACTACCATCAATGCACGGAAAGTTTATAAAGCTTTTCTAAGTAAATACAAATTCTACATCAGGAGATTACTTGAAAGGGAAAAAAGAAGGAGAAGGATGTGTGTGTAATTCAAGGATCTTTTTGTTATTTAATGGTTGGCTCATGGCTCTTTATTTTCATTTAAGAGAGCACACATGTACACACATATTATAATTATGACAAAGAGTCCTGAACAGATGAAAGTCCAATAGATAATACCTGTCCTATTTTGTCTAGGTTTGGGAAGCCAGATGTTAACATTTTAACGATGAAGGAGGTTTCTTGAATCATTTATTTAGCATGCTTTTAGTTTTAAGCTATTTTATTGTGTGCTTCGTGTAACCCACCCAGACCTCAAGGGATAGGATGTGTCAGAGAAACTAGCTAAATGGGCTTTGTTAGAATCCAGAAAACTTGTGCCTCTTTCATTCAGCGAATCTCCATCCTACTCTTCCCGTTAAGCGTTTGCCTTCCCTGGCTTGCTTAGTTTTAGGGCAGAGTCTTGCTCAAGGCATGCTTAACTTTCACTCCTCGGCATCTTACTGTATTTCAAGGTGAATCGTAAGGACTGTCCAAGTGTCAAGGTATAAGCCCTTCAGGCCAATTTGCATAAGTACAAGCTTGTTTAGTAACCAGGTTCATTTTTTAATCTCTCAGAGCAGCGAGGGGAACGTACAGCAGCCAACCCAACCCAACCCAATCCCTCTCATTATTCATATGGCACGGCAGGAGGATTTACTATGGTTTCCAAAGGCACCCAGGGCTGAAACTCCTGGCCTGATTTAGCCCATCTGAGAAGAGTCCTCTGTGATGTTACAGATTTGCTCACTAATCCTGATAAAAATGTGCCTTTGGCTACCTAGTGTGTGTTGGGGGGGGGGGGAGGAATTGCTTGCCACTGCTGGTTAATTAGTGGAAAGTCAAAAAGCATGACAGGGCTTGTATAAATAGGATCATATTTATCTTACCATTTCCCCCTGCCTCCCTCTTTTCATGACTGCATTTAAATCAAAAACTAATGCAACCGTAAGAATTCATACATTTTCCTTCCTTCGTCTGCTCTGGTTCCTATACCATTCTCTGCTCATTCACATCCTGTAGTGGGAAGAAAATGCTTTCCATAGGTGAGGCAGGGACAAATACCTCTAGCGGTACTTATTTGCAGACCTTCCTAGGCAGGTATGTCTCTCACTGAAATAGCTTATGGAATGATTGAGAGAAGTGGCTTTGTTTATGAAGCCTGCCACGAACCTCTAAACATCGTATTAGACTACAGTCACTTATTTGGGGCAGGTAAGTGTGCTGAAATCCACCGAGTTACTTCAGAGTGCAATGTTGTGGCTGTGTTTGTGTGTGAACGCGCACACACCGTTGGGTTTTGTTGTGCCTTGGCTAAAAGGTCTCTTATAGATAGTTTGCCGTGCAATCAAACAGATCCTCTTAGAAGGAAGCCCAATTGAGTTCAACAGGGCTTGCTCCTAGATTAGAAGGGACTCTGTCCACTTCCTGGGGAGTAAGTCCCATTGTCAGTAGCACAGTAAGAGAGAAAGAAATGGAAATAACTAGTTTAAAGATGCACAGAAAAACTCCCACCAGAGATCTGTCCTTCTCATTCAGGTTCTAAGAAGGTGAAATGAAATTTAAGATCTGGTAGTTCTATGCAAATTCCAGATAAAATATAAACTGTGTGTCAACTGCTGATTCGGCTTAGATCGGTATAGCGCTGTACTCTTTTTCCTTTTGTTTTTTTTTTTGAGGGGGTAGGAAAGTACATGAGGAAGGTAGCCCCTGCAGGGATTTTGTTCACAGTTTATCTAGATCATTGACAGGCAGACGTCTTGGCAGCTCAAACCATCCCACCCATTTTTGCAACATATACAAGCATACAAAGCGAGTTAGCTAATCAGACGCACTGACAACAAATTCATTCACAACTCCCCCACCCAATTCACGCTTAGCAGAGGCATCTGTTTTAGGTCTGAGTTACTCAAAGGCATAAAGGTTAGTGCTCTCAGGACAGACATATTATAATGTGTTATCTTTGGAAATAATTTAAGGCCAATTAAGTGGCATTTAAGCCTAATATTTATAAATGAATGAAATCAAAACAGGACCATCCCAAGTGGTTTTCAATAGTATTTCTTCCTATCCATGCTTGATTCGTAACCAAGGCCCGCAGTGCGTTTTTAACTGGGATATACCATCTTTTTTTGATAGTCCTTAGGAAGTCAGGCTAGATCTGGTAGTGAGATTTAGCAAACACAAACACACATGCACAGGGTTTAATGGGCTTTTAAAAGCAGAGTTGTGAGAAGGATCATAAGCATTGAGGACTCCATTACCCTGAAAGATAGGGTGTCTTTTCAAGTCTCATCTGAGCAATGCAGCTCATGGAAAATTGTTACTATCCATCACCAAGATGGTGGGGTGCGTGTCTCCCCCACCCCCACTATAAAAGGCCAAACCTCACATTCAGTAAATATACATAGCTAAAAAGAGGTAATATGGGGGAGAATAGTTTCTTTCAACTGTTGTCTGTTTCTCTTCTCAGAAACATAGGTCATTTTCGGAGTCGAAAACACCTGGTCTTATAAGTCCACAAATTACCCAATTCACAATAGTCTCTTTTATTAGAGAGAAGCCAGAGTGGGAGAGACAGATGTGAATTAAAGCTTTGTTCAACCTCAGTGCAATATCAGTTTTCAGGTTAGCTGTGAGATTTAGAAGTGCAATGATTGTTAAATTAAGATGCACTGTACGGAGCGATAAAAAAAGACTTGGGGAAATGAAAATGTACTCAGAAAGGGACACAGCTAAATACAGGTGTTGAATAAATGCCTCCATAATTGAAACATAAGGCTTGCGTGACTGAAAGCAACCTGCTTAGTCTTTAGTTGGGTTGTAATCCAGATCGAGTTTCAAAGAGGGAATACACATACACACACAAAACAGCATCAAACTGGGAGGGGGGCAGCATTCTACCTGCAGCCAAAAAGAACCAACTGTTAAACCAACAAACCACAGTGGGTTAGTTTTATGACAAAGAAATAATAATCCATTTTCCTTCTCCAATCGCAATACCCATGAATGTGGAAGTATGTGGGTTTGTTTGTTTTTTTAGAATGGCAAATGAAGAGCTTCCTTGCCTCACCCTGCCAAAAGTAAAACCTATTTGTGATAGTGTTCCAAATAAATGTTGTATTCTTACTCACCCTTGCATTAATCACTCTAGTGATATTAAAGGTATCCTGGGGCATGCTGTGTGTGTTTGTGTGTGTGTTTAAAGTTTCTACTTTAATGAATAGTTATCCCGTATTTTCTCCCTCACATAAGACCTATTGGCACCATAGCTGTCAACTTTTCCCTTTTCTTGTGAGGAATCCTATTCGGAATAAGGGAATTTCCCTTTAAAAAGGGGAAACGTTGACAGCTATGCCTATTGCTCTAAGGGATTTTGGAGATGAATTGAATCATATTCTCTCAGGTGTTTTATTTGGATACCATAAACATATTTTCTGACTCAGAGATGTGGAGAAATTCAAATTATTTTTTGTTATTCCACAATAGCCCACATTCCAATGCCTCTTATTGGCGGAAGAACATGGGCACGTCAGAGGAGACAGGTAACAGGACAATTGCCTCCCTGTACCTTGAAGAGAACAAAGGAAAAGAAGGCATATTCAGACCAATTGGTTGTGGATGTAACAAGGGATGACAATTCTGATTGTGAAAATAAATACTTTAGAGACATAATCACTGCAGCAATTGGCTGCAGATGTTGGGCCTCTCGTGTCCTCGCACTTGGATATTGAGGAAGGGCCTGTTCCTATATAAATCTTCCCATTTAAGATAATCAGGGAGGCCATTCTTCAGGAGAGGTATCATCTAGGACTTTAGGATTAGGCCCTGATTTTACAAAACACTTTCTGTAGTGATATATGTAGATGCACAATCCTATTAGACTCCAGGATGAAAGATGGGGGTCTTTCTGTTTTAATCTAACTTGCTCCTGGGCTAATTTTAATATAACAAGTCTCGGGCTGTTTTAATCACACTTCCTTTCTGTATTATTGATTTTTAATCTATTGTTTCCTCCTTTGAGGAGTTTACAAGGGGAGGAAAGTGTAACAACAATAATGCAGAGAATAAGAAGTATAAGAAAGTTTGCAGTGACTTACTCAACATTGCTGAAAGCTGTTGACACGCAGCAAAGTAGTCTCCATGGAAAGGGTGTGGGGCAGTTACCATACTTTTGTTGACTGTGGCAAAAAGTTGGTAAGAATTAGTTGGTACTCCATTGAGAACTGGATAACAGTGAGACAAGGGCAGTCCTGGCGTCTGTGGAAGAAATAACAGGAACCCTGACCTGTTATTCACTGAAAGGTGCAGTCATGTTTCCCATTGCTGGTTTGGAAGTGGTAGTTTGGAAAGCTATGACGTCTTTTGCTTTTAGAAATTGAATGTGCTCCATGAATACTTATTCTTGCCCCACCAAGCAGAGAGGCTTATGACTCCAAAGCAGTTGAGCTAGAATCCCATATTTATCAGCTGAGAGCCAACAACAGTTTGGTAATCTTGGGGAAGGGGTATATAATTATAATTATAATTATAATTATTTATACCCCGCCCATCTGGCTGGGTTTCCCCAGCCACTCTGGGCGGCTTCCAACAAAATACAATGGCCTATTAAACATTAAAAGCTTCCCTAAACAGGGCTGCCTTCAGATGTCTTCTAAAAGTCTGGTAGTTGTTGTTCTCTTTGACATCTGGTGGGCGGGTGCCCCACAGGGCAGGTGCCACTACCAAGAAGGCCCTCTGCCTGGTTCCTTGTAACTTGGCTTCTTGCAGTAAGGGAACCGCCAGAAGGCCCTCGGCGCTGGACCTCAGTGTCCAGTACATTCGCTTCCAGTCGTTGACTCCAGACAAACAACAGTTTTATCCTGAACTGGAGGTATCTGTGAATTATACCAGAGTTTAGATTTGAGATTTTACAGTTGCTTCATGTGGTCATGGTAAATGTTTCACATCTTACTACTTGTTGATTCTGGCTTAAGAGCTCATTTGCACAGATAGAGAAACCACTTTGTTCAGCCTTCATAGTGATGGACCTAGAGGTGCGAAGTGAACCTCAGCCTTGGTTCAGTCTACCAGAGGAAGTTGTGCAGCCACAAAGAGAGGGATCCAGGTTTCCATTACGGCCATTGGTTTCACTCTTGTGGTGTCACAAGCACATCCAGAAATTGCAGCTCACAAACTCAAATAAATTCCGCTATATATGTATGACATAATAACTCACACAAACCAAGACCATTCCCAATTCATGATGGCCTCACTCCATTAAGCATCAGTTGAGCTGCCTGTCTGGATCTATCATTGCTCATAGATGAGCGTGCATTGAATTGTGGTTTCCAGATGCCTCTTTACAAACAGATGTTTACTCTAACATCTGTTAGTTCCGCTTATTATAATTATTTGGATCAGGCTTCTGATTCCTTGGAAATCTTCTTTAAGGGGAACCAGAATTGTTTCTTGGATTCCTGTGTGGCCATTATTATTCTGGTTGTACGTTATGCACAAGATCTTTAGGCATATTCAGGGCAGTGTTTGACAATAGCGAAGTCAAACTTTAACAGGGCCCAACAATTTATTTGTAGAAACTTCTCCTTTTAGAGATGCTGGTGCTGTGAATTTTCCAGGGCCAAGAACCTGTTTTATGCTTGGAACTCCATTGTCCTGAAATGCTTTTTGTGCCCTTCTAAATGCCTCCAGATATTTCACCTGGACAGGCCAGATGAATCCACCTTGAATTTCACTTGCAACAAAAGTATGTAGTAACTCTGCGGCAACTGGTAAAGCTTACTTTTAGATTTGTGTCGCTGGGTAGACTGAAAGTTAAAAGAGGAAGGTGTTGCTTTGGTCTGACTCAACCGGGACCTTTTCCACCCAACTTTCATAGCCATACAAATATACAAAAATATGATTGGATGCTGTTTGAAGGGGAGGGGGAGTCTTAGACCCCTCCTCCCAAATGCTGTTCCGCTTGCTTGCTGCCGCAGTGCCTGGCATGAGCTAAAGAAAGGGTGTCATTCTGGACTTCACATTTGTTTGTGTTTGTCATCTGGTGCCACTGCTGGGATGCAACTCGCGGGTGAATGCGGTTTTTTATTGTGCATTCATTATACACAACTGACATCTTCTCTGGGGTGGGGAGAGAGAGAAAGAGAGAGAGAGAGAAGTCTTATTATTGCAGCTCCTTAAAATAAAGACGGATGACAACTCAAAGCCTCTTGAATAAAGTGCCCAACCGTATGTAGCGGCTAAAAATAAATCATAATCAGCTGGCAAAATGAATGGCGAGACATATAGATATAGACATTGTGTTAGGTTTGTCAAGACGGAGCAACCAAAATATATTGATCAAGATGAGGGAGGAGGCAAAATGATAATGAACTGGACTCCAGCAAGATTTTAATTGACAATGACTCCCGTGAACCAGTTCTGGACAGTGTATATAAACTGACCACAATGCAACTTTATTGCAAGTTGCTCGCCTTTAATTAATTGTCTCCTTCGTTAAGACTGACTACAGATCAAAGGTTTTAAAGATACTTAGCAGGTTCTTAGTAACGAAGCCTTCAGATGCATTAGAAATATCCGACAGCTTGGCCAATGAGGCATACCAATTTCGATCTACCTCATCGTCGTGCATTTATTCCTTCCTCTCTGCTTGAGCATGGACAACCTTTGCTTAAACTTTAACTATTTCCTAGGGTAGCCACCAGAGCCTTAGGGGAGGGTGGGGTGGTGAGGCTGCCACATCGTAGGTGCCAGTTAAAGGCAATAC
This sequence comes from Podarcis pityusensis, assembly GCF_964106645.2. Classification (NCBI taxonomy): domain Eukaryota; kingdom Metazoa; phylum Chordata; class Lepidosauria; order Squamata; family Lacertidae; genus Podarcis; species Podarcis pityusensis. The sequence continues at coordinate 4,756,208 of NC_138036.1, read as the reverse complement.
TGCAGAAGATTTCCCAGCAAAATTATCGGAAAGGAAAGAGCACAGAAAATACATTTCTAAAATAAGGCAAAGGAAGACAAATGTTGGTATTTGGAGCCATAACTTCATGTAACATCAGTATGCCCTTGCTTGTCTGTGTCTATAGCAACTTGTTTCAACTCTAAATCTACAAAAGGTTTATTATCCAGGCTAATATTGTTCCGATTAACTTCATATATACTAGTTAAAATGCATATATGGAAATGCTCTTCGTTAGTGGAGATATGGTGCACCTATTCATAATTTTGCACATTTAGATATGGTACTTTTCATAGACAGAATCCCAGCAAATACAACTATGCGGCATGTGCCATAGGCAAACTTGCAGTTTAACAGTAAAAACTAGGGAATATATCAAAAACTGATAATTACATAAATATATCAAATTCACCCAGGTAGGAAACTGCAGGAAAATTTGGGTAAAGTTTTCTTCTTCTTCTTGGGCTCTTAAAAAGAGGCACTGCAAATCCGTGCAGATTTTACCCACACATTTAACACCCGAAATAATCTGTAGGTTGTGTGGCTTATACTGCAGGAACAATGGGAAAACAAAGTCACCCACAAAATACCTATCCAGACTCTACATACATTTAAATTACAAACGTGTGCCACATACAGACATAGTTTTGAGTGGGGGGAAAACACACACATAAGGGATGAAATATTTGTCTACGTGTTACGGTGAATGTTCTAAATGTGGTGTCTGCCCTGTTTAGCACTGAAATTTGGGACATTTGCATAATGAGCCTGGGATTGTTCATATTCACATATGAATGCCTACATCCATTAAAGTTTAGACAGTTCTCTCTCATCCTTTCCATGAAATGTTTATAAGTTTGCAAACTTCAAGCTTAAATCACAAATTAAGCTGGATTTAATACTGTTGAAGTTAGTTTTTGATCCCTGCATGCTCAAGAGCACACAGCTGGCTTCTTAAAGCTAAATAGATTTTACATTTTTTTTACAATTATTTGTGATTGCTTGGGTACCGGACATCGCACGTTGTCATCTTTTAACGTGATGTCACACTCAAAACAACACTCCTATATTAATGGATCATGAACCAAAATCCGTTCCTTTTTGCAGAACTGGAAGAGAACTCCTTTTCATTCTGGAGCATAGAAGCTCCAGAAACATGAGAGAAAAACATGACTGTGTGTCCATAATGGGCACCTGTAGAGATATAAAAAAATGTAGATATGCAAAATATGCATATTGGCCCATAAAATATTTAAGAACTTTCACCCCCCTCACATGAGCATTAGTAGTATTCCAGGTACAGGTGCGTCCCACTGGTGCTAAGGGATATGCGGCTGTTTTGCTCCTTTCTGAAGCGGATTTTGCAGGCTTCGCTCTGTGCAAAAGTGGCAGGTGACTTGAAGGCTGCTGGAGAGCCTTACATGCCAAGTCGAATGTGATACGTAGCTGTTTGTTCATTATCCTAATTTAATGATACAGTCACACCTAATTAATCCATGTCTGGTTTCCTTGTGTGCTGTGTCTGGGTCCGGGGAAAAGGATAATTTCAAAGCTAGCCTGGCCGTTTTTACAGTGCTGTGGGTATCTGGACCTTTGTGTGAGGTTTTTGTCAGCAGCAGGTTTAAAGCCCAAAAGCTTTGCAGTTTTCAGACAATCTGTGGATTGACTGCATATTCTGGCATTCTCCCCCCCTCTGAATGTAGACACGCATGAAACACACAGAGAGAAACATACGTAAAAGACCCAAGTCACATATGCACAGAAATGTTTTTCTCCCATCCTTTGCTGTGGAGCTCAATAGCAATATACAACCCGCTCTTCAAATGCACACACAAATTTATTTGTTGGTCTTATGCAGTGTGGCATTCGAAGCAGTCTTCAGGTAATTGTAAGTGCTATAAAACCACGCATTCTTTCACAGAGAAGGAGATCGTCAAGCAATCTATCACTTGGGATCTGTGGGAATCTCCCGATTATACTGCTTTTGTGCCAGACTTTAATTGGCTGATCATCTTAGGGGCAGGGAAAGGAGGGGATGATTCTGAAGCTCTGGAAAGGAGAAGGATACAGTTGCTAGTTAAAGATTTTTTTTGAGGAGGGGGAGGGTATCGCAACACCACCTTACCTGCAACAGCAATAGCCGTAAGGTGATAAATGTACCGGCCGTGTTCCTTTAAGGATCTGCGAGTGTTCTAAGGAAGATCCAATCCCAAAGGTGGCCATTTAGCCGTTCATTATTAATAGCATCAATAGTTTGGTTGACCAGCCGCACCAGTCCGTGTATATAAAGGGACTGCTGACGGTAACGTTCAAGGAGGGCAGACGATGCAGAATTTACAAAATTGCCCACATGTAATATTAATTGCATTGATTGCTTCTAATAATATGGTGAAGTAACGATGTTTTGAAGTGCTCCTTGGAAGTGCTGCAAGAGACACAGATACCTTTCTCCTGAGCCAATTGTGTCCGGGCTGGAAACTCCTTGAAAGCTAACCCATGGAAGACTCACAAGCCCTGCTTATTATCCCTTGCCCGATTGGAAGCAAAAAGATCCTTCATTCTTCCTTCCTTTTTTTAAAAAAAAAAATTATTATTTTGCCCAGTTTCACCGCAGATGCTGGAGGATGACATCATTTCTGAAGCTCTCCCCACCCTCTAACTTAAACAGCTTAAGTTGGAGAGGGAAGAGGCAGATGTTGGCTTTCTTGCCAGCCCCCTCCCCCCCGAAAATGTGACAACAGAAATATAAGACAGCCCAAAGGCCTGATCCAAAATGGATTGGATTTTCAAACAATACTTGTCCCCTCCCTTGGCTTCGCACTTCCATAGAGCATCTGTAGTTTGCAGTGTCCTATCGATCAAGACCATAAGTTTGGATCTGTTATGCAAGCTATTATTCATGGGGGGAAAGAACTACCTACAATATGCATCCTGACTGCCTTATACTCAGATAAATCTCATCATAGCAAGGCTCACTTGCTTTACAGTATACTAACTACTCCCTCTTCAGCAATCCACACCTATCTCAGCACATCATTGCACTCATTTGGTTACCCCATTCAGCTTGAACAGTCTTACTCTGGCTGCTTAGGATGGTTCATGTTTTACCCTAATTCTCCAGGATATTTTGCTCATATCTTGCTTTAGTTTTCTGGTATAGTCAGCTCACGTGTATCCTTAGCTGCCCAGGCTAGGTGGCTTGTAACTAACCCTTGTTGACTGGGATTTTCTGCTACTTGTCCTGGACAGTTTGCATGGCGCTCTTTGTTAATTTGACCGGGAGAATGAAAGCGCTTGCTTTTGCAGAGAGACAGACAGAAAAGAAAGCTATTGTAAAGCTATTTATTTGAACAAGTGCACTAGCTAGGGGTCGGATGCTAGGCTGATTTCTTCCTTTGTTATTTAAAGAAATTTATAGCCCACTGAAAGCGGCTGATGGAAAAAAATAAAACATACAATATGTGAATGTTTAAACATAAGTCCATAGTGCAAAGGCCTCCTGAAGTAAAATCATTTTTACTTAGCCTCTGAAATGTGGCAGGGACTGCGCTTGCTTGAGTCCTAGTGGGAGAAAACTCCACAGAGTGGGGCTCACTACACAGTTGTCTTTTTGGTCTATTGGGAAACCACTCATACGATCTCACTGATGAACTTGAGCCAAGCTATGAAACATGAACTAAGTTGAAACATGAACTAAGTTGTACACCAGTACAAGAATACTGAACCTGAACCAGAGAAGATGAGAAGCCACTGCAGAACTTCCTAACCCCTGTCTCATGTTTTGGCAGTAGTCATCTCAGGGAACACCTGTTGGGGGCAGCTGTGGGAAAGAACTATTTTGGGATGGAGGGAATCACTGGAATTGATTATCTGGAAAGGTGTGTCCGTGCCAGTGCTGGTACTTAAGTAGCTATGTTATGAGGAGCTCTGGAGATAAGTCTGGGAGGGAGGGAGGGAGGGAGGGAGGGAGGGAGGGAGGGAGGAAGGGAGGAAGGAAGGAAGGAAGGAAGGAAGGAAGGAAGGAAGGAAGGAAGCTGTTGATGCTCAGGCAATGCCGCAGACTGACTTGGAACCCGTTACAATCTTTCCATGTGGTGGCTCTCACTGGCTGCTTGAATGGGTAGCTTTGGGACTAGAGTCATAAGAACAATACAAGCATCAGACTAAAGGCCCATCTATTTCAGCATCCTGTTTCCCCGAGGTGGCAAACTAGATGGCTCTGGAAAGTCCACAAGCAGGACATGAATGAAATAGCACTTTATGGAAGCTGTTTCCCAGCAACTCATATTCAGATGCAGGATGTCTCTGACTTTGCAAAGATGGCATTCCCTCGTACAAACCTGCCTAGGCCCTGTGATCTTCAGGGGAAACTCTTCTCTTGGTCTCTCCACCCTCACAGGCATGTTTGGTGGGGTCACGGGAGAGAGCCTTCTCAGTGGCTGCTCCCAGACTTTGGAACTACCTTCCTAGAGAAGTCAAGCCAGCTCCTTCCTTGTTGTCCTTCCATCGGCGGGTGAATACCTTTTTGTTCCAGCAGACCTTTAGGAACTGACTGTTTTTAAGGAAAGAAGTAGTGCTATTATGTTTTTACTGCTGTTGTTATTCATCTTTTTCAGTAGAATTGTGCCGTTATATTGTTTTAATTTTAGTAGCGTTAAATTACTTTTTAATGATCTTTTTTCCAGTACTTTTAGCATTTCAATTTTATCCGTGTTTTGTATTTTTATTTGTAAGTCGTTTTGAGACCCAGCCTGGGGAAAAGGCAGGATATAACAACAACAACAACAACAACAACAACAACAACAACAACACAGAAATTCATTCACTGTATATTTTCAAGCAAACCAATGTAATCCACCAGTTCTGGATTTATGTTCAGCATGAAATTGATCAGATTATGCACTTACTATTTGAATTTGGTAGTGCAGTTATGGATCTAAAAATGCACATGCATTTTTTGTATGGGAGGGGATGCACACAAACTTATGTGTTTTAGAGGGAAATGCACCAAAAAGCATACAAAAAAAAAACATGTGATTCAGAGCAAGTGCATAAATGCATGCAAAATTGTATAATATAAATGCAAGGTTTTGACACGTTATTAAAAACTCTGTGAAAATAAATAGATAGAGCTAGGTGACTGAATGCATCTGAAACCAACACATGGCAGTAATAGCCTGATCTTTCCTTCCCTAACCCCCATCAATGTTTGCTGGGCCAACTGAGTAGGGTGGGGTAAGGTGTCACTGTGCTCAGCACAAATGGATATCTGCTCCTGATTAACTCCAGCCATTTAGGCTCAAGCTCTGAAAGCCCCCTTGTGGGACACACTAGAGCGTGATGGAACTAACACTTGCATTGATGGATATATCTTCGTATAACTTTCTATTGTTTTGTTGCCTCCGGCTTTTTTAGAGAGAGGAGGTATATTATGACAGGCTGAATGAGCATGCTCCACCTTTCCTCCAAAGACCTCAAGGTGGTGTGCAAAGTTCTCCCTCTCACCATTTTATCTTCACACCAACCCTGTGCGCTGAGCTAGGCTTCATGGCTTTGTGAGGACTAGAACCCTAGCTGATGCTCCAGCCACCTTTCAACACTGTCCACAAACAACAAGGAAGACCCTTTACCTGCGGCAACTTTCTAATTACTCCTGGTCATTTTTAAATGCATGCACCATGTGCACTGGCCTCCTCAGGTCATTGACTGCTAGCATGTTGCTTTGAATGGACCAGCACATGTAGTAAGTGCATTTTAGATGTACATGGAAACCTCACAAAGGTAAGGGAATTCCTCCAATGCTACCTATTGTATAAATCAAGAACAAAAGAAGAAACAATAGTTGCTTCTGGCAGGAATTTGTATATGCATATCATCGGGGAGAAGCAGCTTTTGCATTCTTCAAGCAAGCACAGGAAAAGTTAGCACCAAACCGAAACAAAATAAAACCCAAGTCTTTTGCCCTTTGTTGTTTGGTGATGGCTACTGGGATTTTGCAGACTTCTGGGCCTTGCACTCCTGCTGGAATCACAAGAGCCTATGGTGGAAAAAGAATGGTGAAATCCCAGTGTCAGCCCCAGCTGTGACCTCCATTGTATCCGAGGTCTTTAAACATCACACGGAATCTGTGTCTGTGAGTATTGTTGAAAGTGCAACTGGACTGTGCTGGTTGATGAGCTTTCCAGAACACAGAACCCCATAATAGTAAGGAAGGGCTACACTGAGAGGTAGTATACCTGGTTTGCATGTAGAAGGTCTCAGGTTCTCTAGGTGGAGCTAGAAGAGAAACCCTGTCTGAAATCTAGACAAGTTAGATGTACCAATAGGCTGACTCGTGTACAAGGCTGCTTGCTGTGTTCCACCCCATGCCACATTCAAGGCGAAAGATACAAAGGGGCAGATCTGAACCCCGCAATTTTCAGTTTAAAAGCATTTAACCCTTCCACGTGTCCTCCTGCTGCTCCGCCGGGAGGAATCCTTCTGCGACGGTTTGCATAAGGACCCGGCACATGTCTGTCAAATCGACGGAGAGATGACCATGGGCTTCAGTTAGCTAAGGTTAGCTTTGTCGTCATGGCAAAACAGCTTCCTGGTTGGCAGGGGTGTATGCCATTGCGCCTGATCCCCGCTTGCGGCAAGTCCCAGACAAAAGGTGTTATGTAAGGATAGAGCATTATTAGCAGAGGGAAGGGAGAGGCAGAGAGACCTGGAGGAGGAGGGGGAGAGGGGATTTATTTAAAAGGATCAGGAGAGGGACTTAGTTTCTCAGGGTACCTCCAGATGGCAGCTTTGTATGTTTTCTGCACAGCCCGTATGCGCTGAACTGGATGTGCAGGACAAAGACAGTGGCTTGCTGAAGCAAGTCGAGGGGTGGTGGGTGGGAAGGAGGGGTTAAGTGTGATTCATCTGTTATTGCAGGGCCCTGTTTGATCCATCTGCAGAGAAAGCAGGGAAGGAGCAGAAGCATTGCAGAATTAAATTTCAGGCAACTGTGGACCCCGGAGACCACAGTTATGGGTCTAGCTCTCCTTTTCTCTTTCCATTTCCTCTCAGTCTCTCATTTCTCCACTCTTAGGTTCAGTTCCCCGTGTCACAACGCCAATGTGCTTTTTTAAAAAAAGGACGCACTTATGAAAATGCATCAGTTATTCTCCCCAATATTTACATTTCTGCATGAAGTTTTCACCTAATACACACATTTTTTGCAGAGCCATTTTCCATACCTCAGTGCAATTGTGTACGCTTTCCCTTCTACTGTTTGTCTCTATGCATATTTTGAGCCAGTATATGCGTTTTTGTACGCGTTGTGAAATTTGGAGAAGTTGCGGGTATTGAACGATGTGCATACAATGTGCATACGAGTTTCAGTAAGTGTAATTTAGGTACGTTCACTGCTTAATGAGGACTGAATTAAATTCCTTCCCCATTGCTAAGGAACTGGAAGAGGGGTTTTTTGTTTGTTGTTGGAGGTGGAAAATAACTCCCCCCCCCCCATGTTCAAATATTTTAAGAATGAGTTTGTTAGAAACATCAGCTTTGATCAGTTTAACTGCTAGGCTAAATTGTTGGATTAAGCTATGAAGGCAATTTGCAATCAATAGTGCTATAAGTCATGCTATGGGTGGGGTAGAAGGAGGGGACTGATTTGGTTTTGGTCATGTTCATGCAACAGGAAATGAAGCAAATATATGGCAGGTGGCCTGTGCCATTTGCTTACTATTTTCAGTATTTTATACCCTCCCTTCCAATTATAGTTCCAAGGTGGCTTACAAATATATATATATATATATGGATCAATTAAAATGCAAATAAAAGAAGAAGCTAAGAGCCACAAAATCACAAAAGCAGCATAAAAACAGGCGGCAGGAGTAAAATTGCATTGAAGAAACTCTGAGAAGTAAAGACTTTTTGCCCAGTGCTGAAAAGCAAGTGAGATAAATATCAGGTTAACTGAGTAAGGATGTGAATCCTGGTCTCCCAAATACTGACACTAACCATTACACCACACTGTCTCTTTTTTTAATACTAATCTGCAATGGGTGGAGAAGAGGGATCCTCACAGAAGCAGAAATTGACATGTTGCCCCTCAAAACTGGCATTTGTAAGCACCTCGCATCAAAATCTAAAACCCATTTTAGTATTAATTGGGATAAAACTCATTTGGGCGAAGAACTGTGTTCAAACATTCAGGAATAGGGAAGGTCGGTTGAAAGCTAAGGGTGCTTCCCGACTGTTGCTGCAGTGAAATTTGACTCGCTTCTCTGATAAACCAGACTTTTGTAATAAGGAAAATGACAAGGAAATGCACTGGGAAGTGTGGGATAACACCCGCTTTGCCATATACATAGACCTGTAGAGTTTCAAATATGCTCTACCTTTGAAGGTGACCCGGAAACTACAACTAATCCAGAATGTGGCAGCTAGACCGTTGACTGGGGGCAGCCGCCGAGACCACATAACACTGGTCTTGAAAGACCTACATTGGCTCCCAGTACGTTTCCAAGCACAATTCAAAGTGTTGGTGCTGACCTTTAAAGCCCTAAACGGCCTCGGCCCAGTATACCTGAAGGAGCGTCTCCACCTCCATCATTCTGCCAGACACTGAGGTCCAGCTCCAAGGGCCTTCTGGCGGTTCCCTCACTGCGAGAAGCCAAGTTACAGGGAACCAGACAGAGGGCCTTCTCGGTGGTGGCACCCGCCCTGTGGAATGCCCTTCCACCAGATGTCAAAGAGAAGAACAACTACCAGACTTCTAGAAGACATCTGAAGGCAGCCCTGTTCAGGGAAGTTTTTAATGTGTGACATTTTAATGTATTTTTAATCTTTGTTGGAAGCTGCCCAGAGTGGCTGGGGAAACTCAGCCAGATGGGTGGGGTACAAATAAATTATTATTATTATTATTATTATTATTATTATTATTATTATTATATTCAAAGGACCCATTTAGTCCAACCCCCTGCAATGCCCCTGAATCACAGCAATAGAATCCCTGGTGATGGCCCTCCTACCTCTGTTACAAATCTCCCAGAAAGGAGAGTCCATCACCTTCCAAGGCATGTCATTCCACTGTCATCAGAAAGCCCCTTCCTAATCTTTATTTGGAATCTCCTGTCTTGCAATGTTCTCTAACCTCCTCACAAGCTAATCAGAAAGAAAGAAAGCTCATTAAAATGGCCAATCCCGTCGAATCCCCCACCCAACAAATCCTTGTGAATGCTCCGTGAACGTGCCATCTGGTTCCTTGCCTTGAGTTCCAATCCACGCGTTAGCCCAAGAGGTATGCGTCAGGCCAGTTCATTTTGTGATTTGCAAAGATCGAATCCCTGAACCAAAGTCAGGGGGTACGCCTTCCCATTATTTGCACTGCGGCATCGCATGCTTCTAAGCTTCCAGAAATGCCTTTAAAATATGCCAAAAAGATGAAGATATATTTGAGGGGAGCACAGCTCAGGGTTAATGAGTAACTCGCTGAACGATCTGTGGGCTGCTGGCTCTCACTGCAGCCCTGGTGTCGCCTAACGGTTGGATGCAAGTGTATCATCTTTTATGCCCTGCTTGTCAGGTTCTGGTGGCAGCTGGCCTAGGTTGGAAATGATGTGATGGGCTTTGGCGTGATTCAGATAAGCCATTTTTGCAATCCTATGGAGGTAGCAGGGAGCCACAGTGCTTGGTGGATGGAGCTTCAAATCTTCTCCTTACCAAATGGAGAGGAGAGCCCAAACCGCTGCCAATACTGGCTTTTTCCGAAAGAGATTACCGTTCATTTTGCACCAAACAGCCCAACCTTTCCATTAAAGCAGTAAAAAGTTTCTCTCCCTGCTCCCCACCTCACTTTCATTGCATATGTTTATTGCTTCAAAATCCCACCTTCTGCTCCAAGGAGCTGCAGGTGACACACATGGTTCTCCCCCTCCTCATTTAATCCCCTCAACAACCCTGTGAGGTAGGTTAGGCTGAGAGACAGTGACTGGCCCAAGGTCACCCTTTGAGCTTCATGGTTGAGCATGGATTTGAACCCTTATTTCCCAGACCCAATCTGACGCTCTTACGGTTTCTCCCTCTTCCTATTTCTTCAAAAGAGTTTATGATCTTTCTGGTCTCCCAGCTGTTCTATACTTGTTGTTGTTGTTGTTGTTGAGTTGTTTAGTCGTGTCCGACTCTTGGTTACCCCATGGACCAGAGCACACCAGGCACTCCTGTCTTCCACTGCCTCCCGCAGTTTGGTCAAACTCATGTTTGTCGCTTCAAGAACACTGTCCAACCATCTTATCCTCTGTCGTCCCCTTCTCCTTGTGCCCTCCATCTTTCCCAGCATCAGGGTCTTTTCCTTTTTTTTTAAATAATTTTTATTAATTTACAACAAAAACAAAAACACACAATAATTTCACATCCAATTTTTCACAAAGTATTTCTTTTCTGGACTTCCTTCAGCTTTTCCGTAAATCATTCGTAGTCATTATTAATTTACGCATTCCTTAGGTTTGTATTGTCATTATTTGAACCTTTCTTTTTCTATTCCCTTTTAACAATACTTCTCACATTTCACAGTGCTTCTTTAAATCCCTCTAGCATTATCTGTCCCTCACTTATAGTTTTCAGATATTCCACAAATTTTCCCCAGTCCTCGATGAACTTTTGGTCTCTTAAATATCTAATCTTCCCAGTCAAATTATCCAACTCGGCATAGTCTAACAGCTTCATTCTCCATTCTTCCAACGTCGGTATTTCCTGTTTCCATTTCTGAGCCACTCTTGCAGCTGTCACTGCATATTGAAAAAAATTACTGTCCTTTCTCTTTATCTCATTTCCTAAAATTCCTAGCAGAAAGGCCTCTGGTTTCTTTATAAATGTATATTTTAATATCTTCTTCAATTCATTATATATCATTTCCCAGAAGCCTTTCACTTTCTTACATTCCCACCACATATGGTAAAAAGAGCCTTCTTTATCTTTACATTTCCAACACTTATTACATGTCTTATACATTTTCGCTAATTTTACCGGTGTTATGTACCATCTATAAAACATTTTCATAACATTTTCTTTTAACGTCATACATGCTGTAAATTTTAAATTCTCCTTCCATAACCTTTCCCAGTCTTCAAATTGTATGTTATAACCGAAATCTCTGGCCCAATGTATCATCCTTCAAATTCCATTCTAACAACAACTTATACATTTTGGATAAAATTTTGAAATCGTTATTTATTATTTCTATCTGAAATTTTGAATCCTTGTCTGCATAACCGCATTCTTTAATGTCTTTCCTAAACATTTCATTTATTTGAAAATAATGCAACCAGTCATATACATGTTCTTTAACCTGTTCATATGGTTTCATGTTCCATTTTCCTCCTCCTTTGAATAACAATTGGCCATATGTGATCCAATTACCTCTCATATTGATTTTCCTTACACTCATAACTTCTAATGGGGATAACCAGTGTGGTACTCTAGGTTCTAATAGGTTTTTATACCTATCCCAAACTTCAATTAAAGGATCTCGGAAGATGTGGTTCTCAAAACCTTTATGGATTTTCTTCTTCTCACACCATAAGTACGCATGCCATCCAAATCTGTTATCGAACCCCTCTAAGTCTAACAATTCCTTATTTTCTAATTTTATCCATTCTTTCAACCAGCAAAGGCATGATGCCTCATAGTATAATTTCAAGTCAGGCAGGGCAAAGCCTCCTCTTTCTCTCACATCTGTTAGTAGCTTAAATTGAATTCTCGGCTTTTTGCCCTGCCAAATATATCCTGAAATCGCTCTTTGCCACTCTTTGAAAATCCTGTCCCCTTAATTATGGGGATAGCCTGAAATAAGAATAACATCCTTGGAAGCACATTCATCTTAATTGTAGATATTCTGCCCCAAAAGGACAGTTTCATTCTTCCCCACACCTCCAAATCCTTTCTTATTCCATTCCATACCGGTTCATAGTTGTTCTTGAATAAGTCTATATTTTTAGAGGTTAACCATATTCCTAAATATTTCACCTTTTTAACCACCTCTATCTCTGTTTGCTGTTGCATTATTTCTATTACACTTTGGTCCATGTCATGAGTCTTATCCACCACAGGCTCAGAATTGCCCAGAAAAGAATGTAACCCTTGGTTGTAAGAAGGTTCTAAGCTGACTTTTGGAATGAGCAGCAGAGTGGACCTGGTGGTTTTGTTTCTTTGTCCAGTTGCTATGATTCTATGGGCACTTTCTGTTACAAGAATTGTGTATCTGAAGAAGTGTGCATGCACAAGAAAGCTTATACCAAGAACTAACTTAGTTGGTCTTTAAGGTGCTACAGGAAGGAATTTTTTTATTTCAAGAATTGTAGGGTACATCCACAACATTTCATGTGGCAATATATATGCTACTGGAAACCACAGTTACTTTTGAGTTGCCATGACCACATGATGTATAGCCCTCTCACATTATGGGGTGGATACACACAGACACAAAAATGCTCACTTTCATAATGTATTAAGCAACTTTCAAAGTTTAACAGCACAATTTTGTATCAGGGAATTGGACTTTCTGAGACTTGATTGCATGAATTGAGCCAATATTGATAACCATGGTTACATTTTACAATTACCGTATTTTTTGCTCTATAAGACTCACTTTTTCCCTCCTAAAAAGTAAGGGGAAATGTGTGTGCGTCTTATGGAGCGAATGCAGGCTGCACAGCTATCCCAGAAGCCAGAACAGCAAGAGGGATCACTGCGCAGCGATCCCTCTTGCTGTTCTGGCTTCTGAGATTCAGAATATTTTTTTTTCTTGTTTTCCTCCTCCAAAAACTAGGTGCGTCTTGTGGTCTGGTGCGTCTTACAGAGCGAAAAATACGGTAGTCTCATTCATTTCATCTAGATACAGGCAGCAGCATATTTTGGAATACCATTTTAAATATTTTCTTTTCTTTAGAATAAAATTTATAAGCATTAAAAAAAAAAAAAAAAAACCAACTCGCTGACAACAGTAACAGGCATTTTGCTAAGCCATCCTCACCCTTCAAACCTCTTGCATGTAGCCTCACCCATCTCGCTGAACTTATTCCTTTCTTCCCAGCAAGGCAAATGAACGCTACATTTGCTGCAGCATGATGGTTTGGAATAGGGATATTCATTTCCATCCTTCTGTGAATCATTCCCAGCTTTCTGTTTGAGGACAGCCGAGGAGTTGCTGTTGCTTCGGAAACGGGACCCAGTTGAAAAGCATCTGGGAGCAGAAGAGCAGATCTATTCAGTGCAGCAGAAATCTCACTCACACACTCAGGGAGGGTCGCTGGAGTGCGCTGTTACTCACAATCAGGTTTTGTAATCAGTTCCAGCAGGGAAAGTTGGAGAGTTTTCTTTTGAATGCCAGCGGAGAATGATCAACATCTGAAATGTGCTTGCATCTGAATCCCGAGAATTAGTGCAAGTCAGTTTCATCAAACCATACTGTTTGGTTTGGGATGAACTCAACTGTTGCTCCATCCCTGGCCATTCTAACAACACATAAGAATGGATTGCTTCCATTGGTGCCATAAGTGGGTGCTTCTTACTCTGCTTCTGATGCTGGTATTTCCTTCTTAAGAGATGTGATGGTCATCTTTTTCTGCAGTGAATGTATGCAGAAGTACCTTTGTGCTTTGGAAAAAGGCCGTATCCCAGTGGCAGAGTTTCTGCTTTGCATGCAGATGGTTCCAGATTCAATCCCTGCCATTGCAAGCTAGGGCTAGGAATGGTCCTTCCTGAAACCCTGGTGAGCTGCTGCCAGTGAAGACAGGACTGTAATAGATGGAACAATGGTCTAACATGGAATAAGGCAGCCTATCCCACCTCCAATTGAGGGAGATCCTACCCAACCCCTCTATATAGTCAGTTCCCTTTTAAAAGTGCTCTTACCATCAGAATGTCATCTGAAGCCTATCTTTTTTTGCAACTTAAGCTCATGAGGCCCCATTCTGCCCTCTGGAGCAGTGGTTGTCCCACTCTGGGATGGGGCAAAGCAGACCTCAGGCTGGGTGCAAGGTGAAGATCAGGTGGATAATGGGCAAACAGAGCTGAGGCAAGGTAGGGTAGCTCAGGCCATGTCCTAGAAACACGGAGCTCCAGTGTTGCTTCAGCAAGGGACAAGCTGGCCCCAGGTTATCTGGGACACATCCCTGCCTGAAACCCTGGACAGCCTCTGCTAATCAGTGTAGACAATATTGAGCCAATGGTCTGATTCAACAGGAGGTGGTTGCATACGTTCTTCTCTTCCATTATAGACTTATTTAAATATATGTTTCTCCTCTGCCCTAGTGCCCAGTCTCTAAGGGTGGAATATAGGAAGCTGTCTTATGCTGAGTCAGACCTTTGGTGCACCTAGCTCAGTATTGCAGCTGGAAGACTTCGTGCATGCAAACCGTATGCTCTAGAACTGAGATGTGGCCTCTTCCAACACAAGCAAGCTGTCTTATGCTGAGTCAAAGCACTTGTCTATCTTGCTCAGTATCACTTACTCTAGCTCTCCTGGGTTTCAGAGAAGGGTCTTACCTATCCCTATGTGAAGATGTTGAGGACTGAACTTGGGACCTATCACATGCAAAGCAGATGTTCTGCCACTGACCTGCAAAACATGCTTTCCCAGCATGCTTTTGCCCCCTGTGTGTCTATGCACTTCATTGCTTTCCATTGCCAGGCCTTGCAAAAGTCCATGGAGAGTGGGTGGTGGTGGGACTCTTGTCTTCCCACCTTTAATATTCCTTTCTGTTCCTCATCTTATCTGATTTTATCCCCACCTCACCCCTTCTCATTTTCCCAGTGCAGTTTAGTTCACAAAGTGATTTTTTATTGCATCATCAATATCGTCTCCAGCCAATCACCAGCCTCGGATGCCCTTTGCTTCTCCAACAGCATCCGTAAATAATAACAAGAAGTATTTGAACTTTCTGGTGGGTCTCGAGCCAAGTGCTGGAGCCAGCTTGATGGTCTCTAGAAGTCATTTGCCAATGGGTGCTGATTGCTCTGATGAGTCGCCTTGTTCCTGGAAGCTAAATCCCGGGGAAATCTAGCCTTAGGAGAATCACAGTGGTTCTTAAAGGGCAACTTCTGAACGATTTCCAGCAAAGCATTACCTAGAAAAGCTGGCATTGTTCCTCGGTGTGACATTCTTCTACTAATGCAAGTGTGCAGGGGGTTTGAAGTCCTGTTCTTTAAAAAAAAAAAAAGGGAACAAACCCAACCTTCTACAGTACATTTTATTTCATTGTGCATACCTCAAGAAAGGCAGGGAGACAGGAGCTAACCTTTGTCTCTAATGAAGGGCTAATCACAGTCAGGAATGGGGAAGAAATGTTATTTCAGTTCACGTTTAAAGGCAAACCTACCTGATTTGCATTTTCTGAAACAATATGCGAACCACAACATAGCCATCCCTTGATATGTGCACTTCTCTGAATTTTGCAATGCTGCTCTGTACAAAAATGCAAATACTAGGGTAATGTGTGAATAGACATCTGCATATTAGTGAAAATAATACACCCAGAAAGAAACCTGATTTGCAATAAATGTGTATATTAGGCAAAACTTCATCAAGGATATTAGGAGAAATTCACACTAAAATGCAGACCCTCCAAGTGTCCCTATTTTCCAGGGACAGTCTTGGATTAATAGAAGCAGTCTCGGTTTCTGATTTCATCCTGGAATGTCCCACTTTTCCTTAGGACATCCCTATTTTAATTGAATACATGTTGGAGGGTAAGGTAGAACGGCCCCATTTTCATCGGATAAATGTTGGTGGGTATGGGACAGGATGCCTCAAGGGGTTTCCCCCCCCAAGCTGGAACTCCCTGGAACTCAGATTCAGCACCTCTCAGGTGGGCGCTGTTGCCATTCTAAGAAAATGAGGGAGGAGTTCCTGGTGAGTTTCGGCACTTCTTTTTCTAGAAAAATAGCAGTGGACGTCCCTATTTTCATCAGAGAAATGTTGTAAGGCATGAAAATGCTGTTAAATTTCCTTGAGGACTTTTTTTTGTTGGTTTTTTAAAGCACAAAATCTTGCGGAAATGTGGAGAATTTAATATTTCAAACAGGGAGAAACCAAAATTGACCGAGTCACCTATCCCTAATCACAATGCTCACCTGTGGTATTGACACGAAGGACCTCACCATTTTGTGAGGTTTTACAGAAATACAGTGGTACCTCGGGTTACATATGCTTCAGGTTACATACGCTTCAGGTTACAGACTCTGCTAACCCAGAAAAAGTACCTTGGGTTGAGAACTTTGCTTCAGGATGAGAACAGAAATCGCGCAGCGGCGGCGTGGTGGCAGCAGGAGGCCCCATTAGCTAAAGTGGTGCTTCAGGTTAAGAACAGACCTCCAGAATGAATTAAGTTCTTAACCCGAGGTACCACTGTAATGAACATTTCATGAGATCTAGAAACCTCTTCCGCAACTCCCTTATTATGAAACTGGGACTATCCTCCACCAAAGAAACAAGATTGATAAGGCTAGGGCTGCAAATCGAGAAGGTTGTATCTGATGCTAGTCCTACTTAGAGTAGGTCCATTGAAATGAAGGGAAATGTCTAACTTGGGGGTGATTAATTTCAATGGGTCTACTCTGAGTAGGACTTGGTTGGTGCAGACCCATGAAGCATGACCATGGGCCAGTAGCTGTGGCTCCTGTAGCTGCTACATGCAACCTCCTGACCTGATAGCTTTCCCATCCTTAATAATTGGTAGAAATACCTTGGCCTTCTTTTCCATCCCTGTTTTACACTGCGACTCCAGCATGGCGCTTAAATCCCCTTATGTGGCCTGGATACATATTTTATTTTATATATTTATTCCAGAATGTATAAGCCACTCTACATTCAGGGGAAATGCCTGAACCGTGTACAGAAATAAAAGATAAAACGTATCAGGAAAAACAGGAGTGAAAACATAAAACCCTATAAGGTTTTTCTAAAACAACTCTGGAGTTAGAATGAGCTGATATGGGAGGAAAGGAAACATTTCTAACAAATAGGGTGGGGGGGCTTGCTTGACTTCCAAGGGGAGAGAGCTGGTGTCAGGGTGTTAAAAACACACAACTGGGTCACAGCATCCTTTAGAGCAGGGGCACCTGATATATGGCGCCACCCTTAATTTACAGAAACCTCCCAATGAAGGGATCATTGGTGTATGGTGCCCATCAGGGCTGGTAGAGCAGGAGGCAAGGAGAAGATGCTGGAGCCTCTGACAGACAAAGCAAACCCCCGCTCCCCAAGACAAGTAAGAAAGCAGGTGGATGGGGTCTGCTGAGGACAAACTGAGGTTGGTGGGACAATGTCCCATTTCCCCCAACTGAATGTTCATTCATACATTACCTTAGGGGTGGAGAAGAATTTAGCCCACTAAACATTTTAAAGTGAACCAACCCAATTCTCCACTTCTCCACTCCTTCAGGGATCAGGACACACTTACAGTGGTACCTCGGGTTAAGAACTTAATTCGTTCCGGAGGTCCGTTCTTAACCTGAAACTGTTCTTAACCTGAAGCACCACTTTAGCTAATGGGGCCTGCGGCTGCTGCCGCGCCGCCGGAGCACAATTTCTGTTCTCATCCTGAAGCAAAGTTCTTAACCCAAGGTACTATTTCTGGGTTAGCAGAGTCTGTAACCTGAAGCGTATGTAACTTGAGGTACCACTGTATTATCCTTTGGATTTCACACTTCTCTGAATTTTGCAATACAATCCTGGCTCAAAGGACATACTAAAAAAATAATAATAATTGCAGTAAAATGTGTGTTTGGGGTTACATTTAGAAATGCATACCTTGAAATTGGAATACTTAAATAGTGTTTAAATATGAATTCCCATGCACATGTTTTTTATTAAAAAACAACAACAAACAGCTGCAGACAAATGCACAACTGAAAATAGGATGGAACGGAATGCATGTGAAATTGGCGTAGTTTGGAAACAGACTGATGTGTCAACTCCCACTGCGTGAATGTGCAAACACACACACACACACTATCAAATAATGCATCACATATCTGGATGCGAGGTCCATCCAAGCACCATTTATTAAGATTTGCAGGAGGCCTGCCTTTTCTTTCCTGTCCGCCCCAACTGCAGAAAAGCTGTGTTGCGTCGGGAGCGCGCCTGGGATGGCGGTATTAGCAGCAGTATTAAAAATGCATTGGATGGCGCAGGGTGGGAGATTAGTTGTGTAGAAAGACCCATGAATGAGGGGTTAATTACATTCAAAGAGGCCATTGGCAGGAGCAGGAAAGGCAATGGGTTTCTTTTCTTCGAAATTTACTAAATAGCTGGAAACACGGTTTAATGAATTTTAATGGGATGATACCAAATTCCATGCATATTGCAGTTCCTGATGGGAGGAAGTCAAGGTATTGTTGAAGGGAATCATATTGCCCTACTTTAGGTTTCACAGTTCAGTCACTCTCCCTGCTTCCCCCTTCTCCCTTTTAATTCTCACAACAAGCACTTTCTACAGAACGTGTCTGTAGTATAGTGCTATGGCAAAGGTAAAGGTGGGACGTGGGTGGCGCTGTGGCCTAAACCACTGAGCCTCTTGGGCTTGCCGATCGGAAGGTCGGCAGTTCGAATCCATGTAATGGAGTGAGCTCCCGTTGCTCCGTCCCAATTCCTGCCAACCTAGCAGTTTGAAAGCACACCAGTGCAAGTAGATAAGTAAGTACTGCTGTGGCAGGAAGGTAAATAGTGTTTCCGTGCACTCTGGTTTCTGTCACGGTGTTCTGTTGCACCAGAAGCAGTTTAGTCATGTTGGCCACATGACCCGGAAAACTGTCTGTGGACAAACACCGGCTCCCTCGGTCTGAAAGTGAGATGATCGCCACAACCCCATACAGTGCTACCTCGGGTTAAGAACTTAATTCGTTCTGGAGGTCCGTTCTTAACCTGAAACTGTTCTTAACCTGAAGGACCACTTTAGCTAATGGGGCCTTCCGCTGCCGCCACACCGCTGGAACATGATTTCTGTTCTCATCCTGAAGCAAAGTCCTTAACC
Source organism: Podarcis pityusensis (assembly GCF_964106645.2). Taxonomy (NCBI): domain Eukaryota; kingdom Metazoa; phylum Chordata; class Lepidosauria; order Squamata; family Lacertidae; genus Podarcis; species Podarcis pityusensis. The sequence goes on along the minus strand of NC_138036.1, from coordinate 4,737,183 downwards.
CGAGGTACTATTTCTGGGTTAGCAGAGTCTGTAACCTGAAGGGTCTGTAACCTGAAGCATCTGTAACCTGAGGTACCACTGTAGTCAGGTTTGACTGGACTTAACCACCCAGGGATCCTTTACCTTTACCTTACTTAGTGTTATGCGTTTGGGGTGGGGGAAAGTAGGCTATCTGCAGAGACCCTCTTAACCGCTGGATCCAGCAAGTGTTAAAATATAGTTTCCTGATGAAGTGATCGCCTGGGTGATGGGCCATGAAGGGAAACATAGGAAAGGGGCTCTGTGTGAGATGGCAAATGAGTGGCAGCTAGCAGTCCATTAGAAGAAAAAACTGGATCTGAGCTGCAGTGATGTGGGCCAGAAGCAAGGCAGCAAGCTGGAGAGAGAATCTGAACAATGTTTAATTTCTGTTTGAATCCAAGACTGTGGCTATCGGATAAACAAGACCATTTTGGGGTGTTAATGCTGGGAGCATCCGGTTGTATATATATATGTGTAAATAAGCCATATATCATAAAGACACCACAGTTTCCGCTGTGCCTCATTCAAAAAGGAAACACGAACCCTGGGTAAGTGCTTGAAATCCGCCACCCACCCACCCAGAGAGAGATGGCCTTATTCATTTCCCCTCCAACCTCCTAAAAATGAATGATAATTGGGGGGAAAGAGGAGAGCAACCAAGGAGGAGCCTTCAATCCAATAGATTATATCACTGTTATGTAACATGTGGGTTGAACTGGTAGAAAGCAGCATTTTGTGTCTCTTTAAAAAAACACAAAGCCTGCACCAAAGGCATGAGTTCACAACCTGCTTTTGGACACACATTGAAATTTCTTTCATTTGTAGAAAGAAGGGCTGTAGCTCACTAAATGAACAGCTGCTATGATTGCAGAATTCTCAGGTTCAATCCCCAATTGCATAACCAGGTAAGGCTGGGATAATGCCCCCTGTCTGAAACTCCAGACAGCCTCTGCCAATCAGTGTAGACAATACTGAGCTAGACAGACCAATTGTCTTACTCAAAGAATCATGGAATTGTAAAGTTGGAAGGGGCCACAAGAGTCATCTAGTCCAACACCCTGCAATGCAGGAATCTTTTGCCCAACATGAGACTCAAACTCACAACCCTGAGATAACGAATCTCATGCTCTACCAACCGAGCTATACTCAGTCGAAGGCAGTGTATTATGTTGCTAAGTTGCACCTCGTACTTCCTTGAAAGAGATTGTGTGGCATGCGTGGCTTCTCCCTCTCATTTTATACTCACAACCACCCTGTGAGGTAGCCCGAGTAGAGATATATGGAATAAGAGTGGGGCACAGTGAAGAGGTAGGAGCACAAAAAAGCTGATTTGGGTCAGTCTGATCTGAGGTAGTAGGTTTGGGGAAAGGACCTCTGCCTAGAGAGGCTTAGAGAAAACACACTGTGTCTGTTTAGAGACTAGGAACACGCACTTGTGGCTTTTGTCTCTCTTTCAGTACTGCAGCTTGAAATGTCAAACTGCCACACATAAACACAATGGTAGTAAACACATTTGCGATGAAGGCTGCAATCCTCTGTCCACTTCCTTGGAATGAAGTATGAGACTTAATGTCCATGTAACCTTACACAGGATCAAACAGCATTTGTCAAAAGCCATAAGGTTTTGACACAGTAGTATCAGCCTCTCTCTTTCTCATAGTCACAGATGAGCCCAAGAGACTGATCAGTAAGGGAAATCTAAGTTTCCATGCCACCATAGCAATTGGCCATTAGAGGGAGCTGCAGACTGGCTCTCTGCTGTACCTAGACACCACCAAGAGTTCTGGCCAGAGAGGCGTACTGCAGCAGTTGTCAGGTGACATGGAAGAGCCAATAGGGTTCCACTGTGCCTTATAAAGCTTCAGGCACCCAGTCCTTCCCCACATTCTTGCTGTAGGGGGTGAGGAAGCTTCCTGCAGACTGGTTGGTGCCTGCTGGTTTTGCCTCTAAGTTGGCACTGCCATTCCTGGAAGCTAATGCAGCATGGCATGTATTAAACCATTGAATCAAGGGACTACTTCAAAATCTAAATGAGAAATCCAGACTGGAGGAGCTTGTGGGGAATCTGAGAGTGTATCATTAACTCAGGTTGTGAAAGCAGTGGTATTTCCACCTGAGCTGTGGGCCTGGAAGGCAAAAGAGTCTTCTCAGCTTTGGAGCAATGGATCCAAACTACAAGAAAGAAGATTCCACCTAAACATTAGGAAGAACTTCCTGACAGTAAGAGCTGTTCGACAGTGGAATTTGCTGCCAAGGAGTGTGGTGGAGTCTCCTTCTTTGGAGGTCTTTAAGCAGAGGCTTGACAACCATATGTCAGGAGTGCTCTGATGGTGTTTCCTGCTTGGCAGGGGGTTGGACTCGATGGCCCTTGTGGTCTCTTCCAACTCTATGATTCTATGATTCTATGAGAAGAGAGGCTGGGTGCCACCCTCACTTCTCTCAGAGACTGAGAGGGCAGGGACTGAATTGTCTAGTGCTGATTTATGTGTAACTTCCAGTGAGGGCAGTAAACCTGCATGTTTCATCTGCCACGCAAACACACATGACAGAACCGGACCTCCTGGTGCCGTTCGACTCTCATCACCCATCAGCTGAAGTCAGCATGGTCATTGGTCTAGGATGATGGAAGTTGGGACCCAACAGCATCTGTAGGGCCAAAGCTTCCCCACCCTTGCTGGTAACCAAGAGAGATTAAGAAACATGCTATGATCGGCCTATTCCAACCAGTCAATATTCTGTATCGGTTGAAGTTTCTGGATGCTTTTCAAGGGCAGCCCCACCTATGAGTGTGTTACAGTAATCAAGAGAATAATACAGTTTCTAACATATGCTGAATCCCAGTTCATGGGAACCACATGAGGGCCCTTGTGCACAATTTCTGCTTGAGATTTCCCCACAGGCATCTGGTTGGCCAGTATGAGAAGAAGCTGTTGGACTAGATGGACCATTGGCCTGACCCAGCAGGTCCTTCTCATGTTCTTACACTTTTGAGTGCAATATTCCAGCATTTCCTACTACCAATATCGAGTTATATATTATTAGCTAGCCTCTAAGATTGTGCATTGTGCAATTTCCCCCCTTCCCCTCTGATTCTAAACCAAAAGACTCTAGCATGGATAGGTTTTCACCAAATGCCATACATTGGTACTAGTGCACTAGCTAGAACGCCCTCTCTAAACATGCACACATCCATTCGTCGGCAGAATTCACCTCCAATAATGGGTAGCTTTCATTATTTATATTTGTGTTGCTGTTTCCACGCCACAGGTTTGCCTGTCCGTTGCATGTCTTAGTCCTCCTTCCTCTGTGGAAAGTGACTGAGCCTTTAAAACCAAAGAACTGCTCAGCTCCCAAAGGGGAATGAGGGAGGGTTTTTTGGGGGGAGGGAGTGTTAACCTTCGTCTCTAATAAATCAGCCAAAAAACCCAAACAAAACACAAAAAAGGACCCTGCTCCCGTCTTGCCTGCCTTGCGATGCTTTTGTGAGACACCAGAGCAATGCTGCCCCATTGTGGCTTTCTCTGATCAGTTCTCAATCTGGGAAAGCACCTGGATCTGAGAAGATCGTGTGGTTCTTCCATCCTTTGTAAGGAGGCCTCAATGGCAGGTTTTTTTGGGCGGGGGGGTGTTCAGCTCCCAGTTATGCATTCTACCTCAAAGGATTTCACAGCACACCTCAAAGTTAACAAAGAAAACTCCTGGCTGCTATTCTTTCCCTATACACCCTGTCACGAATTGCAGCTTGGTTTCAGGTCTGTATTAACTCATTCGCTTCTTTTCCCCCGACGTCTCGCATTAAAATACATGCTGTTGAAAACATATCTGGGTGATGCAAAATGTTCCCTAATGTTTGGCCTAGATATCAGCCCCTGGTCTGGGGTAGCTTTGCACTGATGGGATCTTGTTCAGTGGCCCTGTAGCTGGAATCATAACGGTGGGTTCATGCTGAATGTGCATCTTGAACTATATACGTCAGGGTCTGGGGCAGGGAAAATGCACGTGTATAAATAGCCTTTAGGTTTGAAGGGCTGCAAACATTTTATTTTGCAAAAATGGGATCTTGCATTCCTCTCAAAGGAATGGCGGCTGGGTTAGAAAGGCCTACCTCTCAGGATTGCGGTGAGGATCTCTGTGGTAATATAAAGCACTTTGCTCTTTCCAAAAGTGCAGATACTGCAAATTTGACCTTACTGCATTGGTTAGGTAGGGTGGAGTTATATTCATTGAACCATACAGGTGACCCCTTGCTTTGGTTTAGCCATCAGAGTGAGTGAAGAAATTCCCCAGTAATGTGACATGTCTGAAGGACAGTGGCATTTTGCGTTTGGGCCGAAAGATAGTTAGGGATGGCTGCTTCTTTTAACTACTTCTTCAAAGATTTCAGTATCTCTCTAATAGCAGGAAAGAGCAGTAGAAACTCCTTCCTTGCCAGCAAGTTTTCGCCCTCCCCCCCCCCCGCCCCACTGCGAGGTTTTGATATTTCAATCTCGTTTCAATTTCTGTCGTTGCTTTTTTCTCATTTCGTCTCAAGAGGCACTACTGTACCTCTTATACTTTATTGTTTTCTTTCTTTTGTCTGCAAATATCACATCTGGCTCCGTGCAATCTATTGTTCTGTAAGTATTGACATGATTATCCCGAGAGATTGCAAAATTAGGATTCTCTCGAAGGGCGAAAATAGATGATATGTGAAATGCATGGCTGCAATTCATATATCTGCTGTTGCCATTGTCTTTTTTTGTTTAAGTGGGTGCAGGAAAGGGAGAGATCAGAATTGTAACCACAGCCACCCAGGGACGGTAGGGAATGGCTACCTTCATCCAGAGAGGGGAAACATCTCAGCCTAAGATTGGGTGGACATGATCTGGGATTTATTTGCTTAATATGTAAGTAATTTGCAAAAATTATATACTGCTTAATTGGGGGGGGGACTCTCAAAGTTATTTACAAAAAGAATAAAACAATAAACTCATTCGTGAAATCAATTAAAAATTAAAAACAACAATAAACTAAAAACACATGAACACTCTAGATCTCTGGGTAGTCTTATCTAAACAAAAAATGTTTACAAGAAGGACCAAAAAGAGTACAGTGCCTTGTTTCAATCGACAGGGAGTCCCAAAGTCTAGGCGCTGCCACACTAAAATGCATTTATTTCTTACAATTGCAGGATGGGTATTATGTGGCACTGGAGAATTCTCTTTTCACTGATCTCACAGGTTGAATTGTTCTCAAACACCCACCTAGCATGTGAATTAATCAATATCTTAATACCTTTTCCCTTACTGTCCCCATGCAACAGAAGCAACTTTGCTGAGGATGCTATTAATCATAATAGGCAGTGATTCTTGGCATGGCCTTCTTGGTGGTGGTGCCATATCTTCCCATCTGACAAAACTTGCATAGGCTTCTCTCATTCATACCCCTTTTGGAAATGGCATTTTTAGATAGCTCTCCGCAGAAGCTGGCAGAGAGGGCAGTGACTGTACCCCTCTGTTTCTGCGTGGCTTGAGTTGATGTCATTTGGTGAGTAGGTTCTTTTAAGTGACCTGTATTTCTATCATGTGTGTGTTTAACTGGTAGCAAACCACTTCAAGTGGGCTGTATTACTGTTGTTAATGATATTAATATTGCTGTGATTTATATGGAAGTTTGTTGTTTAGTCGTGTCCGACTCTTGGTGACCCCCTGGACCAGAGCACGCCAGGCACTCCTGTCTTCTATCGCCTCTGGCAGTTTGATCAAACTCATGTTAGTAGCTTCGAGAACACGGTCCAACCATCTCATCCTCTGTCGTCCCCTTCTCCTTGTGCCCTCCATCTTTACCAACATCAGGGTCTTTCCCAGGGAGTCTTCTCTTCTCATGAGGTGGACAAAGTCTTGGAGCCTCAGCTTCAGGATCTGTCCTTCCAGTGAGCACTCAGGGCTGATTTCCTTCAGAATGGAGAGGTTTGATCTTCTTGCAGTCCATGGGACTCTCAAGAGTCTCCTCCAGCACCATAATCCAAAAGCATCAATTCTTCGGCGATCAGCCTTCTTTATGGTCCAGCTCTCACTTCCATACATCACTACTGGGGAAATCATAGCTTTAACTATATGGTCTTTTGTCAGCAAAGTGATGTCTCTGCTTTTTAAGATGCTGTCTATGTTTGTCATCATTTACTCCCAAGAAGCAGGTTTCTTTTAATTCCATGACTGCTGTCACCATCTGCAGTGATCCTGGAACCCAAGTATTATGGAAGTAGGATGGAAAAATCAGAAGTATTTTAAGCTGTCACTTTTTTAAAGGAAAACTTTTGCAATGATGTGGAGTAGGTCATTCAGTCCATGCGGAAGCCTCACCTTGTGATCATCACTTTCACCAGGCCTCTCTCTGGGGGTCAACATGCCTGGGCAATTACTTGGGTCCCACCGACCCACCCAAGCCCACAACAGATGCTTATCTTTTAAAAGGGGTGGGGATCTTTGGCCTCAGTCCCAAATGTCCTTCCCCCAGGCCTTTCTATTTGTCCCTCCAGAAGGTGTGGCCTCAGGGAGGGGGTGTGGTCTGGGATGAGCCACAGGAGCCAAATAGAAAGGGTCAGGGATGCATTTGGCCCTTGTGACTCTCCCCAGACCACACCCCCTCCCTGAGGCCACACCCCCTGGAGAACTTCAGCCTGGTTGCAATGTGTTCTTGAACTGTGTCAATCCCTCTTCCAGACCCTCCAAGTGTCCCTATTTTCCAGGGATGTCCCTGATTTAGAGTAGCCGCCCCGGTTTCTGATTTGATCCTGGAATGTCCCACTTTTCCTGAGGATGTCCCTATTTTTCACTGGTGAAATGTTGGAGGATACAATAGGATGGAGGGTATGGAGTTACATGACCCATCTGAAGGCAGCCCTGTATAGGGAAGTTTTTAAATGCTCTATTATGTTTATATATATATATGTTGGAAGCTGCCCAGTGTGGCTGGGGCAACCCAGTAAGATGTGTGGGGTATAAATAGTAAAATTATCATTATAGAATGGGACGTCCCTATTTTCATTGGAGAAATGTTGGAGGGTATGCTCTTGCTTTTGTGAAAGTAGTGTGTGTGTGTGTGTGTGTGTGTGTGTGTACACAAAGGTAAGACTCATAGAACTGTAGAGCTGGAAGGGAGCCCTAGAGTCCTATGGTCCAATCCCCTGCAATGCAGTAATCTCAGCTAAAGTATCCATGACGGATGGCCATCCTTAGCTCAACTCACTTTTTCATTGGGCCCCACCCAAAACTGGAAGACTTCCCAAGAGGCTATGTGGCCCTTGGGTTTATATAGGTTTCCCAACCCTGTTGGTTCCAATAAGCACTTGAGTTAGGAAACCACCAGTCTCATTTCCCACAATACTCCGGGGTTTGATGTCCCTTGACAGAACTGTGGGAGATTAAAATGGCACCCTCTAGCAAGCACATGAGAACCGCCATTTTTAATTTCCCACAATGCCCTGTTGTCTCATGTTGCTCTGTGCGGTGGAGCACATGCACGGCCTCTCTATGCTTGCCTGGTGGTTTGCAGAAGATGAAAACGACACAGCCTTAAATGCTCCGTTGCTGAAGTGCCCTGTGAGTGGGCTTGAAAGTCGAGCGTTCTCCTGGCAGCAAATCGTAGCAGTCTATCAGGCAGGTGCCCATATTTCTTTCATCCTGAGTGTTAATGAATGTTAATGAGAATATATGGGCATTTAAAATTATTGGTACGCGGTGATGTTTGCTTATTGGATTACGGTTTCTCTTCCCCCATAGTGGATTTTCTTCTGTGAAATTTCCTCCGCAGAGTTCACAGACAATATTTATAGGTAGTCTTCGCTGAGAATTTCTGAGCTGCGGTGGGTAGCTATTTCCCCTCTCCCCCCTCCCTAAGTGGGGAATAATTTGTTTGATAGAGCGCTGTAATAAAATATGAATTCCTTTCTAATTATGGAAGGCAGAACAGAGTGCATGTAATGCAACCATTACAATGTAAATATATATATATATGTATAACATATGGAAGGACAGCACTCTGGTGATTATTGATATTTATATATAGCAGAGTCATGGTGCAAGGTGTTTATAGAACAGTGTGGGCCTTAGAAATGGGCAGTGCCTAATGTTGCTGGTAGAGGAAGGAAAAGGGCAGGAGTTTGAAGGAAGGAGAGAGGAAGGGAAGAAGGAAAGGGAGAGAACACAAAGCAGGAATGTGCCTGGTTGTTTTTCTGCTGGGTTTTGCAGATGGGACACCATGACTTTCCGGTGTGAAGTAGCAAGAATGTAAGAGCCCTGCTGGATCAGACCAATAGCCCATCTAGTCCAGCATCCTGCTCTCATAGTGGCCAACCAGATTCACTGGGAAACCCCAAAACAGGTCACCCACTCTCTGCTGCTCATACTGCCCAGCCAGAGGCATTTAGAGGCATACTGCCACCATCATCACTGGTAGCCATTGATGGTCTTATCCCCTACTGCAATTCAGCTTGGCAGCCATGGCTACATCTTGTGGCAGTGAATTCCATAGTCACAATGGGCTATGTGAAGGAGTATCATTTCCTCTGCCTTAGATTGCATACCGTTCAGCTTCACCGAGCTGAATAGTGAAACTATGGAACTTGCTCCCACAGCAGACAGTGATGGCTGCCAACCTAAAAAGGTAAAGGGACCCCTGAGCATTAGGTCCAGTCGTGGCCGACTCTGGGGTAGCGGCACTCATCTCGCTTTATTGGCCGAGGGAGTCGGCGTACAGCTTCCGGGTCATGTGGCCAGCATGACTAAGCCGCTTCTGGTGAACCAGAGCAGCGCACGGAAATGCTGTTTACCTTCCTGCTGAAGCAGTACCTATTTATCTACTTGTACTTTGATGTGCTTTCAAACTGCTAGGTTGGCAGGAGCAGGGACCAAGCAACTGGAGCTCACTCCGTCGCGGGGATTCGAACCGCTGATCTTCTGATTGGCAAGTCCTAGGCTCTGTGGTTTAACCCACAGCGCCACCCGCGTCCCTCATACTGTTAGATCTCATACCATTCAGCTTCATCAAGCTGAATAGTGAAACTATGGAACTTGCTCCTGCAGCAGACAGTGATGGCCACCAACCTAGATGGATTTAAAAGAGGTTTAGGCATAATCATGGGGGAGAGAGGTATAAACCCCTGGCCTACCTGGTGGCAAGTCAGTATGTCAAGTCCAAGGTTCAGAGACCAGGGGTCAATCCACACAAGCAAAGTCCAGAATCCAAAGGTCAGGAAATGCAATCCAGGGTCAATCCAAGTAGGTCAAGTCTGAAGTCCAGGAGCATCTATGCTTGATGAGGCATGTGACCCTCACCTGTTCCAAGACTAATTCAACTGAGGAATCACACACCTCTTCCCAGAGCTAGGGAGCCCCACCTGGCTGAGCTGGTGTCCTGATCCCCTGGCCTACCTGGCAGACAGTGTTCCAAGTCTAGAAGCCAATCCACACAATGAAGTTCCAAATCCAAAAGCCAATCTGTACGGCAATGTTCCAAGTCCGGAAGCCAATCCGCACAAGCCAAGCCCAAAGAACAGGAAACACAGTCCGGGTTCAGTCCAAATTAGCCAAGATAGGAGTTCAGCAATCAGGATACAGTCCAGAGTTAATCTCGAAGTAGAAACCTATCAAGGTCCAAGGAGAAACCCAGGCAAGTTCCCTCAACTTGGCCAGTTGAGCAGACACAGCACCTCAGCTCTGTTGTCTTCTTACACTGTGTCTGCTGATTGCAGCATCTGGACTTGATGAGGCCTTGTGATCCTCACCTGCTCTCAGCATGCCCCAGCTGAGGAATCACAAGCTGCCTCCCGTACCTGGCCAGCTAGTGGATTAGGCTGCAGGTCCTGGCCTGCCTGCTTCCTGGACTGCCTTGCCTGCCGTGTTCATGGGGACAGGGTCTTCTCTGGCTCTGGTGAGGGGTCCTGCTGCTCAGCTTCCTGTACACTAGCCCCTGTCCCCTCATCATCCTCCATCACCCTGTGAGTATTGTCTACATCAACCTCTCCCTCCCCATCCCCAGCTTGTTCCTGTGTGACCCACTCCCAGCTATACCCCTCACCAATATCCTCTTCCTCCTGGAGTCCTGCCAATTTATGACATCTGGGCTATGGGCCCTTGCCCACTTCAGCCACCCAGGGCACCACTCCCGCTGCTCCCTATGCCTTAGAGCCACCACGTTCATGGAGAAAGAGCCATCCCCGCCTCTTGATGGGTCCCACTGCTCTGGTTCCTGTGCACTGACCTCCATCCCCCAACCATCTTCACTGTGACTACCATCCCCTCCCAAGTGTCCTGATTTTCCAGGGACAGTCCCAGAATTACAAAAGCCACCCCAGCTTCTGATTTGATTCAGAATGTCCCTGTTTCCCCTGCCAGTGCTGCCACCGCTGAGCATGGAGAGCAGGGATGAGCTGATGCTTGTCCTGAGCAGTGGTGGAGAAGAAGGAGCACCTAGAGAAGCTTTAAATGTTTGATGTTTTATTGAGTGTTTAATATTCTGTTGGGAGCCCCCCAGAGTGGCTGGGGAAACCCAGCCAGATTGGTGGGATATAAATAAGTTGTTGTTGTTGTTACATTTATTTTTTGGTGTGTCTCTTTCTTTTTGTAAATCTCCCAAAGGATAAAATAAAATAAGGCTTAAAGGGTTTACTCAGAAGGGGTGTGTGTGCTGGGTCCCATTGGTGGTGGTGGCAGCACTTGCCCTTCTTGTGATAGGGAATATTCTTGGTGGGGGGCACAAAAATGGGGAGTCCAGGAGCATGGGGGGGTGAGAAATGTCCCTATTTTCATCTGAGGAATGTTGGAGGGTGTGGAATACCTTTATAAATAGATCATATCCCTTTTCCTGATGACAAAGTCATGCTTTCCCCACCCTGCTACACCCCAGGAGATGTGGCTGCGTCCTTGGTGGAACATGCTGTGATCAATGAGGAAAGAGATGGAGATTAGGATATTTAAGCCAGCTCTGCCTCCACACATGTCCCTCATCTTTGGGTACCTGCCCTTCAGCCCTTCCAAAGTGTGGGGCTGTAGCTTATCGCTCTATTGAGGGCAGAGCAGGATTTTTTGAGGGAAGCACTGATTAGGACTTGGGGTTCTCCTCCCCCCTCCCCAATTTCACACTATGTGATGTTGTTTGCGTTTGGAGTGGCATTTGATTAATTTGGCTCATTTGTTGCTTAGTCCAGGCAGGTGAGAGGACTTAAGAAATGGGTGATTGAATTTCTGACGTGTTATTGGATTTGGGCCTGGCAGACAAATTTGGGCCTGCCTGGACAAATTTAATTTGCTTCAATTTTGGTTAATTTGGTTTGTTGCAGATCCTCCTGTTCGTTATATTTAATAAATATAGCCTGCATCCTAAATAGTTGTTTGTCTCCACTCTACTTTTGGCAAAGTCCCCTTGCAAAACTGGTCGTCATTCTGCGCATGCAACGGCTTAATTGGATCCCACCCAGTGGACCTAAACAGAGGAGCATGTTTGATGCAGACAGAATTAAAGTAGCTTGGTGTGTGGAAGCAACAAGGTTGGGGACTGTGATGGTCTTCACCAATGGTATCACATAAGGGATTGCAATCCTCAGAGACAGTGTGTGTGGTGTAGTGATTAGAGTGTCAGACTAAGACCTGGGTTCAAATCCCGGCTCGGGCGTGAAGCTTACTGGGTGACCTTGGGCCAGTCACTACCTCTCAGCTGAACCTACCTCACAGGGTTGTTGCAAGGATTGAATTAGGAGGGGGCGAGCCATGCATGTCACTTTGAGCTCTTTGGAGAAGACAGGATATAAATGCCAAAAAATAAAGGCTTCCTTGTTTCAGAACGCCGCCAATTATACCGAGGCATATTCCATATTTGGTGTTCATCCTGAAGTATTATTGCAATGGGTTAAAAGACTTCCCTCTTCTATGTCAACAAATATCCACAATCCAGTTGTAAAAAACTTCCAAGGGAGCCAGTGAAACGGAACAGGGAGTTGAGTTGCTATAAATGGATGTTACAAATGGGGAAGAGAGGTTGGAATCATGGGATATGCCTCTGAGCGAGATAGCAACAAGCTAAGAGCAATCCTTTGCAGAGAGGGAGAGAGGGAATGTGTACGTACATGTGTGCGTGCGCACACACACACACACACACTCTTAGACTACATGTAATGGACGAGATTTATAAGTAGCTAAGCTCCCTAGAGGAATCCAAGCATATTTGCTATATATAGGCTTGTTCCCTGATCACCAAACGCCTCCCTGGCTGTAGCGTTATCAGACTGTAGGGAGTTTTAAACCAGCCCACTCCAAGCTATTTTCCTTTGTTCATCTGTGTTGCCGAGTGTTAAGCATCAGAGGGAGATGAATTAAAGGACTGGAGCTAGTGGAAAGGGAAATATGGTATGAAATTAGTCCTGGTGCAATCCACATCCTGTTGTATTCAGCATCAGACTCCAGTGGATTTTATCGTACATTGTTTAAAAAAAGAACGTGGGGGAGAGACTATGTGCTGAATGCAATGTTCAGCAGATCTCACGTCCCCATACCAGAAGACCACGGGTTTTTTGCACTGTGTTCCTCCTCTTTGGAATTTCCTTGACATGGAGGATCTGCCTGGAGGTCCACAGAAGTCCACCTTAGAGGTCAGCCTTTCCTACACTCTGCCTGTGACTCTTTTCATTCTGGGTAGAGACAAAACATTGTACAGTGGTACCTCAGGTTAAGTACTTCATTCATTCTTAACCTGAAACTGTTCTTAACCTGAAGCACCACTTTAGCTAATGGGACCTCCTGCTGCCGCTGCGCCGCCAGAGCACGATTTCTGTTCTCATCCTGAATTTTTATATATATTCAATTTCTCCCCTGCCCCTTCTCCCAAAGGATCTCAGGGTGGCAAATATGAAACTTTCAAAACTAAAAGAACAACATATTTAAAATATTTAAGGATGTAAGAATATCCCCACCCTCAAACTGAGAGCAACCACATACTCGCACAGTTTCAAGGTTGCCATGGCTAGTATCTATTAGCCATCAAACGCCACAGGAAGACTTTTACATTTCTCCTGAAAGTCAATAATGAGGGAGCCAGGTGCTTCTTACCAGAGAGGGCATTCCACCAATGGGGAAATCTCCACTAAGAAGGCTCTGTCATGAGTTGCTGTGAACTGGACAGCACCCAGAGGTGGCACCACCAACAGGGAGTCCTTGGCTGATCATAGGAGATGGTGGAAATGCCTCCCTCATTCTCCTGTTTCACTGCTGCTGGCTTGAATGATCATCGTCATCTGTCCATTTGCATGGTACTTTCCAAGGGAGCTGTTATATTTAACTGAATGTGTATGGTGCCCAGAAGATCTCTGTGTTAAAGCCCCTTCAGGCTGTGAGCAGCTGGATGACCTTTGTGTGCAAACTCGGTCCTCCAGTTTGCCAGTGTGGTGTAGTGGTTAAGAGCGGTAGACCCGTAATCTGGGGAACCGGGTTCGCGTCTCCGCTCCTCCACATGCAGCTGCTGGGTGACCTTGGGCTAGTCACACTTCTTTGAAGTCTCTCAGCCCCACTCACCTCACAGAGTGTTTGTTGTGGGGGAGGAAGGGAAAGGAGAATGTTAGCCGCTTTGAGACTCCTTTGGGTAGTGATAAAGCGGGATATCAAATCCAAACTCCTCTTCTCCAGGTGTTTTGGGACTACAACTCCCATCACCCCTAGCTAACAGGACCAGTGGTCAGGGATGATGGGAGCTGTAGTCCCAAAACATCTGGAGGGCCGAGTTTGCCTATGCCTGCCCTAGGTGGATCGAGTGGTCCCCACAACCTACTTACAGCAGCCTCTGCGTATTGCAGACTGCGCTTGGTAATGACAGGCCTGTCTTTCAGAGATGCACATCCCCCTCACCACCAGTACTGATCTTCTCAGTGAGGGATCCCTGATAAGCTTCCAAGGAACCCCAGGAATCTTCAGATCACAGCTTGAAAACCCCTGCACTAGCTTATTGTTATAATACTTGCAATTAATTTGCACAGTGCTAGGTGAGGTTTTCCTGCCCCAACCCATATGCTGTGCACCATCTTCCTCTTCTTCTGTTGTTTCCTTCCTTTCTTTGTCATTATTTGGGTCCAATGTCTCTTTTGCTTAGAAATCTCGCTGTTGAAGGTCCGCGGGCTAATAGGCACTCAACGGAACAAGAAAGCGATATCTAAAATGAACTGGGTGCTGAAAGGATGGCAGTGTAGTACCGGATAACAATGGCTCTTTTCCCCCCAACGTGGACCTTTATTTTGAAATAAAATTAAAAAGCGTAGGCAATGAAAGGGGGAAGAATGCAGGCAACACTGCCACAAGATTACTCAATAGCAGGGGGAAAGGAGACGTGCTGTCTATAATCCTCATCTCCAGTCCCTGGCGTATCATTCCTAGCTCAGTGGTTTAGAGCATTTTCTTTCCATGGGACAAATCCCAGGTTCAGTCCCCAATGGTAGGGCTGGGGATGTCACTTGTCTAAAAGCCTGGATAGCCACTGCCGGTCAGAGTAGACAGTAGTGAGTCAGATGGACCAATTGGTCTGACTCTGTAGAAGACAGCGTATGTTTTCCTTTGTTCCATTTTTTCCCTTTTAAATTAGAATCCACATCTTGAACTGATACATAATCTGAAACAGGGGTTATCCTTCACAATTTGCACTTCTCCAAATTTTGTTAGCTGACTCAAGACGTGTACAAAATAGCATATTAGGGGAAATTAGACATAAAATACATACTGTACATAAGTGGGGGGGAAAGCATTACAATGTATTGTAACAGGAATATTTGCTTGCAGAATTGTGGATATTAGTCAAAACTGCATACAAATATCTGTATTATTCCAAGAAATTTGCACAAAAATGCTACCACATGTTCATTGAGTCCCCCACCCCACCACCCCAAATGCAAATTACTTAAGAAATATGAATAACTGAATTCAAGAGTGGAAAAGTGAGAGGCTGAAATGGACAGATTAGTCTATCTCTTGGTAAGTTTGTGGAACAATTACTCCATGACCCTGTGCATGAAACTCTTAATCTCAAGGTTGTGGGTTCGAGCCCCATGTTGGGCAAAAGATTCCTGCATTGTGGGGGTTGAATTAGATGCCCCTTGTGGTTGTCGTCCCCAAACTCTACAATTATATCAATTATATAATTATATCATTCTCTGTCTGTTAAGAAGTAAATCCTTCTGAGGTCAGTGAGACATAAAAGGTAAAGGGACCCCTGACCATTAGGTCCAGTTGTGTCTGACTCTGGAGTTGCAGCACTCATCTCGCTTTATTGACCGAGGGAACCGGCATACAGCTTCCAGGTCATGTGGCCAGCATGACTAAGCCGCTTCTGGCTAACCAGAGCAGTGCACGGAAACGCTGTTTACCTTCCCGCCGGAGTGGTACCTATTTATCTACTTGCACTTTTGACATGCTTTCGAACTGCTAGATTGGCAGGAGCGGGACTGAGCAACGGGAGCTCACCCCGTCGTGAGGATTCGAACCACCGACCTTCTGATTAGCAAGCCCTAGGCTCTGTGGTTTAACCCACAGCGCCCCCCATGTCCCATCAGTGAGACATGCTCCCATATAAATTGGTAGAGGATTGTAGCTGTCAGAGCTGCTTCCAGATCCTAGCTCACAGAGGATCACGCTAGCCAGCGATCATTAAATAAAAGTCTTTATTGAGTTACAGTTTCCATTCTCAAGCTGCTGCGTGCAACTCTACGTCTCATGGTTAGATCGGCGAAGCCCCATCTGAGTCTCCGCCCCTTGTACACCAACTTAATATCCTAGCCTTGCTCCACCTTTTCCGCCTGACTGTTCTTCTCTGGGTCCCTCTGCCCCCCGGGGTCTCTTCCTTCCGGGATTCCTCTGACGCTGACGCTGACCCCCCTGACTCTTCTCCCTCCTTTCGGCGGGCTTTAGGACCTGGCTCCCTTTCCGGGCTGCCTACTGCGCCACCTTCCTGTGCATTTGAACTTGGCACGCGCGCCCAACCTTCCACCTTCCGTCTGACCGTTTCTTCGCTCCCCGATGGAGGTGTGGCCACTCCTGACTCGTGCCCTCCCCCCTGTTGTGAGCTGCCAGCGCTTGATCCCTGGCGCCCTTCCTCTTCCCTGCTCTCTGGCGGTGACGCTGGTCCTGATTTCCAACTGCTCCCCTCTGAGTCCCCTCTGGCTCTATCTTCCTGGGGTGTCCCCCTAGGCTCCCCCCTTGCCCTGGCCACTGGTGCTCCTTTCTGTGAATCTTCTGATTCACTGGAAAGACTCGGAGATCTCGGGTCGTCGTCATCACTCATCTTTTCTTCTGCCTCCTCTCCCTCGCTCTCTGTTTCCTCCCTTGCCCTTGCCTCTGCTCCTGAACCCCTGACAGTAGCCTTAAAGGAGAACATATTGGAGAGATACACACACATTTTTTTGAGAGAGCTTGGATGTGTATGTTACCCTATGTAATCAGAAAGAAGGAAGGAAGGAAGGAACCAAATTCCTTCTGTATTTGACTGGCATTTCATCAGCCATGATTCTGGTATCTTAAGCTGCTATCCTAACCCTGGGGCGGGATAATCAAATACAGTTGAACCACCCACACAGTTCCCTGCTGGGCTTTCATCAGCAGGGTGGATAAATATCTTTTGCCCTTTACTCCTTTTCAATACCTCTATGGCAGTGAAATAAATGGGATTAAACTATACCAGCTCCCTGGCTGATATGGCTTAATCAGTGGTCTGGGGGCTTGTTTCAAGGTCTGTAGAAGCTTTGTATCCTTCTGAGCCAAGCCTTCTCCTGGCCCTCCTTTGGTCTACATGCACACATACACACCCTTTTCAGCCATACTGATCCTGGAGCTCCAACATAGGTAGGACAAGACATCTGAAAGTCTCCCTTTCCAAGAGCACTCTATCTCTTTGCACTCTCAGAGATGGTAATCCAATATTTTTACATGGTCCCTAAAATGCCCTCCTGGGGACCATAGGGTTGCAGGGTCAGGCTGTTTGTGCTTTTAAAACTGCAACAAGAATGGTAAAATGCAAATATAAGGCAAAGGTTGGATGGATCTTGATCTCTAGGGTGACACAGGCTAGATAAGTGAAGACCCAGGATGCAGGGAGTCTGGAAAAATCAGGAAAGGGTTTTTTTCTTTTCTTTTACCAATTACTTGTTTTCAACTTTTGAAACAGAAACTGGATATTTTGTAGAACACAGAGGGAAAGAAACTGATATGAACTATTTTCCCTTTTGGAATGACTGTAGTGCTTTGTAATATAAGGATTAGGTTGCTTCAGTCAGGAAGTATGATCTCTACACAAGACAATCTAACAGCATTATAGAACTGCTCTTGGGTTTCCAGTAGGCATGGATGCAACACTCACATCTAAGCTATGTTTCTGCACTTAGAGGGTCCTGCTGCCTTCGTGAGAAGAGCATATTTGACCCTCCTTTTCTTGTGAGCTGCTGTTTCGCTACTTCTGCTAAAGTGGCCAAAGGTCCTTGCTAAAGGTCAATCTTCTCCTCTGTTGGAGAGGTCAAATAACAACAGAAGGCTGTGAACATAAGGAGACATTGATTTAAAACATACTATCAGCCCTGTGGCTTTCTTTCTTTCTTTCTTTTTTAAAAAGAAGTTGATCTAACTCAGTTGCTGTATTCCCCTGGGGTGGGAGGGAACTCCAGAAGGATGGATTCCAGAGGCAAAAGTAGGTGAAGCAATGTATGGGACAGTTATTTACTGTAGGCTACCATGCAGGTTGGGACGCAGGTGGTGCTGTGGGTTAAACCACAGAGCCTAGGGCTTGCCAATCAGAAGGTCGGCGGTTCGAATCCCTGAAATGGGGTGAGCTCCCGTTGCTTGGTCCCTGCTCCTGCCAACCTAGCAATTTGAAAGCACGAAGTGCAAATAGATAAATAGGTACCACTCCAGCGGGAAAGTGAATGGTGTTTCCGTGCGCTGCTCTGGTTCGCCAGAAGCGTCTTAGTCATGCTGGCTACATGACCCGGAAGCTGTACGCCGGCTCCCTCGGCCAATAAAGTGAGATGAGTGCTGCAACCCTAGAGTCATCCACGACTGGACCTAATGGTCAGGGGTCCCTTTACCTTTACCATGCAGGTCAGAAGTTTCCATCCTCCATCCACTCAGGAAAGCCAGAGACATTATCACAGTCCAGTGATGCATTTCCAGCAAGGCAATAGCACTCAAGGAGGATATGGAGCATAGTGTGGCCTTGGTGTGGCCTGGGGGTGAGTCCATGGCCTGCAGAGAGCCTGGAGGACCAAATAAAAGAGGCTGCTGGACTGCAGACCTAAGGTTCCTGGATGCAGTACATCTCCTGGCTTCCCCAGGTCTGACTTCAGCACTGGCCCCATTGTGGTGGCAGCTTCTTTGGCCATATCAGTCCTTGTCTTCCTAGCAACGTAGCTTGAAATCTTTGAGTAAATTCCTGTTCAGAGTCCAGCTCCCTGACAGCACGAACACAACCTCGGAAGCACAGTGCGCCGTACAATTTGGGGAAGTCATAATCACAGTGTGAATTTAATGTAATAATTTAAATGTCGTAATTATGAGGGGAAAATATGTGCTCGTTTATTCTTCTGCAACTCAAGGGGGGGACGCATTATTAGTATATCTTAGGGTGGAATTTATCTTCTTAGAGTTCTAATTATGGAACTTCTTAGTTTAGTAAATGCCGTTTGGACGACCAACTGCTTGGCAGAATGTTAATTTGGTCCCCATGATGCATAATAAAAAAATGTAAGGGTTGCCAAAGAAGGAGATGCCATTTTCAAACAATGTATTTTGGAATAATTTGCTTGGTGATAGGGGGCACAGTTGCCATTTCACCTCTTGGATGCAGCCCTAAAATGTAGTTCTGTTGCAATTCAGTATTGGGAAGACTACTTTGTAAATCAGGGGTTGGGAACCTCAAACCCAGGGGCCCAATCTGGTCCTCAGGGCTGTCTTCAGGCCACTCCCCCTCCCACAGACCCCACTTTCCCTGAGTGCTTCTGCCCACCCAGAATGAATGAGGAGACTGAGAGGAGCCATGATAGACATCCTCAAATATCTCAAGGGCTGTCATGTGGACAAGGGAACAAGCTTCTTTTCTCCTATTCTGGAGGGTAGGCCTCAAACCAATGGCTTGAAGTGACAAGAAAGGAGATTCTGACTCAACATCGGGGAAAACTTTCTGACAGTAAGAGCAGTTCAACAATGGAACAGATTCCCTTGGGAGGTTTTAGGCCCTTCTTCCTCAGAGGTTTTTGAGCAGAGGTTGGATGTCCATCTGTCATGGATGCTTTAATTCCTGCATTGCAGGGGCTTGGCCACTGTGAGAACATGATGCTGGAATTGATGGGCCATTGGCCTGATCCAGCAGGGATCTTATTTTCTTGTCAATAGACCTCTCCCTTATTCAATTGTGCCATTGGGGCCAGACTGACTACTGGGCAGAAGTCTATGGCTTCACTGAGCAAAATGAGCAGGCGAGCTCCAAACACTGCAGAGCTAGCTTACCGCACACATTGTGACATTAGCAAAGTAATGCACTAAGTGTAACCAACATGGTGACCTCCAGAAATATCTGGTCTACAATATCCATCATCCCTGCCTGTTGACCTTGCTGCCTGGGGCCGATGGGCGCTGGAGTCCCACAACATCTGGAGGGCATTGTGCTACCTCCCCCTGAAATGTGCCATCTGAAGAGTCCATCCCAGAGAGTAGCATTACCTAACTGCACCAAGTCTGTCAGCAGCTCACTCGGTGCAGCATGAGACGCTTAATCTCATGGTTATGGGTTCGAACCCCACGTCGGGCAAAATATTCCTCCATTGCAGGGGGTTAGGCCCTCATGTTCCCTTCCAACTCTACAATTCTAGGGTTATCTTTAGATTTGCTTTGTGGTTTTTTCCTAGGGCCATTGTGGGAAGTAACAGGGCAAAGTGACTCTCTCTGTCTTCTACTATTGAAACTGAGCTTTGTCTTTCCCCCCTCCCACTTTCCCAGCCCCATGAGGTAGAGACAGGATACATCAGCATCCTTTAAAATCATCTTGCTTGTTCCATGTGCCGGAATAGAGTTGTCTGAATATTAATTATGGTTTCGGCGAAGTTCATAGGTTGAACTGGGGGGACTGAGAATCCTGCCTTCACTCTCAGCCACCTGCTTAGATTGTCAGTGTTTATCTGCTTGAGTGAACTTAAATCAGTTTCTCTAAGTGAAAGGCTGGTTGCTCCAAGCAGATGTTAGTGCTCAGAACCGATGTACAGCCTGCCATTGGCATATGTAGCCTAATCCTAATAAATAGAGGGGACTGTACCACTTTCAAGGTGATTCCTCCAATCAAGGACCCAGCATTCCCCTCCCCCTGCCCCAATTTGGGCTGCTCCTCTCCCCCTCCCTCCCCAATTGGTGGATATCTCAAGATTTGGACACAGAACATCCTCGGCCCCCGCCCCTTCCAGTGGTCTTCTCTGTTTACGCTACATTGGAATGATTAATGATACTGTGCATTGTAACTAAATTGTACCGCCATTATCACCAGGTCACTGGTGACAACTAGATATATCATCTCAGGGGTTTATATACAGATAACAATTTTACCTACGCGAATAAAGGCGAGGCTGGATGTCGGCCTCATGCTAATACCAGTGTGTCCGCATATTGGAAAGGCTGTAATGCACTGAACATGGGGATTTCATTACAGCAGCATCCGTCCGGGAGCAATGACGGAGTGGATAGTTTGTCAGCCCGAGTCCCATTATCACCGAAAGCTGCTTCTTCTTTTTTCCCCCTGCCTAGGAAAGTATTTTTGTTGCATTGGCATTCACTTCAGGTCTCACAGGAACCCACACAAGCGTTGCAAAATCTTATGACCCAATTTATTGGGGATCGGCAATCGGCGTTGCCTCGCTTTGCAATGGAGGATGTATCATGCATGTGAGCAGACACTCTTGGTGGTGGCACCATCCTTGTAAGATAAAATCAGGTGGCTACAACTATATTGACCTAAGTTATCAGAGGTCAGTGGCTTTGATCCCAATATCCTCTGTGTAAGCAGAAGCTGCTTTCATTTGGACAGGGTGGGGGGAATGATCTGAAAGGCTTCCCCAAGCAGCGCGACAGCAGCGGGAAGCCCCATTAGCTAAAGTGGTAAAGGTAAAGGTAAAGGGACCCCTGACCATTAGGTCCAGTCGTGGCCAACTCTGGGGTTGCGGCGCTCATCTTGCTTTATTGGCCGAGGGAGCCAGCGTACAGGTTCTGGGTCATGTGGCCAGCATGACTAACCCACTTCTGGTGAACCAGAGCAGCACACAGAAACACCGTTTACCTTCCCACCGGAGTGGTACCTATTTATCTACTTGCACTTTGACATGCTTTCGAACTGCTAGGTTGGCAGGAGCAGGGACCGAGCAACGGGAGCTCACCCCGTCGTGGGGATTCGAACCGCCGACCTTCTGATCGGCAAGTCCTAGGCTCTGTGGTTTAACCCACAGTGCCACCCGCGTCCCAGCTAAAGTGGTACCTCAGGTTAAAAACTGTTTCAGGTTAAGAACAGACCTCCAGAACAAATTAAGTTCTTAACCCGAGGTACCACTATATAGGAAGAGGCAAAATGGCCCATCTCATCCAGAATCCTGTTCTCGCAGTGGCCAACCAGATGCCCGTGAGAAGCCTGCAAGTTGGAAATGAGCACAATAGCACTCTGCTCATCTGTGATTCCAGCCAGAGCCGTAGCTAGGTGATCTTGTGCCCTTGGCAGAACCATCCGGATTGCACCCCCTAGCCACGGACAAATTATCTCTTCATTCCATCTCTCCTCCAACCTCCTCCCCCCACCCATTCAATTCACCCTGCATTTAAAACCTTTTTCTTATGAGGCAATAATTGATATTTATATTTATAGACATATTTATGGACATATTTTAAAGCCGATTTTGTGCCTGCCCTTGCCTGCGCCCCTCACGGGGGCCCACCCCAGCACCCCCAAGCTATGGCCCTGATTCCAGCAACTGGTTTTCAGAATCATTACTGCCTCTGACCGTGGAGGCAGAGCATAGCCCTTGATACCTTTGCCTTGCATGAATTTACCAAATCTTCTTTTTAAGCTATCTTAGTTGGCAGCCATCGCTATGTGCTGTGTGAAGGAGCCCTTTCTTTTATCTGCCTGAACCCTCCAACCTTCAGCATCATTGGTTGTCTGTGAATTCTAGTTGTATGAGAAAGGGAGAAAAAAACTTTTCTCTATCCATTTCCCCCATATCATGCATAATTTTTAAAACTTCTATCCTGTTGCCTTTTACTTGTCCTTTCTCTAAACCAAAAAGTCACAGGTGCTGCAACCTTTATCCCTGTGGGTTGTCTCCCCCATCACTATCAACAACACATCTCCCAGGTACCATCTCTCCACCCAAAAACAAGCCCTCTTACTACAGGCCAGAAGCAGAGAGGATTAGGCTTAGTGGTATGTGGTCAGTGGACTAAGGGAACTAGGCTAGTCCCCTAAATGTTCCTGGTACATTAGAGTATCCAAGTATTAAAGAGTTTGGATTGGATTTGATATCCAACTTTATCACAACCCGAAGGAGTCTCAAAGCGGCTAACAATCTCCTTTCCCTTCCTCCCCCACAACAAACACTCTGTGAGGTGACTGGGGCTGAGAGACTTCAGAGAAGTGTGACTAGCCCAAGGTCACCCAGCAGCTGCATGTGGAGGAGCGGGGAAGCAAACCCGGTTCACCAGATTACGAGTCCACCGCTCTTAACCACTACACCACATTGGCGCAGGGTCCAAGAGCCTGCACACCACCTTCCCAAAGCCAGCCCAGCTTTGGGGAGGAGGCAGCAGAGCTCCAGAATGCTGTCAGAGGTCTGGTGCCTCCTTCCCAAAGGCCAGGAAGCTTCTGCCCAGCTTAAGGAGGGAGGTGCAGTGCTCATGTGAATGACATTGGGATGTCACCCCTCAATCGCCCTCACAAGATGGCGCCTCTGGCCCAAACTGTTCCCCTGTGGGGGGAAAAATCACTACACACCACTGATTAGGCTGCCAGTTGATGATTTGCTTCAACACAGAGGCAAATGCCATGCAGAATGCTGCGGCGAGACTCCTTACGGGGTCTTCGCTGTGAGATCACATTCACCCGGTGCTATACCAGCTGCACTGGCTCCCGGTGGAGTAC
The DNA here is from genome assembly GCF_964106645.2 of Podarcis pityusensis. Taxonomy (NCBI): domain Eukaryota; kingdom Metazoa; phylum Chordata; class Lepidosauria; order Squamata; family Lacertidae; genus Podarcis; species Podarcis pityusensis. The sequence continues at coordinate 4,714,002 of NC_138036.1, read as the reverse complement.
AGGATCAGGTTTAAGGTGCTGGTTTTAACCTTTAAAGCCCTATATGGCCTAGGACCCTTGTACCTACGGGACTGCCTCTCCTGGTATGTCCCACGGAGGACCCTACGGTCTTCAAACAAACATCTTGGAGGTCCCGGACCACAGGGAGGTTAGGCTAGCCTCAACCAGAGCCAGGGCTTTTTCGGCTGTGGCCCTGATCTGGTGGAATGCTCTGTCACAAGAGACTAGGGCCCTGCGGGACTTGACATATTTCCACAGGGCCTGCAAGACAGAGCTGTTCCACCAGGCCTTTGGCCAAGGCACAGTCTGACCCCCTCCTTTGGTAATCCTTACAGAATTCTGTGGTTGCCATTAATTTGATTTTGAATTGATTTTTAAATGAATTGTGTTACTTTTATTGTTGTTAGCCACTCTGAGCCCGGCTTCGGCTGGGGAGGGTGGGATATAAATAAAATTTTATTATTCTTATTATTATTAACACATGCAGGGATGTCTTAACCTTATCCAGTGCTGGGGTGCAAAGATCCACTCCCCCCAGGTTGCCCATTTCCAGGCACACAGGCGTGTGGAGCCGGCCACCTCAGAGTCTCGCTGGCTCGGTCACCCCAGATCTCATGGCGCAGAGCCGCCCACAACAGAAGACCCCGCCGCTGCACTCCGACCAACAGGCAGGCTCTTCCCCAGACTCAACCCTTGGGCCCCGGACTCTTGGCCTGGCACCCCTGAGAGCCCGGTGCCCAGGTGCCCCGCACCCCTAGTGCCTTTGGGTAAGACGGCCCTGAACACATGGCCATCTTCTGATCTCCTTATCCATGCCACAGTTTAGAAAACAGTGCAGATATTACTGTAAGGTCATAGCAAATAGTTGCAGGTGACTTGAGCAAGGGAGCTTAAAGTTACGACAATATGGGGAACCCCCTACCCACACACATACATATACCACCACACTCTGTTAATGGTATTGATTCCTGGAAAAGGTCTTTAATGGGTGATGGGCCCCCCAAAAAACATCTCTCTGAGTCTTCTATAGGAAAAGGAATTAAAACTTACACGCAGAACCCTTCCCCAGGTAGAAAGTGTCTGTTTGACAATTTAGGCATCGTAAAACTTGGGTTGATCCTTATCAATTCATTTTGATTCCACCGACGGTTTGCTTTGTTTCCCCACCCCCACCCCCGCTCTTTCCTTTTTTCTGCGCTTATTGATCCTGACCTAGGAAAAAGGCTATTAATCTTGAAGCCAGAAAAGATCAGAGATAAGTCAAAAATGTGCTTGTTGTTACACAGCGGTGTGAAACATTGTCTTGCTGTGTGTGCGTGGGGGGGAGAGAAGGGAGAGGGAGGGAGGCTCATGGAGGAGGGAGAAAGAAAGAAAGAAAGAAAGAAAGAAAGAAAGAAAGAAAGAAAGAAAGAAAGACCACCACTCTGGTCCTGTGTGAAAGGAGGAGGCGGCCGGGGGGGGGGAGACTCCTGTGGGTGAGAATTACCTCATTGGGTTTATGGGATGGATGGCCAAGAGGCACAGTGAGAGGGCAGACAGAGGATGGAAGAGACAGACAGTCTGAGCGAGGGATGTACTAGCATCTGTCCTTTAGGCTCCAAGAGATGGTTTTGTAGGACACTGGCATATCCCAATGCCATTTAAGATGATGTGTAGCTTTTAATGAAAAGGCAGCAGAGACGGGCTGTCTCCATCATGGTCTCCCTCTTTTCTTGGCTCACTGGGGGCGAGTCATTTGCCCATAACTCTTTTTCAGGTCAGATTAGAAGCATTCCTCCATCTGTATGTAAGATAGTTGGCACTCAGTCCAGTCTTCTCTCTCTCTCTCTGAACTGTTAGTGTTGTGCACAAATCATTTACTCCAAATTCTCAGGCTGAGCCTCCATCTTCTCTTTTCTTGAACTGAAATTTCCTTCTGGCCAAAAACAAGGACTGGTCCTGCTTGGATGTCAAAATACCCACCTTCCTGAGACTCTTCCTTCCTAGTGATCTGGGGACACTGACACTTCAATATGTTTGTGGGTCCAGTCTCCTTTTCTGTTGAGCCCGGAGGTCTAATTTATTTGCTCTTCTCACAGCTCCTCCTGGAGGATTTCCTGACTGGACAAGTTTCCTTCAGGATTTGAAGTGTGTGTGTGTGTGTGTGTGTGTGTGTGAGAGAGAGAGAGAGAGAGAGAGAGAGAGAGAGAGAGAGAGAGAAATCACCCACATCCACACTTTCCAACAAAACCAATTTCTGGGAATCACAAGCGGGGAAGTGTTGTTGTGCTTGTGACCTGCTTGGGGGCTTCCCATGGTGGACCTCTGCTTGGTCACTGGAGCAACAGAATGGTGAGCTACATGGACCTTTGGCCCAGTCCACCAGGGATATTCTGATGTTCTTACAACTGAGCTATGATCAACTTTGTGGAAGGGTCCTCACATTAGACTGCAATGAGTACACTAGTGATTCTTGCAGAAACACCAAAACCTTGGAGTTCAAAGCTTCACACAGGGCCAGAAGAGTGAGAGGCCTTATATCCTTGACACCAGGCCCCACCATGCTCTCCAAGCATTGGAGGACAAGAGTTGGCAGCAGAACGTGATCCACGTGTACAAGCTCCATGCATGAAACGGAATCCTTAGTGCACCAGAACGCTACACGTGTAGAGCAGGCTCCCGGTCGTAGACCTTCTCCTGCCAAATAATGGTGTGGTTGATCCTTCAACCCATTATCCCACTTTCTTCCTGCCGCTTTAAGAATTTGCCTAGCCCTCCCTTGAACTTTGCCTATCCCTGTTTCTTGTTTGCAGAAGGGTTGCTTTTTTTCTTTTCTTTTTTTTTTTTTTTTTGCCCACATGCCCATTGTCCTCTACCTTGTGTGAAGATATTGAGATGCTGGTTTCCTGCCTCTTGTTTACTTTGGCTCCAGGAGTGCTGCCTGCTTGAATCAGCCCCTTGTGCTCAGAAAAGGATGAAGTCGCCTACGCAGTTTCAAAGCTCCATCTCTCTCTCCCTCTCTCTCCTTCCCTCCTCAGGTTATGATCAGACAAGTCACTGAGCCAGAGGCTGCCCATCTGCCTTGACTGTGATCATCAGTGCACTTGAATGTGCACGCACACACTTTTAACTTCAAAGTCTCTGGTCCCCAGGGCTCTTCTCAAACCCACTTTTGCATTAAGAATGAGATGGCCGTCCCCTGCAAAGCAGATCTGGACCAGAACCCTAGATTGCCAGAGGGGCAGAAAGGGCCCAGGATCTGCCACCTTCTTGCCCAGAGTTCTGCTACACTCCTGATTGTATTAACTGGTTTTCTTTACAAAATACAGTGTATGGGGAAGATCCTGTTGATTCAGGTTTTGATGCTGACAATACATTGGGGGAAGAGTGTCAGTTTATATCCTGTCCTGTTTTGGGCTGCAACATGAAGGATAGCTCACTCAGTAGAGCATGAGATTCTTAATCTCAGGTTTGAATGTTGGAGCCCCACATTGGGTAAAAAATACTTGTATTGCAGGCGGTTGGACAAGATGATCCTCATGGCCTCTTCCAACTCTATGATTCAAGCTTCAAGCTTTCCTTCAAGGACCTCAACACCAGTGGCTACTAGCCATGATGGCTGTACTCTGCTTCCACTGTCTAAAGCAGTAACACTTCTGAATACTAGGTGCTACAGACCACAGGAGGGAAGAGGGCTCTTGTGCTCAGGTCCTGCCTCTGGGTGGCCACTGTGAGAACAGGATGCTGGCCTAGATGGGCCACTGGCTTGATCCAGCAGGCTCTTCTTAGGTTCTAAGTGGTCTAAGAGTCAGTGTGGTGTAGTGGTTAAGTGGACTCGTAATCTGGTGAACCGGGTTTGCTTCCCTGCTCCTCCACATGCAGCTGCTGGGTGACCTTGGGCCAGTCACACTTCTCTGAAGTCTCTCAGCCTCACTCACCTCACAGAGTGTTTGTTGTGGGGGAGGAAGGGAAAGGAGATTGTTAGCCACTTTGAGACTCCTTAAAGGGAGTGAAAGGGTGGATATCAAATCCAAACTCTTCTTCCACGTCTATGTTCTCCTCCTTCAAATGTTGCACAAGCAGGCCTGGAAGGGATTTGTTTTTGCAAGTAACAAAATATGCATATTTTTTATTTGTATATACAGTCATACCTCATGTTACATTTGCTTCATGTTATGTTCTTTCAGGTTACGTCCTGCGGTGACCTGGAAGTACCAGAAAGGGTTACTTCCGGGTTTCACTGCTTGTGCATGCGCAGAAGTGATAAATCACGCTTCGTGCATGCGCACAAGCACCAAATTGTGCCACACACCGCAGATATGGTGCTTCAGGTTGCGCTCTTTTCATGTTGCGAACGGGCCTCTGGAACGGATCCCATTCGCAACCAGAGGTACCAGTGTAATTGTTAGTAATACTAATTAAGAATCAAGAGCAGAGAAAGAAATACATTTGCTAAAGAGATGGTATCTTCAAGGCTCTTGAATGCTTCTTCATTCTTCTTTTCATTTCTACGCCGCTTTATATTTTAAAGAAAAAGTGGTTTACAACACATCCGGAGAGTTCTGAGTACCCTCCTCCCATCAAGCAAAATATCAGGACCAAGGTCAGTAGGGCATGAGACAATAGGGTTGAGAAATACTGTCCCACTACCCAGAGGAACGTTCCTCTGGGATTGTATCCAAAGTTAGTTACACTCAGAACAGATGCATGGATAGACACGACTAACTTACATAGGTGTTTTAATTTCAATGAGTATACTCTGAGTAGAACTTAGTTGGCTGCAACCCATGGTCTTTAGAGGAAGTCAAAAAATTACTTGCAGTTTATTGGACCATTTCATTAGATGTCCCAGAGATGACACAGTCCTTTCAATTGGAAGTCTTGGCTAATCTTTGCTCTCCAGAGAGTGCATGCATTTTCAGATATTCCTAAAATGCATGAAGTGTAATAATCACCAGCATCCTAGGTCTATATCTTAAAATGCAAAATGTAAGGAGGCACTACCAAAGTCTTTGCCCCAAACTGCTAGGTGGCCACAGACAAGCTTTTCCCTCCATGATTGTTGTAAGTGTTGCCTTCATGATATATATGGATGGATTGAACATATTTGAAATTCTTTGGATGCTCTAGAAATAAAAGTAAATGCTATGTATTATGGGGAAAGCCCACAGGGAATTTTGCAATGGGGACTGACTAAAAGAAAATGAATACAATAGGTGAAATGTCCTCTCTTCTTTCCCCGCCCCCCTTATTCTCTCTCTCACACACCTCACAAACACCCTCCGATCTGTTGCAAAACAAACAAGCAAGCAAACAAAGGTGGAAATGTTCGGTGTGTTGCAATCATTCCATCATGGGTTCTACACCAGAGCACACCTTTATTGAGCACCTGCCCCCTGCCCCACGCTGTTGGAAACATCCCAAGCAACAGATCATGATGAAAACGAAGAAATACGCAGGCGAACCCCTTATCTCTGAAAGTAATGTACTTTGTCAGCCTCTACCCCTGCTGTCTGGACCGAAGCGTTATTGCATAATCGCATTCACACGCATGCACGGAGGGTAGGAGGGGCGAGGGGCAGGCGAGGGAAACAGGAGAGGGAGAAAACAGTCTATCTCGTTGCCGCTTTGCTCCCCGGTGTCGCTTGATTGCCTGATTGATATTTCTGACACATTTTTCCATGACTGAAGCTGTGATCCTCCAAGTTCAACGGCTTGCCCAATGAAATAAGATCCCTTTGTATAAATTTCTTTTGAAGACTCCATGCACGCGTTGCCGCTAGTTACCACGTCATCATATTCCTCTTCCCCGGCGCCGCCGCTGGTGATCAAGCCTGTATATTTTTAGCTGTTTGTTCGCATTATAAATCCTGCAGGCTTTAAGCTCTGCCAGGTACTCCTGGTATAATTTACCTTTTGGTTTAATGAGAAATAGGAGCTGAGTCAGGGATAAAGGTGTGTTAAGTCAACACAAATAATCATAGGAGATATCAGCGGAGGAGAATTGGAGAGGAACACAACACGCAAGTGAGTTGGTATAACGGTCCACAGTGCACTTAGTCCTATAGTTCAGGGGTGGGCAGGCAATACAGCAGGATTTAATGGTTGATTTCTGGGTGATTCGCAGTAGATTACCAAGGGCTTCTGACTTCCAAATGTCAATAAAAAGATCACTTGGCCCCACCTAGGTTTTCCTCCCAGGTGTACATGCTTCACACACACAATTAATCCCTAAAACCAGTGCTATTTTTAATAATAATAATAATAATAATAATAATAATAATAATAATATAGTAGTAGTAGTAGTAATTTATTTATGCCCTGCCCATCTGGGCAGCTCCCAACAGATTAAAAACAGAATAAAACATCAAACATTAAAAACTTCCCTAAACAGGGCTGCCTTCAGATGTCTTCTAAAAGTCAGATAGTTGTTTATTACCTTGACGTCTGATAGGAGGGCATTCCACAGGGCGGGTGCCACCACTGAGAAGGCCCTCTGCCTGGTTTATAGAAAAAGAGATGCCAGAACTCGCCATGAATGCCTCCCTTGTTCTCTTACCTATAATGGCAATGGGACCCACCTGAGAGGTGCTGGAACTCAGTTCCAGCGAGTTGCACCTGAAAAAAGCCCTGCCTGCAACCACCCGGTTTGGTACCTTAAGAGGCTGCGACAGATTCCAAGGTCATGCAGTGAGCTTCATGACTGAGTGGAGATTTGAACCCTGATCTCCCTGGTCTAACCACTAAACCACGCTGACTTCCTAGAGTTCTGCTATGGGGCAGCACTATAAATTAAGTAGGTAACTAAATGTGGTGAAAGCAAAATGTCACTTAGAGAAGGATCTGAAATATTTTCTTTCAAGCTTGCATTTGTTTTAATCTGGATTGTTTCATTTGATGTTTTAATTTGTGGTCAGCTGCTTTGAGATTTTGAAAAAGAAAAAAAAGAGAAAGAGATAAGAAAAAAGAAATAGAAGAGCTTTCAAGAGGAAATAGAAAAGATACAGTTCAGAGATTAAATAACTTATGATTCCTCACCAGTCTCTCTCTCCCCCCCTCTTTTTTATGACCTTTGATTTGTTTTGGGGGGGCTTTTGGGGTTGTTGTTGTTGGTTTTTTTAAAAAAATCAGAAACTGAGCAGGAAAAATTGTATTCGTTGCTGTGCCCATTTTCCCTCTGAGCTTACCTACCAGAAAGTTTCTCAGAGGAGGAATATAAGACCTGGACTGACAGAGGTTCCCCAGACCTGCTCTAAATCATGGATTATCTAGCAACAAGTTTCAGAGCTGTAGCTATTTATATGTATGCTTCTGTTATCTCTTGTGTATAAATGTGTTTTCCCCCAGATTGACTTCCTGCTTCTGGAAATGTGTTATGTACTGAGTTGAATAGGATCCAAACTGCAGCAGTCTGATTGGTCCTAGAACAATAGGATCCAAAATGCAGCAGTCTGATTGGTCCTAGAACAATAGGATTCAGAATGCAGCAGTCTGATTGGTCCTAGAACAATGCAGCAGTATGATTGGTTGGCAGGAACCACCCAATCATGCTCCAGATATAAGTGAATCCACAACCTGATTGGCTTACAGTAGAATTCCATAATTAGCCAATCATGTGCAGCCCATTGTGTAAATAATGTATATAAAGCAGATACTTTGAGGGGACATTTATTCATTCCTCCTCACCACTATGAGCTGAATAAAGAGCATGAAATCACTTTGCGACTCTGAGTATATTTCAAAATGGATACTTTGGTTTCATATCTAGTGGCATTGTGAAGGGTTTTATTTGTGTGTGTGTGTGTGTGTGTGTGTGTGTGTGTGTGGCAGGGATGGTGTAAATTGCCTCTGGCATCATAGGATACTAAACAATATCATGAGGAGCAATCGTAGTTCCTGGCCCGTATGCATCTCTGCTCAGAGTTTTCTCCCCAGTCCCTTTCTATTGCGAGTGCAATGTAAAGAAAAGATTCATCTGCATCTATGTGATGACATCTCAGTGTCAGGGCGTGCATATTTATTATAGATAAGCTGTCAAAATGTGTGTTGTCAATTTCGCCCAATACTCGAGATTTAATGGCGTGCATCAAAGACGGAAAATCTTTACCATTAATATTAATACAAATCTAGATTATAAGACTCCATCATTGTAGGTATCAATCAACCACTCCTTAAAATGCGTCACTCAAGTTGATATGCTTTATAGACAATTAACGTGTGCCATTCAGAACCATCTAGGAAAGAAAATGGGCTGTTGGAGGGTGGCAAAAAGAACATTCAGATTTGAAGGCATGTAGGGAACTTGCTCCTGGCATTCTTTTCTAGGTGGGCATATTTCTATTTTGCTGGACTCGTTTCTCTCTTTGACGTACCGAGCGACACTACCTCCAATATGCCCTTCTCTGCTCTTCCAATAGTGTTTATATCCAGAGATAACCGTGTCCCACCTGGTTCTCTCCATTCCATCAGGTTTCTGCTATGCTCACTATATCGGTGTCATCCTCTATGACCAAACATTTCATGTCTCCCATCTTGGCTTGGAGGCTTCTAGCATTGGCATACTTGTATACCATTGTTAAAACTCCGAAGCCTGTGAGCACTTTCTGAAGTCCTTTCGCCTGCAACTAGGACCTCTAAACTTCTTCAATGATGCACAACTTAGCAGAGTAGTGCACCTTTTCCTAGGCAACAATCGAGACTACTCAGTCAGGACGACGATCAGGAACAAAGCTGATGACTAGAAACTTGATTTTGTAGTTTATTATATACGGCAGTAAACTCACAAGCTATATACAAGTTACTATATACAGACACAAACTTCAACGCTCTCCAAGCACTCCGGATTACTCCTAACTAGCCAAACGATGTCATAGGTCATGCTGCCTATATGAGAGACCTCAGCCATTCACCAAGCTGCTACTAGGTCCTCTGATCTCCAGGCGAATTTCTCCCGTGCTCTGTATCCCTAGCCTGTAGTCAAAACACTAATTACTCACTTGCCCCCTCCCTCTGCTGCTTGCCGACTTCCCAAAGCTGTCTGGTTGGCCACTGTGTGAAACTGGATGCTGGACTAGATAGGGCTTTGGTCTGATCCATCAGGGTTCTCCTCACATTCTGAAGCACTACCTCTGCCACACTGTTTAAGGTCAGGAGGTAACTGGGTCTGCTTTGGTATGGTTTGAAACTCAGTCCCTCTCTGTCAGAACAGGCAGAGCTATTGTGCTTCCTCTTCCATGAAACTGGCATGATTGAGAACAATCTAATGAAATGAGCAGCTCCTCTTTCTATACCATTCATATAAAAAGAGCTCTGCTGCATCGGAAAATGGGCCTATAGAGTCCAGTATCCTATTCCCACATTGGCCAACTGGATGTCAGTGGGAAGCTCAAAAGCAGGACATACATGCACACAAGAGCATTCACCAGCTCATGTTCCACGGTGACAATAGATGTAGAACATGCCCATCTTGTCTAGTAGACATTGATAGACTTATCCTCCATTAATTTTTCTAATCCTCCTTTAAAGCCATTAAGTTGGTTGCTATCTTGGCCAAGGAAATTGTGCAGTTTAACTATGTGCTTTTTGAAGAAATACCATATTTTGTCTGTCCTGCATCTCCCATCATTCTGCTTCATTGAATGGCCTTGGATTCTTATATTATCCACTTTCTCTGTGTCATGAATCATTTTATTATAAGAATATAAGAAGGGCCTGCTGGATCAAGCCAGTGACCCATCTAGTTCAGCTTCTTCTTCTTTGGTGATCACTCATAGCCGAGTAAGATTGTCTTCCATGAACATGTTTTAACAGTGAGTCCGTAAATGACTGTGAAGGCCAATTCTGGATCCATACGTCCTTCCACAATGGGGACATAGGTTTCCAGATGGGAGTTGATCATGGTGAGGGTTTGCCAGACCTGCCTTCCTCTTAGCATGTTTCTCCCCTTCGTCCTGAGTTGAAGTGTCTTCCAAATCAATGACACCTTTGGTAAAGGCTGTTCTCCAATTGGAGTGTTCTCAGGCAAGTGTTTCCCAGTTGTTGATAGTTATAGTAGATTTTTTTAGATTTGCCTTGAGAGAGTCTTTAAACCTCTTTTGTTGACCACCAGCATTACACTTCCCATTTTTAAGTTCAGAATAGAGTAGCTGCTTTGGAAGATCAGGCATCCGAACAACATGACCAGTTCACTGAAGTTAATGTTGAAGAATCAATTGCTTCTTCCAGTACACTGGCTTCCCAAGTGATAAGTAAAAAATTCCAGAGACACTGTTGATGGAATCTTTTGAGGAGTTGGAGATGGCGTTTATAATTGGTCCATGTTTCACAAGCATACAGTAAGGTTGATAGTACAATAGCTTTGCAAACAAGCATTTTGGTTTCCTTGAGAATGTCGTGGTCCTCAAACACTCTGCACTTCAATCGGGAGAAAGCTGCACTCACAGAGCTCAGGCAATGCTGGATTTTGGCATCAATATTGGCCCTTGTGGAAAGGTAACTGCCCAGGAAGAAGTGATTGACATTTTCCAACGTTACACCACTGAGTTTTACTTGTGGTGCTGCAGAGAGGTTGTTTTGTGCTTGTTCTCACAGTGGCCAGTCAGATGCCCCAGTTGGAAACTGGGCAAGGCACAAGAACACTCTCCACTCCAATGGTTTCCAGCAACTGGTATCACTCTGTCATTCCCCATACTCTCGTTTGCCTGTTTTCACTGACCCAAAATACCTTCTGGCTTTATTTAGGATACTTTACAACTGGGAATATGCAGCATTTGTTTTCACGAGGGCAGCAATGTAGATATTTGCTACAACGTGATGTTGCAGTCATCCAGTGATGAACATGCCTGGGTGAAGCAGCCCCTCACCTCTTAGCAAACAAGCCGTGGGTCTCTCTCGGACTCCCACTGTGGCTCAGCTTCAGACTCCCAGTGAGCTGTTTAAAGCAGCCCAGCCTTTGCATTCCTTCTGGCAGGGAAGCATTTCTTCGCCTACTGATGGATTTTGGTGTCATGCGGGTGTTTGCATAAGCAGATTGCATTTTATCAATGAGAAATCCTCTAGCAGAACTGTTTCAATTCCACTTGCAAGTTTAATAGCTTAAGGTTATCTTCGTCTCAAATGTATTTGAAGGGTGAAAACACTGAAGAGGAAAAGGAGGAACTGCTTACAAGTGGAGTTCTCACTCTTTTGTTAAACTTGAATTTGCTCCCCCCACCCCACCCCTGCTTCTTTCCAGTCCAGTAGGGAGGACTGGCTGTATTCAGATCCAAGCTATAGTACCCTCTACTATTTATCTCTAGCTGTGTCTCTCATCTTGTCCCCAGCTACCATTCTTCTGGACCCTTTCATTCTACACAGGCTCCTTTTCTCTATATATGACTCAGCTATTAAGACCTTCTGGCTCAGCTCTGCTCTAAATCTGTTCCTCCAGAGAAGCTAGAAATGGTGGCTCCCGACAATGGCTTGGAGACCTTGGGATGACCTCCTGGAGAAAGCACCGAGAGCCGGTAGTTAAGTAGGGTCCTGGGAGGTACATTTATTTAGACCCAAACTACTGCTCTCTTATTGTTCAAATGGTCTTGCTTTATGGGTACCCTAAATCTGTCTCCCTGTGGTCTCTTTCTTGCATCCTTGCTGGAGAGGACGGGCAATTGTTTCCTGACACTTTTGGGAACTTACACATATTGGTCTACAATGAATTGGCTGTTTCTATCTGCTGGGTCACCATTTTCCTTTGTTGCAGTTCTTTTCTTTTTTTTTAACAAGAGAAACCTGTGTGTGTGAAAGAGAGTGAAAGAAGGAGGTCCCAATTGGGGTGAAAAGGTGAATCCCATAAGTCTGCTCACCTGGGTGTGGTGGCATTGTGGGATGTTGGAGGCTCTCTAAGCCCCTGATGAGAGATCTTGGGATCAGCATCCTGGCCGGATGGGCAGCATGGGATGGGTGGCGTGGGCAGGTGCCGGATCCTAGCCTTTGCCCAGGATGGGCAAATGGGGGTGCAGGTTCGGATACGGGCTGGGCCAGGGGGTGGAGGTGACTGAGCAGGAAGGCCATTTAAACAGCCCTTACCTGTGGCCCTTACCTGTTTTCCCTCACTTGGTTCCCCACTCACCCTCCCTTGTTTCAAGCTGTTGGTTCATGACCTTGCTGTGGCTACGGTGGTTGCCATACTTTGGGGGTCGGTTGGGAATTTGTCCACCAGGCAAATTGGCCCCAGCCTTCTGGTTTTGCCTTGTTGTTGTTTAGTTGTTTAGTCGTGTCTGACTCTTCGTGACCCCATGGACCAGAGCACGCCAGGCACTCCTGTCTTCCACTGCCTCCTGCAGTTTGGTCAAACTCATATTCGTAGCTTCGAGAACACTGTCCAACCATCTCGTCCTCTGTCATCCCCTTCTCCTTGTGCCCTCGATCCTTCCCAACATCAGGGTCTTTTCCAGGGAGTCTTTTCTTCTCATGAGGTGGCCAAAGTACTGGAGCCTCAGCTTCAGGATCTGCCCTTCCAGTGAGCACTCAGGGAAAACCAGGATCTGCCCTTCCATACATCACTACTGGGAAAACCATGGCTTTAACCATATGGATCCTTTGTTGGCAAGGTGATGTCTCTGCTTTGCTTTCTAAGATGCTGTTGGTTTTGCCTACCTCATAGCAATTGTCGCAACTGGGTTGGGCATTGGGGCAGTCTTTGTCTTGGACGGAGGGCAGGTTGTCATCTCTGCCTTCCCCTCCAAATGCTGGGGTGCCCCAATAAAGGAATCCGGAGGGAGTTGCCATGTCCTCACGCCCAGCCGGGGACCAGGACCAATCACACTCCCCCAGATGGTGGTCACCCTATTTGATGTAAGTCTTAGGAACCCCTGCTGGGATTGACCTATGCGTCACTTCCAACAAGCGGGCCAGAACTACTTTCCATTGCCTCATGTCCAAGCCAAACCTCTTCCACCTGTATTCAATAAACTTGTGGCCTGTTTCAATACAAACCAGTCTCAGTTGTCTTTTAATTCTCAGAGGGTTGGGGGGATGGGGAGCACAATGCCTGGGCCTGCAACAGAGAGAGAGAGAGAGAGAGAGAGAGAGAGAGGAGGGGGGGAGAGAGGGAGAATGAATTTGCCTATTGTTTGCAAATATTTATTTAGCTAGAAAATGTTACATCTGAGATCACCTCCTTCCCTTTGCCCCAGCAAAATCTTGATTGTCAGCTGATAGGAACATCTGCTTGATGTTCACCATACAACTCCAGTCAAAAATTAATACTGTGGTTATAGATATGTTAGGGTGTTTTGTGTGTGTTTTTAGTGACTATTCTCAATGAATCTTAGAAAAAGTAATTTTCTTAAGGTAACTAGAATCCATGGGTGGTTTCCATCCAGATCTTATCATGCTCTGAATGATTTATTATTTAAAGTATTTAAAAATATACCTCTTCATATAATAAAAAATAGGAAGTTTACATAAAAAGGTATAACCACCAACAACAACATTTCCTTAAAAAATTGGATGGAAACAAAATGCAGTTACTTAAAACTGAGCAATGCATGAAACAAAGCAAACACTGAAAATTAAGAGTCATAGTCCAGGAAAATTTGGGTAAATGGATAAGTTTTCAAGAGGTATTTAAAGTTCATTACTGTCTCCAACTCACAAACAACCCAATGGAGAACATGCCAGAGGTAGTGTGGGTGCTTCCCCCCCCCCCAAAGTCCTATTTTTGTGTTTTCAATTACGACTTTTGGGTTTTAATGGTATCTAGACTATAATGGTGATCCTGATGTTTTAGAAAAATAATTTTGGTTAACTGAGATCAGTTTTGCTATGAGACGAATGGGAGGATTGCTGATTGCTTGAAATTTTTGGAGAAGCAAGACTTTCAGCAAGACTGGTGGGCTTTCTGTGCACCCCTTTCTGTCCCCCCCCCCTCCGGTTATTCTGATGAAGAGCTCTGTGCAACTTGCAAGACAGCAGCATCTTTGCTGTCTCCCTTTCTCAGACTCCAGATGTTAAGACCCATCTCTGTGCTCAAGAAAAGAAGGAGACGGATTTCTCTGCTCCTCGCTTGTGACAACCAGCGCTGCTTTCACAGGGCCGTAGAGCTTTGAGTACCAGGAATCGCTGAGCAGGGGAGCTCTTATAAATATAGAGCAAATGAAACTCACTGTAGGGAGAGCTCTGATTCCCTTCCCGGAATGAAGAGAAGAATGGATGTGGTTAGATACAGCAGGAGTTTATATATCTGCACATACTTTTCTTATCTGGGGACATTAAAAGACAAAGCTGATACAACTTCAATAAATCAAAATAGTCCATAGCACGATATATGTGTGTGTGTTGGAAAGATAGGTGGGTCGTTAGAGTGTCTCAGTGATCTTACTTCCTCTTTACTTTTAACAGAGCTGTAGTCTGTTGTGTATTTTTTTAACAGCCTAGTATCTCACAAGCGTTGGTCTAAGGAAGAACTTCCTTGCATCTTATTTACATCTATAAGTTGATGGATGAATACCCTGCCTATTTTTCATCTCCTCCTCCCCACCACCACCTCCCTTTTTAAACACAAAAGCTTTTCCCAGAGTCTTACATACTAGCTTTGCACACAAAGGGGGAAGGAAAATTGCTGAATCGGAGGGAAAATATCTTTATCTTGTGCTAACGCTTCAAACTACAGGAACAAGAAAGGGAGGGGAAGCCCCCACCCCACCCCCCCAAAAAGAACTTGAGAACCTGATGCTATACCTGGAGGGGCAGGGAGCTATACAATTAATATAGGAAAAGCTTTTGTGCTGAAGTGCACGTTGTTATAGTTATTTATTTATTTATATTTAGAATCGCAAAACCACAATTCAAGGTAGCCTACAAAAACTAAAATATATGTGGGTGAAACAAAGGCAGTTTGCAATAGGCATGAATGAAATTAAAAATGACAAAAATACAACACACCGTTGTTAATCCTGCTACCACCATAATCCGTCCTCATTCTTGTCAACTGAGTTAACTGAGCAGTGGCTTTTCTTCATCATCATTATGTGTGTGTGTGTGTGTGTGTGTGTGCGCGCGCGCAGACTCTCCAAGTGTCCCTGGTTTTCAGGAACAGTCCTGGATTTAGAGAAGCTGTCCCGGTTTCTGATTTGATCCCGGAATGTCCTTAGGTAAAGGTAAAGGGACCCCTGACCATTAGGTCCAGTCGTGGCCGACTCTGGGGTTGCGGCGCTCATCTCACTTTATTGGCCGAGGGAGCCAGCGTACAGCTTCCGGGTCATGTGGCCAGCATGACTAAGCCGCTTCTGGCGAACCAGAGCAGCGCACAGAAACGCCGTTTACCTTCCCACCGGAGAGGTACCTATTTATCTGCTTGCACTTTGACGTGCTTTCAAACTGCTAGGTTGGTAGGAGCAGGGACCGAGCAACAGGAGCTCACCCCGTCACGGGGATTCGAACCCATGACCTTCCAATCGGCAAGCCCTAGGCTCTGTGGTTTAACCCACAGCGTAGGAAGTCCCTATTTTCATTGGGGGAAAATGTTGGAGGGGATGTGTCTGTCTCTGTGTGTCTCTGTCTCTGTGTGTGTGTATGAGGACAACCATCCAGAAACCTGCTGCTTCCTTCTGAACGCATTAGTAGTCGAACATATACAATATTCCATGGAGGGAACGCACATATTTGCTATACCCCTAACACAAAGAGCCAGGATGGGGAACCTCAGATCTGAGGGGATCAAATGCAGCCCCACAAGCTTCTCTATCTGACCCTGATGACTCCCCCCAGGCCAAAACCCTCTGAGGCACTGCTTCAAGCTGCCCACTGTCATCAGAGACAGCGCGCTTCTGAGCATCAGTTTCTGGAAATTGCTTGGAGAAGGAGGTTCTGTTGCTCTCAGGTTCTGAGGGTGGGCTTCACATGGGTGCCTGGCCACGGCAAAAACAGGATGGACAACCCAGCAAGGCCATTTTTATATTCTTAGATATGACTTGCCCATACATAAGGAAACATAATGGCTATGCTGTGACTCCACAGTGAAATCACAGGTGGGGAGAGGACTCTGGTGCTTAAGTTCTGCTTATGGGTTTTGCACCTGGTTGGCCACTGTCAGAACAGGATGGGCCCATTGGCCTGATCTAGCAGGGTTCTTCTTATGTTTTTAACCATGATGATTGAAACCTTCATCATATTTAAGAAAAGGCCCCAGATACCTGGAGACTGGGAATATTCACTGCCTGAAATTGTGGAGGGCCACCGCCAGCCAGTGTAGAGGCAGCACTGAGCCAGCTAAATCAATGTTCCGATTCAGTATAAGGTCACATTTCTTAGCCTTAAAGATGCCTTTAAGAATGTATCGGGATATTTTTAATTTTAATTTTATTTTTTAGAAGAACATTTAGAAATTTTGAGAGCAAACACTATTAGAAATATCTCTTAAATGCAGAAAGGAGACAGAGCAGACTTATGGGTGAAGAAATGGAAAAGCGAAACCAGAAATAGACAATCCGCACCTAGAGATGAGGGTTTTGCAATAAGCCCCGGTGGCCTCAAATAAAGAGAAATCTGCTTTCTTCCCTTTTTTTCTTTTTCTCCCTTCTATCTGTTTATCGCCTTGTCTCCAATATCTGCTTTTATCTACTAGTGTGTCTCCTCTCCCATGTTTTATCTGCTAATACCTCTTGTTCAGCTGAGGATAAACTCCATAATAATTGTCCTATAAACTGGAGAGTACACTCCATGTCTCTTATTGCTCAGGGGTCTGTTAATTGGAATTTATAAAGTTCAATAAACCGTAATCCAATAAGACCTCAACTCTTATTCATTTATCTTAGGGGTAATATCCCGCCTGTCAGCAGAGTGTACTGGATGTAGCGGAGCCTTAAGCTCATTCACATGCGCATACACATCCCCTCCTTGGCGCAGGGTATCCCACCTATGGTCTTCTACGAAGAATCGGCATGGGGGATGTGGGTGGGAGGGGGTTAGGAAAGAGAAGCAGAGCCTAGCAGGTTGAGGGTTGACCTCAGTTTCCCAGTTGCAATATGGAACTCATGAGCTCCCATTTGAGGCTGTTGAGAGTGAATGCTATAAATTACAAGGGTGTCTTTTGCACCACCATCTACCACCCCACCGACAACCCAGAGCTTTGTCCTGAATGGGGCAACTGTGCCTCTGAAGGACCAGGAGCACAGCGTGGGAGTCATTTTGGACTCACAGCTGTCCATGGAGGCTCAGGTCAATTCTATGTCCAGGGCAGCTGTCTACCAGCTCCATCTGGTACGCAGGCTGAGACCCTATCTGCCCTCAGACTGTCTCGCCAGAGTGGTGCATGCTCTAGTTATCTCTTGCTGGGGCTACCTTTGAAGGTGACCCAGAAACCACAACTAATCCAGAATGCGGCAGCTAGACTGGTGAAGTACACTTAACCTAAGCTTCAAAAGAGCTGAAAGAGGAAGGGGGGAGAAAGTGTTGCTCTTCCAACTTCCTCCTTCAGTTCTATGTACTTTTCAAGGTTGAAAGGGGTAACTTCCCCACAACCAACATGGCAGTGAGTGGAATGGAAGCTCGGACTCAGAGGCTACATGGGTGCCAGAGGAAGACCACAAGGATGCCACCTTGATGGCCCTGGTTTACTCCTTTTGCATGCTAAGGTAAAGGTAAAGGGACCCCTGACCATTAGGTGCAGTCGTGGCTGACTCTGGGGTTGTGGCGCTCATCTTTCTTTATTGGCCGAGGGAGCTGGCATACAGCTTCCGGGTCATGTGGCCAGCATGACTAAGCCGCTTCTGGCGAACCAGAGCAGCGCACAGAAATGCCTTTTACCTTCCCACCGGAGAGGGACCGAGCAATGGGAGCTCACTCCGTCGCGGGGATTCAAACCGCCGACCTTCTGATTAGCAAGTCCTAGGCTCTGTGGTTTAACCCACAGCACCACCCGTGTCCCCTTTTGCGTGCTACCTTTCTGCAAAAGCACTCACAGGGGCACACATAATAATATCAAGACTTGCAGTCTAAATAATGTGATGCAAGGGCAGAAGAGAGGGAGAATGACTGTGGAGGCAAGGAATTTTTTTCCTTCCCTGGTAGCAAACCAGAACCTGCCTTCTTGTTTTGCATCCTTGAAACCAGTTCTATCCTAAGTGTATGTAGCCCTTTTAGATATTGTCATTACTCTGACAATATTGCTCTAAGTGAAGATTGTGATTATTTATTGTAGCACTCCTTGCAGCTTGCTATGGCGTGGGTGTATTAGGAGCAAACTCCTGCTGATTTCAATGGGCCTCTGAGAGCCTTGCATAAGCTTTGGACCCTTTGGCTGCCAAACTGAGTGGAGAGCAGGGTGGGAGGGAGAGAACGAATGTGAGGAGGCAGCGGCAGTGACAATTAGAGGGAGAGAATGGCCCTCTCCTACAATCTGGTATCAAGTCTTAAAATAAAGCCATCCGCTTGTTGACTAATGTAGAGGCAGATTGTATGGCCTTGTATTTCAACATCAAACAATTATGCATTATGTAATGTGATCCTGGCAGAAAAGCTACCAAATGTATTTCAGTAATAACGGAGCTTAGACAGCAATCTAAGTGAACAAGTTGAATAGATAATATGATAACCAGTCACTGGATCAGTGGATGCTTTGATGGCATTAGAAGAGGGAGGGAAGGAGAGCATTTGGGGTTCAATGCATCCTCCTTTTTGCTGTAGAGAGTTGGTAAGTAGTCCCACAAGGAAGATATTCATCCCACATTCCCATCTAGGGACTTTTTGTGCATCTCTTGACTTAGCTTCCATGAGAAGTAGCTGTCCCCAGTCCCACTCTCTTTGCCCAGCCATAGGAGAGTTGGCAAGGCAATGGTTTTCTGTGTGATTAAGCTGATTAAGGAATGCCAAACAGTTCCTGTCAGGGATGACTGAAGTTGTATTGCGGCAACATCTGGAGGGAACCACATTGGCTACCACTGAAACAGACCCGCAAACCCACAGCAGATCTTCATGAATTCTCCCACATGCAATTGCAATTATCTGAAGGTATACCGCCACCTTTATGTTACCACTCATGTTCCCACAACCCTCCTTGTTTGGGGAGCTGAACATCTGCACTGGACAGCTTGCTCTGCTTGCATTGGCTCCCTGTGATGTAGAAGCTGGGAAACTCAGGGTTCTAAATTGCAGTGGGAGCTGCCACAATCAGAGGCAGCCTGTCTCTGAATGCCAGTTGCTAGAAATAAGAAGTGAAGAGAGTGCTGATGGACCCAGCTTGTGTGCTTCCCATGAGCAGCTTGCTGACCACCATGAGAACAGAATGGTGGACTAGATAGGTCTTGGCTTGATCCAACAGGGCTCTTCTTCTGTTCTTATAAGCGTACCTATCAGTTGGAAGACCAGCTTCTGAAGCAGGGAGTGTTAGGAGATATTAGGAGGTATATTACGTTTTAATATATCTCCTAAAAGAGAGCCAGTGTGGTGTAGTGGTTAAGAGCGGTAGTCTCATAATCTGGTGAACTGGGTTCGCTTCCTTGCTCCTCCACATGCAGCTGCTGGGTGACCTTGGGCTAGTCACACCTCTTTGAAGTCTCTCAGCCTCACTCACCTCAGAGAGTGTTTGTTGTGGGGGAGGAAGGGAAAGGAGAATGTTAGCCCCTTTGAGACTCCTTCGGGTAATGCTAAAGCAGGATATCAAATCCAAACTCTTCTTCTTCTTCTTCATCATCATCATTCATCCCCTTTCCCCCTATTCATAGCTATCATATCTCCCCTCAGTCCTCCCTTCTCCTGCTGAAACATGTCCTCCTTCTTCAACCATTCCACAAAGAGGATTGATTTCCAGACCCTTGATAATCTTGGTTGTCCTCTGCATTGTTCCAGCTTGTCATTATCTTCCTTAAATTGTAACATCCAGAACTGGACACAGGACCCTAGGTGGGGTCTGACCAAGGCAGAATAAAGTGGTAGAGTCTTCCACAGTCGTCTTGTCACCCAAATTTCTGGCTTAGAAAAAGAGGCCGCCCAGATCCACCATGAACCAAAGGTCTGAACTGATCACTTGCAGGAGGTACCCACCCATTGCTCCATTTTGGCTCTCTCCATTTGTTCTATTTTTTTCCTCCTCCCCTGCCCTCCTCCTTTCTGCCTAGCCCTTCCCTACACAAATGAAATTACGTTGTGGGGTTCATGAAACTGGGCTGGGTGAAAGGAATCGGCTTCTGAGCATGGGTGTTAGGAGCAGGTCAACAATAAGTCACATAGTGTTGGTGAAGTTAACTCTTCATTCAAAGAAACATGACAGCTCCGTAGGCCAGGTCTGATGAGCACAGCAACTCTTCCCAGTAGATCTTACCCCAAGGAGGCAGTTGTGAGGACTGAAGGTCCCCACCTTCTCTAAGTCTCCTCCTCCCACGAGTCCTTCCCAAACAATCTGAGACTCTGATGACTTATCTGTCTTTGCTCCTCCCTCTTCATACCTCTTCTGTTTCTGAGAAACCAGCAGGGAGGAGAGCTGGTTGTAGCAGGAGGGGGAGACCCCCTGGCTTCTTCAACAGCCTGTCTCCCCTCCTCTCCAGCCTACGCTTCTGCCTCTGATTCCTGACTGTTCTCAGCCACAGACTTTTCCTGTTCACCGAACCCTGTTACCTCTTCAGCTTCCGAAATTTCCTCCTTCCAGTCTGCTCCCTCTGACCATTCCTACCACCAATCTCCTGTCTCTGAGCCTTCTTCCCTTGGGGGTTCCCCAGCTGGTGCCCCCCCTTCTCTGCATCTAACGACTCCATGACAATGTGCCCAGAGCGGCTTCCAACTTTGGATCTAATGTCGCCCACATATGTGCGAGAGTGCGCAAATATACCTAGCATATTTCATTTTATAAAATGGATGTAAACATTTCCGGGGGAAAGAGTTCTACTCCACATGCAACGCAGTACCATGTGCTTGGGGAATTCATATTTCAAGTCCATTTTTTTCAGACTTCGGCATTATGGCTAGTGGCAATATTGACATGAGAAAAGGAGAAACCATAAATCTATGGAATACCTTGTTCAAAGAAAGTTTATCAAATTCCAGTGTATGTCTACACCATGCAGAGAGGCCCTGTTGGGAAGGGCAAAACATGCAAGATAGATTCTCTGCTCCACTGTGATTTGATTCTTTTTTTAATTGCATGATTAAGGCTGTGTAAATCCAACAGAATCCCAGTCGCCCTGGATCATATGCTGTAGTCTTAAAACTTCATAATGGCTTCACACATGAGCAGTTAGCACACTAGCACTATGTTATGGGCTTAAACATGTTACAGTTCTATAAAGAGCCATCCCCTATGCAATTCAAATGTTCTGCAGGGCACAGGAGATGGTTTTACAAGAATACATTATATTATAAGGAAGTGGTTTAGTGCAAATAGGCAAATATCTGTGTACAGCACTGAAACATACTGGGCATGTTCTGAATGCATGTGCAAGTTTAGGACTTGGTTTAAAACCCATCCATTTCTGCCACCTCTTTCAGACTATCATTCCGATTTAATGGGACGTAAAGCCAACGGAAGCAGTGAAACTCAACAGTGCTTCTAGTTATGACTGCTGTGTGTCAAGTCTGTAGGATTAGAGTATGGAGAGAGAACCATTGGTGTGGCTTCTCTGAAATCAAAGCCTGAGCATTTGCTGGAATCCAAGCAAGAACTGTTTGGGTTTTTTGGTGTCTTGGATTAAGGTGATGTGGACCGAATTGGACTTCATATAGTGCAGTGCCTTTAGAGAACATTCTGACAAGTTCTTGGGTTCCCTGGAAGTTTTCAATGAGAGGTCCTGTGATGGTGGGCAAACTTCTGTAAAGCACAACGTTTCTACCACTTCAGATCTTTCAGTGCAATGTGCAACTTTAAGGACCACATAGCTCACTGGGCTTCCATGGAACTACTAGTTGCCACCTAAACCCATAGAGAATTCACCTCATTTATTTATTTATTCATTTGCCCACCACACCCCCTTCCTCCGCCCCTGGTCTCTGGGCCCTGAAGCCCGGCCACTGAATGGCCACCAGGCCAATGTTGGGGGGATGCACAGGCAGGCAGGCAGGCAGGCAGGCTGTGCAGCGCAACACAGTCTTGTGAACCCTCTGTGCCCCGTGCCTGTCCCGTGGTGGCAAGGGTTGGGCTGGCAAAGCAGGTTTTGTTTATTCTCGGCGCCCAACCCCTAGTCCTGCCTGGTGTGTGTGTGTGTGTGTGCACGCTTGCTTGCATCCTGGGTGCCAGCGAAGGACACAACAGTTCTGTTCTCGTGTTGCCACCACACGTGTTTCAAGAGAAGGTGCTCAGCTGAAGATCTTAGCACCCGGACAGGTTCATGTAGTGATATATTATCTTTTCATTTGCCTTGGTCCAGTCCTATGATCTTCCTAAATCATAGCCAGCATTCCAAGTCATTCCCTGAAATGGACCAGTAGCCCCAAGGCTCTGTAAATCCTAGGTCATGTGGTCATTATGGACATAGATGCCACATTTGTAATGGGTGGGTAAGGGCTTTGCAATTGGAGGCTAGTTTACTTCTCGGCATCTCTCCCTGCGTTCCATGGGTCAAAGTTAACAGGCATGTCTAGTGTTAATTACAGCAATGGTTGCCATCCCCCTTATACCTGAAGGAGCATCTCCACCCCCATCGTTCTGCCCGGAAACTGAGGTCCAGCGCTGAGGGCCTTCTGGCGGTTCCCTCGCTGCGAGAAGCCAATTTACAGGGAACCAGGCAGAGGGCCTTCTCGGTAGTGGCACCCGCATTGCGGAACGCCCTCCCACCAGATGTCAAAGAGAAAAATAACTACCAGACTTTTAGAAGACATCTGAAGGCAGCCCTATTTAGGGAAGCTGTTAATGTTTAATAGACTATTGTATTTTAATAATCTATTGAAAGCCACCCAGAGTGGCTGGGGAAACCCAGCCAGATGGGTGGGGTGTAAATAATAAATTGTTGTTGTTGTTGTTGTTGTTGTTGTTGTTGTTGTTGTTGTTATTTGTGCTCCATCAGTCCAAGTGCCTTGTCAGAAACACTCTCCATCCTCTAAGAGCTCCAAATATTTGCTAGGAAAATGGAATTTTGCAACAGTTTTGGCACAGCTAAAGCAAAGAAACGAGCCCTAAGAGTCCATTGTGGCAAGATGTTTCAACTGAGTATATTTGGAAAGACAAAAAAATCCAGGCTAGGGATGGTCCTGGCATTCCCTCTCGCCCTCCTGTGTCTGCACACCTGCACAGAGCCTGCCCTTGCCTATTACCCAGAGAATCTTCCGCTCCCGTCTCTTTGGTGTCTCTGGAACAAATTGTGCTCCTGGCCCTTTGCCATGCCATGAAATCACAGTTTTTCATTACACACTCAGAAACCTTAATTAGCGAGTAAGGCAGCTGGATTCTCTCAAAAATACATCTATCAGTACAGAACTACCGTGTGACACTCCTAAACACAAATGCCAGGCGTTTTCTTCTCTTCACTCCTACAGCTGACGCCAATATAGGTTGAGATATCTCACTCCTTTAGGGGGAGAGGAATGTTCTTCATTCTCAATAACATGCTCACCCTTTTTGGAGCTGAGACTTGAAGTCCCGTAGTTGACGGTGACTCTGAGAATCTGCAGAGCACATAAGGTCCTGCTGCATCAAGTCCACACAGTACAGTACCACAAAGTGGCCAGTCATAGAATTGTATGATCTAGTCATCTAGTCCAACCCCCTGCAATGCAGGAATCATAAACAATCCCTGGCAGGTGCCCATACAACCTCTGTTTAGAAAACTTCAATGAAGGAGAGTTCGAGGGAGACCTTCTGAGGGGAGCCCGTTCCATGGTTGAACAGCTCTTACCATAAGAAAGTCATTCCTAATGTTTAGTTTGAATCTCCTTTTTTTGTCATTTGAACCCACTGGTTCAGGTCCTATCCTATGGAGCAGCAGAAAACAAGCTTGCTCCATCTTCCATGTGATAAGTACGTTTCTGAGCACAATTCAAAGTGTTGGTGCTAACCTTTAAAGCCCTAAACAGCCTCGGTCCAGTATATCTGAAGGAGTGTCTCCACCCCCATCGTTCTACCCGGACACTGAGGTCCAGCGTCAAGGGCCTTCTGGCGGTTCCCTCACTGCGAGAAGCCAAGTTACAGGGAACCAGGCAGAGGGCCTTCTCGGTAGTGGCACCCGCATTGTGGAATGCCCTCCCACCAGATGTCAAAGAGAACAACAACTACCAGACTTTTAGAAGACATCTGAAGGCAGCCCTGTTTAGCGAAGCTTTTAATGTTTGATGTATTACTGTGTTTTGATATTTTGTTGGGGGCTGCCCAGAGTGGCTGGGGAGGCCCAGCCAGATGGGCGGGGTATAAATAATAAGTTGTTGTTGTTGTTGTTGTTGTTGTTGTTACTACTACTGCTACTACTTGTCTTTCTAGTGTAAGAACATATGGACTTTGGCTATTGCAGCAAAACACACACATGCACACACATTATTATTATTATTATTATTATTATTATTATTATTATTACCCTTCAGATATTTGAAGATGGCTGTCATATCACTGCCCTGTCTTCTCTTCTCCAGGCTAAACATATCCTTAACCCTAGAAGAAGCAGGGTAAATTATGCAAATATAGCCTAGTGTGCATAATTTTTAGAAGCCCCATAATTCAGGCCAGGGAGGGGCCATGGGCTCAGTTCTAAAGGGCATGTAGAAGATCCCAGATTCAAAAGGCTTGTGTAGGAGAGATGAGGAAACCAAGTGTGGCGTTTGCCCGTTCGTTTAGAAAATGTCTGTACAAGGGAGAGAGAAAGGGTTAAAATGTAGGCCAATAGGAAAGCTGGAGGCGGAGCCTACCTGTTTATAAAAGGGCTTAGCCCGAGGTTTGAGTTAGTTGTTGGTGGGTAGTTGGTTGGTTTTAGTGGGTTGGTCGGGAAAGGCAGTTGGAAAAGCAGTTGGCAGGCAGTTGGAAATAGAGAGACAGTTAGTGCAGTGGGTTCTTGTGTGAGGGGAGGTAGAAGAGATAGAGACAGGATAAAATAAGACTAAGAAGGTAAAGAGTAACAACATTTGGAATGCAGTTAAAGTTTGTTTGTGTCTGCAATAAACTACACTCTTCTTTGTTAACTTAAGAACCTGACTGAGACTGAGTGATTTACCGGGATGACCTGGTTGGTGGCAGCGAATTAGTGGTGTAGGGGTCAATAGTCCGTGAGACAACTGGGGGCTCCGTACGAATGCCACACCAAGCCTTATGAGGAATGGTGGAGGGAACTGGGTATGTTTAGCCTGGGAAAGAGGAGGCTGAGAGGAGATATGATAGCCATCTCCAACTATCTCAGGGACTGTCACATGGAAGATGGAGCAAGCTTGTTTTCTCCTATTCTGGAGGTAGGACTCAAACCCATGGCTTCAAGTTGCCAGAAAGGCGATTCTGACTAAATATCAGGAAGAACTTTCCAACGGTAAGAGCAGTTTGACAATGGAACCGACTCCCTCAGGAAGTTGTGGAATGTTCTCCATTGGAAGTTTTCAAGCAGAGGTTGGATGGCTATCCGTCAGGGATGCTTTAGTTGAGATTCCTACATTGGAGAGGGGTGGAATAGAAGATCCTTGAGATCCCTTCCAATTCCATGATTCTGTGGAGAACCTTTGGCCCTTGTGATGTTACTGAACGACAGCTCCCACCATCTCTGGTCATTGGCCAAGCTTGCTGGGGCTGATGGGAGTTGTAGTCCAGCAACACCTAGAGGGCCCAAAATTCCCCATGCCACCCACATACCTGAGGCGAAGGGAAAGACATCTTTTTGCCCAATATATTGGAGAGCCACTGCCAGTAAGGGTTAATGGGCCAGATAATTTATTATCTGCCTCTGCATGAAGCAGCTCCAAAGTCCGTAGTTTTCTTTGAGCCAGAATTTGGGTTTCTTTGATGCAGGATGTTCGATTTTTATTTTTATTTTTAAGGCAGGCTGTATGGAGCCCCAGATTAGACCCATTTTAAACCTGGGACCAACCATGTTAGGTTAGGAGAGTGAGGAAATAACTTGTAAGTTGCATCTTGGGTGAAGGGAATCCTGCGACTGCCTACCCTTGCAAAATCTGCTAACAGCAGCGCTGGGTCACTTCCTGATGTCGATGCTTGACGATTCCTTGAATAAGTAGGACTTCATTCTCTGGGGCTGTCAATTCGCCATCCATCACCTGTCAGAAGCAGTAAATTCACAGGCAAAACCTGAAGCCCAAAAAAGATGGGAGAAGTGTGAGGTCAACGCTGGAGTCAGGGAGGAGGGGAAGAAATTTGAATGTAAAAAGGGCTTTTTGAACGTCCTCTTCTCTTTTTTCAAGTTGCAAAACTCTCGTCTCTGCAGTTTTGATGGCAAAGATATAATTGCTTTGCATGCAGATTTAAAACTTGCATTCTGCTCTGCAATGAATGCAGAGCTGGAGAAAGCAAGAAAATGTATGTGTAAACACCTGTATATATTTTCCTTCCTTCTTCTAGATGATTAGAATTTGTAAACAAGTCTAAAATTAGACCTCTGTGCTAGAACGAAGAGCACAATTTCTGTTTCATTGTGCCAGGGTGTACATAGATTTCTTTTTTGTTGTTGTTCATGATGGTGTATGGGCCCTCCCCCTACTCTACCCAAGGCCGCTAGGTATATAAATTTTAAAAGAGATTTATTTTTTTCCCCTTTTCCATGTGATGCAATTAAACGTGAAGGCAAAAGAGGCTTTTCTGAGTGCATGGGAAATGCGAGGGGGAATAAAAAGCTATATGATCTCAATCCTCCGTCTGTTACGTGAAGCTAAAATTTGAAAAAGGAAAGGAGATGGTGCTTGCTGCTCTTTATTTCCTAAATTAGGGGCAGAGAGTTGTTCGGCTTCTAATCGGACATGATTTGGGAAGTGATGGGAAAGAGAAGAAAAGTTTATGATAGTTCTCCACTCCCAGCCACATTATGGAGGGACAAATCTGGTTTCTCATTTTTCTGTAGCTTTATAATAATAATTATTACTATTATTGTTATTATTATTATTATTATTATTATTATTATTATTATTGGTGGGGTGCAGGGGACGAAAGAAAAAATCCTCCTGAAAAATCTTCAGCATTTTGGTGCAACTTTCTCCTAATAGATTTTTGTTTATTTGTTTAGTAATTTTCAACACCATCCTTCATCAGAGGATCATGGGGCAGCTGGCAATGTAAAAACACAAGAATACATAACATAGTAACAAACAAAAGCAAATTACAGTTTAAAAGGCCATGGAATGTTAATCTGCCCAAGGCCTGGTTATAGAGAAACATTTTCTCCTGGCGCCTAAAGATATGTAACGAAGGTGCCAGGTGAGCATCCCTGGAGAGAGCATTCCACAAGTTGGGAGCGACCACAGAAAAGGCCCCTTCACCTGTTGCCACCATCTTGACCTTTTGTAGAATAGGCACACAAAGATGGGCCTCAGATGATGATTGCAGGGTCTGGGTCAGTTCCTATTTCCACATACGTTTTGCCTAACACACACTTTTTTTTTTGCAAAATGTCTTCTTTAAAATAGTGCATTTTTGCATGTAACTTTCACCAATACGTGCATTTCTATGCAAATGTTGCTCTGTTGTGATGCATTTCTTTTACGCAATACTTGATTTGAGAACTGTATTGCAAAATTCAGAGCAGTGCCGATTTTGAAAGGGCCTTGCATATTGGTTTGAGAAATGCAAATAAAGTTGGTTTTTCATTAAAATGCATTTTCAAATTGCTCCGTCTTCTCTCCTCCTAACCCAAATGTCTCAAATTAAGGCCTGCCTCCTGCATGTTGGAAGACTCAGGACAGAAACACAGTTTATCATGTCACTGCCTTATGCATACTGGCATAAGGAATGTAGATAGATATATAGGCGCGCGCGCACACACACACACACACACACACACACACACTTCTCATAGGAACACAGGAATCCATCGTATTGTCTGCTCTGTTTTACAGCAGCCTCCCAGGGTTTCTGGCAGCAGTCTCTCCCCGTCGTACCTGGAGATGTCAGGGCTTGAACCTGGAACATGCTGCATGCAAAGCAGATGGTCTATACAGCCCTTCCCCCAGGCAATCTTTCATAATATAGTGCCCTGAGCACTATATGGATCTCTCAGCTACAGATCTTCTCAATTTTCTGCCCCCTTGGCTCAGCGCCCTCTGTGGGAGAACCACCCACACTGCCCTAAATTTGGTGCTGCTTCCCCTATGTCATGGGAACCACCGATGAACTCCATACCAATCTGCTGGGGTGCCAGCTGAAGCTGTTAGGAAAATGTTATATCTCTCAACATCTCTCCACCGTCCGCCAGAGCACCACTCCTGGTGGTACCTTCCTGGTTGCCATGGGAGCTGGCAATTACTCTGGAAGACTTCTGCCAACTGATAAAACTCCTGTCAGTCTCTCTCTCCCCACCTGGGGAGCTGCTGACATTGCATTAAAGGTCAAGTCTTCATGTAGATGTTATTTTCCCCCTTCTTCCCTGAAATTGATTTTTTTTTTTTTAAGAAAAGAAAACAAAACAAACCTATTTTGGGTAAGAATGACGGCAGCTGCGGTGGGATGCCTGGTGAACCATTTGTCAAAGGATTCACAAAGCCAAGCCTGGTAGCATAAGTTCTATTCCCTTTAGGTAGGTTAGGGAATTTAGGTGGAAATTTGCAATTGGCATTAAGTACGGTAACCTTTCCTGACTGCATAGGTCTTACATGTGAATGAATGAATACTTTCAGAGCCTTTCAGAGCCTTTCTCACTCCTTCATCTCTTGTTGACTCCATTCCCTCCCACCCACATGGCAAATCTGGAATGTTAATATAATTCTTTTATTGATGTTCCTCAACTATTTGGGCTGCCCACACCTACAAAGTCACATACGAGAAAGCCTATTGTGTGGGAATCTGAGGTTAAGAGATTAATTTCTTAAGAGAAGCTAGCCCGCTCCACCATTTTCAGGGTTTTTCATTGTTCCCACCCACCCCTGATAATTCGCTGCAGATAACACATGGATTTCAGGCAAGTGACTGGAGGAATTACTGTTATAATGGGGGAAGGCAACTCCTGCTTCCCAGCTATGTAGGCTAGTGACTAGGCCAGATTGCGTGAAGCTTTTTCTAGTGCCCAGGGAGTATCATATGGACAATTCTCATGAGCAGAATTACTTGCTGGTTCAATTGATTTCCTTGCAGTTCACAAGTCTGGCCAGAGCTGAGTGGTAGCTCACAAGCAGAATGTCAGGAGCTGGAGTCAAGTGTCAGTCAGCAATAAAACAATAAAGCACCCAATGCCAGAGAAGTCAACTCTCTTCAAAGAAATGAAACCTCTCTGTCCTAGTGGTCACAACAACGCTTCCCAGTAGGTCTTGCCCCAATGAGATAGTTGTGAGGACTGAAGGTCCCCACCTTCCCACCCGTCTCCAAGGCTCTTCCCTTGGTTCCTCCCCCCTGCAGCCTACAGCTTCTTCATCGTGCCTCTGTTGCTCCACCCTCTTCATTTCTCTTTCTGTTCTGGGAGACCTGGGAGGGAGGAGAGCTGGTCACAGCAGGAGAGGGAGACTCCATGGCTTCTTCAGCAACCTGCTTCATCTCTGTCTCCTGGCCACCTCTGAATCTGAACTGCCTTTGCCCCAGCCTCTTCCTGCTCAATAAACGCTGTTACCTCACCAGCTTCCAACACCTCCTCTTCCAAGTCTGCTCCCTCTTCTTCCTCTGGCCACTAATTGTCATCCCCTGGCTCCGGGGGTTCCCTTGGGGATTCCCCAGCTGGTGCCTCTAAATCCAGCCAGTCCATGACACAGAATACCCATTACAACACCTCACAGGTCACCTGTACAAGTAAATCATCTTCATCTTTTCCTTTTTTAAAAAAAATTATTCCAAAACCAAAAAAGAATTACAAACATCAAATTCAAAATTTATATTCATTTTGTAACATAAGCCTATTACATAGTTGACTAGATTAAAATATATCTAATTGCTATAGACTTCCCTTTGCTATATATAAATACAACGCAATTTTATATTATATTAGAAATATTATATTAGAAATTTTTATAAATTCCCCTATACCCTCCACTCCCCTTCACCCATGTGTGATCTCAATTTTGTTTTTTACTTCTTCCATCTTGTTGTGGTGTTGTAGTTTAATAATTATTCAATTGATTCTTTTATTATCTCCTTGCTTACCCCTGCACATTATTAATAGATAATGTGTAAAACTGTACAAGTAAATCTTCATCGTCTCTGGCTGAAAGAAGCATCTTTTCCTGGCTTTCTGTGACTGTGCTTCTTTTCCAGTTGTGTTCTGGGGAAACCTGCGATTTGTCAGGAGCTTTAATGGGTGACACACCCCCCCCCCCACAAAGAGTGGTAATGGGAAATAGAACTTGCCATTATAGGGATGGCAGATGATCTCGTTTCATCCACATTCATAAGCGAACTGACCCAAGATAAGCCTTCATATGTGGTAACTGGGAAGAGGTCGACCCAACATCAGGCTTTTTGGGGGGGAGGGGTTCAGGGGGATCCAGGAAATTGCAGCCCAGTTAGCTTAACATCTGTTTGGGAAAATTATAAAGTTGAAGAACAAGTCCTGCTGTTTTAGAAAAACCAGCATGGCTTCCAGAAAGATATATCCTGTTTCAATGAACTAATACATTTATTTGAGAGTGTCAACAATAATGTAGCTAATCTAGTAAACATTGTATATTTAGACTTTTTAAAAAGGTTTTGATAAAGTGTTTCATCAAAGTCTCTTGGGTAAGCTCAGGCGTCATGGGATAAGAGGGTTGGTCCTTTTATGAATCAGGACGCGGGTAGCGCTGTGGGTTAAACCACAGAGCCTAGGACTTGCCGATCAGAAGGTTGGCAGTTCGAATCCCCATGACGGGGTGAGCTCCCGTTGCTCGGTCCCTGCTCCTGCCAACCTAGCAGTTAGAAAGCATGTCAAAGTGCAAGTAGATAAATAGGTACCGCTTCAACAGGAAGGTAAACAGCGTTTCCGTGCGCTGCTCTGGTTCGCCAGAAGCGGCTTAGTCATGCTGGCCACATGACCCGGAAGCTGTAAGCCGGCTCCCTCGGCCAATAAAGCGAGATGAGCACCGCAACCCCAGAGTCGTCCACGACTGGACCTAATGGTCAGGGGTCCCTTTACCTTTACCTTAAGTGGTAAAAGAACAGGAAACTAGGAGTAGGAATAAATGGATGGTTCTTGCAGTGGTGGAAGGTAAGAAGTGGTGTTCCCCTATGATTAGTGTTGAGACCTGTGCTTCTTAACTATAAGTGACCTGGATTCAGTGTTGAGCAGTGAAGTGGCCATGTTTGTTGATGACATCCAAATGTCTAGGGTAGCAAGAACTAAGAGGTGTGGCAACTTAAAACTAGGTGAACGGTAATTAAAATTGAAAATGTGATTCAGTGCAAGTATGTGTGAAGTGATGCATATTGAGGCAAAAGAGAACAATCCTAACTACATATACACACTATGAATTTGAACTGGCTGTGGCTAACCAGAAACAAGACCTTAGGTCATGGTGAATAGCTCACTGAAATTTGACTTGCATGGCATCAAATATTTAAATTGGCTATTCACAATGCAAGGCGGTGCAGGAATGAGATTATTAATAGTGGGTGTCCAGAGACATTTATACAGCGAGAGAGAGGTTTTCCTAGACCCCACCAGATTTTGAGACCTGTGAGTAGAGAAAAAAGCCCTTTTGAGACCAGCCAGAAACTTCATGAGGTAGTGAGTTAGCTGAATGTGTACAGAAAAGAAGCTAGTTGTTTCTGGTTTGGGGTGGGGGAAGTCTTACTCTTTTTATTTAATTGTTTTAGAATACTTTTTTTAAAAAAATGGGATGTGTTTGCCACCCTGGGCTTCTTGAGCAGGATAGAATATAAATTTTATTATTTTCATTATCATCATCATAGGCAATAACAGCCATGAGACATGTTAGGACAGGGGTGAGGAAGCTGCAACTCACAGGCTATCTTTAACATGAACACTCCAATTTGGCACGTGAGGTTGTTTCTCCTCAGAAAAGAAAACTCCCACCTGTCCCACACCTGACGGCAGTTGAGAGGCTAGTGCAGATGTGGTTAGGGGTAAAGGTAAAGGGGACCCCTGACCATTAGGTCCAGTTGTGACCGACTCTGGGGATGTGGCATTCATCTCGCTTTATTGGCCAAGGGAGCCGGTGTACAGCTTCCAGGTCATGTGGCCAGCATGACTAAGCTGCTTCCGGCGAACCAGAGCAGCGCACGGAAACGCCGTTTACCTTCCCGTCGGAGTGGTACCTATTTATCTACTTGCACTTTGACGTGCTTTCGAACTGCTAGGTTGGCAGGAGCAGGGACCAAGCAACGGAAGCTCACCCCATCATGGGGATTCGAACTGCCAACCTTCTGATCGGCAAGTCCTAGGCTCTGTGGTTTAACCCACAGCACCACCCGCGTCCTTGCAGATGTAATTACAAGGGAACAATTGGGAGCGTCAGGTGAGATCTCAATTATTTCTTTGCCAGTAGGGCTTGCTGACAGTTCTGATCGGTGCTGACAATGAGCCCCACCGGGATTTGCTGCACTAAGAGGATCCCCATTGGGGATGTCCTCATGCCGCCGAAGGGAATGATTGATGCTGTCAGTGAACCCCACTTTGTCAGATTCAAACAACGACTGCAAACAGATTGCAAAGGAACTCGCCAGAATGGCTGCTCAGTTCATTGACAGGTGCAGCAAGTCCCTTTGAACTTTGACAGGCGGCCAGTTCTCTCTCCACCTGTCAAAGTTGGCCCACGGGGGCTGGGGGAATCAAGGATTCAGCCCGGGGGCCAGACCCAGTTCCCAATCTCTGTGTCAGGATGAGGTCACAAAGCAGGTGGTCTGGTGCCGCAGCTCATTCCTGCACAGCTGATAGGAGAAGCAGAAGTCATCAACTGTTTCTTCCCTGTGCAGATGCAGCCAAGAGGTGTGGCAAAGTGGGCATGCACAGGGTTCTGTGCACAATGCTGGTTGCACAAAATAGAACAGTGGGAAATGTTTAATGCATCTAACCACTGTGGAAACAAGACCCAGACAATTCAAAATTTGAAGGGGAAGGGCTCAGTGGCTTTGCACGTGAAATATTGCAGGTTCAATCCTGGTGACTCCAATCAAGAAAGCTTGAAATCCTGCAGAGCCACTGCCAGTCGATACTGGGCAAGATGGGCCAGTAATCTGACTCAAATTTGGACAGAGTACCCCATACTGGTCAAGTGCAGTCACTGTGACATCTCCTTCTGGCCTAGTAAAGGACCTCTGACCATTAGGTCCAGTTGTGACCAAGTCTGGGGTTGCGGTGCTCATCTCGCTTTATTGGCCGAGGGAGCCGGTGTACAGCTTCCGGGTCATGTGTCCAGCATGAGGAAGCCGTTTCTGGCGAACCAGAGCAGCACACGGAAATGGTGTTTACCTTCCCGCCAGAGCGGTACCTATTTATCTACTTGCACTTTGTGCTTTCGAACTGCTAGGTTGGCAGGAGCAGGGACCGAGCAACGGGAACTCACCCCATCATGGGGATTTGAACCGCCGACCTTCTGATCGGCAAGTCCTAGGCTCTGTGGTTTAGACCACAGCCCCACCCACATCCCTTCCTTCTGGCCTAGTCACAGATAAATATTGTGTGTGCGCAGCCCCTAGCCAAGGCCCTTCCTAGTCACCAGACGCTGCTACAATCTGAACGGTGCCCTTTGACGCTCAATGTTAAACAGTAATAAGGGTAGCTGGCCATGCTCTTGCATCCTAGAGGATAATTACAGTTGGAAGCTGCATGCACATTGTGTTCGCAAGGTGGAAGAGCTTCACTGCACACCTTTTCATCCAAGGCACTGCTCATGCGCCATGCTGTTGGCTTAGAGGGGGAAGCCAAACCAGAGTCAGGTTGCAAAGGCATAATTTATGAATGCTCAGCATGCCGTTAAGTGCAAAGTGATGGAGAGGGTCTTGGTTGGCTGCACGGCTATGCTTGTGAATCTTTCTCCAGCCCTCCCATAGCCCCTCCCATGCATCTATGCAGGTTCATGGGTAGTTGAAAGCCAACCTTCACAAATATAAATCACAGGAGGCATAGGGGAGGGATTCGTCCCACCTACTTTGTGCAAGAGGCTGACCCAAATGTTCTGATCCGCAAGCGTCAGTCAGAATCCACACTTCTCCAGCTATCACAATAAATTTTCAATCCCTATAGGTGTGCACAAAACTTCATACATCGTATTGGAAAACTGTGCAAAAGATGCATATTTTAGTGAGAAATGCCTTGATAAAAATGCATATTTTCTAGCAGGCAGGCGTGCAAAATTGTTACATGTGGATTGTCCGTGTCTTCTTTTGGGACAAAGTCTGCAAATAATGGGACAGAGCATGCATGTAGTGAACTAAGGCTGTTCTATCCATCCCTGTCGTCATTGGAACATACCTTAGCTCAGTGATATTCCATGTGTTTCTTCAGTTAAGGCTGCAGAATTGAGAAAGGCTTTGGAGAGATGCCTCCATTCAGATGAGGTGATCAATCTTGGGTTAGATGGACCAGTGGTCTATTTTGTGCAAGGCGGGGGTGAGGCGGAGCTATGTGTAGGAACATGTGAGCTGAAGCATGAAAAGCCAGGTTAGCAATGTGGGGTGGATCCCTTTCTAGATGCCTTGAATTTGGAGCACATGGGCTGGGTTCTTCCGTCACGCAACCCAATTATTAGGAAAGAGACTGAAAAATTGAAGCAGTCGCCTGATGCCATTGGATAAGCCTTGGTGTAGCCACAGATGGAATACTCAAATGGTATTCAACTTAGGGCTCATCTACAGTAAGCTTTGGGCCCATGCTTTCCAGGCAGAGATCCATGTTTTATAGCTCCATATCCAAGCACTTTCTCCCTCTCCCCCCCCTCTCTTTTTGCTCCAGAGCTTTCCCCGTGAAAACCCACTCTTTACAGCTGAAGCTCAACTAATGGCAATTCAGATTTTCTGTGGATTGCTGTTTTGTCCAATTCAGTTGTAGAGTCTGGCTTTACATAAGGAAAACTCCAGAAAGAAAAGGAAAGAAAGAAAGAAAGAAAGAAAGAAAGAAAGAAAGAAAGAAAGGAAGGAAGGAAGGAAGGAAGGAAGGAAGGGTGCTCTGACACAGAGCTTTAAAGCACAGAGGAAAGGTAAATGTGGACAAGCCAAGAGTTTGACTCAGAATAGACCCATTGAAATGAATGCACCCAACTAAGTCATGTCCATTAATGTCAATGAGTCAAACTTATTTGAGTACCGCCCCCCATCTTCCCTTCTCATGAGGTGGCCAAAGTCTTGGAGCTTCAGCTTCAGGATCTGTCCTTCCAGTGAGCACTCAGGGCTGATTTCCTTCAGAATGGATAGGTTTGATCTTCTTGCAGTCCATGGGACTCTCAAGAGTCTTCTCCAGCACCATAATTCAAAAGCATCAATTCTTTGGCGATCAGCCTTCTTTATGGTCCAGCTCTCACTTCCATACATCACTACTGGGAAAACCATGGCTTTAACTATACGGACCTTTGTCAGCAAGGTGATGTCTCTGCTTTTTCAGATGCTGTCTAGGTTCGTCATTGCTTTTCTCCCAAGAAGCAGGCGTCTTTTAATTTCGTGTCACCATCTGCAGTGATCATGGAGCCCAAGAAAGTAAAATCTCTCACTGCCTCCATTTCTTCCCCTTCTATTTGCCAGGAGGTGATGGGACCAGTGGATAGGATATTAGTTTTTTTGATGTTGAGCTTCAGATCATATTTTGCACTCTCCTCTTTCACCCTCATTAAAAGGTTCTTTAATTCCTCCTCACTTTCTGCCATCAAGGTTGTGCACATCTACCTTATTGAGATAGACAGATACAAATCTGTCACACACACACACACACACACACACACACACACGAGATAGAATGTTTGAAGCATTTCACACACATTACCTTGCAACATTTACACCAGCCCTTTAAGGTAGACCAGCATACTTATCCCAGTAATGCACATAGCGGGCACCATGGCCTAGAGCAGCCTTTCTCAACCTGTGGGTCCCCAGATGTTGTTGAACTACAACTCCCATCAGCCCTAGCTAGCAAGGCCAGAGCTCAGGGATGATGGGAGTTATAGTCCAACAACATCTGGGACCCACAGGTTGAGAACCGCTGGCCTAGAGAGAGAGATTCCCTCCCCCCCTCATGAAGCTGCCTGGTGAGTCATCACAGGTCTTAGCCAGGGACCTCCCATCTCATAGCGCAGCCTCCTCTCCATCATGTTGCCCTTGCTCTAAGAAACGGTGGTCTTGGGAGGAGTGGATTACTGCCTGCAATAACCGCCGTTGATGGAGAAGGTGGTTTAATTTCATGGTGTCCATGAGCGGAGAGTCCTGTGGTTTGAGATGCACGCTGCCTTTTGCAACCTGACATTCCCAGAGCAGTGCTGAGAAGCCTTTTGTTGGAGGCTCGTTTCTGCACTCCAGATTCCCTTCTTTTTCCTCCCCCCCCCCCCAGCTCCAAGTCATATTCTCTGCCAGCTTGGCTTCTCCCTCAACGCGCTGTAAGCTCACTGAATTGGTCACAATACGGAAGCTTCCTGCTTGACAAACCGTGATCTTGAAGGTTCTGGAGAGCCATGGGGCACCCCGCAGCCAGCTGCCTTGTAGCAAATTCATTGTGTATGATGCAAGGGACCATTAGTTTAGCTTATTATTAATACATGTGTGGGCTTTAATACACCGTGGCTCTGTCTGTCAGCGCCGGTCTCTCCAGCAGGCATGCCTTTTGTCCTTTTGTGTTTTCCCCAAACAAGCTTACACAATTAGATTCTTCTTGTTTCCTAAATGATTTTTTTCCCCGGCTCCTAATTATTTCACACTCCATATAAAAGAGTTATTGGGGTGGGTAATGGGAGGCCGGGGATCGCATTCTCGATGCTTTGCAAGCAGCATGATATTATGGCAACTTTGATTTGTTTTATAGGGTTGTTCTTTTTTTCCCCCTCTAACCCCCACCCCATAGCCTGGCGCCTGCAGCATCAAAGAAGTGATTTACAGATGAGGAGTGTAAGAAGGGGAGGAGAGAAGAGTGGGGTGGAGGGTAGGAAGACTGTGACCCCGCAAAGTGCACTCGGTGCGCAGCACGACCAGCAATGGAATGATCTTTGCTTAGGTCCAGAAGAACATGCTTATCGTTCAGGGGGTCCCAGTTTCAGTCCATAGCAGTAAGGTGACACTGTGGTCTAAACGACTGAGCCTCTTGGGCTTGCAGATTGGAAGGTCAGCAGTTTAAATCATTGTGATGGGATGAGCTCCCGTTGCTCTGTCCCAGCTCCTGCCAACCTAGCAGTTCGAAAGCACACTAGCGCAAGTAGATAAATAGGTACCACTGTGGCAAGAAGGCAAATGGCGTTTCCGTGCGCTCTGGTTTCCATCATGGTGTCCCGTTGCACCAGAAGCGGTTTAGTCGTGCTGGCCACATGACCTGGAAAGTTGTCTGTGGACAAACATCGGCTCCCTAGGCCTGAAAGTGAGATGAGCGCCGCAACCCCATAGTCAAGTTTGACTGTACTTAACCACCCAGGGGTTCATTACCCTTTTACCTTAGTGGTGTTTCCCATTTGAAGAGCCCTGATCAGCAAAGATGAAGACTCATTAAGGAGAAAGCTTTCGTTCCAAACAAAAATTTATGGGAAACTGGGATAGATATAAGATATATGTTCAAAAATACAGTAAAGGTTTGCTATCTATGCTAGCATTCGGTTGACGTTGGAGAGAGACTGAGTTGAGAAATAAGACCAAGGGTACATATTGATATAGGAAGATAATAGATAAAATGTAAAGAAATATACAATAATAAGAGTACATTCATTTGTAAAAAAGGAATATACAACAGGATAGACAGGAAGTCCAAAGTGTTGGTACATATATGATTTTGGAATAGTTTTTTGTTCTTGTTTTTTGTCCCCCCCCCCTTTAGTATATAAACTTTGTATACATGTTGAAAATTATAGTATAATAAGCCTTGTGGTGTAATATGATAATGTTTATCGATGTAACAGAAGAACTTTAATAAATAAATAAAATTCCAAAAAAAGGAGAAAGCTTCTTACGTTCACATGCCATACCCTCCAACATTTCTCTGATGAAAATAGGGACGTCCTAGTCATCACGGATAGGACCATCAATGGATAGGGCTGTCAATGGCTCCTAGCCACAATGGCTGTGTTCTACATCAAATGGGCGAGGATGATAAGGATTATATTTATTTATTTCACCAGCCACTCTGGAAGGCTTAAAGCATATATAGAAACATAGTAAAACTAGAATATAACAGTGAGGGGCCCCAGTTAAGCCCTGCCCCCAGTTAAGCCTCACCCCACATAATCAATCACAAGATGTGGCTCATGCACACCATTTGAATGGCCATTGCTCATCAACTCTGAAGGTGGCCCCTTCAAATATTTTATAGGGGACCTCAGCCCCTAGGGGTTGGCTTCTATGTCAACACCAGTATGCCTCTGAATACCAGGGAACCAGAAGTGAAGAGAGTGCTGGCACACTCAGACCTTGCACTTTTGGACTCCCCGCGGGAATTTGGTTGACCAGATCAGGATGCTGGGCTAGACGGGCTTTTGGCCTGATTTGGCGGGCTCCTCTTATGTTCCTCAAGGAACTTCCAGAGATTTGATCAAGTTAATGAAAGGAATAAAATGGAGCACCGATGCCATGTTGTTTAGTTTTTACAGGACTGTTATTGTTTTTTTTCCTGACGTTTTATGGGAAGCACTTATATGGGTCTTCAGGCAGGAGGTTATTGTGCCTTTTATAAAACTAAGCAAGAGCCCGCTTCTCTTCTTTTTCCTCACTGCTGCTAAGTAGACAATGTGCTTTTGTGGTCATTATTTCCCAATAGAAATGTTTCATACTGGAGTTGTGCCTGGAAAAGCAACAGCTTCAGATTGCAAAACTCCCCCAGGAGGGTTGGGGAGTGAGTGGGGAGATCCTCACCAAGGAAGAATAATGACGGCTTTTAAGGGCCAAGTCTTCACTTTATTTCTTGTACTCTGGTGCAAAAAAGCAGGTCCAAAAAACTTGCTTGTGTGCCATTGAGTGTGGAGGCTGTGGTTCGTAGGAATACTTGATTGGTGAATCAAGAAGAGCAGGAAAAAATGCCCAGTTTAGAGATGTGCAAAACTTTAGGACTCCTATATTTCTGTTGTGTTGAGAACCAAACCACACTTACCTGCTATAGGAGACACTTTCCTTATCTGTAAAAGGAGGAAGCAATATTCATGAGTGTCGGATTTTCCTGGGCCTTTTGCAAGTTAGTTTAGGACGTAGCATTATTATTCACAGTACTATTTCCAAAGGCAGAGAAACGCAGTTTAATTGTGCATGGTTATGGATAGGAAGGCACAGCAATTTGGTTTAATCATGTGTCATTTTTGATTTGGAAGTAAGCATATTTAATATTTTTTTTAAAGACAGTTGCTGTTGCAACAGGGTGCAATGCAGCAAGCTGGAAGGTATGCAGGGAAACAGAGGCAGCTGAATTGTGCAAGGTGCAATTATGCTAGTTGATCAGTTGATATTCTACTATGATTAAGATCAGTGCTCTTCTCGTGCCCACATGAAGAAGAGGGCAGAAGAAGGAGATTTAGCAGATTGCCATGCAAATGACCTTTGGTAAAATCCCCGCTTCTACACAACTGTGAAAAAGGAGCGCTGACCTCTTTTTTCTTTCTTAATTTTTTAAAATGAATTTATAAAAATGCAAAAAGACAAACAAACCAACAACTGAAGAATAAAAGGGAAAAAAGTGAATGAAATAGAAGAAAAGGAAGGGAGGAATATATACATTGCATCAATCCATAATTATATTCCATCAACTTCCCACCCATTCTTCCTTGGCTCCCTAAAGTTTCCCATTCCTACTGCATATTCTATTTTTCCCAACTATTTAAAAATTCAAATTCTTCTCATTATAAACTAGGGTTGCCATACGTCCAGATTTTCCCGGACACAACCGGATTTTGGTCATCTGCAACAACGCCCAGATGCAAAACACATGGCAGCCTAAACGTCTCTCTCTTTTTTGAGATTTTGCAGAGAAAGCTCAACAACTTTGCCAAGAAAAGCTCAACAAATTTTATGTCCAGATTGGCAACCTATTACAAACTATAGCTGCTGAGCTTATTCCAAACCGATTCCAAAAAGTTCTAACATTTTTACAATGGTTTTTTTAGGTAGTCTACAAATGGCTTCCATTCCTCTTTAAAACTTTTCTCTTCTTGCTCTCCAATTTTGCTGGTTAAGCTTGCTCATTCTGCATATTCCATTAATTTCATCTGCCACTCCTCCTTTGTAGGTACTATCTCTTCTCTCCATCTTTGTGCATATAGGATTCTCGCTGCTGTAGTGGCATACATAAATAAACTTATTTGTTTACTTGGTACCTTGGACCTCATTATTCCTAACAGAAAGGCCTCTGGCCTCTTTGGGAAAGTCTTCTGAAATATTTTTCTTTCAATTCATTAAATATCATTTCCCAATATTCTTTAACTTCTCTACAGGTTCAACACCTATGGTAAAAGTTTCCATCTGTAGCTTTACACTTCCAACATTTACTGGTACCTGATTGTGACTTATACATTTTTGCTAATTTATTTGATGTCAGGTACCATCTGTAAAGGGACATGGGTGGAATGGCAGGCATTTAAACGTTGAAACAGAAGCTGCTCACTGAATCTCCAATGGCAGAGAGTTCCTTAGGCTTGGGCCCATGACACCAAAGGTTCAGTTTCTTGTTGTGGTCAAACGAGACTTGCCAACTTGGGGAATGAGCAATGATGCTTCCGCAGATAGTTCTCAATGATTGAGATTGAGTATATGGGTGGACCCCAAAATACCCTGGACCTAAGTTGCTTGACATTTTTAAAATTAATACAAGGACCGTGTAATAGATGGGCAATAGTAGATTT
The DNA here is from genome assembly GCF_964106645.2 of Podarcis pityusensis. Lineage (NCBI taxonomy): Eukaryota > Metazoa > Chordata > Lepidosauria > Squamata > Lacertidae > Podarcis > Podarcis pityusensis. The sequence goes on along the minus strand of NC_138036.1, from coordinate 4,673,070 downwards.
ACTAAAGGTGTCACATGTTGTGGGCTGCTGCATTCTGAACCAAGCCGAAGGGCAGCCCCACAAAGAGTGCATTGCAGTAGTCCAGCTCCATGGTTACCTTGGAGTACAGTGTGTGTGCCTAATATAATATATAGTATTATGTGTTGTAATCTTACCACATAATACTCACCCTGTGAGTTCTCTCCTTGTTAATAGTGTCCAGTTTCCCGTTCCTTCATCCGTAGGTCTGATGTGCTAATCTGTCCTGCTGTCGCTTTGCCTGCCCATTTCCCTGTAATAGTTTGTTGGTTAATGGATTAAACTAGACAGGATTAGCCATTTCAATTTATATTCGGCTGCTTTCTTCATTTAATGTTCTCACTGTAAGTAGTGAATTATTGACTACTTTAAATGTGGCTACAAACAGCTTCAAAAAGAGGAGCATTTGCAAGGCCAAGTTGTGCACCACGGAGGTCAACGCTCCTTTCATCCTTATCCCCCCTCCCCTTCCATTTAACCCTTCAGGGGCTCTCTCTCCCCTGGGAGACCTCGGCAATTTGCTCTGGCCAATGCTTAATGGCCCGGACAGGCCTTGGGGATAAATATAGTTAAGTGTGTGAAATTTAACCTATATTATTGATATTGGGTCCTACCCAAAGTGTCTGCAAAGTGGCTTAAAAGGAAGAGTTCATTAGAGAATAAAACACAACGGGCAGGAGACCAGTTCTCCAGACCCTTGAAATTATTCCTAATCTTCTTCCACCCACCGCCCCTGGCTTTGTCAGACTTAAAGAAAAATCCAATGCCTCAAGCACTCAGGGAGATATTGTTTGGAGACAGCAGAAGTGCTGGAAGGATGCCACAGGCAAGGATGGCCCAGTTGTTTCTCCCTGACCTCACTCTCTCTCTCTGAGGCTTTTGCAGACCCGCTAAGCGTCCCTATTTACCAGGGACAGTCCCAGATTTGCAGAAGCCATCCCAGTTTCTGATTTGATCCCAGAATGTCCCGCTTTTCCTTAGGACAGCCTTATTACCATTGGAGAAATGTTGGAGGGGTGGAGTTATACAACTCCCAAGCAAATGAGATAAGTAACTATATAACCTTTACAAGACATCTAAGGACAGCCCTGTATAGGGAAATTTTTCATGTGTAATGCTTTATTCTGTTTTTATATATTTTTATATATGTTGAAAGCCATTCAGAGTGGCTGGAGCAGCCCAGTGAGATGGGTGGGGTATAAATAATGATATTATTGTTGTTGTTGTCATCAACATCATGATCAGTATGGAATAGGATGTCCCTATGTTCATCAAGTTTGACGCTGGTGGCACTGTGGTCTAAACCACTGAGCCTCTTGGGCTTGCCAATCAAGCTTCTTCCCTTTTCCACGTGACAACTCTTGAGATATTTGAGATATTTGAGATATTTGAATCTCAGTCTCCTCTTTTCCATACTAAACATACCTAGCTCCTTCAACTGTTCCTCACTTGATTTCTAGACACTTGATCATCTTGGCTCCCCTCCTTTGCAAACATCCCAGCTTGTCAACATCCTTCTTAAATCGTGATGCCCAGAGTTGGACACAATATTCCAGGTGTGGAATAGCCAAGGCAGAATAGAGTGGCACTATTACTTCCCTTGATCTGGAGAGCATTAGCTTTGTTTAGTGCTGCATCACACTGTTGAGTCATGTGAAGCTTGTGGTCCACTAAGACCCCTAGATCCTTTTCACATGTACTGCTAGTAAGCCAGCTGCCTCCCCATCTCATATTTGTGCACCTGGTTCTTCCTGTTTAAGTGTAGAACCTTACATTTGTCCCTATTGAAAATCATTTTGTTTGTTTGGATCCATTTCTCCAATCTGTTAAGGTCATCTTGAATCCTGATTCTGTCTTCTGTGGCAATAGCTATCTCTCCCAGTTTGGTGTCATCTGCAAATGTGATGAGCCTTCCTTCAATTTCTTCATTGGTGCAGTGGCTTACAAAGACGTGTATATTAGAAGAGATGAACACTTTTTACAAAAACTGATCTAGAAATGGGATAAACTAAAGTAAAGAATAGGAGAGGGCGGAGAGAGAGAAACTGAGAGTATCCATAATTGAGTGATTCTTCCATCCTTCCCTAGGATGCTCCGGCATGTGTGGGGATGGCGGGCACAGGTGACACTAAACATCATTTGCAGATGAGAACTTGAGCTCAGATTCTCTGCAATGCCTTGAAACAGAACGGGGCCCTTCCTCTGATGGCTGCATGCTCAAGCGCTCATCCTCTAAGTTAGTTATGCACCGCAGGGGACCATGCATCTCCAGCAGAATGCGGAAGCAGCCACCACAAAGAGGGAGACATAATTCAGGCAGGCGGAAAACTGAAACACTTTCATAAAATAAGCTGCACAAGCCCCAGGATGGCAGTAAGGCAGAGCAGAGGCATGCGCCGGTAGCATCGCCAAGCTTTTACCTTCGGGTGGATTCAGCCGTTTAAAAATAAAACAACTTTCCCAGAGCAATGCTTGTGTTGCATCGCTTCGCTGCCGAGGCTGCTGCTGTCGTTGGGGAAAGGGGCATGGAAGGGAAAGGTCCCACCATGGGTCTTCTCAGATTCCTTTCGCACCCCAGAAGGGAGAACCTGCAGCCCTCCAGGTTCCTCCAGATAGGCTGGAAGACTCAGGACAGATTAAAGAAAGCCATGCAGCGCATAGTTGAGCTATGGATCTTGCTCCCACAGAAGGCAGTGGTGGTCACCAACTTGGAGGGCTTTAGAGGAGGATTAGACAATTTCATGGAGGAGAGGCTAACCATGGCTCCTAGCTATGGTGATGAGATGGATAGCTCAGTTGGTTAGAGCATGGTGCTGACAACGCCAAGGTTGCAGTTCAATCCCTGTAAAGGACAGCTGCATGTTCCTTCATTGCAGGCGGTAGGACTAGATGATCCTCAGGGTCCCTTCCAACTCTGTGATTCTATGAGATGAAGCCTCAATGAGACTATGCAATGTCTGCACAGTTGGAGACAGCCATGCTTCTGAAGACCAGTTGCTGGAAACCACAAGAGAGGAGAATGCTCTTGTGCTCAGATTCTGCTTCCTGGTTTCCCACGAGCATTTGGTTGGCCACTGTGAGAACAGGCCATTGGACTGATCCAGCAGTGTTCTCCTTACGTTCTTCTTTGGTTGGACTCCAATTCCCATCATCCTTGCTGATAAGTCATGCTGGGTGGGGCTGGTGGGAGTTGGAGCCTAACAAGATCTGGAGGGTCACAGGTTCCTCCATCTTCTACACTGATTGGATGTGATTCTCCCTTGTTTGATGCCATGATATTTTTCCACTACAGCCTGGCATTGCAGGGTATTCAACAAAGAAACATCTACATGTAGGTCAGCAGCAGCTGGAATAAAATCAGGATCAGGCTATATTCAGGTTATCTTTACAGATCATGCTGTGCATGCCCTCCCTCACATCATCCATCAGGAATTCATCCCTCCCTTATCATATCTCGCCCCCCTGATTAGCAGGGCACCACCTCTCAGTTCCCAGACTCCACCCTTGTGTCTTAGGAGCTGAGCATCAGGAAACCTAGCTCACCTCTGCCCTATGCAAAGGAATGTACAGAAATAGTGAGCTGGCCTTGCTGTATCCTGGAAACCAGCATTCTGTGTGGGCAGCTTGCAGAGTCCCTCGCGTGTGCTCTCTTTTGCTTTCCCTTTGATCTGACAGAGTTCCTCAGCTGCTGTCAGACATGAAAATTAAGCAGGAATGCTATGCTCTCTTTTCTGCGGCAGCGTCATGGAGAACAGTTGAGTTTAGACTGGAGTTCTGAGGAAGTGGGCGAAGAACAGAGCAGGGGGTTTGCACTGCTGCAACACTTAGTGTTATATGGGTTGAAACCTAGAAAGCTGCCTTGATCTATGAAGCTCAGCATCATCCACACTGGCTGGCAGTGGTTTCAGGAAGGGACACTCTCCCAACCCCACCTGGGGATTGAACCCGGGATTACCTGGTGGGAGGGCGCTAAGAGGCAAGGGGGCTGCAGTTGGTGCTGGAGGTGTAAATGACTATTAGGATGGTGGCACTGAATCAAGCTCATCCATTTTGCGCAGAATGGAGCAAAGGTTATGACAATCTCTTCATGTTGCTCCCTGAGACCTGGTCTTCCAATCTCTACTGCCTCTGAATATGGAGGTTCTACTTAATTTCTATAAGCATTAGCTGTTGGTAGAATTTTGGACAGGACCCAAGAAGTAATTTAACTCCCATGACACGGTGGGCATCCCACATCTAAAGCCTATGCTAGAAGTGAGTACCCAGCTTCACCAGTATGCCTCTGAGGAACACAAATGGATATGGGTGCTATTGCACTGAGGTCCTCCTTGTAGGTTGCCCACAGGCATCTGACTGGCCACTGTGAGAAGAGGATTCTGGACTAGATGGGTCACTGGCCTCATACAACTTCAGGGCTCTTCTTATGTCACCTATTTTCTTGTGCTATCAGCTGGAGGTACTAACTGGAATGGGAGGTACTAACTGGAATGGGAACTCATGCAGAATTATAGAGTTGGAAGAAACTCCCAAGGATCTTCTTGTCTAACCCCTCTGCAATGCAGGAATCACAGGTAAAGATTCCCTGAAAGATGGCCTTGCAACATTTGTTTAAAAACTACCAGTGAAGGAGGGTCCACCACCTTTAATGGCATCCATCCCACTGGTCTAGCCACTTTGATGCCATACAGTTGGGCAGGGACAAGAACTTGGAACATCAGGGACCAGAGCTTGGAAGTGCATCCAGATGATCATTCTACTGCACTCCTGGACCTAAAACCTGGCAGGACCATCCAAACTGCCCTGAAATGACAGACACCTCACCTTCTGGTAGTTTTGCCCATCTTCCTAGGCTCTGCCCATTTGGCAGGGAGATGGAAAGTCTTCAGGACATGATCCAGGCTCCCCAAAGAGGGCACATGCATGTCAGGGAGGAGGGAGAGGAGCCAGTGAATTGTTCAAGAGCTATTCATCCATTTGAAAAATACAACCCTTGTAATGCTCCCAAGATCAATGAGTCCAGGAGCGAGATTTGCTGAGTAAGTGCTGGCCATACATCCTGCAGATGCCGGAGGGCTTTTTCCCCCTGCCAGGCACCCATTTTTCCCCAAGACATAAAACCAAGAGAGAGAAAAGCTCCTTTAGTGGAAATTGCAATACCTATAACGAGCTGATCATGCTGGCTGATTTCATTTCCTTTCATTGCTTTCTTCTTTGTCCTCTGCAGCACATTTGTTCTTCTTCTTCTTCTTCTTCTTCTTCTTCTTCTTCTTCTTCTTCTTCTTCTTCTTTCCTGGTGGCCTAAATCAAATTCCTCCCCTGAATGTTAGCAGAGGAAACCGGGACTCAAGGAGAGAGAAGAACCGAGATGTTTTCCTTTGGGGAAGGTTGAACGCTCAAGTTTTCTACTATATGCAAGCAAGGATGGATAGGTCCAAGTGACTAAGCTCCCAATGTTTTTGTTTCATTTCTAGACTGATTCTCCATCACTCCAGAATGATTTTTGGAGTCATCTGCAGCCACTCATGCCCCCAAAGTGTCCACTAAAGCCGGAGGTCTATGAAAACACAGGTCCCTAGCCACACTAGAAACTTACATTGAGCCAGACAGGGATCTTGCACAGCCTGCAGATGGTTCGGAACAGCACTAAATCCCTGCTGCACACATGCACTTTCATTAAGAGCATAAGGAGAGCTTGCTGGACCAGGCCAATGGCCCATTTAGTCCAGCATCCTGTTTTCACAGTGGTTGGCCCACAAGCAGTGTAAGAGGTTTCTCCCCACTGTGGTTTCGAGCTGTAGAAGCAGAACCTAGCCATCATGTCTAGAAGGCAGTGGTAGCCATCTCCTCCATGAATTTGTCCAATCTTCTTTAAAAACTGCACAGTTTCCACTGCAACTATTTGAATAAGAAAGGAACTCACTGTAGTTTGTTGGGTGCCGGTTCTGCTCTGAAAGTGCTTCTACTTTACCTGATTTCTCAGGCTTTTGACCCAGATGCCAGCTGGGGTAGAATTCAGCAGAGTGCTTCTAAGGTAGCAGGCTGCAGTTGTGTAGAGATGCAACAGGGAGAAGAGCAAAGAGGAGTCATAAGGTCATAGCTCAGCGGTAGAGCAGAAGGACCCAGGTTCAAAACCCCACCTGAAACCACGGGGAGCTCCTGCCAATCAGTGTAGACAACACAGAGACAGACGGATCAATGGTGAGACTCGCTGTAAGACAGTTTCTGCTGTTTCTATGTCCAGGTTGATGAGTTTTCCTGATCATAGACCTCTTGGAGTTATACATGTCAATCAAACTCTTAGAAATAAACATGTCTATCAAACTCTGTTGAGAGCATCAACAATTGTTGTGCTGTTTCAAGCAGAGGACCACCAAGGTGGGAGGATGACGCTCCACAGCTGTCCAGCTGGGGAACAGGACCACAGACAGATCACCATAAAGGTAAAGGTAAGGGGACCCCTGACCATTAGGTCCAGTCGTGACCGACTCTGGGGTTGCGGTGCTCATCTCGTTTTACCGGCCGAGGGAGCAGGCGTACAGCTTCCGGTTCATGTGGCCAGCCTGACTCAGCCGCTTCTGGCGAACCAGAGCAGCACACAGAAACACCGGTACTTATTTATCTACTTGCACTTTGACGTGCTTTTGAACTGCTAGGTTGGCAGGAGCAGGGACCGAGCAACCGGAGCTCACCCCGTCGCGGGGATTCAAACTGCCGACCTTCTGATCGGCAAGTCCTAGGCTCTGTGGTTTAACCCACAGCACCACCCGCATCCACAGATCACCATATCTGGGCCATATTCAGAGCAGCAAAACAAGGCAAGTTGGGTTTTTGCTCCAGTGAGCATCTGGAGGCAACTTTTGCTCATGTAGCCCTCCTGTGAGTCTTGTTGTACCTGGCTCTGCCCCTGTGAGATGCTTAAAGGGACTACATTTGCAGAGCATTTCACATGCAAATATATGAAGACAAACTAAACTTTAAGAATAATACTCTTAAAAAAGCACACCCATCATAGCTCCCTATCACTCCAACCTGTCACTTTCAAGGCATCTACAGCATTTTACACACTATACAGGTTTGACAGTGTAAATTCTTTTTCTTTGCATTTAGATATTTTAGCCCAGCCTTTCCTGAGGTCTCCAGATCAATACCTAAGCATGAAATCGATACTAAATAAAGCCTACAGAATCTAGCTGAGCCAAAGTACTCACTCCTTTTGGAGGAGAAATGTTCAGGAGTTTTAAAAAGCCCTGCTTTCCAGCTTTTCCCCAGCTGTATTTGTGAAAATATTTGCTTATTCATTTCTGCCGCCCACTCTTAAAAGTATAGAGAGCTGCCCTTTACCAGGTCAGACTTCCCATCTAGACCAAGACTGCCTCTTCTGATGGTATCTCACCAAGCTCTCATCGCTAGTTACTTGGGCTGAACCTGGGACTTTATACGTGCACAGCAGTTGTGTTCTTACTCTTCCTTTCAACTGGCTTTGCTTGCCCTCATTGATGTCATTCTGCAGCCTAGGCTGATTGGCTATGTTGCATCCTAACATCTCATTCACTACAGGATCCCTGATGGGTGGTAATTGTCTATTTGGCTCATCTAGGCAGAAGAATTATTCAGGAATGTGGTCAGAGTATTGGAGAAACAATGGCGGAGAGATGGTGCAATAACTCCAAAAAGGACTGGGAAGCGGCGAAAGGAGTTACACGGAAAGCTTTTAATGAAAAACATTTCTCACCACCACCATCTCATTATTTCTCACCTGAAACTCAGAATGGGCAGGTGACTGGCATGCCCCTATGTTAGAACAATCTGCCCCTTTTAACGCAAAAGAGCAAGTTAATGGAAGCCAACGAAAATGAACCCAAATTCAAGATGCTTCTGCAGTGTGTTTGGAAGACAGCCTTGGATTCTGGCAACTGTCTGACGTTTCAGGGCTAGTACTGAGAACCACACAGGATGGGGACGTGACCCGGTTTAGGGAGCAGGCCAGGATTTTGTGATCAAGGGGGTGGAGTGATTCCTCTATGTGGAAAGCTTGCAGTATCTGAAGCTGAATGTTGGGAAAAGGTAAAGGTAAAGGACCCCTGACAGTTAAGTCCAGTTGCAAAGGACTCTGGGGTTGCAGCGCTCATCTCGCTTTACTGGCCGAGGGAGCCGACGTTTGTCTGCAGAAAGTTTTTCTGGGCCATGTGGCCAGCATGACTAAGCCGCTTTTGGCAAAACCAGAGCAGTGCATGGAAATGCCGTTTACCTTCCCAACGGAGTGGTACCTATTTATCTACTTGCACTGCGTGCTTTCGAACTGCTAGGTTGGCAGGAGCTGGGACCAAGCAACAGGAGCTCACCTTGTCACGGGGATTCGAACCACCGACCTTCTGATCAGGAAGCCATAGGCTCTGTGGTTTAGACCACAGCGCCACGCAGGGCAAATGAAAGAAAACACTTCTTCATGTAGTTTAACTGTGGAATTTGCTTCCACAAGAGGCAGTGATGATCACTAATTTGGATGACTCTAAAAGAGGATTGGACAAATTCATGGAGCAGTGGGCTATTGATGGCTACTAGCCATGATGGCTTTGCTCTGCCTCCAAAGTTGGAGACAGCAATGCTCCCGAATTGCTGGAAACCACAGGAGGGAAAAGTTCTGTTGTGGTTGACTCCTGCTTCTTAAATGGAACTCAGGTCAACAAGGCTTGGAAAGATCCCACCTGGGGAGCCTTTGTTACATAGTGCAGACAACACTATGTATACCTGAAGGAGCGTCTCCACCCCCATCGTTCTGCCCGGACACTGAGGTCCAGTGCCGAGGGCCTTCTGGCAGTTCCCTCGCTGCGAGAAGCCAAGTTACAGGGAACCAGGCAGAGGGCCTTCTCGGTAGTGGCACCCGTCCTCTGGAACGCCCTCCCACCAGATGTCAAAGAGAAAAACAACTACCAGACTTTTAGAAGACATCTGAAGCCAGCCCTGTTTAGGGAAGCTTTTAATGTTTAACAGACTACTGTATTTTAATACATCGTTGGAAGCCACCCAGAGTGGCTAGGGAAACCCAGCCAGATGGGTGGGGTATAAATATTATTATTATTACTATTATTATTATTATTATTATTATTGGTAGGGCAAAGTGATAAGGTAGCTTTGTTTCTCCAAATTGGGGAGAGAAGTTTCCTTTGAGAGAGGCTGTGTTTTGCAGGTCAGATGAGTTTTCTCAAACTACGGGAACACTGGTGTAGCCGATCAGAGCATTGCACCAATCTTGATTAATGCTGCTGTTGGTTTTCACCCGATATGACATCTCAGGTTGAGTGTGGAGGTTCCTGCTGGGTCAAAGCATAAAAAAAGAGCCAGCTGACATGGGCGGTGGGGGTGTAAGGGAAGCAAAATAAGAGTATTTCAAGAAGCCTAGCAGGGGAAAAAAAAGAAAAAAAGCAAAACTCAGATTCCCTCGAGCTTGTTTCCAAAATACAAGGGCAATTAATTTGTCAACACCTGATTGGAAAACCAGAATAAAAATAAAATGGTATCATTAAGGAGCTGGCGTTTGTGTATATTTCAAGGCCCTTGCCAGCTGGTGATTCATAGGCTTGTGCAAATTAGAGATGAGAAAAAGATGACTCGCTAGGTCGTGCTGCCTGTACAACAGACACTGAAGTATTGTTCCCTGTGGCCTATTCATCAGTGCTTTGTCCAGTCCAATTTTAAATGACTCAGGCAAAAGGGGATTCTCAACAGATCTCCTGGGAGAGCAAGTCTATAGTCAGCTACAGCTCACTGATGGGGGGGAAAACTGCTTGCCTTCTAATGGCTTCTTTTCCCCTCGTTCCTCCTAGCAATGTGCCTCCCATGGAACCCCCTTGGGCAATGGACCATTCTGGGGCGGCGGACATGGAAGTCTCTCTAGATATGGTTTGCTAGTAGGGTTCATTCCAATATGTGATGGTCACTGATGCCATCTGAAACATTTTGGCTTTGGGAATTAATCCCTTGTCATCATCCCCCTTCCCCCCCCCCCAAAAAAGGCTGCGTGTCTTGCTGATTCCCTTTGGACCAGGGATTACCTGGTCACACTTTGATATTTTGCCATTTAATTAATGGATCTATTAATTAAGCTGCAAACCAATTAATAACATTTAAATCCCACCCTATAACTGCATTCTCAGAGTAGCTTACAAGAAAGAGGAGAATTGAAAACATATAAAGCACCTGTGAACACCCTGAAAACTGCAGTTCAGTAAAAAAGAAAAGCAAAGAAAAGCAAATTGTATTTATTTCAAAGAATGGTTTAACCTTCATCTAAATCTAAATATAGCAGGGTGGTGCACGAAACTGTGATTAACATTCATACGGCATAGAAATAGGAACATAGGAAGTCTCCTTTTATTGAGTTAGGCTATCGGTCCATCTAGCTCACTATTGCTAGCACTCACTGACAGCCGACCTTCTGAGCCCTATCTGCAGATATCTGGGATTAAACCAAGGGCCTTCTATGTGCAAGGCAGATGTTCTTCCACTGGTATGATTCAAAATCCACAAGCTAGGGTCTGATGAGGGCTGGCTGAGACCCATTTGCCCTGATGAACCTACCTCCACCAGCAGAATGTGTGATTTCTTTTTAGTATTGCTGGTTTATAAGGGTGCAGGTGTCTTGTATAAATTGCATTGTGTTGTACTATCATCCTGTTACTTTTATTCAACTGTTGTTATCATTTATTGGATTTTTGGTCCAATCTTTCGCCAAAGGTACCTGGATAGCTTGCAGCAGTTTTAAAAATGCAGTATTAAAACCAGTTGAACCAATCTGCAATCAGAACAACAGGATGGGTCCCTACGTGTGAAAGTGTGTGTTTAAGGAGACGTGTCATTCTCCTATGACAAAAGCTATACAGTAAAGGTGTCAGGTTAAAAGTGCATGGTTAGATTGGTCTCAACTAGGGCCAGGGCCTTTTCAGTACTGGCCCCAACTTGGTGGAAAACTCTGTCTCAAGAGACTAGGGCCCTGCAGGACTTGACATCTTTCCGCAGGGCCTGCAAGACAGAGCTGTTTCGCCCGGCCTTTGGTTTATTAGACTCAGTCTGACCCTTATGTTTCCCTCCCCTTATGGTTTTGATCTATGGGCTACTTTTAAAATGAGGCTGCATTTTAAATTGCATTTTCAACCTGTATTTTAATTTTTTTATTTATTTTCCTAGTATGTTTTTACTGTAATTATACTGGTGTTAGCCACCCTGAGCCTGGCACTGGCCGGGGAGGGTGGGGTATACAAACATTTATTATTATTATTATTATTATTATTATTATTAAACTATGGAACTCACCTACACAGGAAGCAGTAATGACCACCAACCTCTAAGAAGAGACTTTATAAAAGAGGATTAGACAAATTCATGCAGGAGAGTGCTATCAATGGGTACTAGCCACAATGGCTGTTCTCTGCCCTCTACAGTCAGAAGCAGCCATGCTTCTAAAGGCTAAGTTGTTCAAAATCACAGGATGGGACTGGGCTCTTCTGCTTGAATGTTGCTTGTGGCCACTGTGAAAACAGGATGTTGAGATAGATGGGCTGTGGGCTTGAGCCATCAGGCTCTTATGTTCTTAAAGGTAAAGGGACCCCTGACCATGGCAGACTCTGGGGTTGTGGCGCTCATCTCACTTTATTGGCCGAGGGAGCCGGCGTACAGCTTCCGGGTCTTATATATGTTCTTATATAGGTACATATTCTTGGAAATTTACAGTTTAGGGACAGCTGCAGAAATAAAACCTAGGGCTTGTACACTCAAAGCAAGTGCTCTATCCTGAAGCATCAATATTTTGAGATGGACACTAGGTTCCCTGCCCTCTTTCCTCTCTGTGAACCCCCTTTTCTGATTCCACCTGCCCATCTTATTCATTTCCTTAAAGGTAAAGGGACCCCTGACCATTAGGTCCAGTTGTGTCCGACTCTGGAGTTGCAGCACTCATCTCGCTTTATTGACCGAGGGAACCGGCATACAGCTTCCGGGTCATGTGGCCAGCATGACTAAGCCGCTTCTGGCACACCAGAGCAGCGCACGGTCCCTATTTATCTGCTTGCACTAAGACGTGCTTTTGAACTGCTAGGTTGGCAGGAGCAGGGACCCAGCAACGGGAGCTCACTCCGTCGTGCGGATTCGAACCGCCAACCTTGTGATCGGCAAGCCCTAGGCTCTGTTGTTTAACCCAGAGCACCACCTGCATCCCATTCATTTCCTTAGACATCTGATTTTACCTCTGTACAGTTCTGCAGACTGCCTAGAGTCTGTTAGGTCCCAACACAAAACTGTTGGCTCTTCCAAAAGTAATTGTTGGAGATGTGGAGACCAAACAGGCTCACTGTACCATATATGGTGGCAATGTAGCAAAATAAAGAAATTCTGGGAGGAAATCTACTTTGAACTAGAAAAAATGTTAGACAACCAGAGGCATATCTGTTGGGCATTACTGATTCAGATATTCCTAAAAAAATTAAAGATCTTTTTTTGTATGCAACAGTGACAACGAGAATTCTTATAGCTACAAGGTGGAAGAGCAACATAATTCATTCTAGACAAGAGTGGATACAAAAATTGATTGAATGTGCTGAATTAGATAGTCCATCTGAAAATAAATAAATAAATAAACAAACCGAGAATTGAATTTGTATCAAAATGGGAGGTCTTCAGAACATACCTTAAACAAAATTATACCGTGTTAAAATCTGTAGCAGCTTTCGAGTGATCCCAGCAGTTTTTTAATTAATTGATTATATAAATATAAACATTTATAAATTGTGAAAATATTAACATAAAAAATTGTATTTTGATATGGCAGAAAAGAATTAAGGAATAAATGGGTAAAATATAATGAGATTTTTATTTTTATTGTAACATGAAATTGCAATCACAAATTTTTGTCATGATTTTTATCTGATTAACAGATTGTGTAAATTTTCTTTTCTTTCCTTTTCCCTCCCCTCTTAAGTTGTACCCCTTTTCGGTATTTTGTTTTGTTTTGTTTTTTTGTATGTAATAAGCATGGAAATAAGCATGGAAAAAAATAAAACAATTAAAAAAGCCCCATTGGCTCTATCTAATCATAGAATTGTAGCCCTGGAAGGGACCCTGGGGTCATCTGGTCCAACTCCTTGCCATGCAGGAATCATGAGTAAATCATCCATGACAGATGACCATCCAACCTCTGCTTAAAAACCTCCAAGAAAGGAGAGTCCATCACCTCCCAAAGGAGTCCATCCCGCTGTTTAACAGCTCTTACCATTAGAAGGGTCTTCCTGATGTTTAGTCGAAATCTCCCTTCTTGTAACTTGAATCCATTGGATTAAGTCCTACCCTCCAGAACAGGAAAAAACAAACTTGCTCCATCTTCCATGTGACAGCCTGTAGATATTTGAACATGACTATCATATCTCCAAGGGATGCGGGTGGCGCTGTGGGTTAAACCACAGAGCCTAGGACTTGCCGATCAGAAGGTCAGCGGTTCAAATTCCCGCGACAGGGTGAGCTCCCATTGCTCGGTCCCTGCTCCTGCCAACCTAGCAGTTCGAAAGCATGTCAAAGTGCAAGTAGATAAATAGGTACCACTCCGACGAGAAGGTAAATGGCGTTTCCGTGCGCTGCTCTCGTTTGCCAGAAGCGGCTTAGTCCTGCTGCCGACATGACCTGGAAGCTGTATGCCGGCTCCCTCGGCCAATAAAGCGAGATGAGTGCCGCAACCCCAGAGTCGGCCACGACTGGACCTCATGGTCAGGGGTCCCTTTACCTTTACTATCATATCTCCTTTCAGCCTCCTCTGATCCAGGATAAACATACCCAACTCATGAGGCTCATAAGGCTCAGTTGAGGAATATTTTCCCTCTGCTGGAATGTATTACACAAAAATATGCAGATTTCCCCAACTTGCCTAATCCAGCCCAAAAAATTCAGTGCTCCCTGTTGACAAATTTTTGTCCATCATTAAGTCTTATAATGCAGCAGGTCTTGCAAACATATCCCCTTTGAGCAACCCTTATGGGGGGGGGGGGAGAGAAGGGAAAGGAATGTTAAAGTCCAGCTCCTTTCAAAGAGAAGGTGCTAAGCCTTCCTTAAAGGCACTTAATCACTATGAAAATATTGGATAAAACATTTCCAGCACCACAAATCTTCCATTGATTTGTGTCTCCAGCAAAAGCAACCAGTCCCAGGGACCCTGATGTGATTATGGCTGGACTGTCCACTCTGGAAGAAGGAATTAGGATTGTTTTAAAACAGAGAGACAGGCAGCTGGTTTGGCTAGCCCAGAGGAAAAGAAATTGACTTCTTCCTCTCTCCACGAATCTGCAGCCTGCTGAATGCAGGTGCATTTAAGAGTTTCACTTATATGCTACTTTTGGGTGGGTGATTGTTCCCCTCCATCATCAGATGAGCGTGGAAATAAGCTGATCCATCAAATGGGAAATAACTCATCTTAAATCTGAGCCAAGCAAAACAACCACAACCACAACTCACTTCTAACACTCCATCTCCTGAGACCAGTGTACTACCACAACAAGGCTCATGGCCCTCCAGATGCAATTCCCATCATCCCTAGCTAACAGGACCAGTGGTCAGGGATGATGGGAAATGTACTCTCAAAACATCTGGAGGGCTGAGTTTGCCTATGCCTGCTCATGGCATTTAAAGTGGAAAAGGGTTGGGGGGGGGGTTTAAGAAGGAAGCTCAGAATTTTCTTGTTAGACTTCTCATAGAGTCATGGAATTGGAGGGGAAATCAGAGATAGACCCTTCACTGCTCCAGAGAACAGGACCTGAGCCGATGGATTCAAATGGCAAAAAAAGGAGATTCAGACTAAACATTAGGAAGAACTTTCTGGTGGTAAGAGCTTTTTGACAGCGGAATTGACTCTTTCGGAAGGTGGTAGACTCTTCTCCAATGGCTATTTTTAAGCAGAGGATTGATGGCCAACTGGCAGGGATACTTTAGCTGTGATTCCTGCATTGTAGGAGGTTTGACTAGTTGACCCTTATATACTTCCAGCTCTATAATTCCGTTATTCTAGGAAGAAGAGCACACCATGCACTCCTAGATCATTGGTTCCATTGCCAAATCACTCTTAAGTTTTCTCTTAATTTTCAGCCAAAATGTAGACTCCTATATATATTAAGTGTCTTGGGGCTGAGGCAGGGAGCAGAAAATAAGACTTTGCCCTCTTCTGTATCACATCCTTTCAGGTCAGTGTTGTCAATACTGAGCAAATGCCTTACACTGATTCAGATCCTCGGTCTGTTTTGTATAAGGCAGCTTCCCATGTTCCTATCCTTGATCAATCGGTTTCATGTATAAGCAATGTGCAAGTTGAATACAAAATCCTAGCACAAGGTTGTGTTGCAGTCTATGTGGGGCTGCCCTTGAGGTTGGCCCCAAAACTGGAGCTGGTAAAAGATGTTGTAACTCGACTGCTCACTTGGGGAGGATATTTCCAACATGTTACCCTGCTGTTGAAAGAATGGCACTGGCTGCCAATTAGCTACCAGGAGGCCATGTTCAAGATGCTGGTTTGGGTCTATAAAGCCCTATACAGCTTGGGACTGCAGGGTACCTGCAAGATTGCCTTGTCCCTTATATACCCAATTGCTCACTGTACACTGCAGGTGTGCTTTACAAATGCCATTTGATAAGGAGTTCCATTCCACACAATGCAGGTGTGTGTAGTTTGAAATTCACTCCTTAAATATTGGACAGGTGCTTTCTATGTCATCTTTTCAGCACCTGCTGAATAACTCCCACTTCTCAACAAGCCTTTTATGTAAAGTCTGTATCTGCATTGAAATTGTTTTAAATATTTCATCATCATCATCATCATCATTATCTCTCACTTGTTGATTGCCTCCCTGGGCTCCCTTGGAAGGAAGGTCAGAGCATAATTTCAATAAATATATATTTAGCATGTTGTAGAGCAGTGTGCAAATGCCCTCTCAAAAGTCTCCAAACCATATGCGTGGAGAGATATTGGGGGTGGGATTTCACTGATTTTTTTTGGAGAGGGAGAACAAATTCTGCAGATGTTTTGAGTGGGGCTCACCATTAGCATTTATTTATTTATTTGCCAGAGATTTTTTTTGGTGGGTGGCTACCACTGTAGAGGAGAAATGGTGGACACCACATCTGAAAAGTGGCTTTTTTTCCTAGGGGAAAGTGGTAAAAAATATACCCCACCTCCGCAAGGGAAAACCAAGTCCTCTGATAATTTTTTGCTCCCATCTGGCATATTATGAATTGAATGGATCAGCTATTTATGGTATATTTTGGGGGAAACCATTCAAAATTTTGCTTGGCTTGACCTCAACTCTGGATTCTTCGATTCATAGTGTTACATTTTGTAGTTGGGGTTGGGGGGGGGTGACAGTTGGAGGATTTTGATCCCAGGACTTCTTCAAAGAGCTTTGAAGGAGATTCCACAGGAAGATGTAAAAGTTCAGAAAGTGTTCAGTGACTCTGGCTTTTTCATTTTCATTTAGAAAAGAGGTCTGGAGACATTAGAGCATTAAATTATGGATGTTAAACGAATTACAAGGGCTTCATGATGAAACGGATAAAGGATACAAACGTCTTCTGTTTTTGACCCTTCTTCTGATGTACAGTCCCTGATTGTTGAACACCCTGTGCTTTTTTTTGATAAGCAAAAGTCTGATGTGGGTTTGGCGGATATGCATAACCTCTCTTACATCGCTCTCCTTCTTCAGATTTTTGCTGGTTTCATTCTGGTTTCTGCAGGGCACACATCCCTAGCAAACCCTGGACATTTTATTCAGTCACCCTTTGGGTTCCCGAGATGTCATTGAGCTTCAGCGAGTTGCTTCCAAGCATAGCTTGGTAGCCCTTAAAAACAAACAAATGCCATCCATTTTTTATGGATGCTGGGTTCTGCAACAGGTGCTATTTCCACGTTGTTGTTTTTTGTTCTGTGCCTGCAGAATCAAGGCTCTAATAATGAGTTGGCCATAACAACCAACATTTGCTTCAATATTCAACCCTTTCATGCAATGAGTGGTCCTTGCTAATTGTGTGAGAGAAAAGCTCTATTGAGATGGTGCAGTATAGGCAGCAGGACCTAGTGGCTGGATCTGCAAACAGAGGCCAGATTCCTTGGTGTGATCAAGAGCAGACCCCCCAATCAACTGTAAGTTAAAAATTCAAGAGACAGTAAATGTAAACTGTTGCAGGCTGGCTGCCTAGTTTCCAGAAGGAAAGTAAGACAGTCTCCAATTAGATTGGCATTTTATTGAGTTAAACTGCAGGTGCTACCAAAAGGCAGTCTCTAGGACAAGGGCAGATGACATGGTGCCCTCCATATATTTAAGACAGCTAACTCCCTCCAGCTCCAGCCATGGGCTGTGGGTCAGGGATGAGGGGCACTTACAAGAACTTTTGAAAGTCTCAAGTACATAAGGGCCAGGGCTTTTTCAGTGACGGCTCCGACCTGGCGGAATGCTCTGTCCCACAAGACTAGGGCCCTGCAGGACTTGATCTCCTTCCGCAGAGCCTGTAAGACAGAGCTATTCCGCCTGGCCTTCAATTTTAATTAGCCTGATCCTCTATTCCCTTTTCCCTTTCCTCTTCTATGAAGAAACCATTTATGGGACCCCACATTTAAATTCTTCCCTGATCTCCTTGCTGGCCCTAGTAGGACCAACTTGGCCAGTTAGCCCTGGTGATCATTTGATGTCTACTAACTGGGTTTTTTCTTCTTCCCAAAATGACCCCTGAATTTTTGAATTTTATTGATATTGATGCTGCATTTTATGTTGTATTTTATGCTGTTTTAAAGTCACATTTTAATCAACGTTTTATATTTGCTGTTAGCCTCCCTGAGCCCAGTTTTTAAACCGGGAACGGCGGGGTATAAATAAAAAATTTTTATTTAATAATAACATTAATAATAATAATAATGTGGTACTGAATCACTGGCAATGGGAGTTGTACTCCACAACATCTGGAGCATACCACATTGATTCGCGCTCTCTCGACTTCATCCGACACATTGCTCAGGCTGTGGGAATCAGGTAGCAGTTATATAAGACCACCCAGGTGGCTCCTGTTGGCTTTCCAGCTCACCTGATCTGGATCTGCTCATGAGCTGCAGTGCACCTTTCCAGGCTGTTCTGTGACAGCCCTGCAGCGCAGCGAAACTTTCACAACCAAGCATTTTAATCAAGGCGAAGGTGCTAATTAATCAGATGCAGCAGATTTGTAAACAGTTTTTAATATGTGCATAGGAAAACTGGATATAGAAAACATGGAGGGGCACTCCCTCTCATACAGAGGAGAAATGCCTCTTCTAAGATACTGGGAGATGTATCAACTTGAAACAAAAGAAAGCATTAATCCTGATTCAGAGATATAAATTTTACCTATATGACAATTAATCAGCTGACCAACTCATTCCTATGACTGATCAAGTAAAAAGCCACTAATTTAGGCTGCAGCTCTATAATTGAACTTTTGGAATGAATTGTTGTAATATGTTGTGGGCAGCAGCTTAGTTATTTTTTATATTTTTTTTAAGGGCCTTTGAAATAATTTATGTCTACTGGGACAGGCCAAGTGGCCAAGTGATTAGGAGCAAGTTTCCCCTGTTGCCAGAGGCTGGAGACAAGCAACAGGGCATTGCTATTAAATGGTGTCCAGGGAGCTTCTAAGACTGGCCATGCGTGAGGACAGAATGTTGAGCTGGATGGACCTTGGCATGATTCACTGGGGATCTTCTGGTGTTCTTACCCCTTTCTACTCCTTTGAGAAGTCCCTCTTGGATGGGAAGGTCCATAGTCCAGTGGTGGTGCCAGCTGTGTTGCATGTAGAACGTCCTAGCTTCAATCCCCAGTATCTCCAGGTAGGACTGGAAGATAATGTGGGATCAAGCCAATGCTGAAACCCTGGACAGCTGCTGTCAATCACCGTAGCCAGTCTGGACCTAGATGGGCCAGTTGACTCAGTATAAATCAGCTTCCTGGTTTGTATGCATGGCGCTGCTTCACTGAGACAATGGCGCTGAGTGCCTGACATGCACGGTGACATCATCCTTTGAAGGTTGCAAAGTCACTTTGTGGGTGAGTTCATTGCCTACCTGTGTGGGGGGGGAAATCACCTAAACAAATTCAAGACAAGTAGAGGTCTTAAGGTGGATGTTAAGTGCTTGTCCTCTGGTCTAAATGGGGTGCCTTTCTCTGCCAAGAGAGCCATGGCCGCTTGCCAAAGGAAAAGGAAAAGGGGGGGAAAGCCCTTAATTACAACTATTAATAGTTGGCTGATATGCGTCATCTTCCTCCCAAGGGATGTATCACTGCAATGTTACCAAAGGTCTGGATAATACATCTGGGGAAGAAGGGGATGATTAGATGCAATAGGGGCAGAAGGAATATGTTTTTCAGTAGTTCATGGGCAAACTAAATCAGAGCAGAATGGCATCTTTACAACCAGAACACTTCAACACACACACACACACACACACAAACCAATGCTTTCGATATCACAATATGTGATATCAACTACCACACTCCTTGATTTGCTTGGCAGGGGGGGGCATAAGAAAAATCCAATTTGTAAAAATTAGTAAAATGGATATATGAACCAGAGTGCGGTGTGCGAACAAGGCTCCTGGTTCAGGCCCACATAATATCTTTATCCACTTTCTCAAATGTCAGGGCTGGGACCACCATGCCTGTGATGTGGAAGAATGGCTCCCCATCAAAGTAGCAGCCTAGTGGTTTGACTCAGCAGAAGGCAGTTCCTTACATCCTTATAAAACCACATTATGTCTTTTCCATTGTGTTCCAGCCCTCAAAACTCTTTAGGGATTGATTATAGGGGTTGGTGTGACCTTTGCTGCAATTATTATCCATCTGTGTTCTGTGCAATTATTATTTATGTTGTCGAATCCCCTGGTGGTGAAATTAAAATAGAGCAGAGATAGAAGGTTTCCCCCACCCCACCCCTCCTTCCCTCCCTTCTCCAGCTCCTGGATATTTTTTCTTCTCCTCTTTAACAACCTAGCCCTCCCAGGAGAGCACTTGATACATCCTCATGTTTCCTAGAGACTGTGGTTCGATAGGATGACAGGTAATTACTGGTTGGGAGTTTCCAGATGTGTATGTTCAAGCTGAAAGAGTTGTCCAGTGTGGTGGGAAGTGAGATGTTTGGAGAGGTCCCCTTTTTTTTGCCAAGCTCCCAGCTGTGCTCGGGGTGTTGTCTAACTGAAGATGCTCCTTGATGTGCTCTCAAATTCTTCCTCTTAAAAGAGCCAGAATAACACACAGGGTTTTGCCCCATCCAGAGAGCTTTCTGTAGCTTGGGAAGATGGGAATCTGCCTTATACCTTGAGAGCCAGTGTGGTGTAGTGGTTGGAGTGCGGGACTAAGGACTGGGAATTTTTGTTATTGTTTATTCGTTTAGTCGTGTCCGCCTCTTCGTGACCCCATGGACCAGAGCACGCCAGGCACTCCTGTCTTCCACTGCCTCCCGCAGTTTGGTCAGACTCATGCTGGTAGCTTCGAGAACACTGTCCAACCATCTCGTCCTCTGCCGTCCCCTTCTCCTTGTGCCCTCCATCTTTCCCAACATCAGGGTCTTTTCCAGGGAGTCTTCTCTTCTCATGAGGTGGCCAAAGTATTGGAGCTTCAGGATCTGCCCTTCCAGTGGGCACTCAGGTCTGATTTCCTTCAGAATGGAGAGGTTTGATCTTCTTGCAGTCCATGGGACTCTCAAGAGTCTCCTCCAGAACTCCAGGACTGGGAGAGCTGGGTTCAAATCCCTACTCAGCCATGAAGCTCATTGGGTGACCTTGGGCCAATCACTGCTTCTCAGCCTAACGTAACCCAGGGGGTTGTTTTGAGGATAAAACACTACCATCTCTAACTCCTTGGAGAGAAGGTGGGATAGAAATAAAATAAATAAATAAAAATATGCCAAGTCAGACTTGTTGATCTGTCTAGCTCAGTATTGTCTACACCAACCAACAGTGGCTCTCTGAGGTTTCAGGCAGGAGTCGCTTCCCAGCCCTACCTGGAGATGCCTGGGATTGAGTCTGGAACCTTGTGCGTGCAAAGCAGATGTTCAGCCACTGAATTATGACTCTTCAGAGATGGAGCTGCAGCATATAGCTTCAAGTCATTGAACAGGCCCCATGGCTTTCTTGATTCTGCCATGGAAAGTTTGAGCTCTGCCAGGCTCTAGACCAAAGATGGAGAACTGCAACCCCAGTCAAACCTGACCCTCCAAACCTCTCTGCCTAACCCTCTGGACTCTACGCCCACACCACAGCCACTCTCCCTGAGCCATGTTCCTCCCTGGCCATGCTTTCCAGCCTCCTTGAGTGTTCCTGGCTTTCTTGAGACACATTCTTGAACTCCAGCAATGCCATTTGCTTGCCAGGGATTGAGGACAGAGAGCTGTGTGTGTAGGAACTAGCTTACTACGCAAAGGTAAAACTTACTCCAATTGCTCCACCCACTTTTGCTTCTGGCTCCACCCATCATGGGCATGTGGCTCTCATATTGAAAAAGGTCACCTACCACTGGTCTGGACCATTGGTCCTCTGTTTTGGATTGTGTAATAGATTCTGTCTGCTCTGATCAGCCACAAACAGACTTCAGAAGGCCTTACTTTCAGTGGTTGCAGGAAGAAGGTGTCACCTGATGTCCTAATGACACCAGGCAATTCCAGCCCCTCCCACCTGCCAAAATTGGCCCACAGAAGCGTGTGGATGAGTAATAAGGATCTGACCCAATTGCCAGATTTAAAACACTTAATTGATGCAACAAAAAACAGCATAAAATACAGTATAAAACATGAATAACAATAAATTCAGAATTCAAAAATCAATTTAGGGGGAAAATCCATCCAATAAACATTAGATGATCACCAGTGCTAGCTGGCTAAATTAGTTCTATTTGGGACCAGGGGAGAATTAGCTGTGGAATCCCAGAGCGGGTAATCTTCATAAAAAGGGGAAAGGGAGGGATGGAAGGGGAATAAAAGATCAGGCTAAGTTCAAATTGAAAGCCAGGTGGAATAGCCCTTTCTTACAGGCCCTGTGGAAGGAAGTTCAATCCTGCAGGGCCCTGGTCTCATGGGACAGAACATTCTACCAGGTCGGAGCCATCACTGAGAAGGCCCTGGCCCTGGTGGAAGATAATCTGACTTCCTTAGGGCCCAGGACCTCTAAACTCTGATTAATCATGGACCTTAAGGTCCTCTACGGGGCAGACCAGGAGAGGCGGTCCCGTAAATACAAGGGCCCTAAGCCACAAAGGGCTTTAAAACTCAAAACCAGCACCTTAAACCTGACCCGATACTCCACCGGGAGCCAGTGCAACTGGTAAAACACTGGGTGAATATTCTCCCATGGCAGGGACTCCGTGAGGAACCTCGCTGCAGCATTTTGCACCCGCTGCAGTTTCTGGGACAATTTCAAGGGCAGAACATTCCACCAGGTCAGACAGTTAAGCTTTGGAACTCACTCCCACAAGAGGCAGTGATGGCCAACAACCTAGATGATTTAGACAAGAGGAAAAGACAAATTCATAGAGGAGGGGGCTATTGATGGCTACTTGTCCTGGTGGCAATGTTCTGTCTCCATGGTTGGAGGCAGCAATATCAGTTGCTGGAAAACCACAGGAGTGGAGAGGGCTCTTGTGGTTGGATCCTGCTTGTGAGTTACCCACTGAGGCAAAGAACAGGATGCTGGAGTCGGTGGGCCACTGGTCTGATCCAGAAGGCTCTTCTTTTGTTCTCAGCCAACTGAATCCATGGAATCCATCATCACTTCAGTGTGACCCTTTCACACAAATTCAGGCCTTGGGGGCCCTTTGTGTTCTGAGCTCCCAAAGCAAGAGGGAGAATTTCATCCCAGCTCCTCCCTCCCAATAACTCATCCTGCTCTGGATGGATCTCCAAAGAGGGGATGCTGTTTTTACAAGGAAAGGAGGAGTTTGCCACCTGCAACATCTGAATTACGGTCACAGTGTGGGAAGCATTGCAGAACTTCATTACTCTCGCCTGTCATCGGGGCCATCACCAGAAGAGGAAATATATAGCCACCATTACAGGAGCTTTACACTCTGTAGTTTATCTCTCTAACGGTGTGCTATGATCAGCCTAATTAGACTGTATCAACTACTCCAGGTTTGCTACTGGTGGCAGAGGCTCCCCTCATTGTTTGGTCAGCAGAGAGCACTCAGTGCATGATTTAGCACTGAAATTAAATTTTAAGCATAGCTTCCCCTTTGATTACCCACTGACTATCTTTTAAGGAAGTCGTTAGCTTTGTTTCTCTTCCTTCTCTCGCTGCAAGTCCAGTGCCCTTCTGCATGCAGAATATAAATCCACAGGCAGAAGGAATCGCAACGCTTGCTGCCGTGCCACTTTTAGGCAGGGTGGTCTGTGCTTGGTGACTGTGAGGTTGCTGTTGCCGTTTCAAGCAAACAAACAATACAAATATTGAAGAGATGCAGGCCAAATTCTGCGCTGAGACAGCCTGAACTCAACAAATCATGAAGCTCAAGCCGATGTCAAGGAATCTGCATTTTCAAATAATAATATTTTATTGTTTTTGATGAATGCATTTATTTGTGCTAAATCTCCAGTTTCTTAAAAGTTCCCCTCCTCTGTGTATGAGGCTGTGCTTGTGTGGGAACCAGGGTTAACTATTCTCCCAACCCTTAGGATTAACCAGGGTCAACTAGTCTCCCAACCCTTAGGATTAACCAGGGTTAACTATACTTCCAACCCTTAGGATTAACCAGGGTCAACTATTCTCCCAACCTTTAGGATTAACCAGGGTCAACTAGTCTCCCAACCTTTAGGATTAACCAGGGTAAACTATTCTCCCAACCCATAGGATTAACCAGGGTCAACTATTCTCCCAACCTTTAGGATTAACCAGGGTCAACTAGTCTCCCAACCTTTAGGATTAACCAGGGTTAACTATTCTCCCAACCCATAGGATTAACCAGGGTCAACTAATCTCCCAACCCTTAGGATTAACTAGGGTTAACTATTCTCCCAACCTTTAGGATTAACCAGGGTTAACTATACTTCCAACCCTTAGGATTAACCAGGGTCAACTATTCTCCCAACCTTTAGGATTAACCAGGGTCAACTAGTCTCCCAACCTTTAGGATTAACAAGGGTTAACTATTCTCCCAACCCTTAGGATTAACCAGGGTCAACTAGTCTCCCAACCTTTAGGATTAACCAGGGTTAACTATTCTTCCAACCCCTTAGCTTCCAACTGCTCTCATGGCTGCAGATGTGGAGGAAGGAGAAGTTGGGATTAATCCCAGCCTACAGCACTGGTGCAAAGTTATGTTCTGCTTCTTCCCTGCCCTGCCCCAAATGTGCCACTCACACGGAAGACTTCTCCTTCTTGGGAAGCAGCACTCTCTGCTTCTGTGGTTTCCAGCAGCTGCTACCCAGAAAGCTTTACTGCCTCTGAACATGGAGGCAGAGCATACCATCATGGTTAGTAGCCACTGAGAGCACCACCTTCCATGAATTTGTCCAAACCTCTTGTGAAGCCATCCAAGTTGGTGGCCAGCACTGCCTCCTGTTGGAGCGAGTTCCAAAGTTGACCCGTGTGTTCGTTGCCCAAATGACATTGCTGACAGATGCTAGATGGGGGACTATCAGCAAGAGGGCTTTACCCTGTACCACACAAATTATGGTGGTTCCTGCCAAGATCTCCTGGGAGCTGTAACATTTATTCTCATCTATTCGGGGCCAGGCACAGTCTTTAAATCACAAATTGATTTAATTTGCTGTCTACTTTTTATCTTATTTTTAGGGTGGAATGGATGGGTTGGTGATCCTTAAACCACTTGTTATATTGCGTGTGTGTGTGTGTGTGTATGTGTGTGTGTGTGTGAATGCTTCTATGAAAGTTTTCTATTTGTGTATACAGCGCACATTTGACTTTTCATATTTTGCTTTGATAATGTCCTTGATATTTTGTTAACTATCTTGACTGCCTGAAAGGTGGCGTGTAATTTTTATGCCTTAAAAGAAAAGAAACAGTTGCTTTCATCACTCTAACACAGCAGTTCTCAACCTGTGGGTCCCTAGATGTTGTTGGACTACAACTCCCATCATCCCGGAGCTCTGGCCTTGCTAGCTAGGGGTGATGGGAGTTGTAGTTCAACAACATCTTGGGACCCACAGGTTGAGAAAGGCTGCTCAAACATGTTGTTTGCTTCCAGCCCCTCCCAGAAAGAAAACACTAGGCAAAGGTAGTAGATGGGTAACCAGGGCCATGACTTTGCTAAGATGTCCAGACAAGGAGATCTGCAATACTCCAGCAGTGGGAAAACACTGATGCAGAAGGTGGCTGTTTACCTCCCCCAGAGTGGTTTCACAATCAAACCCTCCTCCCAGAGAGCTCTGGGAATTGTAGTTCTGCAAAAGGAATAGGGGGTCTCCTGACAACTAGCAACACCTTTAATGAACTACAGTTCCCAGGTCTCTTTGAGGGAAACCCTGACTGTTTAAAGTGGTTTAATAATGTCTTAAATGTACATTTCAGATGTGGCCTATGTGCATTCCACCCCATTTCTGCACAGCCCCAAATTTAATCAGTTCTACCCCATTTCTATGCAGATCCTCAAAGAGAACCCCCCCCCCCATACTTCAGACACAGTGGCCTACAGATAATTATAAACAAGGCAGTCCCCGTCCTCAGGCCTAGCATTCTAAGAAACAAAACAAAATCACGACACAAAAGGAAAATGGGTTGGGAGGGAGGAGGAAATAAGCAACCTTGGGTGCAGATTCTTAGATCAACCACTGCGTGTGAGGCTGGCTTTTCCTAAAAAAAAGAGATGAGTGCTGAATTATCTGCCGTTCCAGAAAGAGTAAGTGGTGCACTGGGAGTTTGAGTCCAAATGGGTGCAAAAGGGTTAACCAGAAAAGCACAGGAGAGCTTTCCCTGTCCCTGGAGTGCAAAGGCAGGCCACAGGTGCAATCGCTGCTCCTCTTGTTTCTCACAGCTTTTTGTAATTTTTTCCTGAATTGGGCGGGGGGAGGGGAGAGAGAGTTTGCTAGCTGCTGTTCCTTCTGGAGCTCCTCCACGTTTGGCTTTAGGGTCCTGATAGAAGTCCAGAGGCCGTACTCCCTTCTGTTATTCCTGCAGCAGTTCTAGCTGGCTAGATCTTCTTTGCCAAATGTGCTGATGAATCAACACGGGCTCAGGTGTGCGCTGGAAGAGCCAGGTGGCTTAATAGAGCAGCCTTCGCTGTTGCAAAGACTGGACCCTGCTGCCTCTGCTATTGCTTTGCCTAAGCATCGCTCGGGATCCAACCATTCCCCCTTTGAGTAGGTGAGTAGGAACAGGAGAGCAGCCTCATGGATTCAGGGCATTTCAGTTCTCCTTTTCTAAACTTTGTTCCCTCCTGTGCAGCCCAAAGTCATGATGCTCCCCCGCCCCCCCGGAAAGAACATGGTAGAATGCTCTATTGAAATGTGTCTCTCACTTTCTCTGTGTGTAATTATCAGTGTGGACCAGAGGTTCCCACATTTATTTGGTCTACCACCCACTTTTCAGAAAAGAAAAAAAAACTCGGTGTCCCCCTGGAAATCTACTTCCCTTAAGTGGACAAACAGAAAGATACAGTGACAAATATGTGGGGGTTTTTAAAAAATGTATCTATACAGTGGTACCTCGGGTTAAGAACTTAATTCGTTCTGGAGGTCCGTTCTGAAACTGTTCTTAACCTGAGGTACCACTTTAGAGAAGAAGAAGAGTTTGGATTTGATATCCCGCCTTTCACTCCCTTTCAGGAGTCTCAAAGCAGCTAACATTCTCCTTTCCCTTCCTCCCCCACAACAAACACTCTGTGAGGTGAGTGGGGCTGAGAGACTTCAGAGAAGTGTGACTGGCCCAAGGTCACCCAGCAGCTGCATGTGGAGGAGCGGAGACGCGAACCCGGTTCCCCAGATTACAAGACTACCGCTCTCAACCACTACACCACACTGGCCGCATTTAGCTAATGGGGCCTCCCGCTGCCGCTGCACCGCCGGAGCACGGTTTCTGTTCTCATCCTGAAGCAAAGTTCTTAACCCAAGGGACTATTTCTGGGTTAGCAGAGTCTGTAACCTGAAGCGTCTGTAACCCGAGGTACCACTGTATCTCTACCTACGTCCTATAACAGAGGACTCACAGATCGAACATATAGGAATGGTTTTTCAAAACTGGATGAGGAGTTGGATCAGGCCCTGGGATTAAAAACCCATGGGGAGGACTGGAGTGAAGCCTGCCAGCTCAGTCTGATCCACCCCATGGGCGGGGGCAGCACTGTACACCGCCTGCCATTGGCCAAATAATCAGGAAAGCTGTGATCCACTCCCCAGGCCTGGATCGCTGGATCCAGGGGAGGTGTTGTCGTCGCCATCCCACAACAGCACCCAACCTGTCAGTAAATGACTTTACACAACAAATGAAACGTGTATGAACAGTTTTCCAAACATTTTCCTCTCTGCTCTTCTTTTTGTTTATGCTTCCACTGCCACCTTATTTTTATTCAACACCACCCAATTGTACCTGAGGCTACTGCCGCCCCCTGGATCGTTCCAGCATCCCCTGGGGTGTGGTATCACCCACTTTGGGAAACACTGATGTAGACCCTCAGGAACAGTGTTGTGTGGGCTTGAGGGGAGCTTCTCAGGCAGGAGGCTCCCCAGAACAAGCAAATGGGTGAGTTTTGACTGATGGGAAAGGAAAGGGGAGGCAGTCAGATGTCAGATAATGGGAAGACATTTTTCTGCTGGTCTAATGAGATGCCCAGCAGCTTGGCAACCACTGATGATATGAACATCTACCCACATACTCAGAAGACCACTGTTGTAGCTCTCCACCTCCTCTACATGCAGAAGATCCTAGGTTCAACCCCCAACATCTTCAGGTAGGCCTAGGAAACGTTCCTTCCTGAAACCCTGGAGACTATGCTTCCTACTTTCCCATCTCCTTATTAAGGTAAAGGTAAAGTGACCCCTGACCATTAGGTCCAGTTGTGGCCGACTCTGGGGTTGCGACACTCATCTCGCTTTACTGGCCGAGGGAGCCGGCGTACAGCTTCTGGGTCATGTGGCCAGCATGACTAAGCCACTTCTGGTGAACCAGAGCAGCACACAGAAACGCCGTTTATCTTTCCGCCGGAGCGGTACCTATTTATCTATTTGCACTTTGACGTGCTTTCGAACTGCTAGGTTGGCAGGAGCAGGGACTGAGCAACGGGAGCTCACCCCGTCACGGGGATTCGAACCGCCGACCTTCTGATCGACAAGTCCTAGGCTCTGTGGTTTAACCCACAGCACCACACGCGTCCCATCTCCTTATTACCAGTTCCTAAAAAACCCCAAAGTGTTGCAGAATGGGGTCTCTTTGCTGCCAGAGGAAGGAAAGCTCTGTAGTAGCCATAAGAGTTAAATAGAATCTCCACACTCGGAGGAAATGTACCTCTGAGCTATCGGTTGCTAGAGGACCAACACTATGGAAGGATGGCCAGCCTGCCTATGGAATGCAACTCTCCAATTGCAGGCTCCCTGGAGAAAGTTGGCTAGCAGTTGATGGAAAGAGGATGCTGGAGAAGATCAAATGTTTGTTCGATGCTGCATAGATCATATGTCCTGATGTGTTCTTTTTCTTTTCTCTTTTCCAGGCTGTGCCTTCCTAACATACTGTGAAAGGGAGTCAGCTCTTAAAGCCCAGAGTGCGCTGCACGAACAGAAGACACTGCCAGGGGTGAGTCCAGATTGACTTTTTGCTCGGCACAATTTTTGCAATGTCTTGGTTCCTTTTGGAAGATGCCGATGGAGTAAACAAATGACCGGTCGCTCGGGGTGACTTTTGGTTTGCGTTGGATGAATGGAAACCAATGCTTTCTCATCCATGTCTTTCTGGGAGAGATCAACTCCTTCCCATTGCGTGGGAGAACCTAACTGGGGCCAGATCTTGCTGGCTTTTTGAAATACTTTCAGAATCTGGATATATCTGTGTAGTGACTTTTTTCCAGGGTGGGGAATGCGCAATGCCTTTACCGACAAAGTTCACTTTCAGAATGGCAGTCTTGACTATTGCGTTCTCACACAAAACACAATCCCAATGGGGCTGGCACTGTTGCTTTTGCATTTTGATTAGTTCTAGGAAGTGGGAAGCCAGTTTCTAGGAGGAAAAGGAAGAAATTGGGTGAGAAAGACATGGATGAATCTGGAAAGAGAGGAAATTGGGTTTGAGCAACATCAGCAGGACCAGAAAAGCTGAAATAAATTTAGAGCAGCGCTGGCAAAACCTTTGGACCTCCATATGGTGGTGGTTCAACTTCAACTCCCATCAGCTCAGGTCAGCATGGCCAATGATTAAGCTGCTGGGAGTTGGAATCTTACAACATCTCGTGGGCACCATGTTGGCTATCCATGGGCTAGAGGGACATGTTGAATAACTGGGGTATGGGGAGACAGTGCTTGACTGAGGATAGAGTTACAGACACATCTATGGAAAGGGCTACTATGTTTGACGACTGGGTATGGATATCCATAAGAAATTTGAGAGGGAAGATGAGAAGGCAGAAGCAGTCAATTTGCCCGCGTGTGTATGTGGTTTTCAACATATACCTATGCATGCTTACCACAAAGTTGATCCCACTGTATTCAATGGGACTTACTCCCAGGAAAGTATGCAAAGGATTGTAGCCTCAGGGTGGATTTCAAAGTCTCGCCTACCAGCATTCGCAGAGCATAGAGATGAAAAGGAATCTTGCATACATTTTGGAAATTATTTCCAAATTAGAAATTTAGATTTGGTATTTGAAGCTGGCGCCTTGGTTAAGAGACCACTGGGGATCCCATGTGTGGGTATGACAAATGCAGAGGATTTAAGAAAAAAAAGAAAGAAATCAAAATATGGAATTTAAAGGGGTCAAGAACTGACAAGGTTGGACTTGTGTAAGCTTTTTCCGTGAACCGCCCTGAGACCTCCGGGTATAGGGGGGTATATAAATTCAATAAATAAATAAATAAGCTTTAAAAATAAATTTCATTACCAATACTTGCATCCTGACATATGAATGCTTTGTTGCTAATACCTGAAGTGTTACACTTTATTTTAAATTCTTTCAGATTTCTGGTTTGACAATTTGTGTTTGTTGCTCCATATTTTTGAGTCTTATGTTCCAGATTAACCTTGCCCCCGGCAACTTTCTGTCAGCACAGGTACTTAGTCCACCACCCCTCAAGACGGTTAATATGGCTAGGCATTTCCACCATCCCATAATTTTCTCAGCTCTCCAGTTGTCTGTGATAAACTAAACCGCCGTGGTATGCCAGCGCTGTTCATGCAGTTTTTGTGGTCAACAACATGTTTCAGCTAAATATTTTGTATGTAATAGATACCTTTGCATAACCCTTTGAAATAAATTTTCCCCCTACTTGGCTTAGCTCCAGCTTTCATGGTGAAGTGGCTCCAGTGTTGCTGTTGTTTTTGACCTTGCTAACAAATGAGTTCTTACTATTTTCTTCTCTTTGGCGATCTCTGCTTCAGTTTCAAGAGACAGGTGTTGGGTATTTTCCTTCCTTTTTTTTTAAGAGGTATGTCATGTGCTTGATCATGTGACCAAAACAAAGGCCTCATGACCAAAGTGACACGTTCAGCTCATAGCCAGAAATGATGTGTATTGGATAAGGCATTTGTTTTGACAGCTGGTGACGATATTTTTGGTCATGCTGTATATTGCGTGTTTTGGTCACGTGACCAAGAGCATGGTGATGACATCATCACACTGTGACAAGAAGCGGGTCTGACCTACTGACCAAAACTGTGTTAGTTAGGTCCACTAAAGTTGAATGGTATTGTTTTCAAAGCCTGCTAGAAAGGGCATTCTATGCCCTTTTAAAATGTGTGTTTTTTTTGGGGGGGGGAGTGCTATTGGGTTGTTGTTTTTATTTTTATTATGTATTTTGTAGTTTTATATCTTGATTTTATTGTGTGAACCGCCCTGAGACCTTCGGGTATAGGACGGTATATAAATTCAAATAATAATAATAACAGAAAGTTTTCTGTTTGGGCATGCCTACTCAAAAAAGTAATTTTAGCACACAGTTTCTTCTGTGAACCGCCCTGAGACCTTCGGGTATACGGCGGTATATAAATTCAAATAAACAACAATGATAAATAATATTGTTTCATTATGTATACTTGTTTTAAAACTGCTGATTTCATTTATATTTTGACTTTTTATGTCAACTCATTTTAACACACACAAGCACATCTGCTGAATATTTTGTGGTGTTTTATGTAAACTGCTTAGAGGTGTCCATTGATTAGAGTGGCGTATAAATCTTGTTAAGTAAATAAAAGGACATAATTATCAACCCGGAAACTGGAAGGGGGCAAAAAAGAGAGGAGGAAGCAACTCATCCAATAGCTCATTGACTGAAGGTCTGCCTTTTCCATTTTGCCCAAGTAAGTGATTCAGCGTCTGTCCTTTCACTCTAGCTCAAAGCCTGAATCAAGGCATTTTTAAAAAAACCCAAAACTAATCTGCACATGAATGCAAATGTTTGGTGGTGTGGCTCACCTTGGCCTCTGTACATGAGAGCTGGCCTTCTGGCTGCCTGTCTTTGTGTTTTTGCACAGCTATTGCTGCTGTAATATTCTACTGTAATTATTTCCAGGCCGTGCTTTGCAAAGTGACAGGAATATGTTTTGTGTATTTCCGCATGATATGTGGGGGGGTATAAAGTCAGCTGCTGGAGTCATTGCATGACTTCTGAGCTTGCGTAGATATGGATTTGACAAGTTTTTATGATACTTTCAGGGGAAGGAGGGTTCTCTTAAAAAAAAAAAAATGGGTGAGGAGGGAGGAAGAGAGTGAGAGGGTGGGGAAAGAGAAGAGTGGGTTATATTTTGCGGCAAGTTGAGCCAAATGCAAAACATTGAATCTCCTTCCTTTTCTCTCTCCTTCCCTTTGTGCTAAGTGGTTTGGATAGTCTCCCCTTTCTCCATACAGAGGCGGAGCAATTCTTGCCAACTCTGGGCACTTTCAGATCCGTAACATTGTTTGCTGATGGTTGTTTATATTTTTACATATAATAGAATAGTGGGATGATGAAGTATATTAGTTCTTTAATAATTTATAGAAATGCTTTGATGTTGCAGTAATTACATTAAAGGTCACATATCAAAGGTAATTTGGGTGAGCAGCTGTGATGGTTTCTCAAAAGCAATCAATACTGCTGTCCGTGGTGCTGATTTCACCAAGGGGCCTTCCAGATTAAAGGAAGCTTATTACCAGCCAGACATACACAGGGGAAATCAAGAACAGATTGAGGAGATGCTTTGCTCTCTTCCCCCACCTACAATTAACACTGTTCCCCCTTAATCTGTGCTAATCCTTCATACGGGGACAACCACCGGCATTTTCAGACAAATTAGGTGAGTGGTCTGTTTGATGGAGGGGAGGGAGGGGGTGGAAAGCAGGACTGTAAATCGAGCCAACCATAGTTTCGATTTTTATCTCGGTTTTATGTGTGTACTTTGTGAGAGATTCAAATACATACATACATACATACATACATACATACCATGCTCAGGGTGGCTTGAACATGAAAAAAATACATAACTGCAACTTCACAAAAGTAGTCATGAACAATAAATAAACATTTAAAAATAAGCAAAACTGAGCAATTTCCACAAAAATCACAAGATCTAAGTCCTAAACCACACCCCAGCACAATATTCCATTCAGCAGCCTCAACTTTTGTAGCTGGAGTCAGTCAGGGCCCTGCCCTCCAAGGACAGGTTGCAAAAGGCTTGCAAAGTAGGGAGTGATAAAAATCTGCAATGAAAAAAAAACTACCATATCAGAATTGCATCCCCATGATCTAGGAGGGGGGAAGCAAATGCAATCTAGACCGTGACGACGCAGGAGACTTGAGGAAAATGTTCCTACAGCTATGTTTCAATATTTACTGTTCCACCAACCCCTCCCTGTCTCAAATTGGCTCCCCTAGGAAATGAAATTTGGGGTGGCTATATAATTATCATAATTGTAATATTATGCTAATTGTTAACAATTAGCATTATCATATTATTGGGGTACATACACACACAGTCATCATTCCAACTCCAAATTGCAATCCAGGCAACTTCCCCCTTTCTCCCTCCTCCCCCTTCTGAGGTTAATGTCAGAGGATAATGTTGTGAAATGTAATTACACTATCAAGATCAGCTTTTATTTATGATCCGAATAAACTGAGCTCATGTCTAATAAGCACAGTGGTATATTTCTCTCTCTTCGCCCTCCCCACCCCTTCCGGCAACTTTTCATCTTCTTTGCTAAGAGGGAGCAGGTCATATGGTAGACGGGGCTGCCTCTTTGCATTACCTCACCGGATCACTACTAAGGCTCCAGAGGAGAAATAGCGGAACTGGGGGAGCTAGCAAACTGTTAACTTCAGCAGTTTAGGTGGCTTTCCAGATGCCAGGTTCCATTAAAATCCATGCCTCAGAGAGAAAGCAGAGGGCATGTGAGAAACGTCTTAAGTGTTGCGTTTGATTTCTTCTTGGCAGGTTATGGAAAACGGGGATTTGCTTGAGAGTGTAACAGTATCCCATAGATAAGGAATCCTACAGATAATCATGTATCCTGCCACTGAAGTACTATAACAGGGAAATGATGTTGCTAATAGAGCTGGCACAAAATAGTCTTCTTAGTTTCATTTTCAATTTTGCTATTGTGGACAAGCCCCTTGGTATTCTACTGTGCTTTCAACTTACTCCCTCTCTCTCAAAATCTAGTTTTTGTCTCCATCCTGGACCTAGGAGGAAGGGTGCACAAGTCATCCAAGGCTTTATTTTAAAAATGCCCCTTTAAAATGTGTTTTTTGGGGGAGGGGCTAGTGGGTTGTTGTTTTTATTTTTATTATGCATTTTGTGGTTTTATATCTTGATTTTTATTCTGTGAAATGTCCTGAGACCCACGGGTATAGGGCGGTATATAAATTAAATCAATCAATCATCTGAAAGCGAAAAGTTCCACATATACCAGATTCTTGGGAAAAGTTGGGGTCTCTGGATGATACAAATGGGGCAGTTGTAGCTTGCTACTAAGCTTCATCATGCATAATGTCTCTCTTGCTCAGCTGTCAAGGAAGGGAACCTCCAGGCCAGGGACCAAAGACCAAAGAAAAAGAGGCCTTAAAAGAGCACTTTGAATAAAAAGTCACACAACTTTTCTTCAAGAGCAACTGGACTAGTTTGTTCAAAGAATACATAACTGGTCTTGCATACTATCTCAGATACTTTCTAAGGACCAAATGAGCTTTCCTTGAAGAAGAGATGTGTGACTTGGGATATGCCGATCAATTACACTCAGCACGTCTTGTTGATTTCACCTCCATTTATCTTTACAGGGCTGGGAAGATCACATGTTTTCATATTTCCCATATCATCTTCTTCTTGTTTGAATGAATGAATGAGTGAATCTTTATTTGCGTCAGCCATCGGCCATAGCAATAAAACAACAATACAATATACAAAGGATAGAAATAAAAAGTCAATTATATAAAATACATTTTAGGGTTTTGAATCAATAGTCAAATAGTGGATCTTATTCTGATTGCCCCAGCTAAGAGCCTTGCAACCTTTGCTGTCACCTGCTCATCTTGATCTGCCAAGACACTGTGGCAGTGGCTGGGTGACCCGGAATGGACAATAAAAGAGGAATGATAACCTCATTCCTCAAGTCTTTATAAGAAGTGCAAGCCAGAAGGGCATGTGCCACTGATTCAGTACTGCCATCTCCACAGGGACATAAGAGTTTTTCATGTGGAATCTGTTTGTTTGTTTTAACTAGCATGGCAAGGAATAGTGATTTAGATCAGCCTTTCCTCAATTTGTTTGCTGTGTTCATTGATGATATTTTTTGGGGGGAAGTGGGCACTTCAACGTCAGAGTCTGCAAATTTTGCCTGGAAGTGGTTCAATCCTGCCAGAGTTATAGGATGTGATTTAGCAGAGTGTGTAGCTCCCATTCTTAGTTGAACTCTTGCATCTGGATTTCTTCCTCCTCCTGCTGCTGTTTCTGCAGCCATGCCCTCCTAATGTCAGTTGCAGTTGGGTCAGCAGCAGCATATGAGCAAAAAGACTCAATTGGCTGACTGAATCTGCTGAACGCACACAAACCATTTGCTATGCCCTTAAGACTCTTTTTTGAAGGGAAACTGATCTAATTGTTCCCTAGGGAGAATCTTGCCTTTTTTCTAAAGTTAAAATAAAACACAAATAATAAGAAAGATGAAAAGGTATTGGGCTTGGGGGGGGGGAGGGAGAGACAGATTTAAGGGGGAAGTGGGAATGAAAGGCCTGGAGAAACTATTTTGCTTTGCAAAATATTGGGACAACAGCAGCACTGTGGTTCCACTGAGGAAGGGTCACAGGTCTGTTTCAGATGTTCTGCTTTGCATGCAGAAGGTATCTCCATGAGGGCCCCTGTCTGAAACTGTGGAGATCCACTGCTAGTCAATGTGAGCTAGAGATTTGTCTCTGTATAAGGGAGCTTCCTTTGTTCCTATGAGTTCACAAGTTCCCCACAAATTTGGCAACCAAACAATAATGCGATGGAATAAAATCTGGTCAAAATGAAGGTGGGGAGGGGGGGACATGGGAGAAGCTGTTTCTCATTACAAGGCTTTTTCTTCTTCTTCCTCTTCTTCTAGTCAGTTTGACAGTATTTCAAAGCTTGCCAGCTAAGATGAAACACCTGAGTCCTATCTCTTTTGTAAACATTAAAAGTTCCATTTCACTAGGTAAAGATTGGCTGCTCCCATCCCCATGCCAACAACCTCTGGAATGCAAAGAGAATTCAGTCTCTCTGTTCCAGGTGAAAGAATTTTGGAGTGAGGAGTTGACACAAGTGCTCAGGTTTTAGGACAGGTGTGTGTCTGAGAGAGAGGAAGGATGCTTGAGGAATTTGATGTCTATGAATTCCAATGCAAGCTGACCTGATGTGCACCTCCCAAGCTAATGTGCATATTGTAATGTAATTATCCTTCAGATTTTGCACTTCTCTGAATTCTTCAATATGGCTTTCAGCTCGGAGAACAAACGGAAATGTATTTTGGGATGAAATGTATTTCAGAAAGCATTCATGGGGATAACTGTGTTAAAATACATATTTACAAATCTTCGTGCAGATTTTTAAATAAATAAATAAATACATTGCATTTTAATGCAAAAACCAGACAGAGCAGACTTATGAATGAAAATATTCAAAAGTTGGCGGAGGCTGAAAATAGTCTAATCTGCCCATCCATTATAACATCTGGTGTTCTTACAGCACATCTCACACTCCATCTTATCTCAGGCCTCCCCTTCATCGTCACATCTTGCCAGGCTTTGGGGAGTGGAAACTCTCCATAGCCAGCAAACCTTATGTGGCATGACATTTTATCAAGAAGGCATGCATGCTTAATAGTCAGCAAAGGGGACCGAGGGCATGGTGCCTATTGGTAGGGCAAAAGACTGGGAGCCCCAAAGAAGGCAGAACCAGAGCTAATGATAGGCAGAGGTGGCTAATTATAGCAGGAATGGGGAACCTTTGCCCCTCCAGTTGTTGTTTGACTTCAACAGCCCTAGCCAACATGACCAATGGCCAAGGATTTTATGAGTTGCAGTGCAGGGACATCTGGATAGCTTAAGGTTCGCCATTTCTGACTTACAGTTTTGTTGCCAGTTTTCCTCCCTGTTGGGTTCTACAGAGGCAAAGCTGAAACTAGGGATGAAGAAGCTGACATTCAGGTCCATCCTCTGGGCTGGTTGTAAGGAAGAAAGCATGGCTAACAGGTGGGTGGTGCAGATCCAAATTCATTCAAATGGACCAATCACCACCGGCCATGGGAAGAAAAGAGAGAGAGAGGAGAGAGAGAGAGAACGCAAAGTAAGGATGGGTTCAGCAAGGCTAAGTATCCTTCTTGTTCAGACCTTTGAGCAAGTCTAACCAATGGACTTTGTATTAAAACAGGTAACTGAATCCATATCTGTTTGTGTTCCAATACATACTCTCATCATTGCATATGCTTCTTTCTCTTAGCACTTCCTGGTCTTCATATGTGGAGTGTGACAGACAAAGTGCTTCTGATTTTTGTGCGTATGTTCTGTATTTTGTTGAGTGCTGTAAAGGGCTCAGTTTGCCATTCAGAGTGGTGGCTGCACATGTGAGGGAGGGTGTGCATAACTGGGAAAATATTGGATAGCCAGCTGGGCACTGATGTTTTCTTTTTTTCCACTTTTTGAATGCTAGGTAGACTGTCTCTGCAGTAGGAGTCTGAACTTAGTTGAGCAGATCATATTTACAGTGTATATGCTAATTGAGTTGACATATTAATAGATCAAAAATCATTATATATATATATATATATATATATATATATATGCAGCTGCAGCTAGAAAATGCACATGATTGTAATTCTGAAATTCACATCCATATGATCTCATTCCACCAGGGACGCAATGAGGACCAAACTCAGTTATTCTGCAGCAAATTTCAGCTCCTGAAAAAACACAGGAGCTTCCCTAGTCTGAGCTGTGAACCACTACCAGCGGTGGACCTTGAGGTCTCCAATGTCAGCGACGCCGTGGGCGGCCCCAAAATTTAGAACCCTCTGCCTCGATTTAAAATAATAGTTGCAGTGCCACCCAGTGTGAACGGACTGGCCATGCTCCCATAAATTTACCTGTCACCGCTGAATCTAACCAGATAAAGACTATCTAGATCATCCACTGGAAAAGCTTTCAATGTCTAAAGCCCTATGTGGATATTGAGCATTGACTTCATCATCCAGGCAGAGAGATATCTAACTGTTTCTCGGGGCAAGGCATCAGCCAAAAAAAAAACAAAAAACAAAAACCCTCAGCAGAACCAATTTGTTATCATGGCTAATGTGCATAATAAGTACTGCTTGCAGGAGTTGAGTTTTGCCTTGCAGTATTTTTAACTGGAGAAGGATGGTTAAGAATTCCCCAAAGTCCTGGCCATTTGATTGCAAATTAAAAATCAGATTACAAAGGTTACAATCTCTCCATCTCCTTCTGTCTCTGTCTTCTGACACCTTTTTCATTTGGTTCTCAAAGGACAATTTCCATGGTGTTCAAGCAAAGCCTGTCATCGGGTCTTCATTTGCTTTATGTGTTATTCAATGACAACTTTTCTATTCTTGACGGGTCTGGCAGAGGCGGATCAATCTAATTTTATGTACAACTGTAAAGATGAATGATAAGTAGAAAGGAACCCGGCAAGAACAAGCTGAATAAATTATAAAGGGCAATTCATGACAGGGACAGGGGGTCCCGGGAGACAATGATATGATAACAGAAACCAAACCAGAATTTATGATGGAGTTAGTTAGCGTGTACTGAGGCTCTTAATTCTTCAGGATAGCTTTTACAACTTTTTGTGATTGGAACAATCAAAGTATTTCATTTTAAAGAGGTGCCGTATATTTGGCACTTGGTCTTCTGTGTATTTGTGGTCGATGCATATCTGAGCATAACCCACAGTTCCTAGAGGTTACCCAACTTTCAGGGCTGAGCCATGCGTGGCTCTCAGAGGGGAGTGGGGAGCCAATGGTTAGAACAGAAGACTGCAGGAATATAGATGCAGCACATAATCAATCGATTGATTGACTGATTGATTCATTGCAGCACATAGTTAAACTAGGGAACTCACTCCAACCACAAGCAGTAATGGCCACCAGTCTTGATGGCCTTAAAAGATGATTCATGAAGACATTCATAAAGGATGGGGTTATTTGATGGCTACTAACCATGATGGCGGTTATACCACAGAGCCTAGGGCTTGCCGATCAGAAGGTCGGCGGTTCGAATCCCCACAATGGGGTGAGCTCCCGTTGCTCGGTCCCTGCTCCTGCCAACCTAGCAGTACGAAAGTACACAGTGCAAGTAGATAAATAGGTACCGCTCCGGCGGGAAGGTAAACAGCGATTTCGTGCGGTGCTCTGGTTCGCCAGGAGCAGCTTAGTCATGCTGGCCACATGACCCGGAAGCTGTACGCCGGCTCCCTAGGCCAATAAAGCGAGATGAGTGCCGCAACCCCAGAGTCGGTCACAACTCTGGGCCCTCTTTCTAGGCTCCAAGCTTTTATGTCACCTTTTAGAAATAGCTGTATCTCCCCCCCTCCATTATTATTTATATGAATTTGAAAACATGTGACTTGACAGCAATTCGCCAGTACTGTGTAGCAAGGGGCCATTTTTTGTTGCCATCTGCCTCCTTCTTCATAAGGAGAACACTAGTTCTGTGAACACAAGGGAAACTCTGTCGAGCCAAGCTGTATGAGACCAAGAGACACATAAAGACCAGCATTTTCTTTGCAGCTGTGGCAATCCCCATGCCACAGGGAAACTGTGTTGGCTGTGTTCTGCCTCCACTGTCAGAAACTATATGCCTCTGCATATTGGTTACCTGGAAACACAAGTGGGGAGGACGCTGTTTTACTCAGGGGCTGCTTATAGGCTTCCCACTGGGGTATC
The DNA here is from genome assembly GCF_964106645.2 of Podarcis pityusensis. Taxonomy (NCBI): domain Eukaryota; kingdom Metazoa; phylum Chordata; class Lepidosauria; order Squamata; family Lacertidae; genus Podarcis; species Podarcis pityusensis. Next base: position 4,633,483 of record NC_138036.1, on the reverse strand, counting down.
TGGTTGGCTCCTGTAAGGAAAGCATTCTAGACTAGATGTGTCTTTCATCTGATTCAGCCGGGCTTTCCTCATGTCTTTAATGGGGAAGGCTAAAGAATGCTTTGCCAAGTGAAATGAGTTGAGGTAGGGTGGGAGATGGACATTGTACTGTTTCAGATGGCTTGGAAATACATTTTAGAACATTTAAAATATTACTTCTCTGTGGCATGTTGGTGTTTGGTTCTGACGGCTGTGCTCTTTTGTGGTCTCAGTTTGTATGCTAATATTTGTGACGGATGGTTTTTGCTGAAATATGGATTGCGTAAGATTTTATTCCTGTTGGTTTCCATTGTGTTGTGCCTTTAATTAATTAAGTAAGTAAATGGAGAGGAGAGCAAAATGGAATAGGGGCCCACAAGAAGCTGCCTGATACTGAGTTGGACAATGGGCCCATCTACATCAGTTGACTAGCAGCAACTCTCTGGGGTTTTCCGATTGGGGAAATCCTGTTCCCACAGGAAACCCCAATGAGAAACCTGCAAGCGAGACCTCGGTGCAACACCACACTGCCAACCTGTGGTCCCTTGCAACCGGTTTTCAGAAGCATAGCCATCACATCTAGTAGCTGTTGATAGTCTTCTCTTCCATGGATATGTGTAACTTAAAAACCACTGTCCATGACCACTGATTGGAGAAGTTTCCCCAGTCTTGCTTAAAAGGGTGATGAAGTCTAAGTGCATCTAGTTCTGCAATTCAAGGTGCGTGGTCCAGGCCCAGTTATTTAGGAGCACAGTTCTTCCATGGGTGACTTTGCAGTCTGTCTTTGTAATGGATGGTGGTCCTTAAAAGGCCCCTTCCTCTGAGCTGCTGCTATTGGCAGCCTCCCCAGTGATCTCAGATCTTTCTGATTAGTTTCTGTAAGTACAAGGACGAAATTAAGCTGAACCAATTTGTCAGAGAAGAAACATGTACATTTAACTATTTCTCTTTAATGGGAAACTTCTGGTTTCTCGTGCCCCATTCCCCTACAAGAATACCAGGAAGCGTAGGGGGCTTTCAAACTATGGGAGACTGATATTTTGCAAAGGATTTAAAGCCATGTCTGTTATCTTTACAACAACTCTGTAGGCTAAAGGGATATCATTATCCCCATATCACAGAAAAGTTTGGAACAAGGAATAAGGCCGCATTGTCATATTCTTGCTAGGGGTGAGGTTCAGACTAGAGATTTTTAGGGCTTGTGATGCACTGGCTTGGTTTGTGAAGAGTAATTTTCAAATGCAGGGCTTTATTTTTTAGCTCTTATGGAAACTCCATTCATTTCTTGCAGTGGATGTGCTGCAGGATTGGGCCACAAACCTGCTGTGCTGTAGGAACATAGGAAGCTTCCTTATACCAATTCAGAACATAGGTCCATCAGCACTGTTGACACTGTCTGGCAGTGGCTCTCCAAGGTTTCAGGTGGGGGCTGGAGATGCCAGAGATGGAACCTGAGACCTTCTGCATGCAAAGAAGATGCTCAACCTCTGAGCTGCGGCAGTTCTTCTCCTGCTGACTTTTGTGGCCTCAACCTGTTTATTTGAGTCCGTGTGTGTCTGGTTCATTGTATCCATCTCATTTCATTTGTGAGATGCTCTTGAAGCAGAGGGTGAAAGAGACTCCAAATGTGCAATCTAGTATTGTTACTTCTAGGGTTGTCAGGCATGGCTTATGCTTTTTCCTAGTTGAGCAGTTTCTGCGTTCTGTCGAAGTCGAGGGGTGTTATATAGCAGGGAGCATCAGTGCCATCAGTGAGGCAACATCAACAGAGGACATCACTGATTAAAAACTCACATTTTGAATCTCAGATGAGTGCATTAATTACACTGATTAATGATTAAGGACCTCAGCCCAGGTATTAATGTCAGGGCTATTTCAGTGTTTCTCCACAAAGTTTCCCTTTTAGGTAGAAGGCTAAAAAGATTGCCTTCCTCTATCCAGCACATCTTATAGGTCCTGCACTGGTAGTGTTATTCCTTCATCAATTTAAGTGCAAAATCACTTCAGGTTAGTTAGTCTGGTCTAGAAGAACCCAACAGAGATTTAAAATGGATTTTTCAGTCTTTCTGTGTTTCTTGATGCTCATGTTCCATGGATTATTATAACTGCATTTGTTCATATCCATCCTTCGTCAGACTTCTCTCTTCCCCCAGTTTTCCCCTCCCTCCACCATCAGTTATTCCTGACTAAAGATTGCATAGATGGATGTGTAAAACACACCTTGCAATCCACAAATAGGAATTGCTTCTTCTCCAGCAGAGCTGAGGAACTTATTTCAGCCCAAGGGCCATATCCCATTATGGGCAACATTCTGGGGCCAGTGGTGGGCGGGGCCAGAGGCAACAATAGGTGGAGCAACGGATATGAATTGCACTCAGTTCCTGATATCTGTTCAGGAACCTGCTGAGTTTTTCAGGACCTGGGACAGCACCCATAGAGAGACATAGATTCTCCAAGGGCCTTGGCTCCCCTAAGTTGTTCCATAGCAAAATCCTGCCCCTTAGCTGAGAATTAGCAAGAATGAAAGGGGGCAGAGGAATCACCTGGAATGAGGAATCATGAGCCAGTGAAGGTGATATTCTTGCTCCTTAAGTAAAGAGTGTGAACGAGAGCTGAGCTAAAGGTTCTCATAAAATAATTTTAAGCTCTCTTTTTTGGGGGGGGTATTAAAATTGGGAGAAAATCTGCCATTATAATTTTGGGGTAGGTAGGTGGGTCCCTCCCCCCCCCCCCGAAGGTTAGGGTGGAGGCAGAATTCACCACTGTTATCATATACAGCATCTTCCTATAGTCCTCTGGGTGTCAACCACCAGTCCCCTAGGGTGGTGTAGGTCTTCACCCCTATTTTCACAGCCTGGAAATAGGAAGGGGGTCTGCTTTGTGGTCCTAATTTTAGGCACTGGTGTCTTCTGCTGGGTGCCTTGGAAAGAGCTTTTTCTCTCTCGGGCTGATTCTGGCTCCGGAGAAGAATTCTGATGACCCATCTCCTGCAAAACCCTGCAGACCATGGTCTGTGGCATCTGAAGATGGGTGAATAAGGGAAGATGCCTGAACAGTGGCGGGCACTGAGTTTGTTTCGTTGCTGAAAGTCAGCTAGCCTTGTAGCCAGGGCGTGGGGGAGCTGGCAAGGCTGTTCACAACTCAACCAAGCAAGACTCTGTTTCTTGGACAATTTCCCCCTCCGTAATTGCATTTGGGCCTAGGATTCTTCCTGCAGGACTTGGAGTGCAGAGCACTCCAGCCCCTGTTATTAGTTTACACAATAAATGAAGCCCATTAGAACAGGATAATCAGAGCTCCAAGAAGGCCACCTCACTCCTTATCTGAGGAGGATATGTTAAGCCAGGGGAGTTATTAATCATCTTTCTCTCTGCAGATAGCTGGAGATTAAGAGCTCCATTTAACCTCGTTCCTCCTCATTCTTTTGCATGCTGCTCCTTGGCGCCACAGCCGCCCCCTTTTTTTTTATCCCAGAAGCTGAGTCCTTAGCATTGTAGAATTGTATGGTTGGAAGGGACCCTGTCCTGTGAGGGCCATCTATTCCACCCCCCTGCAATGCAGGAACCACAACTAAAGAATCCCTGACAGATGGTCATTCACCCTCTGTTTAGAAACCTCCAAGGAAGGAATGTCTGTCATCTGCCGAGAAAGCTCTTCTTAATAATAATATTATAATAATTTATTATTTATACCCCGCCCATCTGGCTGGGCTTCCCCAGCAACTCTGGGTGGCTTCCAACAAAATATTAAAATACAGTAATGCATCAAACATTAAAAGCTTCCCTAAACAGGGCTGCCTTCAGATGTCTTCTAAAAGTCTGGTAGTTGTTTTTCTCTTTGACATCTGGTGGGAGGGCGTTCCACAGGGTGGGTGCCACTACCGAGAAGGCCCTCTGTCTGGTTCTGTGTCTCTTGGCTTCTTGCAGCGAGGGAACCACCAGAAGGCCCTCGGCACTGGACCTCAGTGTCCAGGTAGAACGATGGGGTGGAGAAGCTCCTTCAGGTATACAGGACCGAGGCCAGTTAGGGCTTTAAAGGTCAGCACCAAGACTTTGAATTGTGCTCAGAAACGTACAGGGAGCCAATGTAGGTCTTTCAATTATGTGGTCTCGGCGGCTGCTCCCAGTCACCAGTCTAGCTGCCACATTCTGGATTAGTTGTAGTTTCCAGGTCACCTTCAAAGGTAGCCCCACATAGAGCACATTGCAGTAGTCCAAGCAAGAGATAACTAGAGCATGCAACACTCTGGCGAGACAGTCTGTGGGCAGATAGGGTCTCAGCCTGCAGACCAGATGGAGCTGGTAAACAGCTGCCCTTATTTTTATCTGTAAGCAGCCTTGAGTTCCTGTCAGGGGAAAAGACAAAGTATAAATAAATTAAAAAATCAGTGCTATTTTTCTGGAAAAAGAGGTGCCGGAACTCACCATGAAAACCTCCCTCATTCTCTTAGAATGGCAGTGGCGCTCACCTGAGAGGTGCCAGAACTGAGTTTTGGCAAGTTCTAGCCGAGAAAATGCCCTGAATATAAGAATGGTTGGTATCCATCTGTCTTGTGAGGAAAAGGAAGAGGGCACCTCTGGGGGTGAAGTCAAACTGTTGGAAGCTTACAGTGCCTGTTCTAGGGGGAAGAAGAAGAAGAAGAAGAAGAAGAAGAAGAAGAAGAAGAAGAAGAAGAAGAGGAGGAGGAGGAGGAGGAGGAGGAGGAATTTTATTATTTATACCCTGCCCATCTGGCTAGGTTGCCCCAACCACTCTGGGCAGCTTCCAGCACACATAAGAATGTAATAAAGCATCAAACATTAAAAACATTGTAGATAATGATATGGGAAAGACATGGTTTCTTGCAGCTAGGGCGGATGAAGGCATCCAGTTGTGCCGCTGCAGATGCTGATGTCTATGATGATGATTGTTCATCAGTACAGCACATGCTTCCATTTAAGAGGCTTCAGGTTGCGTCTGCAATTAAATGGATATTTAGAAAAGAGACTTAGAAAAATCTCTTCAGGAGACCTTGGGGAACTTTTGTCAGTCTGAGTTGACATCAGAGTGTGCTCAACATACCAACGGTCTGACTCAATGTGTAGGAATGGATTTATCTGTCAGTTTCAGTCTCCCTTCATTTTCTCCTGTTCCTAACCTTAAGTTCAGTGTGCCACTTCCTGCACCAATTTCATTTTTTAAATAGTCTGCATGAAAACCTCTATGTGTGTTGGTGTGCATTTATTTATTTATAACCTTATTTATCTACTTCTATTCATTTAGGGGCAAAAAAAATCAGAGTGGTTTACAACAATTGTGCATAAAGCCATTTTTTTCCAATTTTGTTGTTCTGTATGGGACAATGACAATAAAGATTATTGTATCATATCGTTATCATATCATATACAACAAAGCCATGCAAAGGGTTAAAAATAGAAATAAACTGTCATGGAAAGTTGTATTCTTAGATGCCTGCATAAACTTGATGAAATAGAAATGTTTTCTCTTAACACACTAATTTTTGCAAGGAATTTTCACCAATATAATGTAGTTGTGCACACCATTTTCACCAATGTATGGGCGTTTTATTTTTTTTGTTTTGTTTTTGATCTGTGCACACCTTTTGGTTCAAGAAATGTGCATTTAGGTAGGTTTGCGTTAAAATATGAGCCCGAACAACTTGCACCTGCATCCCTAAATGTAAGGCAGTGTCTTATGTTCAGTTGGAGAAATAGCTTCTTGCGTACATGGAAAAGGCCATTTCATCCCCTCCAACAGTGATACCTTTTCTTGCTTCTGCCTGAAACACAGTTACACTTACCGGCTGCTCTCTTTTGACGCATCACACCTGAATCTCTCCCACCCCCTCCCGCTTTCCTTCCTTTAAGTTCCAAAGTCTAGTTACATTCCTTCCCACATTTCAGGTGCCGGCTCAGATCAAAGCCCTCGCAGGATCAAATAGCCTGCCTTATGCAATCCTTACAGTTACAAACAAGATCTTCGCTTGACAGAAACACACTTCTCAGCTGCGGTTTCTGCAACCCATCAGGCTTGGTTCAGGGGATGCTTTTGATTTCCCAATGAAACTCCCCCCCCCCCCAACCCCTCTTTCCTTCACTCAGTTACTATCCCCTGATGCCAGCCACCAAAAAAAGGGAGGGGGAACCCACAGAATGTGCTTTTGCTGGAGAATGAGAAGGAAATGTGAGGAATAAGTTTCAGCTCAATGACTTTGGTGGCAGGCGTTTGTCTTTTATAAGTTCCTATTTCTTACAATGTTTATCAAGCAGCCAACGTCTTTGAGGCCCATGTGCAAAACAGGAACTAGATAGGATCATGTCTAAGGAGGAACAGATGGAATCACGGTTTATGTCATATATATTTTTTGCATGTGTTCATTCCTAATGAACTGCTCCCATACTTTGGAACTAAAGAAGCTAAACTGGCTCCTTCCTTGCTGTCCTTCCACTGGCGGGTGAAAACTTCCTTGTTCCAGGGGGCTATTGGGAACTAATAATAATAATAATAATTTTTTATTTATACCCTTCCTGGTTCAGAAAACCGGGCTCAGGGAGGCTAACAACAAATTTAAAATATTTACCGGTAATTGATTTAACAAAAAACAGCTTAAAATACAGTACAGTGGTACCTCGGGTTAAGTATTTAATTTGTTCCAAAGGTCCGTTTTTAACCTGAAACTGTTCTTAGCCTGAAGCACCACTTTAGCTAATGGGGCCTCCCGCTGCCGCCGCGCCACCAGAGCACGATTTCTGTTCTCATCCTGAAGCAAAGTTCTTAACCCGAGGTACTATTTCTGGGTTAGCGGAGTCTGTAACCTGAAGCATATGTAACCTGAAGCATATGTAACCTGAGGTACCACTGTATAAAACGTGAATAACAATAAATTCAGAATTCAAAAATCAATTTAGGGGGGAAATCCATCCAATAGACATTAGATGATCACCAGGGCTGGCTGGCTAAATTAGTCCGATTTGGGCCAGCGAGGAGACCAGGGGAGAATTAGTTGTGGGATCCCAGAGCGGGTAATCTTCATAAAAAGGGGAGGGGGAGGGAAGGAAGGGGAATAAAAGATCAGGCTGGGTTCAAATTGAAAGCCAGGTGGAATAGCCCTCTCTTATGGTTGCTTTCAGGAAATAAAACTTTCTTGGAGACCAAATCTCATGTTAGCATTAAGAGCAGGCAATCTCCCACCCTGGCAAGTTTGGCACTCCACATTTTGCAAGAATCTTGAAGCAGAGAGAGCAACAAATTATGATATAGAAATAATTAAAATAATTGTTCACCAATGTCCTTGGCTCAAGGAGGATAAACTGTTACCGGGGGGTGGGGAGAGACGGGAGAAGTGGAATGAATCTTGAAGAAGTCATTTAATATTAGCTAAGGGGTGGGTGAGCTGTGAATCAAGGACACCTTGAGTGATCAAATCATAGAACTGCAGAGCTGGAAGGGACCCTGAGGGACATCTAGTCCAACCCCCTGCAAAGCAAAAACTCAACTAAAGCATCCATGACAGATGGCCGTGCAGCCTCTGCTCAAATCTCAAGGAAGAAATGACATCTGATGTTAATCATGTGGTTTCCAGGCCATCATCTATTATTTCAGTGCAGCTCCCACCCCCCCCACCCCCAATAAGCAAGCAAGAAAACAAACAAACAGAAATGATATTCTTGTCTGGAGATGGTACCGAAGGTCTTCTGGCGGTTCCCTCACTGCAAGAAGCCAAGTTACAGGGAACCAGGCAGAGGGCCTTCTTGGTAGTGGCACTCGCCCTGTGGAACGCCCTCCCATGAGATGCCAAAGAGAAAAACAACTACCAGACATTTAGAAGACATCTGAAGGCAGCCTTGTTTAGGGAAGCTTTTAATGTTTGATAGAATATTGTATTTTAATATTCTGTTGGGAGCCGCCTAGAGTGGCTGGGGAAACCCAGCCAGATGGACAGGGTATAAATAGTAAATTATCATCATCATCATCATCATCATCATCATCACCTTCATCCCTTTGCCTCTGCTGTAGTCTCAGTCTGGATGTGGAGCCCTGGGTGCAATGTGCATGGGGGGGGGGGAGTGTGCCCTATGTTAGGCCCAGATTTGGTGCCCCAAGCCCGGCCTCGTGCATCCTTCCCAAAGGCAGGTAAGGAGGCGTCTGGCTTTCATAAGGAGACTCGAGGGCTTTGGCAGGGTCCCAGAGCCCTCTCACCTCCTTTCCAAAACCCAGCACCTCCTTACCGTGCTTTGAAACAGCGCTCCTTTAGCTCAGCAAGCAGTGCGTGCGCACAGTTCTGACAGCCCTAAATCTGCCCCTACTCCTTCCCCCTTTTCCTGTCCGAAGGGGTCTGACCCAGATCTGGACAATATTGAGGGGCAAAAGTCCACCTTCCCACTTCCTACACCAGGGTCCCGATCCAGTTCAATGGGGAAGAGCCATAGTTCAGTGGCTGGTGTGTAAATAATAAAGTTATCACCATCTGCCTTGGATGCAGAAGCTCCAAGGTTCAATCCCTGATTGTATCTCCAGGTAGGGCTGGGAACAGGGGCACCAGTTCCTTAGGGGCTGAACCCTTTCATGCCCCCTCAATATTTGGGAGATAGGGCCTGCCCCCCAAGAAAGTGTGGAGGTGAATAACGGCATGGCGAAGAAGGAGCCACCAGCCATTGAAGCCTTGCGGTCGCTGTGTTTGGCTCCACCCCCTACTCTTCACAATATCCTGATGTCACACACATGACTCCAGGATGTTGTGCACATGTGATGTCATGTGTGCAAAGTTGCTCCCCCATTGTTAAGGAGCCAGCTTCCTTTCTGAGCCTTTGAGCCTTCTATTTCTGAAAGAAAATAGATGCTCATGGGCAGACCATGTGATTAGCATCATGTGCTGTTTGATTCAAATACTCGGGATGAGTTACTTTTCATCCACACAGGAAGTGCCGATTCTTTTCCCCTTGCACTGTGTGAGTTGGAGTTACTCAAAGGGTAGCACATCCTTCTGGTTTAGGTCCTCAGGCTGCCTAACTTAAAGCCACAGGGTGGGTTCCTTATGAAAGGATGCAAGCAGACAGGGATACAGGCAGAGGCTTCAGAGGGTAAATACAAATGTTCTTGGTTTATTCAAAGGGCATCCTCTCTGAGGATGAAGGGAAAATACAAATTAGTCATTTCTTACAGACTTTTTTCATCTCACATCTCAGCAAACAAAAAAAAATCACACAAGCTGACCTCCCTTTTGATCCCTAAAGTAATGAAATACGTAATCACACCACGTCTCCACATGCAGCCTTCAGACAGTTCCAGACTGATGCTCCCAAACAAATTCCTGGGTACCACATCTTTATGAAGGAGGCTGGTTCTTAAAGGCTTGGAACCATCTGTCGGTTAGATCAGTTGCAAGACAGCATCCTATTGTAAAATGAATGGAATATCTAAAACACAGATCTGTATATGACAGGCAGTATCACACTTTGAGTTTACAGCCAGCGTTCAACAGTGCTAGCTGCTCACCAGAAGAGGTGGAGAAATGCAAGGGAGGAAAAATTCTTGAATACTATGAGTTTTCATGCTATGAGTTTTGCAAAAGTCAAGAGTGGTTCTGCATTGTGATTAATTCTAATCTAGATGCAATCCCTTTATAAGAGTTAACAGCTGGGAAGCTCCAGTAGAGAAACAGTGGGCTTCTGAAGGCCAACTCCATATTCAACTGGGCTCAACAGTGAGACACGGTAAAGTCATCAGGCTATGGATAGTAATCTCTCTGTAGTAATTTGTGTTATGTGTACTTCCTGAAACAAAATACAGCTCCGTTTGAAATTCACCTTTTTCCAGATTTTCTGGTGCAATCAAAGGATGTATCCAATCAAAGGATGATTACAAAAATACATACTTTACTCGCACACAAAAACACATGCATCTTCATGAAAATAGCATGCAAAAATCCATTCTGTTTCAAAAAATGCATATCACTAGGCTCTGTTGTGTAGAAAATGCATATATTGGAAGACATGTGCATGGAGATACATGCATAATTCCATGCGCACGCACACGCACACGCACACACACACACACACGACAACTGATGTGGAAATGGGCCAATCTGAATGTAGGACTTGAAAAATGAGAACATAAGAGGAACTTATATTGGCAGATCCATCTATCAGTACAGACAGCTTGACAGTTTAGTGCAGCTAAGCATGTAGGGTGGTGTGGGAGAAGTAGGTCGGAGGCATTTGGGGGCATTGGAGTAGGGAACAGAAATTTTGTAGCATCTCAAATGTAACATCAATACTTAGCACTGTACAGGGTTTGTCATATTCAAATATATAAAAGGATGTCCCATAGAGGAGGGAGAAAGGTTGTTTTCTGCTGCTCCAGAGAAGCGGACACGGAGCAATGGATCCAAACTACAAGAAAGAGGATTCCACCTAAACATTAGGAAGAACTTCCTGACAGTAAGAGCTGTTCGACAGTGGAATTTGCTGCCAAGGAGTGTGGTGGAGTCTCCTTCTTTGGAGGTCTTTAAGCAGAGGCTTGACAACCATATGTCAGGAGTGCTCTGATGGTGTTTCCTGCTTGGCAGGGGGTTGGACTCGATGGCCCTTGTGGTCTCTTCCAACTCTATGACTCTATGATTCTATGATTCATTGCCTCAGTTAGTAGCATGTGGTAGGTCAGTATTATTATCCTCAATGAGGCTGAGGTAGGTTGTCTAGGGCATTTTTTGACTCCTCTACCTTAGCCTCCTTCTCATGACGTTAAAGAAACTCTTCTCTCTCTCGTTATTTCTGCACTCCCCAAAGCCCCTGCCCCCAACTTCCCACAGATAACTGGTTGGCCATTATTATAACAGGGTGCTAGACTAGATGGTACATTGGTCAGATCAATCAAGGCTCTTCTTATGTTCTCATGAAACAATAAAACAGCAGCAAAATATAAGAGAATATGAAAAACAAAAACCATATTGATAAAACTGAAGCATCAGTATCAACAGAAATTGCCCAAGGCACCAAGAACCAAGTCAGTAAAATCTGGGTTGAAGAGAGATGCTTTTAATTGCTGATGGAAGCACCCAACAGTTGGTGCTGACCAGAGGGAGGTAATTGCAGAAGCTAGTTGCCACCAAAGATGCTGTCGTTTTCCACATCACGGTATAGTAGTCAGCTGCAGGCCATGGTAGAGTTAGCAGTGCCTCCATGATAATCTTTAACCTTGCAGATTCCATTATGAATTACATGATCTGCACCCCACAACTAATATGTGGATCAGGACTTGGTATTCATCCAGATCTTTAGTCCCTGAATTTCCCAACACAGCTCTCTGCTCAGAATAAGTATCATAATACATTAAAAATATGTATTTCGAAAGGAGATCTGTTTAGAAGTCAGCTGTCGGTTATGTCAGCTACAAGTCAATGTTGCATTGTAAAATGTGAGGATAATCTTTGAACACTGATCCTTGCATGACAGGAAGTATCACACTGTGAGTTTCAAGTCATACTAGGGGTGTGGGGCAGCCCTGTGCATGGCACAAACAACAGTGCAAACTAGGGTGATTATATCCCTTTCCAAGCCACAGTGTCCACAAGGTGCCCCAATTCAGATCATGGCCTTCACAAATCCTCATGCTTCTCTCTTTCTGTACTCTACCTTTTGGTGAACTATACTTTGTTTTTTACTATCTCTGTTTAACTGAATGCTGCCTGCAGAGCTCTGAACCCAACCCAAACCAAACCAAACGTGTACAGTGGGGGGTTTTTGCTGTTGTGTTTTTTAAAAAAGGTCAATGTCAGGAATGAGTCAGCTCCCAGGGAAGGTTTGCAGCCAACTGAAGAAAGCAGCCAGGGTTAACTGAGAGGGTTAACTTTCATGCAGGATGAACAGCAGAGACAGCTAACTTCCCCCACCCTTGGAACTTCCCCACCCTTGGAATGATAATGATAAGGGAACGACTGCGAGTGGGCTGGAATCCAGCCAAAGCTCTCAGGAAGTTAAATCAAGCGGGGAAAGAGACGGAAGTAGTCTATCAGACCGGGAAGAGGTTGGAGCTGATCCAATCTCTCCTAAGAGTCGGCTAAGGGGCAGGCTGTTAGACCAGAAACAAAGCAAAAGACACAACATTCGAAAATTCAATATCTTCTGTAGAACCTGGAAACAGTCTTCAGAAGGGTCATCTTAACTAATGATGCCAGAAGCTATGTTACAGCCATCCAGAGCTGTTTGTTTTTGCAATAAAACTTCCTTTTTAATTAATGACGCTTACTGTGTTATCAAGCCGGGAACTTGGATGCATGACAATCAAAGATCATCTACTCAAGGAGGGGCGGGGTGGATTTCAGGAACTCTTCAGCACTTCACAGGGAGCATTCTGAAGAATCTCACCATGTAATGTCTAATAGCGGACGCAAACCAGCACCAGAAAGCTAAGCTGTTTGCTGTGCTGCTAATGTTTTTCAAACATATACAAGCAGAAATGCCCACCACTTAGCCACCTATTACCGTAATTATTATAACGTAAGGAAAATCATAGTGGGGACCCTTATCTTCCCCTTGAAAATACATGGATTATAGAGGTCAATTCTGGTAACAATGACAAAGTTACAGACTTTCTTTTAAAATATCACACTTTAAAGGTAGCCTGTATATACACACACACAGAGAGAGAAAAGCTGGAGACGCCTACATATAATTCAGCATGTTTAATACATTCTGGAGGGCTCCTGTGCATGCAAATTCCATCTGCTTCTGTCAAAAAGGAAATAATAGCCATTGTTTTGCATGAGCGAGGAACGTAAGCTTTTGTGTTACACATAGCACACTGGAACCTGAATCAAAGACTGGAGCAGGCAGAGCAACTCAGAAGCACATCTAAGGCCATAGCTCAGTGGGAGATGGACCACCGATGGTTTCATTTGGTGTTAGGGAGCTTCCTATGTGGAAATGTGGATTCTGAGACAAAAAGGAAGCATACATTTAAATATGTATTTAAATAGTTTTTGTTGTTGTTGTTAAATAACAACAAAAAGCAGAAACAGAGCAGAAAGGAACATGTGATTAAGGCCAAAAGGTAGATGCATTCACCCATCCCAGCCTACATCCATATGTCAATTATTTTACGTTGGCACAAAGAGGACACTCTTTGCATGTGTAGGGGAGGAGGGGTGAATGTGTGTTTGTACAGCAAATGTGTTTAATATTGTTCCACTCCACCTGTATTGTTCCACACCACCTGTGTTTTTTTAAAAGGTCAATGTCAGGAATGAGCCAGCTCCCAGGGAAGGTTTGCAGCCAATCTCTGAGCGGTGTGAGATTTCAGGGCTCCCAGGTGCTTACTCAGGAATCCTGTTTTCTTTGGAATCAGGGACAGTAGACACCAGTGTCTTCCAGATATATGGCTTATTTACACATGTATGCAGCCTAAGGTCACGATGGAGGGGTTCACAGCATTAACACCCCAAGAGGGCCTTGCTTCTTCCATAGCCTCTGCCTTGGATTCAAACAGAAATCAAGCATCACTCTGTCTCTGTGGTTTCCCAGCCTGCTGCTTCCAGCTTATAGCTCACATCACTCTCAACTCTGGCCTTTGTCCTTCTAGCTACCAGCCAGTTGAAGGAAGGAGCCCCACCCATTTGCCCTCTGGCACCAAGCCACTTCTTTTGTATCCTTAATGGTCCATTACCATGGCTATCACCTCACCAGGATGCTAGCTTGGCTCTCCCAGGAACTTGAATCCTTGCTTAAATTTTAACACTTGCTGGATCCAGGAGTTGGCAGGGTCTTGTCATACAGCCTATCCCCCCCCCCCCCCCTGCAAACTCATAACACTATCTTGGAAGAGCCTTTGCCCAGCTGGTTTGCTCCAGACCTTTTGCACTACAACACCCATCAGCCTTTGTCAGCACACCCATACTGTCTAAGGGTGATGGACATTGTAGTCTGAGAGGTCTGGAGCCTACCAGCATGGCAAAGTCTGCCATCAGATTTAGGGTCCGGGTCACATTATTCCCCTGTTGTGCTGAAGAATGAGGTCTAGACGGGTTTTTGCTCTGCATCATTATACAACATTTGAGGAGACTGATTGATTCATAAATGCATTCTTGAGTTACAGTTCTACAGAGAAATTACTCTGTGTTGTGTACAAAAGAAAGATAAAACCAGCAGAACAAGAATGATAAAAAGACAGAGGCAGACACATAAAAAACAAAGCTAATTACATCTTTATGCTGGCCCTTCCCCAAGTGCAGGATGGATACCAATACATTCAAAAATACAAGAGAGAGAGAGAGAGAGAGAGAGAGAGGAGAAGCGAGAGAGGGGGGAGAGATGTAAAGAGCCCTGAGGAAGTTTTAGGCTGAGTTTTCTGCTTCAGAAGGTTTTTTTTTTTAGGGGGAACCTCTGTCTTAGCTTATAGCCTCCCATCTCTAGAATATCTGGTGTGAGTCTGATTTCGCTAGCCCTGGAGGAGGGCAAGGCCTGGCATCTCCCAGCCTTTGCAATCTGATGTTATTTTTTCACTTTGGGATACTCATTTCAGTGATTTAGCCACCCCAGATCTTGATCCAAGCCAAAATAGGTTGTGTCCATGGTGTGGATCTGTTTCAGGGCCAGCCCTATCATTAGTCGAACTGTAATGACAGACTTGGGCAACAGATGTTAGCAATGGTGAGTGAGCCTGCCCTACACACACACACACACACACACACACACACACACACACACACACTTTTTTCCTGCCCCCCCAAAGACTCTGCCCCATCATGCAATGTCACAATAGTAATCTGTGTGTGAAAGGGGATGCTATCTCATCCTTTGCCTCAGACGGTAAAATGTCTTGAGCTGGCCCCGAGTTGGTGACTTTTCCCCGAGTAAATAAATTGTGATGGAAGAGAGCTGCTTTTTCACAGCCAGGTAGGAAGTGCAGGACTGCTGGCAAGGAGAGAAGCCACAAGCCTTCTCCCCACCCCACCCCCCTTTCTGGCATGGTTTGATGCGCCTCTAATCTGATAATGAGAGCCTTTGTACATCATGTGTACTTGTAGTCACCAAAGTGCCAACAGAAGCATTCTGTGTTATCGGGGAAAAATTTGCTGCTGTTGTTGATGTATGTGTTTGCTGCCATAAATGCTCATCAGAGAAGGAAAGGTCACTCGGAGGCTGTTAGTCGCTTCACTTTATGAAATGAAACTCTGGGCTTTCGTGTGGCTCAGCAGGAAGAGAGGATGCGGAAGGAGGACTTAAGACTGAAACAAGAAAGGTTGACTTTTGCAGAAGTTCTTTGATGTGCATTAACTCTTTTTTCCTCTTTCCACCTTCTCAGTGCTTCCATTCTAATAAAAAAGTACAAAATTGCTAGCCTTGGAAGCTGAACAAGTTTTATACACAGGACCTGCCCAGAATAATCCTAAAATAAAGTTACCAACACGGACTGGGATTCTACCGTGGGTTAACAAATGTGGTGGCGTTTGAAATTGGAATAAGGAAAACCCCAGTAAGAATTTGGTTCTAGATGGATATGAACCTCCATGCTGAACTGAATACATTTAGAGTGAGAAAACCCATGCCCTGTGGCTCCAACACTCCTGCCTATGTATGTTAGGGTGAAAGTGTGAAAAACACTCTTCTTTTGTGCTTTCTGCTGAATGCATATATGGAATGAGAGCAAAGCCAGTGCCCACAAAGGGCAGGATCCAGCTTACTCTGTTATATGCATCCGGTTCAATATGCAAAGGAGGCTAATGGCAGACTCTCATGGTCTGATTTTTGAGAGCTAATTGCACTATTCTAAATTAGCACCCCATTTTGTTGGGAGGGGACATTCCAAAAATGAATCTGGACTCCAAATCAAGTCTTGTTCCGTCCCCTGCACATTGATAGGCTGCGCAGATGCCTTTGTTGGCCTTTTTGTAAGGGAACATTGTCACTGTGCCCCAAGGACTGGAGGTCTGAGATTCTACTGAGGTGGAAGAGACAGTTGATTGTATAACTGCACATACCCTCTGACATTTATAGACAAAACCAAAGGCACAGTTCTGTACATCTAGGGACTCTGCTTGGATTTTTAAATGGATTTTCCAAATGGTTTTGTATAGAGCAATGTGCACGTACATTTTGCTGTGGACTTCGCTGGCGCCACATTGCTTAAGTAGATATGTTCATAGCTTTGTAGTTTGGCTGATTTTCCTTTGCAGTGCTTGCAAACTTGGTGTGATGGTGTATATACACAGTGGCATTGGCATTATTTTGTGTGGTAGCTTGCTGTTGTGCAGCAGCGCATGTTCACATCTGTAAAACACTGCGCAGTAATTGTCCTGATGCAATCACACATATGATCATGCAAAGGTTTATTTGCATTTATTGCAGCGTGTATTCCTAATCGTTCTGTATGCAAGTTGGACCACCTCCTGTCAACAGAATTCACCATGTGACAACCATACAACACAACACCATTTTGTAAAGAAATCTCAATAACACTCATAATAAAAGCAGTAGCTGCAAACAGTGCATGAATTCACTTTCTCAGACTTCCCCTCATCCATAAACCTGTTGGAAGATGGGCATCTAGGCTTGCCATACGTCAGGAAAATTCCTGACATGTCCTGGTTTGCAGCTGAAAAAATGGCGTTGGGGGAATTTTGCCGAAATGGCAAAATGTCAGGGGAAACCGGATGCATGGCAACACAGTGGAGAAAGCAGCGGAAACAGTTCCAAAAGCTTAAAATCACTATTTTGGGGGGAGGTTCCCCCCAAAACCCAGCAACATGGTGGGTGTCACGGATTTTACTTTTTGAAATATGGCAACGCTATAGGCGTCTCACTCCACTTCCTAAAAGAAAACAGTTTTGAAGGAATGCATGAATGGGAAGAGTGTTCCATTGGTGTGGAGCTGCTCCATCTAAATTATCAGAATCTGTGCTATTGGATTTCTACTCCCTGTAGCCCTGTGACCAATGGTCAGGGATGATGGGAGTTGCAGTCCATCAACATCTGGAGGGCCACAGGTTCCCCAACCCTGTTTCAATAGTGATTCAAGACATTGGGTTATACTGAGACAGATCATGGTCCACGTAGCAGCAGCTCTCTGTGGCAGGATTCTCTCCCAGTCCTACCTCAAGATGCTGTGGATTGAACCTGGAACCTTCTGCACCTGCTCTGCCACTGAGCTACAGCTTCCTCTCACCCAGTGCCATTTTTCTAGAAAAAGAGGTGCTGGAACTTACAATGAACACCTCCTTTGTTCTCTTATAATGGCAGTGGTGCCCGCCTGAGAGGTGCTGGAACTGAGTTCCAGTGAGTTCCAGCTGGAAAAAGCCCTGCTCTCGTATGAGGCTGTAGAAAAGATGCATCCCTGAACACATTCATCCATATTTACTATGTGTCTAAGGGGTGATGGGGAAGGAGTTGAAGGAAAACAGTCATGTGTTAGAGTTTGGTGCTCATTCATGTGCATCTGCACTACATTTGAGCGTCATCTGCCTCTCAGAAATGTAGCTTCTAGAGACTCTTGGGGAGGGAGCTGACCCTGAAGGATGACAGCAGCAGCAACTCATGCTAACAAGATTTGCTTTTGTTTTTTTCCACATGGCGTCCCCCAAAGGCAATAAAAATAAAAATAGGGAGCATGATTTACCAGGGATGAGGACCAGGAATTGGGACTGTTCCAGGCTGATCGGAACGATGGGGAAGGATGAGGGCGTGAATGTCGTTATCCACAAAGTGTGCATGTATGTGCGTATGAATGAATGAACACATGCTGTAGAAGTTGCCCCCAAAGTGTAAATGACTCATAAGAACGTAAGAAGAACCCTGAAGCATCAGGTCAAAGAGAGCCCATCTAATTCAGCATACAGTTCTTGGGATGCCTAGCTAGATTCCTGCATCGCAGGAGATTGCACAAATTGACCTTTGGGGTCCCTTCCAACTCTACAATTTTATGATTCTATGTCCCCCACCTGTGGTTTCTGTAAGAACACAAGAGCCTGCTAGATCAGGCCGAAGACCTATCTAGTCCAGCATCCTGTTCCTCAGTAGAACTGAAGGGGTGACTCCACCCCCATCACTCAGCCCAGACACTGAGGTCCAGCTCCGAGGGTCTTCTGCTGCTTCCCTCACTGCAAAAAGTGAAGTTACAGGGAACCAAGCAGAGGGCCTTCTCAGTAGTGGTGCCCTCCCTGTGGAATGCCCTCTCTTCAGATGTCAAGGATATATATATATATATATATATATATATATATATATATACACTCTGGTGAAACCAGAGCAGCGCATGGAAACGCCATTTACCTTCCCGCCCAAGTGGTACCTATTTATCTACTTGCACTTTGACATGCTTTCAGACTGCTAGGTTGGCAGGAGCTGGGACTGAGCAACGGGAGCTCACCCCGTCACGGGGATTCAATCCGGTCGGCAAGCCCTAGGCTCAGTGGTTTAGACCACAGCGCCACCGCGTCCCTGCCTGCACACATTAGTCTCCTGCATTTCTAGCACACACATGCACACACACACACTTTAAAGGCTTAGCATTGTGATGCTTGTATGTGCCCCCTCTCTCACACACACATCCCTATTTGTTAGAGGAAACTTCATATTTCCTTTTTGGATAAACTGGAGATAATACAACGTGCTTGTTTTAATTTGCAAGGTTAACTGATCTAATTATCTGTGTGTGTTTATTTAAATCCTTTCATGCATTCTGACAGTGCAGGTGGCTGCTTTATATTCTGGGAACAGGAAGTCTCTTAAAATGAGATGATAGAGCTCAGCGGGCCTCCTTGTAGGGGAAAAAGATTTTCTCCCCTCCCAATAATGGACAAATTTATTAACAACAAAAGATTAATGGTTTATTTACACTAAACAAATTTTCGAAGGAACTTCTTCTTTTTTAAAATCTCTCTGCTTTCTCTAACAGCTGGATCCTATCCAATTGTCCCTTCGGTGCAGGTATTGAGGAAGGACAAGAGCTTAGCTTAGCACATAAGTTTTGCATGGAAAATACCCTAATTTCAAACCCTGGCATCCACAGGCATGAGATGGGAATGACCCCAACCAGTCACCCTGGTGAACCACTACCCGTCGGTGTAGACCAGGGAAGGGTAGCCAGTCAATGTGATGATCTCCAGATGTTGGTGGAACCCAGCTTCCATCATCTCTAAGTAGCATGGCCAGTGGTCAGAGGTGATGTAAGTTGTAGGCCAACAGCATCTAAAGGACACCATGTTGGCACTATTGCACAAGCCGGAGGTCCCAGGTTCAATCTTCTCCAGGTAGGGCTAGGAAATCCTGGAGAGCTGCTGCCAGTCCATGTAGACAACGTTGAGCAAGATGTACCAGTGGTTTCTAAGGCAGCTTTCCGTGTTACAAATCCACAACAGGCAACCTAATATCATCCATACTCCAGATGTTGCTGAACTTCAACTCCCAGCATCCCCTGGCCATTGACCATGCTTGTTGGGGTTGATGGACACTGTAGTTCAACAACATCTGGTGGGTCAAATGTTTCCCCTATACCTGCCTTATGACACTGAGGTAAATAGGCCAGTGGTGTCTCCCAGTACAAGACAGCTTCCTCTGTTCCTATGTCCCCATGACACCACAGCAGCAGAGCCAATGTGGGGAAAATGTAAGGTAAAGAACCCCTGGATGGTTAAGTCCAGTCAAAGGCTACTATGGGGTGCTCATCTCGCTTTCAGGCTGAGGAAGCTGGTGTTTGTCCACAGACAACTTTCCGGGTCATGAGGCCAGCATGGCTAAACCGCTTCTGGCGCAACGGGACACCGTGACAGAAGCCAGAGCGCACAGAAATGCTGTTTACCTTCCCGCCACAGGGGTACCTATTTATCTACTTGTACTGGTGTGCTTTTGAACTGCTAGGTTGGCAGGAGCTGGGTTTGGAGCAACAGGAGCTCACCTCGTCGTGGGGATTTGAACCCCCGACCTTCTGATCGGCAAGCCCAAGAGGCTCAGTAGTTTAGACCACAGCACCACCTTGCATCCCTAAATGTAAGTGATGACAACACCCATTTCCTGAACCCTTTTGTGCACAGGATGCAAGCCAGATTCAGAATGATGGGTGGGTTATTCCCTTCCTCCTGCTTTGTATCAGTGTAGTGCAAGGCAGAAGCCGCTCTTAAGCAGGAAAACAAGCCTGCCTTTGTAGCCGACTGCTATCGCTGATAGTATTGTGTGAATGAGTGGAGGGAGGGATCGCGCAGTGGAATCGCCCAAAATGCTGCCGAAAGAGCAAGTGGATTCGGAGTTGGCGCCGTCCAAATTGCTTGGAGGAATAAGGAGGATAAATGCCGGAGTTCTAATACCTTCACTTGTCAACATCCTATTTCTTGAGGGGGCTTAAAGGTTTTTCTTACAGCTGTGGCAGGAATTATTTTGTAGGATTTAGTGCTCTTTAACTGTTCCTCCATCGTGACAGCGGAGCCTGAGCATCCCATTTCTCATCTTGAATTCTGTGGAGTGGAGATAACACCACAGATTCCTCCCATCTCCCCACAGCTTAGGCGGAGGCCTGTTTAAAATGGGAATTCTTGCGCAAAGGCTCTTGCCAGCTGGCCATGACCAGAGGGAGCACGTTGACTTCTGAAAACATGGGCTTTTGCTAAGGCAAAAATACCTCAAGGGGTGGGAAGAGCCATTTGACGGGGTGACTTGAAGCAATAGATGGAGAGAGCAACATTAAATGCCCCTCCCTAGAGTGGGGGGGGGGGGAGAAATGATCCAGTATATTTATTTATAAAGACATTTCTATTTATTCATTTTATTTTCACAAAATTTATACACTGCTTGACTGTAGGGGCTCAAAGTGGTTTACAGAAAAGATAAAACAATAAAATTATCACAAAATGTATTTTCAGCAATGATTTAAAACACACACAAAAAGTTAAAAGAGCGATTGCTGTTGTTGGCATCCATCCGTCTTGAGAGACAATGGAGTGCACCTCTGGGGGTGAAGTCAAACTGCTGTGTTCGCAGCACCAAAGTGACCTTCCTGGAGCACAAGCCTGGGCAGTGTGTAGGGAGGTCCTAGGCTGCCCAGATGACAAGACCCCCTTTCAGCCTTGCTGATGTGATCAATATGTCTGGCACCAGCTTGACTGCAGGAGTTGACGGAAGGAGGCATACAAGGCACCATCGAACCATCTTAGGGACTCCACTCCAGATTTGTGGAGGGTTTACTCCTTAGCCTTTCATTAGCCAGTGTGGTGTAGTGGTTAAGAGCGGTAGTCTCGTAATCTGGTGAACCAGGTTCGCTTCCCCGCTCCCCCATATGCAGCTGCTGGGTGACCTTGGGCTAGTCTCACTTCTTTGAAGTCTCTCAGCCGCATTCACCTCACAGAGTGTTTGTTGTGGGGGAAGAAGGGAAAGGAGAATGTTAGCTGCTTTGAGACTCCTTAGGGTAGTGATAAAGCGGGATATCAAATCTAAACTCCTCCTCCTCCTCCTCCTCCTCCTCCTCCTCCTCCTCCTCCTCTTCTTCTTCTTCTCCCAAAGATATCCCACAAGGCAGCAGAGGTTTGGGATCAGAGTTTTCCTTCTCCTAGATGTGCTACCTTCCTAGGTTCTGCTCCTACCCAGATCTAAGGATCTCTGTCCTATTATCACTGTAGCCAGGCAGATGCCCTCATAGCTGTAGGTGGAACATTCGGACACTGCCCTGTTTTGAAGAGCACATTCATGGTGCCCTGCAAGTTCAGCGCCATTTTGCAAGCCTCAAAAGTACATTGTGGGGCTGGCAAGATGCATGCTTGTGTCCTTCTCATGGGGCCCTCCAGCTGAAGGGCAGTGTGACAAGGACGCAACAGCTCACGATGCCCCATGGGCTGGCAGGGCATTGTGAGAATGCACCTCTCAAAACAAACTGCGCCCAGGGCAGTGATGCTATGCCTGTGGCCAATGGGAAGGAACCGATTGCAATCGTGCTCTCCCCACTTGTGATTCCCAGTACAGTGGTACCTCAGGTTACAGACGCTTCAGGTTACAGACTCCGCTAACCCAGAAATAGTACCTCGGGTTAAGAACTTTGCTTCAGGATGAGAACAGAAATCGCACGGCAGCAGCGGGAGGCCCCATTAGCTAAAGTGGTACCTCAGGTTAAGAACAGTTTCAGGTTAAGAATGGACCTCCAGAACGAATTAAGTCCCTTCCAAGTCTACAGTTCTATGACCTCGTCCTCTTCTTCCCTGTACTGACATCCACCATGGTGGCACACCAGAAGTGTCTTCTAACTCTTCTTCCAGCTCCATCGCTAGAAGGCTGGACAGTGAAGCATTATTCCCTTGTTTTTAATTTTTGCATTTGCCTATTTTCCTCCCTGTTTGGGCCTCTCTACTTGCTCAGAATGAAAATCTGGCTTTTCCTCTGAGAGGTGAACTTGTGCCTTACCATGGCTTCCTAAGAATGGGGCTGGAGAAAGAAAGAGAGTGAGAGTGCCTGTGCAGTAGGCTACAGCCAGCCCCGTCAAAAATGGATCAAGAGTTGTTTTTGCACCAGGGACAGAGGCAACCTAAGCTGGAAAAACAATCAAGCGTCAAGAGCGTGGAAGTTCACTGCTTGCTTAATTGCAAAGGGGTGCTTTTGTCCCAGTGTGTAAACACAACCTTGTCAATAGCACTGAGGCGTCAGTGTGTTAATTAATGATTTACTCACACTGACCCCTGACCTCGGTGGTAAATAGAAAGGATTTAGTTTGCTTCTATTAACTCCTCCGTTTACTCAGCAGAAAACAAGAAACCCTCTGCCATCTCCCACTTTCCCTTCTGCTGATCTAAGCCACTGTGTGTCCTCACTGTGCAGGAAGGGGGGGGGACACACACCTGAATTTATCTCCATTATATTTAACGGGGATGCACATTCTGCACACACCACAGGGCTCCAAAGTCCAGCCCCACCAGCACTTCATTGGGATTGAAGGGAGTTATGTATGAGACCAATAGGGTTTTTAAAAGCTCTTGCATGTTGGTCTGGATCATCCTCTCAGTAGATTTTTCAGCCCTATGCCTGTTTGGGAATAAACCCCACCAAACATGGCAAGAGGGAATTTTGAGCATGTATACATAATATTTGTGGATTACATCCAAGGCTACTGTTCTCCTTGCTGTTCTGTTTGCATAAAGAGAATTTCGCCTTCCTTACTCTTCCCTGGAGCCTGCCCCCTCCCCAACACCCCCAAAATCTTCTCTGGTGGGATGGGGATAAGCAAGTCTTGTAGAATGTCTGCCTGGGATAAGTGGGGAACATGGTTGACTGAAAAGATATGGAAAAATGTCTTTTTTCTAAGTGCATGGAGAGGTTAGATGATAGGGATGGGGTGGAATTCGATTCATTTCAATCATATTGTAATGATTTCCATTTATAAATGGCTTACTATCGGAAAGCTCTTAAAGCACTTTACAATAGATAAATAGATTTGTAGAGCTGGAAGGGACCCTGCAGGTCATTTAGTCTGACCCCCTTGAATGCCAGAATAAGCAGGTAGACGTCAAATTATTCTCATAGCAAAACACATAAACACAATATGAAAATATAAAGAGTGCTACGAGACAGAATCATATTAAATTTCAATCAACACACATGCAAATAATCACTCACTCAATCTTACTTTTCACAACTGACATCACACAACTGTGACCTTCCACTACCTCACATATTACTTCTATCATCTAATGGTCATCATCTAATGTTTATTGGATGGATTTTCCCCCTAAATTGATTTTTGATTTTATTGTCATTTACGCTTTATACCGTATTTTATGCTGTTTTTTTGTAGCATCAATTAAGTGTTTTAAATTTATTGTTAGCCTCCCTGAGCCCTGTTTCCTGAACCGGGAAGGGTGGGGTATAAATAAAAATCTATTATTATTATTATTATTATTATTATCAATCATGAATACATAAACCACTCCCACCCATCAGGATTACAGTCCACACAAAAGGGCCACTGCTAAAAATGCATGCATAAAATACTCTCCGAATCTCTGAAGGACTATTGAAGTCATGCTCCATACCCACTGAACTGTGCAATCTTCCTCTCACCTGGGAGGCTGTAGGACTAGTTCCATTCACTCACTTGCAATGACATATCCATAACAGGTGTGGTACATGACACACTTAAGGGTTAACCTATGCAGTTCACACTTTCCAGAACAATATGTGGAGGGAAACACAACCACCCTTCAAAATTCTCACTTTTTCAGATATGGCAGTGCAGTTTTCCAGCCAAGTTATATGTCCAAAAATGCATGCACCAGTGTATTTTGCCCATAGAAATGCATGCATTGATGAAAATAACATACACAAATGTATGATGATAGGGGAAATCGCTTTGCAAATATATATATATATATATATATATATATATAGGGCAAAATTGCATACAAAATTGTGCACACTAGGAGAATTTTGCAGGGAAATGGTCCTCAATTTTTCTCAGGACTTTAAAACGAAATGTTTGCAAACTGATGTGGAAATCGGAAGAACTGGACCTAAAATTAAAGGGGTGCAAAAAAAAGAAAGAAACTGAAACTAACAGATTTCAGTCATACACCCACGAGCAGGATCCTTCTAATGATTTATTTCATTTTATTTGTTGAGTTGAGGGGTGCAGAAATTTTCAGTGTCCTCCTAAATACCAGGATCAACTCTTGCCCTCCTCTGTCTGGCTCCACGCCAACTGCTCAAATGCTGTCGGAAATGCATTTGTGTTTATTAGGCTGGACTCTTGTACTCTCTGCCTGCTTAATATCCTAATAATTTTCCATCTTGGCTCCGGCAGCTTTGCCGCTTCTGCAAGATGCGTGGCCCTTGTCCCAGTCATGTTGAGATAACCGTGTTGAGTCAGCATAGCAGGGTGGGTATACATCAACAGATCCGAGGAACACACAAAGCGGCTGTGAGTGTTAAGGCCGCCTCTTGATTGAAAGAACCTTGTTAAAAAGCAAAATCCACGAGGTGGTGTTTTTTTTTTTGATAAGGGTGCTGGAGGTGGTGAGCCAGAAATTCAAGGGAGAAAACTTGAGGGAGTAGCATTTAAGAGAGCCATCCCTAAGAGGCAAAAAAAAAAAAAAAAAAAGGCAGGATGAAATCTAAAAAGTCCAGGAAACACTGAACTACTGACAGTTGAAGTTTCAAAACAGAGCATTAGGTGGCAAAGA